>NC_140932.1:99258354-99858354 GCF_014529385.1 Adiantum capillus-veneris | reverse complement strand
CTGCACATGCACAGGCATGACCGCTTCCTTGCCATATACCAACTCATATGGAGTGAAGTTGGTTGCCACGTTATATGAAGTCATGTAAGCCCACAAACATTTATCAAGGTTAGATTCCCACTCTTCAGCCTGCTGGTATATATACTTCATAAGCATCTTGACTATCTGCCCATTTACACTCTCCACCAAACCATTGCACCACGGATGGTATGGGGATGAAAATCGGTGTTGAATCCCCAATTTGTCCACCAGAGCACGCACCAACTTGCTTCTGAATCCCTGTCCTTGATCTGATATATGCACCCAAGGCACTCCAAAACGACAACATGTGCAATCAAATACAAACTGAGCAACAGTATTGGCATTTACCTCTTTGACTGCTTTAGCCTCGACCCACTGTGTAAGGTAGTCTATGGCCACTACCACATATTTCTTACCACTTGATGACTTGGGAAATGGACCAATTGCATCCAAACCCCACTTTTCAAATGCATCATGTGCGATGATAGCCCCTTGTTTCTCGGCTACCAGTCATCTTTCACCCATCACTTGGCATTGATGGCACGTCTTGCACCAACAGTGCACATCTCGCACCACAGAAGGCCACCAGAACCCACTTCTTAAGATAAGAAACAAAACTTGACTCTTACCCTGATGACCGCTTTCCTCATGGCATTGCTCCAAGACCATGCCAATCTCTTCTTTGTAAAGGACACGACGTAGCACACCATCTCGACCGTGCACCATAAGATCTTCACCAACAAGAGTGAACCTCTTAGCCTTTTGAACAACTCTCCTCTTTTGTAACTTGGAAAGCCCGTTGGAACATTGACATGTACTCAAGAAATCATCAATATCCTTCAAAGTCTCTCTATCTATATAAGCGGCCGGTCCCACATACAAATTGACAACTAAGTCTGAACACGATTGCTAGCCAAATGATCTACTTCCTGGTTTTGTTCTCTTCTCACATGTTTGAACTGTACTGCTTCAAAAAACTTCAACAATTTCTTTATGGAAAAAAACCAATTCTTGAGAGAGTCCCTTTTTACCTGCCATTGGCCCAAAATTTGTTTGATAACCAGTAGAGCATCACCTTTTACGACCAACCTCGTGCCAAAGTCAATGCATTGCCTGAGTCCCAGGTGTAAGGTAAGATATTTTGCTTCATTGTTGGTATGCACCTCCTCCAAGTCGTAAGCTTTGGAAAAAATGACTTTGCCATGTGGATCCCAAATAACCACACCTCCACCTGCTTTTTGTGTTACTCGTCTATAAGCACCATCAAACCACATTGTGAAGGACTCTTCCAAATCAGGTTCCTCATTATCCTCCTCTTGTACCACCCTTGGATAAATTGGTAACTCAACCTCCTTGTTGACTAGCATATCCGCCAAATGAGACCGCTGAGTGTGATCCACTTTGAACTCAAACTCAAACACTTGAAGCTCGATCACCCACCTCATGATTTGCTTCCCTGGCTTCAAGTGTAGCACCACTTCATGCAAAAGATTGTTAGTAGTCAACACATAAAACTTTCGAATGACCAAATATACTTTGAACTTTCTGCAGGCAAAGACTAAAGCTAGTGACCCACTGTTCTGCCTCCGTATAAGTAGCTTCACCTGGACTAATGACTCTGCTTTCGAAATGAATGGGCTTATAACTCCTGCCTACCTTCTGTAGTAATACTTGCCCCAATAACCACTGTTCCCACCGTCATAGCAATATAGAAATCATCCTCATGATTAGGAGGACACATTGTAGGTAACTGACATAGAATACCTTTCACTTCATCAAAGGCCTCTTGAGCTTCCTCATCCCACTGAAATCCATGCACCTGCTGAGCCCTTTTCTGAAGAGGGTAGACATATTGAGATAACATCTAAAAAAAGCGGGATAAATACTTTAACTTATGCACGAACGATGCCAATTTCGTTGCACTGATTGGAGGTTCCATAAGAACCAATGCTTTCACCTTCTTTGGGTCTGCTTCAATTCCGTTCTGTAATACCACATGACCTAGCAACTGAACCCTTGGTTGTTCTAGCTTGCACGTATTTGAATTCAATTGACCTCCTTCTTCATCTAACCTTTGAAAACACAGCCTTAACTTGGACAAATGTTCTGCCCTCAAACTATAGCAACCAATATCATCCATAAACACTCTGATGAACTTACCCAAGTAAGGCCCGAACACCTTGTTCATCCAATCTTGAAAAGTCGCATACGCATTCACCAGTCCAAAAGGCATCCTGCGGTAAGCAAAGCAACCCCATGGAGAAATGAAGGTAGTCTTGCGAGAGAAGAGGAGGGGAGTGGGGAGAAGCAACACAAGAGATTGGGGAAAATGAGTGGTGTTATTGCATAGAGAGTAGTACAACCAAGTATGCAGCTTCAATGGTAAGCTTAACAACACACAAGCTTCAAACTTCCACCCACACACATGCAAAAACACCCTCAAATTTTTGCATTTACAACCTTTTATAGGGGTACCTCTTGGAGGCCCAAAAAAACAAAAAAGGGTGAGCTTCACCTCCGGTGGCCTTCACTTAGAGCTTCTTTTAGAATTTTGATTGCATTGCCAACACTTGGCATAGTTCACTTTTGGAAATATTTACATGGTGTGCACATTGGGCGTTGGTACTTTCCCTTTGGCCGGCCGGCTTGCCTCTTGGGCCTTTGAGTTGTAAAGAATGAGGATGCAAGAGAGCTACACAAGACAAGCACAAAGCACACAGAGATGGAAAGCTTCTTCTTCTTCACACAGAAAAGAGAATAAAAAATGACTAAGTGCTAAAGCTGAAAAGTAGCACATATGTACATGCGGTCACTAAGTGTGAACTCGCTAGAAGCGTACTAGGCTGGCACTATAAGTGTAGTCTAGGTGTAGAATCATTGGCAGAGATCCTCCGTGTCGGTCACCTAACGCGCCAGTGAGTAAATGCCGTAAGCGGCGAAGACCCGTAGTGGATGCCAGCTCAAGGTGTAGAGCTCGACATCTCAACACTCCCCCTCGAGCTCTGCATGTCGCAGAGTCCAAGCATAGTCCGAAAACATCGAATCTTCTCAGCTCCGAGGGCCTTGGTAAAGATATCCGCTATCTGCTCCTCTGTGCTGACGTAGACCAAGTCGATGTCGCCCGCCAACACTCGCTCTCGCACGTAGTGGTAATGGACCTCTATGTGTTTGGTCCTAGCATGGAACACTGGGTTCCTAGCCAACTGCATGCTGCTGAGGTTGCAAAATGAATGACAATCTGCTGGTCCACCTGTGGTCCCAAGTCCTCAAGTAATGTGCGTAGCCAAGCTACCTCGCACGCCGCAACTGCTCCACCTCTGTACTCGGCCTCTGTGCTCGATAAAGCAACCGTAGGCTGCTTTTTGCTGCTCCAAGTAATAGCAGCACTCCCAAAAGACAACATGAAGCCACTCGTAGATCTCCTATCAACAATGCTAACTGCCCAATCTGCATCTGTATACCCATACAATGCTAATGGCACATCTGCTGCATAGAACAATGCGTAGTCAAGAGTCCCTTGCACATACCTAAGTGTGCGTCGTGCTCCATCCAAATGTGGCTTCCTCGGAAGCTGCATGAACTGACTCTCCAAGACTACTATGTAGCTCAAGTCTAGCCTCATGATAGTCAAGTAGATTAGACTACCCACAATCTTCCTGTACATCTTGGCATCCTCAACAACATCACCCTCCTCTGCACTCAGCTTTGCATTCACATCCAAGGGAATAGAAATTGGCTTACAATCAGCCATACCATACTTTGACAACATGTCCGAAGCATACTGTCTCTGTGATAGCCATACACCCTCTGGAGTCCTGATCACCTCAATGCCAAGAAAGTAGCGCAACTCGCCCAAATCTTTCATTTCAAACTCCTGTTTGAGAAGACCCTTCACATGGTCAATCTCCATAGCATTGTCACCCACAATAATAAGGTCATCTACATATATGGTAATGACCACAATCCCCACATCACTCTCACGTACATAGAGTGAATGATCTGTATGAGCTCTCCTAAACCCAATACTGAAAAGATACTTGGCAATCCTGTCATACCATGCTCTAGAGCCCTGCTTCAAACCATACAAAGCTTTGAGAAGCCTGCATACATAATCTGGGTAACCTGGATCGACATAACCAAGTGGCTGATCCATATACACTTCCTCTTGCAACTCACCATTCAAGAAGGCATTCTTTACATCCATTTGATGCATAATCCATCCTCTAGATGCAGCCACTGCTATGACAGCTCTCACAGTCGTCATCTTTGCCACTGGAGCAAAGGTCTCCTCATAGTCTATGCCATACGTCTGTGCATAACCCTTTGCGACCAGCCTTGCCTTGTGACGCTCAATGTTACCATCAGCCTTATGCTTGGTTTTATACACCCATTTACATCCAATAGCTTTCTTGCCACTTCGCAATAGCACCAACTCCCATGTGTCGTTTGCTTCCAATGCAGCCGTCTCTTCATTCATTGCATCATCCCAATGCACATTTCCAACTGCATCCTCAAAACATGTGGGCTCCACATCCTGTATCACCTTAGCCATGAAGGCTTGGTGATGCGCTAGATAGCCATCATAAGTCAATTTCTGAACTGGATTTCTGACTCTGTTAGATCTGCGCGGTCCTGGGTCACTCCTTTGCCCTTTAGCATCTTCTTGTACTTTCCTTACACCAGGTGTCCTTACAGCCGGAATTCCAAATTCCTCATCAAGACTTTGTTCACAACCATCTGAATCCATGTCTACATGTGAAAAACCTGATGATGCATCAGTCATAAGGGGAGGTTCATCAACCTTTTCCTTTCCTTTTTGTGATACATTCCCTGTACCTGCTAGTGGAGTAACCTGCGTACGTAGTCTACAATTCCATGGCTTCTCAACAGAGCCACGAGAAGAGGACTCTTGTGGTCCACTCAAAACCTCTGACTGTGGCCTCACATTTTGTACAACCACATCATCTTTTACATCAGCCCCAATAGTGCCATGTGCATTACTGTACCAGCTGCTCATCTCATCAAAGACTACATCTCTGCTCACTCGTAATTCTCGTGTAGTAGGATTGTAGCACCTGTACCCCTTTTGTTCAAGGGAATATCCCACAAGAATACATTTCTCTGCTTTAGGATCCAATTTCCTACGCAACTCATCCGGTACATGCACGTAAGCTATGCAGCCAAACACTTTCAAGTGTGCCAAATCAGGCTTTGTACCTGTAAACTTTTCCTCAGGTGTTACATCATGCACCGTAGCTGTAGGTGTCTTATTCATAATGTACACAGCTATATTTACAGATTTAGCCCAGAAATGACGAGGCATTTTCTTCTCATTCATCAATGCACGTGCAACCTTTGCAATGTGCATGTTTTTCCTTTCTGTGACCCCATTCTGTTGTGGAGTATATTTGCATGTAAACTGCCTGCATATACCATGCATTCGCAGAAAATCTGAAAAATCATTGGAGAAGTACTCTCCCCCTCCATCTGACCTCAATGTCTTGATTTGCATATTTGTCTCCTTCTCAATCATGACTTTGAAGTCCTGAAAGTGACCAAACACTTCACTTTTGCTACGCATAAAGTAGACCCATACTTTCCTTGTATGGTCATCGATGAAAGAGACATAATACCTGCAACCATGTATACTTGCAGTATCGTTTGGACCCCAAACATCTGTGTGCACCACCTCAAGTGGATTTTTACATACATTGCGCTCATGTGGAAATGAGCCCTTTGACTGTTTTCCAAACTGGCATGCTACACACACTTTATGCATACCATCCACCTTGAATTTGGGCAAACCTTTTACAATCTGTTTTGATTGCATGCTGCGCAATCTCTGCTCATTGACATGGCCAATGCGTTTGTGCCAAATGTCAACATCAACAACAACACCAGTGCCCTGTGTAAATAATGCTGATTTTACCTCAGGCATGTCTACATTCAGCGTAAACATTCTGCCCACACATTTGCCCTCTGTGATCAGCTTACAGCCATTCTGGAAATCTTCTACATAATAGCCATTTGGATTGAAGTGAACCTGCAAACCGTGCTCAACCATTTGTCCAACAGAAACAAGATTCTTTGTAATGTTTGGGACATGAAGTAAATCTGCTAAGTACTTTGATTTCCCACTCTTCGTATTTAGAGGTATGTCCCCTACATGAGCAATGGGGTGAGCTGTGTCATCTCCTGTCTGCACATAGCCTGACACATCTGGTTTGCGCATATCTCTAAACCACTCTCCACGAGACGTCATGTGATTAGAGGCACCTGAATCCACATACCAAACATCATCTTGAGTGGAATTCTCTGCAGTCATTGTATTCATTACATGCTGCATAACAAACATGCGCTCGTTTTTGCTGTCATCTGCATCTCTGCTAGTAGATGCATAGTTGCCATGTTCTCTCTTTCCACTTGCTTTTCCCTTTGGATAGTCACGTGACATGTGACCTCTTTCACCACAAGTCCAACATTCTCTGCTATCTGGAGTATGTTGCTGCCTGCTTGA
This sequence comes from Adiantum capillus-veneris, assembly GCF_014529385.1. Classification (NCBI taxonomy): domain Eukaryota; kingdom Viridiplantae; phylum Streptophyta; class Polypodiopsida; order Polypodiales; family Pteridaceae; genus Adiantum; species Adiantum capillus-veneris. The sequence goes on along the minus strand of NC_140932.1, from coordinate 99,851,816 downwards.
TCCTGCACCATGACCTCTTTGACTCCCCCTGCCTTGAGACTGGTTTCCCCTGCCACCTGTATTGTTTTGATTTGATTGACCTTCCAGAAATTGGCCCCTACAACCCCTTGGGCCTCGACCACGACCTCTACCTCTACCTCTGTTGGAGTTAGAATAGAAGGCATGTTCAGAATTATTTCTTCCATGAGAAGAAGATGTGTCAAGGTTCTTCTCCTCCAGAATAAGCATAGAAATCAAATCTTGGAACACGGGGATGTCGTCTCTTGTATTCATGGAAGACCTGAAATGTACATACTCATCTCCTAGACCATCCAAGCATGCACGGACAATGTTATCATCTTCCACTGAGACTTTAATAGATCCAAGAGCCTCAATGATACTTTGATCTTCAAAGCATAATCATTGATGGAGAGGTTGTTCCTCTTAACCTGATTTAGCTCCGACTTTAGTTGAAGCTTCCTGGCTAAGTTTTTCCATGCAATGGCGGGGGTTTCAGCATCCTGTAGATAGCCCATCATGCCATCTGTGATGCTCATAGAAAGCCAATACATCACTTTGCTCTGGCCTTGTTGCCAGTCCCTCAAAGCTTTCCTTTGTTCTGCTGTAGCATTTGCCTCTGGAATCTCTGGTTCCTTTTCATTGTCTCCTTCTATATAGTCCCAATAACCTTTTCCTTTTAGGAAATTTTTTATTCTGAACTTCCATGCAAGGTAGTTATTTTTCTCAAGCTTCTCAGTGACAATCTGATTGAAACCGTCAGACATCTTGAAGCACTAAGACAAAATAGCTGCAATCTGCAAAAGCCTGCAAATCTGCTGAACCTGCTATTGTGGTACCTGTAACGCTTCCTACACTCAACGAGTGTCCAGAATCAAGCATACATACAACCACTGTACTTGTACAGTAAATCTCTGTGTACTGCACTTTGGAGACCAGTTCAGAAACTTGGACGAAAAACCCCTAAAATGGATTGCGAACGAAGGGATTGTGATGCTCTTGCTCTCTTAGCCTCTCTTGCCTGCACCAGACTCTGATACCATGTAAAGAATGAGGATGCAAGGGAGCTACACAAGACAAGCACAAAGCACACAGAGATGGAAAGCTTCTTCTTCTTCACACAGAAAAGAGAATACAAAATGACTAAGTGCTAAAGCTGAAAAGTATCACATATGTACATGCGGTCACTAAGTGTGAACTCGCTAGAAGCATACTAGGCTAGCACTATAAGTGTAGTCCAACTGTAGAATCATGGGCAGAGATCCTCCGTGTCGGTCACCTAACGCGCCAATGAGTAAATGCCGTAAGCGGCCAAGACCCGTAGTGGATGCCAGCTCAAGGTGTAGAGCTCGACATCTCAACATGAGTGCCCTTAGCCTTGCTCCTTGTTGGCACCTCCTTTGCAGCGGGACCCCTCCCCTTTGTGGAGGCAATAGCGATGTCGCTATTAGGGGGGGGGGGGGGGGGGGGGGGTACAACCCCTTCCTCTCAAAAATATTTGGCCCTTTGCGGGCGCGCGCACCGCCCCTACTACCTGTCACTTCATCACTGAACTCACACCACCGCGGGCGCCACTGCCGCCTTGCCTCACCAAAACAGCCGCCCAAAATTGCCGCCAATGGCCACACCGCGACCTGCACAGCGCCCTACGCCCTGCGCATACCTGCCATAGCCACGGGGAGGGGAGCTCCCCTGTCTATCCCTTCTTGGATATCAATGAGGAGGCCACGTCCTGGGCTATATACCGTGCTCGGGGAGTACCTCATTCCGCATGTGGGTTAAGCCGACACCACGTGGCGGCCCAGGATGCCTCAAGCCTTTTGAACTTCAAAAAAACCCCATTACCTTTTTAACACAAGCTCTTTTTTTGGCCTGCCTTCATCTGGCTTACATTCTCTGCTCCCACCTCCTACTGCCAAGCTGTAACCACCCACTGAAACTCCGTCTTCCCTGCTCCAACCACACTCTCTGTATCTGCACTTCCACCCCTCAGCATCCTCAAACCAAGGCTTTCAAAAAGTGAAAAAATCATCTGCAATCCAATTTGGACAAAGGCACCCCAGCTTCCGACTTCCATAACTCTTTGCTCCGGACTCCGTTTGGCATGCAGTTACTTCTTGCTAGCTCCATATGATGCACACCTTGCTCTAGAACTTCGTCGAGGCTCAGAAGATGCCAGATGACACATTCTCCAATGCGGCCAAGTGGGCTCAAACCCAGCCCCCGTAAAAACTTCAACTGACCATATCTTGCAAACCAGGGCTCCGATCCGCAATCCAAAAAGACGGGTAGGCTCCATGAATTGAGCTCTACACATCTATAACTCAAGTTCCACTTGGATCACCTGTCCCCAATTGCCCTGTCTGGCAAGAATCTGCAAACCATCAAAGATTCAACTTCAATAACTTGGGATCCGTATCTCGGTTTGATGAGCCGTTTGGACCTGATCCTTCAGCACTTCAAGCTCTTCATTCCTGGACCACAAAGCTGCACTTTGCATATCCTTCACCTGCTACCCCAATTAGCCCCTTATGGAGCCTTCCTTGGCTTGTAAGCTGCATCATGCATACACTTCCGCTGCTACCTGCCATCCCATGATTTTCCTAGCTGCATGATCCCTTTGCCATGCTTCTGTTTGCCTGCATATATATGCACATGCCACCTTCTAGAGTCGACACACTTTGGCTGCACCAACGTCGATGGAACTGTCACTCTCATCAACGCAAGTGGCATCCTCCTAAGAAGTGGAGGATTAACTAGTGGTTTCATCTGTTGATGTCTCTGGGTCCATCTGTCTCTACTTGCTGGTCCTCATGTCGTAGTAGATTGTTTCCCCCTTCTTACCAGTCATGCGTAGAAGACTAGTGCCCCAATCCTGCTTTGCTTTCATGGCCATCAACCATGGACTTCCCAATATCAATGGATAGACCTCCCCCTTAGTTGGCATCACAAAAATGTCTACTTCTACCTTAGTGTTGAAAGCTTTTACCTTCACGGCACTTAGTACACCTGCACATTTTACTTTTGCATTGTTTGCCATCTTTGCCTTGCATGGAGAAGGCCGTTCAACCTCGAGCCCTAACAAAAGAATCATAGCTTCACTCATCACACAGATTTGTGCGTCACCATCCATGTAGGTGTTTCCAGCCCTCCTACCCTTTATGTTGACGTTGACGATTGGAAGGATGTCAACCATGTTGCAACCCAAAATTTCTCCGTCTACCTTTGCTTTGGACCGCCTTGTACTTACCATTTTAAACCATTGCCGCCTTACCTTTGGTGCGAGATGTAACAGTTGTGGCCATGTAGTCTTTGGTCCTTTCTCTCCCACATCCAATGTGAGATCATAGGGCCAATTTTTTGTCATGGCCTTGACGGCCTTTTTCTAGTCTCTCCCTTCATGCTTCTCTCATCATCAGCTTGTGCAGTTTTCTCCCTCCTAGCTCTCTTTATAGTCATGGTTTCAAATGGTTCTAAAAAGGTTTCATTGACCTTACCCTTGTCTTTCCCCTTCACTCTAGGTGGATCCATTACTACAGCCTTTCCTTTCTCCTCTAAGATTATGATGCTTACAGTGCGATCAGGTGGTGATGCCGTTGGAAGAGGTGGAATGGGTGCTTATGGTGGTGCCTGGGGTGGATGTAGAATTTTTGTTGGTGGGGATAGTGCTTGGGGAGGAGGTGCTCTCTCTCTAGGGGGTGACAGTTGGTTTCTCCTACCTCCTCTATCATAGGGTTGTCGCGGTTGGGTGCAGTAATACATACCATGACCATATTCTCCATAGTTGTAGCAGTGATACTCCCTATTTTCTTGTTGTGCTCTTCCCGGGTCTTGATCTCTCTCCTGATTCCTTCCTTGTTGTATCAAGTAGACATACAAATTTTACACTTGATTAATAATGTGGGCCAACATATCTTGTTGGTCATCTCTTACCCCAGGAGCCGCTGGTGGTGGAGGCAGAGTGGTGGTTGTTGTGGTTGGAGGTTGACGCGATGTTCCTGCTTCTATTGACTTGGTTTCTTTGGATTTCATTCGCAGCTTCTTGTCCTTAAGGCGAGAAATCTCCACGGATAGCTTATACATAGCCGGGAATCTACCCTTCACCTTCTCCTTGAGCGGAGACCACAAGCCATGCGTGAACCGGTCCTTCTTGAGGAAATCGGGTGCAGCTTCTCCTCTTGCCAGTGATTCAACCCATTGTTCCCACAAATCCACGAACTTGGACTCATAGGTGGAATACTCTAAAAGACCATCCTGCTTCAAGTCTCTCAACTTGTCCCACAACTTCTCTGAAGTGGTACCTCCCCCAAAATGCCCCTTCAAAGTAGTTTTTAGGAGCTCCCAATTATCCTTGGTTGTTTGTGGGAGTGCGTTGTACCACGACGTAGCTTCTACCTTCATGAGATGTTTAAAGATTCTAACCCGGGACTCATCTATGTCTTTGTTGCTTACTACACATGTTACTTCAAAGTCATCTAAGAAATCTGCTATAGATCCTCCCCCTTCTTTCCTTTAAATGTTAGAAATGCTACACCTGCATGATTATTGAGAGAGAGAGAGAGCTACAAAGATACACTGCTTAACTTACAATCAAAAAATTTTATTTTATTTTTTCTTCTTACAAAAAGGTGTGTATACCCTTTCTATACTAGAACATAGATTAAAATCTCAAATGGTATATTGCCTTGTACCAACGCTAGGAAAAATGGCTGATTTGATGCGAAGACCTCAAAGAAGCACTCCCCTCCCAGCATGGTGTTAATGATGTGCTGGTAGTGAGCCTTCCAATCTAGCATTACCTTGCTTGAATGTACTTGTATTAGAATGTATGATCTGCCTTGAGGTAGGTTGTACTGACTCATGTGAAGCTTAGAGGTACTTAGTCGCTATCAAAAATAGTGGGAGAGAGTGGTGTCCTTTCCTGAAACAGACTTAGTAGAACCCTAGTCTCTCTAGTAAGGGCATGAGCATGTTCTTTTCTTATCTATGTTGCAACATCAGATGCGACTTGGAAAATGACTGTGATAATTACCTCGATGACTTGAATTACCTGATTCTCAAACTAGAACAATGTTGACTCTCTACTATGCAGAGCTTCCTCCATTTTGTTTTTGTGGGTTGTTCGTAGGTTGCGGACATGGTCTCGACCTCCTCCTTCTTCTCCTTGGCACACGGGCTATATATATCCACTGAGTCTGACATGTTGGTTGTCTTTCCACTGCAAATCTATCACTATTACGCCTGGCATTCGAACCTTTATGGATATGCGAATTTCACTTGGAGCTCTTTTTCTTCTATCGTCCAGTTAGCAAACCCTGCTAACCACTCATCCATCCATAAAAGGTTAGGGTTTTCAATCTTGTAAACTGAAAGGTTTCATGAAAGGATCCTCAGTGTGGGGGCACCAAGAAAATGATAGTCGGAAATGACGTGCCAGGTGGGGTGGCCTCTACACCACACATAGCCTGAAATTCCCAAGCATCATCTCGGGGGGGGGGGGTAGCACCTAAGGGGTGCTATCCTCTAACTCTAAAGGGGCACCACCTAGCATAAGCGCGGCTAGGACGCATATCATAGCCTCGGACTAGTCACTCTAGCACAACACACCCAAGCCACATTCTTTTGAATCGTGAGAGAGAGAGAGAGAGAGAGAGAGAGAGAGAGAGAGAGAGAGAGAGAGAGAGAGAGAGAGAGAGAGAGAGAGAGAGAGAGAGAGAGAGAGAGAGAGAGTACCCTTTTCTTATCATTCCCTCTATGAGAAGTCCCAAGTGGATACACAACCATACCACCCACACCTAAGAGTCGCCTTGAGTCGTGACCGTTGGATTTTTGGACCGTCGTCTTAGAAGGTTAGATATGAAAACCACACCCAAGAGCTTCCATAGAGAAGAAGCTGTCACCAAGGGGGTGGATGCTTACACCCGACTTCTGCCACACAATGCAACACAAATACACAGGTCTTGATGGCAAAGAGGTCCTTTCTATTGATGTAGTTTTGTAGCAAGATTACAAACTACTTGAGCTTCAAGATGCGGCTTGGGTTATTCAAGAGATTTCTCATGAGCTAGATGTGTGCCTAAACCCATATTCCATGGTGCTAGCATACAATTCTCCTAATTCCATGTGCTTAGAGTGCCAACCTTCCCAAAACTACCACTTGTCTATCATGCTTGTGTACTATGTGCATAATGTCATGGATATGGTGATGTTGTGTTTCTCTATATTGGTGTTCTCCTACTCCTTTGAGTGGAGAGCTCCTTATCTAGGATTTTGGGAGCGGTGACCTCTCTTACAAGTGGGGTGAGAGAGAGTGTGAGTGTGCCATGTGATTGTGGGACATGCTCTAGTGGAGCCTCTTCTTATTTTATTGAGTAGGAGAGAGAAGGTGAAGAGAGTAGAGAGAGGGAATAACATAGGGAGCGGGGTAGGGGTAGGTGAATTTACAAGCGCTAGCCATAGCTAGACTTAGGGTAACTTAGTTTAGGACTTTTTAATAGGGTGTTTCCGATGAGGGAAAGTCCTAGAAGAGGGATAGATTATGCGTCTGCCATCGTTGGTGTTTTGCCAATGGGTCGAGATACCACGTGATGAAGAAATCTAGGCCATATGTCCACTCCTCACTTGTCTCGCTCCTCCTTCTTGCTTCTTGTATTCCTTTTGCCAAAAATTTGAGGTACGGTGGTTTATACTAGGTGGAGCCGTAGGCTAGCAAGTGTTTCCACTTAATTAGCATGATATGTGGTGGTGTATATAAGTGTGTGAGCATATAAGTGTGTACTTGTGTGAATGGGTGTGTGCGTGTATAGGTTTGTGGAAAGAGAGAGACCGAGGGAGTGTGTGGGCATGTATATGGGGTTGTGTGTGTGTGTAAGTGGGTGAGTGTGTCGGCAAGTGATGTTAGGGATATTCTCTGTCGTAGCATCTAAAATGTCAAAATTTTTGATGTAGTCTTCAAACCGATCTCTCTGCACCCTTCGTGATGATCCCGAAATGGCTTCAAGGAACGGCTTTCACAACTCACTCAAATCTCCTTTGAGTGCTCTTTCGGCTCTGAATCTTTCCATTAGTCGTTCTACCTATGCCACTTTCTGTGACTTGGTCTCTTTGATTGACACTTGTACACTTTCCTTCTTTCCTTTCTTCGACTCTGGCGGTTCTTCTAGCATGGTTTCTAACCGGCGCTTCAACCTTGTGGCTACTCTAGGTGCCCTGGGAGGTTCTTCTTCTTTACCTTCTTTGAGCTTTAGCCAATCATTCTGTGAAGGAGGTTCAAGCCAGTTTCCCTTGGCGTGCAATGCCCCATAGACCACTTTTGCTATTAGCTCACCAGGTACAATGTAGGTGGGATTTTTTTTGCCCATCTTCACCAGGTTGTCATGGATGTAAGCAGCATAATTGATCACTTTCGGCTTGCTCTTTTGAATTGCCCAAGCGAAGGTGGTGGCAATGGCTCTAGGTGGCATTCTATATTTTTGTGGCCGCTTTGTACACATGTGGAAGTATTGGTTGTAGAGCTGGCTCATGATAGCCACTTTAGGGTTTGCAATATCTTCAAATGTGTAGTTGTTCTTCTTTTTCGAATAGACTTTGACTTCATCTCTCCTCTTTGTCACACTATCTCCCTTGTTGGAGATGTCAAGTGCAGCTGCCACCACCCTCTCTGTGATGACAATCATGGTATCTGGCTTGCCTTTTAGATCAGTGACTCAGGCCACTCCATCTTCTTTGATAGTGGTTACAAATTCCCACACTCTTTTTATGTCAATCCCTGCTGGCAAAGCTTCAAAGTAGTTATGGAGGTCCAGCTTCTCCAGGTAATCTCCCATCTTGCTTTTGACAAATTCATTGAGCTCCCGTGGTATCATGGGTACCTCTACCGCATTTCCTTCAGGATGTTTGAACAAACCTTGGTAGATCTTCAAATCATTGGACTCTAGCAAATCATCTTGAATCCATGTGGTGGTTGGCGTCAGGGTTCCTTCTGGGATGACAAATGGCTCTTCTTCTTACAAGTAGTCTTTTATTGTCATCCTCTTCTTCTTTGTTGGTGATTTTGCGGCTGCCATGGATCTTGTTGCACTCAGTAGTCCGAAGTTAGCGTTTTTTCTATATTAGCTAAGAAACAGAGTTTTAACTATCCAAATGACTTGAAAATTAAAAATAAATTTTAAAAGGAACTAGGAAAACTCTGCATGTGCTCACAGTAGCTTTCTGGCTAAAAAATTATCATTTAGACATGCTACGCATAGGATGTCTACCTTGCCTGTTTTTGGTGAAACTTGGTAGGCTGGTGGCCCTTGACCTATGCAACATGGCTATGTGATTGGAATTGGGTTTGGCATCAAAAAGTGCATTTCTGGGCAGATTCAGGCTTTTGGATCACAAATTGGGTAGGATGTCCTCAACAGGTGGAAAATGATATTCAAATGGGTTGAAAGTTGATATATAGGCTCCTTGCACCATGTTAATGGCCCCTATGAAGTCAGTTCTTGCACAGTAGGTCAAAATCATGCTCGAGACATCCTACACGTAGGATGTCTATTTCATCAAAATGTCTATTTCATCAAAATGACTTGAATTTGGTTCTGTGGGTAGCTCTTGACATGTGGAACATGGCCCTGTCCTTGGATTTTGATTTGGACAAGAATTGGTATTGGTAAGAGCATGTGTAGCGTTTTTGGGCTCAAAAAAGTGCATCTTGGAGGTGTTGGAGGCCAAATGTGATGGGAATGGCTTGAAACTTGATATATGAGCTCATGAAGGTGTTACAAAGAGATCTGGAACTGAAAAATACCATATGGGGGCCAAATTGGTCAGTTACACATCCTACGCGTAGGATGTCTATTTCATCATTTTTCACAGATGACCACACAGATAGCTTGGCAATGTGCTCATGAGTATATTGTGCAAGTTTCATGTGATTTGGACTAGTTTTGGTAGGTCTATGGCTCATTATTGCCTCTATGCTCTGACTTTGCGTTTTTGGATGTGTATGAGATCAATTTTTGTCCAAATGTGATGAAACTTGATGGCTACCTTGTACATACTATTCAGAAGCTGTGTGTGATAAGAGATGTTGAGTTTGGTGCCCAGATTTGGCCTTGAGACATCCTACGCGTAGGATGTCTCCTGATGATATTTTTACGGTGAGTGCTACTGGTGTCTGCCCTGAGCCCCCCTGAGTACCTTTTAAGACCTATTTCAAAAAAAAAATCAAATAGATAGAAAGAAACTCCCTGTGTGGATTTCAGAGCCTCCGAGCTGTTTTCTGACTCTTGGAGTGCTTTTCGGCGATAAAATTTCTTGATGTTGGTCTTCATAGCTTCACAGTCCCTTGGGGATCCTTGCCATAAGGTTTTTGTCGACTTTGACTTCACCGGAGCTTCGTTTGGCAATTTGTCACTCTAGAAGTGCCCGTGGTTGCGTTTACATGTCGTCGATGACTTGTGGTGGTCTACCACCATAGGACTTGGTTGTTGATGGTCTAGGAAAGCCGCTCGTGAAGTTTGGTGGCAAACACACATGCGGTTTGGCCGCGAGAGCTATTTGACACTTTGTGTGTCTGATGCCATTTCTGGAGTTTAGTGCCGCTTCGGGTCACCTTATGGCCATGTGGGCTATGTAGACTAATGGCCTACTTGAAAAAGTGAAAGGAATGATTTGTAAAATCATCACAGAGCAAGTTAACAATCATCATGGTGACTGAGATAAGTATCTACTTCCAGCTTTATGGGCCTACCAAACCTCATCCCAAACATCTTTGGGTTTCACTCCATATCATTCGGTATTTGGTAAGGAGGCAATCTTACCTATTGAAATGAAACTTGCAAGTCTCAGAATAATGGCAAGCCAGTTTCAACAGCCCAACATGCATTTGAAAGATCACATCTTAAATTGGAACGACTACAATTGGACAGAGAGGAGGCAATCAATCATTATGCGGCACAGACAGAACACAGACAACTTAGTTTCAATCAGCATCTTCGGCACAAAGATTTAAACAAGGGCACGTTGGTGCTCCTCTATGACAATCGCTTCTACACACTGAAAGATAAGAAGTTCATACTCCAGCGGGAAGGCCCTTTCATCATCAGGAAGAAATATGCCAATGGGAGTTACCAACTCATGGAAGTGGATGGTAACCTTCAAAAGACCAGAGTCAATGGATGGCGGCTTAAACCCTATTTTCTACGATTTGATCCAGCTCCACCTATCGACATTCCAGACGAGGATACACCATCAACCTGCACCTCCAATGACAACAACCAAGCAAATGAGTTAGAGGCATAAATGCCCCTAAGCTTTGGGGGAGGGCTAATGACACAGAGTTAACCGCACCTCACTCTAGCTCACCCAGAGGATATATATCTATTTGTTTTTCACTCTCTTTTAACCATGTGTATTTCAAGTAGATAAGCTATGTTTGTCTTTTGCAATAAGGAGAACTTTTTTTTTTGGCAAGTAAAAGGCTCAACGACCCTGCTGAATCTACAAACTCACCAAGGAAACCATGGGAACTATGTTATGCTACCTACCCGAGGGGAGAAATTTTCATAAGGACCACCAAGGGTTGGGCGGCAGACAAGTAGTCAATGGTAGCCCAAGGGCATTTATGGCGATCATCATGTGGCTAAGAGAAGGACCCATGGCATCTCTAGCAAAGCAAGAAAAAGGGATGAAGAGAGCCCCACATTAACGTTATTTTTCCAAGTGAAAGAGGGAGAAAAACTTGCATTATTGAAGCTCTTTCTACGTATGATACACAAGAGGCCTCTCTCTCTGGCTTTGATCATTCCCTCACTACTACCCGAGTGGTGCGGCCGCGGCCATGCATGAAAAAATCTCTCTTTCTCTCTCGTTCCCTACACACTTCCCCTCTCCCTCAGTCAATCCCTCACATGCTCTCCCTCCCTCTCTCTCCCCACCTCTCACTCAGACTCTCTCTCTCTCTCCCTCTCTCTCTCTCCTTCCCTATGTCAGTAGCCAGTTGGCCAGCCCAAAGGGTGTGAAGCACTAGCTCCCTCTCTCTAAATACCCACACACACACACTCTCACACTTATCCTGCCTCTCTCCCCATCTCTCCCTCATTGACTCTCTTTCCCTCGTTTAACCTCTCTCTCTCTCTCTCTCTCTCTCTCTCTCTCTCTCTCTCTCTCTCTCTCTCTCTCTCTCTCTCTCTCTCTCTCTCTCTCTCTCTCTCTCTCTCTCTCTCTCTCTCTCTCTCTCTCTCTCTCTTCATGTCCTATGTCGGCAACCAGCCACCTCTCCCTCCCTCTCTTCCCCCTCTCGCTCACTCACACTCTCTCTCCCTCTCTCGTTCTCTGTGTCATCGGCGGCCAAATAATATCTCTATATCTCTCTTGTTCCCACACACACACTTGCCGACACACACTCTCTCTCTCTCATTATTTACACACACACCACAAACCCCACACTCTACACACACACACACACACACACACACACCCTGTCCCCCCCTCTCTTCCCCCTCTTGCTCACTCACGCTCTCTCTCCCTCTCTGATTCCCATAGACACACACACACACACACACACACACACACACAACCCCATATACATTCCCACACACTCCTTTGATCTCTCTCTTTCCACAAACCTATACATGCACACACCCATTCACACAAGTACACAAGTATACGCATGGACACTTATATACACCACCACATATCATGCTAGTTAAGAAGAAACACCTACTAGCCTACGACTACACCTAGTATAAACCACCGTACTGAAATTTCTGGCAAGAGGAACACAAGAAGCAAGATGCAGGAGTGAGACAAGCACCGAGTGGCCATACGGCCTAGACCTCTTCATCCCGTGGCATCTTGGCATCGGCAAAACACCGGCGATGGCAGAAGCATACTACATCCCTCTTCTAGTACTTTCCCCGATCGGCAACACCCTTGCAAAAAAGTCCTAAACTAAGTTACCCTAAGTCTAGTTATGGTGGCTAGCACTTGTAAATTCACCTACCCCTACCCCACTCCCTATGTCATTCCCTCTCTCTTCTCTCTTCACCTTCTCTCTCCTATATAGAATACGAAGAGGCTCCACTGGAGCACGTCCCGCAATCACATGGCACACTCACACTCTCTCTCACGCAACTTGTAAGAGAGGTCACCGTTCCCAAAATCCTATATAAGGAGGGTGAGCTCTGCAGTCAAAGGACCAGGAGAACACCAATAGAGAGAAGCACAACATCACCATAGCCATGACATTATGCAGACACTACACAAGCATGATAGACAAGTGGTAGTTTTGGGAAGGTTGGGACTCTAAGCACATGGAATTAGGAGCATTGTATGCTAGCACCATGGAATATGGGTTTAGGCACACATCTAGCTCATGATAAATCTCTTGATTAGCCCAAGAAGCCGCATCTTGAATTTCAAGTAGTTTGTAATCTTGCTCTGGACTACATCAATAGAAAGGACCTCTTCGCCATCAAGACCTATGTATTTGTGTTGCATCGTGTGGTAGAAGCTGGGTGTAAGCATCCACCCCCTCGGTGACATCTTCTTCTCTATGGAAGCTCTTGGGTTTGGTTTTCATATCTAACCTTCCATGATGACAGTCCAAAAATCCAACGTTCACGACTCAAGGTGACTCCTAGATGTGGGTGGTATGGTTGTGTATCCATTTTGGGACTTCTCATAGTAGGGAGTGATAAGAAAAGGGTTCTCTCTCTCTCTCTCTCTCTCTCTCTCTCTCTCTCTCTCTCTCTCTCTCTCTCTCTCTCTCTCTCTCTCTCTCTCTCTCTCTCTCTCTCTCTCTCTCATAGTCCAGACTCATAAGAATGTGGTTTGGACATGTTGTGCTAGAGTGACAAGTCCGAGGCTATGATACTCATCCTAGCCACACTTATGCTAGGTGGTGCCCTTTTAGAGTTAGAGGATAGCACACTTTAGGTGCTACCCCCCTTGAGATGATGCTTAGGGATTTCAGGTTATGTGTCGTGTAGAGGCCACCCCACATGGCACGCCATTTTTTACTATCAAAAGGAGGAAGAAGTAGAAGAGGAAAATTTAGACTTACTACCTCGACAAGAAATTCAAGGATCAGAGTTTGTGCAGATGGTGGATTAGAATTTGATTCCTAGTCCTAAGGAATCTTTACAGCAAGAGATTTGGTTGAGAAGGTCTACAATAAAAGTTTTGGAGGGTCAAGTAGAGTCAAGGAAGATGAGCTAAAGGACCTCAATTTAGGTAGTGAAGAGGATCCCAAGATAGTCAAGGTCAGCATTCATGTGGATGGACAATTCTTGCATGTTTTGTTTCAATTGTTGACGGCGTACAAAGATGTTTTTGCATGGGACTATTTAGAGGTTAATGGTATAGATGCTAATTTGCATCAGCATCATATTAATGTGAAAGAGGATTCAGTTTTGATTGTGCAACAGAGGTATAGAATGAATCCAAATTTTGTAGAACGGGTTAAGATGGAGATTGATAAGTTGTTACTTGTTGGGTTTATCAAACCGATCCATGAAGCTAAATGGTCATCGCCAATCATTATAGTGCCTGAGAAAAATGGAAAAATGAGAGTTTGTGTTGATGATAGAAAGTTAAATGCAGCTTATACTGAGAGATCTAAAGAACATTGGGCTTAAGTTCACAAAAGAGACATTGAAGCATGTGAAGATTGGAGAGGAGGATTTCCTTACTGAAGAGGAGATCAAATGCTTTCAAGAGATGCTAAACATGGTAAAGCCTTTGCTTTTGAGCCAGGTGAGATTGGATGTATAGATCCAAATGTTGTTTCTCCTATAATTATATTTATTGTTCCTCATATGCCATGGACTTTATACCCCGTTCGAGTACCCAAATCTCAATTACCAAAGCTTATTGATTTGCTAAATGAGAAGATAAGGATGGGCATTTTGGAACCATCACGCACACCATACTCTATTTTCAAAGAAGAATGGTACCCTAAGGTTCATTTAGGATATGCAACTAGTCAACAAAGTAACAATTTGCAATGTGGGTATAGGTCAAATAATGGACGAGTTTGCCGAAGACTTTGCAAGAAGATCCATCTACTCTATGGGTGATCTTTACTGAGGATATAATCATCTTCAACTTGCTTTGGAGAGGAAGGATCTTACTACAATGCGTACACCTCTTGGTCTGGTGAGGATGTGCACTCTACCACAGGGTGCTACTAACTCTGTAGCTCCAATGATGAATGGTATGAAGAAGTGGTGAGGGACTTTACCTCAAGTTATTATGCCTTCCATTGATGATTTTCCAATCAAGGGATGTGAAGTAGGGTTTAAAGACAAGATAAAAGACCAGAGGGAGTTCCGAAAATTTTTGGCCCAGCATATTGTTGACTGTGATGCCATTTTATCTAGGCTTGAAGAAGTTAACTTGACACTTTCAGGGCCAAAATCAATTTTTGGTGCTAAAGAGGTTTTAATTGTGGGACACATGTGCGGCCTAAATGAAAGATGATCGGGTCCGGCTAAAGTTGAAGCTATACAGAAGATGAAAGAAACATGCACATCAGTTACTAAGGTTCGAAGATTTTTGGGTGCATGTGTATTTTATCATATTTGGTTACCGCAGTTTTCTCATGTTGCAAAGGTGCTTTATCAATTGCTAAGGAAGGGTGTATAAGAAGAAGCTCATACGATGGCCATTAAAAAATTGAAAACAATGCTTCTTGAGGCTCCTACCTTGAGAAAGGTTGATTATAAGTGTGGAAGGCAAGTGATCTTAACCATTGACACTAGCCCGATAGATATTGGGTGGGTCAAGATGATGAGGATGTCAGAGGTACGCAGTTCGATTTGGAGCAAAGTGCTTAATGCTTGTCAAAGAGGTTACCCACAGGTTAAGAGAGAACTTTGTGGTGTTGCTACTACCCTGAGGTCTGACAAAGAATATTTGATAGGTGCTTTAGTTGTGGTAGAGAGAGATTGTTTACCTTTGATAGGGATGATTGCAAACTGCACTACTCCGAACATTGCAATGTTGTGATGGATAGCATTTATTAAATCTCTTAACCTTGAGTTTTGTCACATTGCAGGCAGAGATAACCCTATAGCAAATATGGTTTCAAGGTCCAAATATGAAGATGAAGAGGGGATGCTTACCACTTATGCTGATTTGGGATTAAAGTTCTCTACCTCTTCCGAATTACATGAAAGTTGTGGTACTGATGCTTGTGTTTTTGAAGTTTTTTCTGAAGAGATGTATGATAGAGAATGGATTTTGATAGGCCATCACCTCAATACTCTTACCAGGCAAGAGGGATGGAGTGATCAAGAGTACAAGAGGATCAAGAAAAAGGCTTTAGCTACTTTTCAAAGGATTGTCACTTGTGAAAGCAACCAAAGAGTTCAAGAGGGGTACCACAACGGGTTGTTTGTGATAAAGAAACTCAACAGCAGGTAATCGATTAAAGAGTTTTATGAAAGCTTATGGGCTAGACACAGAGGGTATGGGCAACTTTTTTCAAAATCAAGGACCACTACTGGTGGAAGGGAATGTACAAATATGTTGATCAGTTTGTGGAAACTTGCTTAGTATGCCTCCACTATTCTAATGTATGACATCAAGACGGATTACATCCTACTTATCCACTAGCTATGCATTACAAGTAGGTAGTAGATTTGATTACAATGCGAGTGGGGGTTTGGAAAATGAGGCATATTGTTCTTGCTAGAGAAGATCTCACAAACCAAGTTGAAGGCAGAGTTTTGCATACAAAGGATACAAGTGATGTATGCAAAGTTTTGCTTGAAGATGTAATTTTCAGGTATGGTTGTGTTGTTGAATCACTACTGATAGAGGAGAGTTGGGTGCAGATGAAGCTAGTGAGTTCTTTGTTGGTTTGGGCATCAAATTGGCTCTTACTATGGCATACAATCCAAAAGGTAATGGAAAAAGTGAAAGAGAGCATCCACCTATTGTTAAGGCTTTAGCAAAGGCATGCCAAGGACATATTGGTGATTGGCCTAAGCTGCTACCTTTTGCTTTATGGGATGATCGCACTACACATAGTTTAGTAAAACGTTATATGCCTTTTGAATTGATGCATGGGCAGAAACCCATTCTGCCTACCAAGGAGGCAATTATGTCTTGGACTATAGTTGCATGAGAAGTAGATATGCCTACAAAAGATTTTCTTGCTTTACGTATTCATCAACTTGAGAAGCACCAAGAAGATATTGAGTAGGACAAAGAAAGCCTCAAGGAGGCAAGGTTGAAGAATAAAGTAGCATTGATGAAAAACATAGACTACGGCCCTTTGCTATCAAAGATGGA
This sequence comes from Adiantum capillus-veneris, assembly GCF_014529385.1. Classification (NCBI taxonomy): domain Eukaryota; kingdom Viridiplantae; phylum Streptophyta; class Polypodiopsida; order Polypodiales; family Pteridaceae; genus Adiantum; species Adiantum capillus-veneris. Next base: position 99,835,529 of record NC_140932.1, on the reverse strand, counting down.
GATTGGGTACTCGTTTACGATAGTAGCTTGGAGAATCAATACTCTGCTATGCGGAAGATGTTCAAGTGGTGGTTTCGACCATATGATGTACTTCATGTTTATGACAACACAACATATAAATTATGTTAGCACAATGGCACTGAGCTTAGAGTGCCTATTGTTGTAGGGAAAAGGATCAAACTGTTCAAGAAACCGGAAGGTGAGTTTAATTTTGAGGATCAAATCTTAGATCGGCAACAAAGGAATGATGATATATGTATGCATCGGATGATGTGTCTGATGAATCTTTTGATGATGTAGATTAAAAGGAAAGAAGGTCGGCACATGCCGAAGGATGTGCAGGTTTACAGGGGGTGGATGTAATGCCGCTCCTCTTTCATGATGGGAAAAAGGGACAAGGCTTGCAAGTTTGGCTTCTTTGAATCCTATGTGTATATTAAGCAATTTCCAGGCTTGATAACAAGAAAGGTTTGTTGCTAAATGTATGCCAGATGCGGATTTAAAGGGACAAAACCTATGTTTTTGATGCTAAAAGTGGGTATGTATGCAGTGATATAAAAAGGAAGTTTATGGTCTAGAATTTCATTACTCAAGGTTCTCTATGGGCCTGTGTTTACGGCTCATCAACTAGAGCTATGATGAAGAAGTTATGCAAGTTTGAAGTTGGGATTGATTGTAGATATGTACCAGATTGGGAAACTATAGATGAGGAATTAGGGATGAACTGCTCATCTTGTGGAGCACATCCGCCTTTTCAAATCAGCAATTGGAGCTCTGGTTTCCAAGATATTGGCAGTTTAAGTTCCCTTAGGGGCCAATTTTGTACCAGATTGGTCGCGTTGATGAGTGTGCCAACTGGGAGTTTTTCGCTTTCAGCTAGGTTCTAAAATGTGGTGCATGTAATAGGGCAATAAGCGGTCAAGGATCATCTTGTCTGTATTGTCATCTCATGCAGTGCACAGATAGCAGGGTATGTTGATAGACTTGTGCTCGGCACTACCGTGGTCAAGATATATGCCTAATGTGGTGATTTGGTGATGCATGGTCAGAAATAATTGAGCTTGGAAACTATGCTTTGATTAATATGCAAATCAAATGTTATACCAGGAGGTGCCCTAGTTGATATGTATTCCAAATAATGTGCATTTAGGAGTGCAACAAGTGTTTGAGGATCTATTGAGTGTGATATTATGCCAAAGAGTGCAAGGGCAAGTGGAGCTTTAAGGGAAAATTCCATGCTCAACATTGCTTTGTTTGAGATGCATGTCAAGTGGTGCCCTTATGAAAGCACATAAAATGTTTAATGAGCTTTCAATTCAAAAGCTCGTCTTTTGGAGCACATTGGTTGAAAAAAATGCCGACATGGCTATGCCAAGGAAACTACAAGCACTTTTGAGCGGATGGGAATTGAGGGTCCCTTCTTCAAAGCTATCACCAGTGCTTGCACTTTGAGGCCTTGCAATGGTTTCCCATATGAACCAAGGGAAGGCCACCCAATGAGGCAATGTGTAAGTGTGTGTGTGTGGGGGGGGGGGGGGGGGGGGGGGGGGGTTTATGAACGTGAAAAGGGGGAAATGGTGCAGGCAACGAGAGGCAAAAAAGGGGAAGGCACTTAGGGTGTGTAGAGGGGGGACATAACGAAGTTAGAGAAGAACAAGGAGAGGCAAAAGGAGAGGGAAGCAAGGGTGGCAAAGAGGAGAAAGCTCCAATCTCTTCGTCTCTCCCTCTCTCGACAAAGGGAGGCAAGAAAACCATTGATAAGAGCTCAGGTTCAAGCCAGTAATCTCTCTCTTGCTCTTGCTCTCGACTTGGGTTCAAAAGAACACGACGAAGATGAAGGGAAGCTCAATCTCTCTTTCTCTCAACTCGAAAATATCTCTCTCACTCGGCTTTGAAGAAGGAGAGGAAGGAATCTCTTCCCCTCCCTATCAACTTAGCAAAGAAAAGTCTTTCAGGACTTGTAAGGAGTAAGATCAAGTACAAAGCAAGAAGGGAGTGGTCAATGATCTATCTCTCTCTCTCTCTATTTGATGAAGCAAGGAACAACGAAGGTGATCTCAGATTCGATTTTATGATCTTTCTCGCGACTTCGACAAGAAAGAGGATGCATGCTCTTTTGAACTTTCTCTCAGTCTCTCCACTTGGTAAAGCAAGTATCCATAGTTGGATACACGTATTCTGACTATGCAAGCTGTGTTCCTTGTTGGGTCCTAGCCATAGTGCGCATGTGTGTTCAATTATTACCCAAGGCTTGAAATAAATTATTCTACAAGAAAACCTGGAAAATCTTTTGTTGTGGGCAAGATAAGGCATTTTGCCAAAATTTAGAGGTATTTAGATAAAATACACTAATTTTTTCAAGGGTTTGTAGGTATCTCTATCTGCTAAATTTAATTTTAAAAGTAAAATTTTCAATTTGAAGTAAGTGTGTGTGTGTGTGTATGTGTTTGTGTCACACACACACACACACACACACACACACACACAGATATTGTCTTTCACATGTAGCTATAAATAGGTCATGAAGTAACTCTGACACCTTTTAACCCATAATTAATGAACAACTATCCATGCCATCCAAGCTCTTGGCTATGCCATAAGGCCACATATTGTGAGACATGCCTTGGAGTCTCATCATTCTTTTAATAGCTTCATTGAATAACCCCAAGCTCCTTTGATTGTATTCTTGGAGCTCCTAGAGACTTGTCTAGATGAATCCAGCAAAAGCCTAAATTCATCCATCAAGAGAACTATAGTTTTAAACTCATAAAATTCAACCACACGTACATAGAGCATTCACATTCATGATGGCTAGTGGTGATTAAATGCTATGACATCTAAGTAAAATCATTAGTGCTAAATCATCAAGAGCATGAGTGAGTCCATTGGCTAGCCTATGGGTGATGTGATTGTGGTCCATAGTGCTATACACATGCAATCATGTGTCATTCAAGAGCAAGAGTGAAGTGTGGTTGGTAATCTCTTACCATGTGCAGCCATGTTTGTAGTTTTTGAGTATGTTAGACTGCATGCATTTATATTGTGGGGTGTGAGGTTTGAGAGAAGAGAACAAAAATCATTAACATTGCGGGAAACAATATTTTTTATGAGAGAGAGAGAGAGAGAGAGAGAGAGAGAGAGAGAGAGAGACCTCACCAATTGTATGGAAGCCTAGGCTCTCATACCACCTCCATTCTTAAATGCCTTTTTTACAAACCAAGGGAGGAATGAATTATGGTTGCAGTAGCATGTAGAGGGATGTAAATAGGTTCACTACATTGCATGCAAGATAGTAGATACAACCCCAAACCAAGTGCAAAAATCTATGTGCAAATTTGTGATACCGAGAAATACCACTTTGGAACTCCTTCATCTTTGAAAGCAGACTCATCACCCCAAGAAGATTTATAATAATCATTTGTACATACTTTTGTAGCCAAAACATGGACAAGTGTCCAATCAAGGGGCATAAGATCACTCTTGCTCCTAAAGAAACATCAAGACATACAATTAGAAATGCATGGGGAGGGGTTGATCTTCAGCCCACAATGCGGGGCAAGGTAGCAATATTGTGGTTGTCTCCTCACGGCTAGAAAATAGAGACATTTCTCCTTCACTTCTCCAAGCTAAAAAATACAAGCACAAAGGAGGGTTGCCATGATGAGAATGCGACAAAATCTACTCGGCCTCTCTTTCTGAGAAAATGTAGCCCTAGCCATGGCTGTGTAAGTCTCTACATGAAGGTCAACACTTGTAACCACTCTTATCAGTATCAAATTTTTTTATTCATGTGGGCATCGCCAATGTAGGACCAAAAACAAAAAAACATGCCTATTGCAGAGTTGTTGTGACTACACCACTAAACCTTGCATGTAACACATCCTAGTGCATAAGCAGCTTTCTCAAAAAAGAGATGAATAACTCAAAATACAATAAACCAACTAACATGGTTGAGGCCCTCTTTGATAAAAAGAGTCTAGATGACTCTTCATACAAAATTTTACCACGGGCATAGTCATACTAGGTAGTTGAGGATATTAGGAAGTGCACCTGGCATGACAATAGGCTGGATGATTACTAGCTCTAGGATTTTAGGTCTCTACATCAAAGCAAGTACTAGCAGCCATTCATGAATGTACAAAATATTTTTGCTCGTACAAACATCCCAAATGAAGGACCAAAAATGATAATATTCTCCAAGAGGATATTTTGAACTAATAAAGCAAGAAGAAATTGTGGAGTAGCTAGGATGTGCCCAAGATACCATATAAGCAGAGCAGCTTCCATGCAATCAACATGGGACCAAAAACAAATTGTTCCTATGATCATATGGCTTAGAAGTCATTTGATCTGTGATAAGGTGGAGCTGAGACAATGGCAAGCTTGATGTTTTCTTGCTTTGATAAGCTAGCTACTCTTCTTGCTTTTTGTCATACTATTCTAGTGCAAGGTTTTCGAGCCTTTGTCACATATATGCACCCTCCATTGACGCAACTATAAAGATCACAACAATGTAGGAGAAGGAGGTAGCATGAATCCATGCAATTGAAAGAGTAGCATGAATCCATGGACTTGAAAAAGATAGAATCTGACATGAGGTGATAGCGTGGCAGTATACTTCTCTCCAAAAGAATCTATTCAAAGGAAAATCATGAACAAATCCATAATAGGTACATAATTTAGTCTCTGTATAACATGTTACATGCATTGAAACACTTCACATCACAATATCTATGTTTTTGCTACGTGTTCTAGGCTTTTTCCACTTTAAAGTTAAACTTAAGCTTGTATAGCTATTTGATTGTCAAACTTCATCTTCCTTCTTTATTCTTACAATGGAGAACTTTTCTCAGGGTGTTTTATCTAGTTGTCAATGCAAACGTAAATACAATCTTCATATTGAAATAGATGAAGAACATGAGCCTTTACAAAAAAGAAATAAAGCCCATAATCTTACATCTATCAGATACACCATTTGAGATGTTTGGGTCATCAATATTTTGATTTATGGTGTGATGGGAGTATATATCCGATATATCCTTGCACATTTTCAACTCCTAATTTTAGAAATCCTACATCTCTTTTACAATTTTCTAGAGATGGAGCAAAGAATATTTATGGCTATTGTTGCCCTTTGTTGGAGACATCAAAGCAAGTAATTGCTATGAATCAAAGGTTGATAAAAGAAAATGCTATTTTGTTCAATCAAATTCATCTCTTGAACAATCAAAAAGTCGATGCCTTGACTGAGATTATGTCTGATCTAGAAAGAGATTTGAAAAAATCACGTATTAAGAATACTCCTTTGGACTTCAAACAAAGACAAGTGGGATACACATGCATCACCTTCATACAGTGCCAATACTAACTGAGTGTTGTATAGTTTCTATGGATGCAGGTGAGGGTTACCTTCTCAACTCTAGCTATCAAAGTATGCTGGTTTGAAGATTTGCAGGACTTGTATCTCTTCAATCTTACTGGTAGGCTCTAAGACCTCTCCACTGTTGTATAAGACCATTCTAGACAATGAAATGGAATTATACACTCCCTTCCCTGACATAGTCTCTAACTGTCTTTTGAAATTGTTCAAATTCATTGGTGTCTATATATACTGTTATTGGAACACACACACACACACACATACACACACACGTTAACACGATGTCAGGTGTACAATTTTGACTATTTCAAGCCATTGGGAAACAATTTATTTGCATTGAATTTGGAGTACTTCATGTAATTTTTGAAGGCTCTTAATTGTGTCTATAGAAAGGAGGACAACCAGCAGGGACTTAACACTAGGTTGGTAATGGGACACTTTTATGTCCTGGGACACTTTTATGTCCTGTTAAGTGACCATTTTCCTTGAATTATGTCAAGAGTTTCAAAATGGATTTTGAGGTGCTATCTATCTAGAAAGTTGTCTCATGAGCAGAAAAAAACTCGACATTTTTTTGGAATATCGATTCCATCTTTAACCTTGTCCTTGCACAACATTTCACAACCTAAACTGTGTGAAAAAACGGGTCCTGTTTTTGGCTTTTTTCAACTTTTTGCAACTATACCACTCTAGAATTCATGTTTGTGAGGTCTATAATGCTAGAGAACTATCTTTAGTAGTCCTCAACATGTCCTGATGCTTCTAGGGAGAAATAAATGTTAAAGTTGTAAGTTATGACCAAATTACAAAAATTGTCAAATCCTGTTTTTTAGCCAATTTTAGCTCTTCTATGATTTCTTTGGTGGCTTTCATAATATCCAAATGTAGTTTTGATTTTGTATGTCACATATTGTAACATAAAGCTAATATTCCTTGAGTTTTAGGGCACCTAATACCCTTTTTTGCATAGTAGACAACGATGGTTGATTTTTTCAATTATAGAAGAAAACGAAACATTCTAGTATATCAAGTATAGCTTTTTCAATATTGTTAGTTTCGTGTGACAACTACATGCATTTTGTAGGTAGTAACCATATCTAGTCATGAGGATCAAGTTTGGCTAGATATTGAATAGTTTCTATGGGATTCCACAACTCATAATGTTGAACCCAGTTTTTTCATGTTTGCTGTATTTAGCACTTCATATTTGTCCCCAAGGTTCCCCTTGGTAAGAGATGTATTATTCTTTTGACATGATGCATAGCTCCTTATGAACCTAAAGGACAATAGGGAACTAAGAAAACATGCATATATTATTTGTATTGAGCGTGGCTATAGAAACTTTGATGATAGGTTTGCAGAATGGTAAAAATTCAACTTTTTTGTACCTATTTCTTTTGGCAAAACAAAAAATAGTGAGTGAGAAGCAATCATATGTTCTGATCACCAAATCATTGAAGTTAACTAGGGAATTTATCTCAAGTCCTACAAAAATCCCTAATCTTATTTTTATGCAACAAAACATAAGAAATGACTGTTTTCATGAAAATGTACTGGTCCATCAACTTTGGAGGCTTGGTGTGACCAAAAGATGAGAACTTTTACAAGTTTCTTATTTTTTCCATGTGTAGTAGGCCTTGAACTATAACCTCATGAAAGGATTTTACAAAATGAGTGGATCTACTATGGTTTTGGAGGTTTTTTTCAAAACCCTGAAAGGACACTTTTATGTCCTGTTAGGTTACCAACCTAGTGTTAAACAACTCAATTTCGGTGTTGATCCAACATGCTGTGCAAATCAACCAGAAAGAGACATGTGGAGACCCTCACCTTCATCTAATTTTTCAAGCTCCATTATAAAGAGTAAAGATAATGGACTATTGAATAATAGCAAAAAATTATTGTGTATGCAAGGGCTTGAGAAAAACCTAGGTTTAGTGTAATCCCACCTACAAATTTGAAATAGTCAAAATCGTGCACCTGACATCGTGTTAACTTTTGTGTGTGTGTGTGTGTGTGTGTGTGTGTGTGTGTGTGTGTGTGTGTGTGTGTGTGTGTGAGAGAGAGAGAGAGAGAGAGAGAGAGAGAGAGAGATTGTGCAAATCCACCATTTTTCAATACTACCCAAAATTGTACGCCTCAAAGCTTTCGTGTGTGTATGTGTACGCATACATGTGTGCACTATGTGTCTGTGTGTGACCATCACCGTGTGGGAAAGAATTGATTTGCATTGAATTCGGAGTACTTCATGTAATTTTTGAAGGCTCTTTAATGTGTCTATAGCGAGGACAACCAATAGGGACTCAATAACTCAATTTTGGTGTTGATCCAACATGCCGTGCAAATCAACCAAAAGGTGACATGTGGAGACCCTCACCTTCCTCTAATTTTTCAAGCTCCATTATAAAAATTATAGATAATGGACTATTGAATAATAGCAAGAAACTATTGTGTACGCAAGTGCTCAAGAAAAACCTAGGTTTAGTGTCATCCCACCTACAAATTCCTTGACTATATCTAATACACCTTGGAGGACCCTGCCACGTGACATAAGGAAAGGGCTTGAAGGGGATGAGATTTGGAGACCAAGACAAATCAAGAAAGAGAGTGGATTGGGCGCAAAGAAAAGGGGGTGTGTGTGTGTGTGTGTGTGTGTGTGTGTGTGTGTGTGTGTGTGTCCATCCACACTCATAAGATATAATTTGAAGATTAGGACACCCACAACAATTGGAGGAAAAAACATAGGTTTAGTATAATCCCACCTACAAATTTTGAGATTTACTTCTAATTTTTTAAAAAACTTTTTTTTTACCAGCACTCACTTATCACTTGTCAGAGTGAGTTGTAATGAATTAGAAACATAAAATATACAACATCCCCATCCTCCAAAAAAGCTATGGATGCAAAAAGGCTTAAAAAGTAACATCACAACTTTAAATTTTAAATTCAAGGTGAGAATATCTCCAAAGTTCAAAGAACCTAAATTAAAGTTTAGAGAAGCTACAAAGAAGGTTACTGCAATAGCCATAAAATATAGTAAATTTGCTTGTAAAGTTTTTGGCAAAAACATAGTATAGTTGAATGATTGAAAAGTCCTCGCTTTAGTGTAATCCCACCTACAGCTTTTAAAATTTATCTCTAAATTTTAGATTTCAAGGTGAGAAAACCTACAAAGTAAAGAAATTGAGTGTAATAGCCTTCAAATTGAGTGTAATAGCCTTCAAATATAATAAAGTTGCCCCTAAAATTTCTCATATGTAAGCTTTTTGAGTTCTTGGGAGAAAGTATTGTGTCTCACCTTGATTTAGTGCAACTCCCCTTACAAACTTTTGAGATTTGCTTCAAAAAATCTAATTTGTCTTTAAGCGCTTGCAAAAACCTAGGCTTAGTGCAATCCCACCTATGACTTTTGAGATTCACCTTTGGATTTTGAGTCAACCTAAGGCAAGAGCAAGAAATCTAAAATAAAGGCCTCAAGAATAGCCAAGATTTTCCAGATTTGCCTCTTGTCGTGTGCCTTTGCTATCTGTTGAGGTCCGATCTTGCCTTGGGCTTACACGCCTTCTGCCTTGGATTTGTCGGATCAAAATTTTCCAATTACGGTACTTCTCGATTTTGTAGATGTCAATGTTGATTCATGATTCTTGATTGTGGATTCTGTTGATCGTCGCTTTGTTGATTGCTGATTGTAAGACCAATGCTTATTCTCCCTCCCCCCTCTCTCTCATGTTGGTGTGATAGCCCTCTCTCTCATGCTGGTGTGATAGCCCTCTCTCTCTCTCTCTCTCTCTCTCTCTCTCTCTCTCACACACACACACACACACACACACACACACACATGATGAATCACATGGACCATTCTCTATTTCTCAGCACACACAAAATCTTGCAATCAATAACGTCGCATCTCTCTCTCTCTCTCTCTCTCTCTCTCTCTCTCTCTCTCTCTCTCTCTCTCTCTCTCTCTCTCTCATATACGCACACACACATAATGCGTGCAGGACATCCACAAAAAATCATTGGACTCCTATTGTTGAATCATTGAGCTCGCTGCACTTCAGTATTGCAATGCAAATGTGGAAGGCCTTCTTGCAACGCTCCAACACCTCAACGAAATGGCATGCCAACTCTCTCTCTCTCTCTCTCTCTCTCTCTCTCTCTCTCTCTCACACACACACACACACACACACACACATACACACAAAACACGGATACATACGTGCAACTATTGAGCTTTCAGCAGTAAGGCTAGAGAGAGATCATTTACGACATGGAAGTTTTGTGCAATCCTACAAAGGGAGGTTCATTAGGACATGGCCACAAAAAGCTTAGTTGTCTACAAGCCTCAAAAATTTTAACTAAGACAGCTCGACAGTCCAAAACGTCACGGGTAGCAGCAAGTAGTGAGGGAGAGTGAGACATAAACAATAGAGAAGGAAAAAGAGGACTAATCGGCAAGAAACCGACGTAGTTTGAAAATTATGCTCTTTTAGGCATAGTAAGCCGATGAAAATCTATACGCTAACGAAAATTTTTGGCTGATGTAACGAGCCACTAAGCTTCGCATGGCCATAGCCTTACATGACACATGGAGGGAAGTTCCTTCAAAATGCAAAGTAAACCCACCCTTCACATGGCTTTAAAAAGCAAAAGTAGTCACTGCCTTAAGTGAAATTCCATGGCCTTCCGAAGAACTAAAACTATTATAAATATAGACAAAGTATTAAGTTTTCTAGTTTACATTTCTAGGACTCAGAAGTCTTATCATTTTCTACCTTTCATTTTTGCATTTCTTAAAATTTCCTTTGAAATGTAGCACAGTGTGACATATGGATGTGGATGCCTTCTCCTTGCTCAAAAATTTTAAGCTCCATTATAAAGAGTATAGATATCAAATAGTTTCAAATATTGAAACATTGAAAGCACGGAGTGATGGACCTAAAAGAAGAATTTGAGCCATAAAGTAAGTTTTAATTCTCTTGCATTATTTCTTTGAAAATCTTGAAAAAAATGCTCAAAAAGTTTCTTTGTTTTTTTTCCATAGCATGCTTCATGTATTTTTTTCACTTTCTCCAGATATATGCATCCAGGAAAAACAATATATTGATCCACTCATGGTAAATGACTCTTATTCTTCTCTGATTTCACCATCTATTTCTCAAGATATTATTGAATCTTCCAAATTCAAGAAGGTGAAACAAAATTTTATCCATGAGTTCATTAATGAAACAAAGGTGAGTACTTCAAACGTTCAAAAGGTCATTGATGATAGTAGTATAAGAAGAATGGGTTACACAAAGATTCACTACAAGAGGTTCTTCAAAGTAGAGACAATAGCAGTGTGATGCTCAAATGTGGAAAATTCACGGCGTCGTTATAGGCCTTGCTATAGTATTTGTTGCGTAGCTCATAGCGATGGCTATAGCGACGTTGACCCTATAAAAAGAAAATATGCGAGCGCAAAAAACTTAGATCTGTAGATCCAAATTTTGGCACTCTTGCAAAACACCCATGTCTCTCTCTCTCTCTCTCTCTCTCTCTCTCTCTCTCTCACACGTACACACACACACACACACACACACTTACACACGAGGAGAGGAAGGAGAGCCAGGTATGCTCCTTCCCTCTCCTCTCTCTCACGTTCCCTTCCCCTCTTTCTCTCTCTCTCTCTCTCTCTCTCTCTCACACACACACACACACACACATTGTGTGTGTGTGTGTGTGTGTGTGTGTGTGTGTGTGTGTGTGTGTGTGTGAGAGAGAGAGAGAGAGAGAGAGAGACATAGAGAAAGAGAGAGAGAGAATATGAAATGAAATGTTATGTTAAACATCTTCAAAATGTCAAAATGATTTATGAGACAAATCTGATAAACTCTTTGTGGATCTAATCTAATGTTTGCATTGTCTGATAAAGTAGTGTATCGGTCGGTGAAGAGCTTCGTGAATGCATCTTTGTGTGTGTGTGTATATATATATATATATATATATATATATATATATATATATATATATATATATATATATATAGAGAGAGAGAGAGAGAGAGAGAGAGAGTCGTAGGTTTAGGATTTAGTTTTTATATTTAAGTTAGAGTTTAAGTTTAGGTTTAATATTAGAGCTTTGAGGTTAAGTTTAGGATCTAACTCTATATTTAAGGTTTAGAGCATAGTTAGGGATATTTAATGATAGTGATGAGAGATTAGGTTTAGATTTAAGATTAGATTTTGGATTTAGTTTTCATATTTAAGTTTAGCTTCAGGATATATCATGGTTTAAATTTAGAGATAGGTTTATGGTCATGTTCGCAGTAGTTTGCATGTAGCTCACATGAGCCTAGGTATGTAGTTTTTTGCAAGCTCCCATGCAAGTAAGTAAAGAGTTTAGGTATGTAGTTGTTTGCAAGATCTTCTTTACGTCCCCAAGATGGAGTTCAAACATGACTTTCTACTCTGTCCTCTCTACCTTCTCTATCTTTCACTCTCTCTCTTTGTCTATCTCTCTCTTTCTCTCCACGGATATGGCATTAGGTTGGAAAGATTTCAATGACAATGTACCTCAAAATGGAGCGAGACTTGCAAGGTGCAGATTAATCCCTCGAACAAGGATCAAATGTGAAGAGATGAAGAGCAAGAAGCATAATGAAGAAGCTCTTCTTCAAAGTACTCCAGAGAAGCGGGAGCGCTCTCGCACTGTGCATACCACAAAACGGTGCCTTCACTTACAACCATAGCTCTTTGAGGTAGTTTACAGTAGGGAATGGCTACATGAGAACAAGTGGACAAAGGGGTTTTGTCCACTAGATACAAACAATGGGAATTCACAATGGGCATGCACAGATGTACCAGAGATTGATGAGAGCGGGTGTGTATTGGCCAAAAATGCAACATAGTGTTCATATGCATGTCAAATCTTGTGTCAAATGCACTCTTCAAAAGCCAATAGAATACGCGACTCTATTCAGATTGTCTGTAGCACCCCGATAGAGTAACTACATCATTGAATACCTCACCACCAGGATCCTGCCTGAGGGGATGAGTAGATCACGAATCAAAACAATTATGAAAGAGGCAGAAAACTATGTACTGATTGAGGACGCTCTTTACAAGAGGGGAAAGGACCATCAATTGAGAATGTGCGCGACTGAAGAGGAATACATTCCTATCTTAGAGCAAGCACACAGCGGACAAGCTGGTGGACATTTCTCAGCTGACAAAACGGCCAAAGCAATTCTTATTGCGGGCATATGGTGGCCTACACTATTCATGGATGATGAAGAGTTTGTGAAACGATATGATGAGTGCCAGAAAACGAAAATTCTGAGAGCGCGAGACGATATGCCCTTAAGGCCAATGATGGGGGCAAGAGCGTTTACGAAATGGGGAATAGATTTTGTAGGACCGATAACGCCTCCGGGGTATAAAACGCACGCTCAATACATTATAGTGGCAACAGATTATCTAACAAAATGGGTGGAAGCTAAAGCAACAGTCAGAAATGATGAAAAAACGACAGCACAGTTTTTGTACGAGAACATTTTCACCAGATATGGCTTACCAATTGAGCTCGTGAGCGATAGAGGCACTCACTTCATCAATGAAGTGATCGAATTCCTATTGGACAAATTCATGGTAATTCACAGGAAGTCCGCCCCCTATCACCCACAAGCGAGCGGCCAAGCAGAAAGTACGATAAAATTTTGGTGACAATTCTTACCAAAATTGTCGGCGAATCGAGAGCTGACTAGGATCAAAAGCTGCATTCAGCTTTATGGGCGTATCCACTAGCTTACAAAACATCCATCGGAACGACTCCATTCAACATGGTTTATGGAATGCAAGCAATTTTTCCAGTTGAATTCCTTATTCCCACACTTCGAGTCGCTAAACAATTAGAATGGACAGGCCGTGAATTATCCAATCAGGTAGATGTCCTAGAAAAACTGGATAAAACTAGATTGAGAGCAGTTGCGTCAATCTATGCGCAAAAACGAAACATGAAATCATTCTTTGATCAACACGTAATCAGCAAGGAATTTGCTACTGGAGATTATTTTTTAATGTATACCCTAAAACAACATTCCCGAAAACTCAAAAAGCGAGGGAATGGACCCTATGTGATTCATGACATATCATCTAGCGGTGCCATCAAACTTGCAACATTAGAGGGAGAGGAAATGCCTAACTGGATTAGTGGTTACAGACTAAAGAAATACAACTTGCCACTAACCACAGAAATGCGTGCCAAAATATACGCTGTGAAGGAGCTCAAGAACAAAGCAAAAGAAACAAAAGCTCAAGCGCAGGAAAAGGCCAAAGTCGGGATTTTAAAAAGAAAACAAGCATTACAACAACAAATAATTCCTACACCACCGGACACGACTCAAATTCCTTTATCTATCATTCAAACTGATGAGCAATGGGAAACAGGAATTGATGTTCGAATCAATGTCAAACTCCCGCATGGCAGGTATCAGCGAGCATTAATTGACACATGTGCAAGAGTGAATGTGGTCAACTTCTCCACTTACAGGATGCTTACAGATGAACCACTCGTGCAATCCACACGTGATCTACGAGCGGCAAACGGTGCAACAATGCCAACGCTGGGAATAGTAAACTTACCAATCAATCTTGATGGAAATAGTTGCCCTCATCAATTTTTCGTAATGGAAGACGGAGAAATCAAAGAATCAATATGTTTAGGAGTTCCATGGATGAGAACGTACAATGCAGTCACTGAATGGTCAGAACATGCGTTAAGGTACACACACGACTCTAACGTGTACATGACTCCATTCGCAATACAGATTACTCGTGGCCAAGTATCCCCATCGACAATAAGCAACCAGCTATTCAGCCAAAGACAACCCCAAAGGTTATTCAGAAGGTCTGGATCAGGAAATCATTGCTGACCAACAAACCGAGAAAGATATTGCTACCTGAGAGCAAACTCCTGACGGAAGCAGCATCATCTCCAAAACCTTCCGAAGCTACTTCCAAGTGGAAATGGCAACCAAAAATGGATAACGCTAAAATGCCAGAGCTCGAAAGGAACACCAAAACTCAAAACACGAAGCCTGAATCTTCCAAATGGCACTGCAAACCAATGAAAACTAGAGCAGAATCGGTAACGATGCAGCAAACCACATATAAATGGGTTCCAAAAATAGTTGCCGGCACAACACCAACAATCAAGGAAAGAGCAATTCAACTGCAAGCTCTCATGTTCCATAAACAGCTACCCTCGCCATCAAAAGCCACTGAACACTACATTCCATTCCCACATCATGCAGAGCATATTGTTACCCAACGCATTGTCTCAAACATCAGAATAGGGCCACATGACATGGCCATGCATTGACACAGAGTTCAAAACCAATGCACATGCACCACCCTTCCTCCGGGACAACTCGGACAAGGAAGGGAGGAGTAACCGTGAGGACCATTAAGAGGTCCAATGTGTATATATTTACATAACGTGTGTGTTTTTTTTCATTATTTAGAGTTCAGTTTTGAACAAATTCGATCAAAACCTGGCATTTTTAGCAATTTCCTTTTTGTATCATCCGACTAGCATAATAATGAGCTGTAATGACAAATCCGGAGCATTGGGATGCTTCTAGAGAAAATATATGCTTAGGGGTGAGTATAATAATTTTGGCTAAATTTTCGCCAGTTAATAAGTATTTTCATTTTATTGTGTTTGATTTTCGTTAATAAAACATCTAAAATTCAAAAAATCTCGATCACAAGTGTCGGAATTAAGTTCTAGAAGCAAACGCCGAAGTATCAGAATAAATTATCAAGCATGGAAGATATGAAGCTAATCTGAAGATGTCAAATTTCGGCCTCAATGATCATGACTACATTTCGTCAAAATCGCATCAAACGGTCATACGACACTGGAATGATGAACAGTTCGACCCACAAGTGGTATGCAGATTAAATCAAGATCAATGGTGAGAAAAATCAACCCTGTGTTATGAAAATCTCGGGAAGATATAGATCAGGTAGGCCAAATTCTAGCTCATTGTTCATTGTCACCTTTTGAGAGAGAAGGAGAGAGCTTTTTTGACCTAAAGAGAGCTGCCACGTTTCTGCCCCGTACGGACGGTTGGAGCCATCATTTCACACCAGATTTCACAGGTATGTTCCCTATTAAGTAAAGATCAAGTCTATTATGCATGCAAGCGCGAATCTTTGCACAAACGGGCGAAAGGATCGAATCAAAGTCGGATGGGGTCAAAGAGGTCGAGGGCCCTTAGAGGCTTCCATACAGAACTTTTTTCAGCCACAGAACACATCAATGTGCTCCCCACAAGGTCAGGAACAAAGCCATGTGGTCAAAACCAAATTTGGTGATGGTACACCGATCGCGATCGGTGCACCTCACTGACAAAAACTGGGACAGATTTTGCAAAACACCTCCCCTCAACCTCGCCTACAACCTGTTGGTGTCAAAACCAAATTTGGCCTCCATGGTACGATCGCGATCGATGCCCCCACTTGCAGGTTTTGCAACTTTTGAGTTGGCCCATGCTTGGAACTCAGTTAAAAGTACACCCTCTTGAATTTTCAAGGAAAATGCACAAATTTTGCTCATAGAATGGGCCCAATTTGTCAAACACAACCCAAAAGGGAAAATTTGACCTACAACTACCCAAATTTGGTTAAAAAGGATGATGGATGGTTTGGAAGGAACACTTGTCCGACTAAGGGTCATGACAGTTGCAGAAAACCTCGGATGGATCTCAATATCTCCTACAAGTACAGATATGGTAATTTCGGTCTCGTCTGATCACACAAAGCTAGAATTGGAGCCGAGGATCACTTAAGGATGCTGAAACATCACATGGATATCCAAGAAATGCCTGAAAAATGCACAAATCTGGAAAACCTCCTAAGACAGGGTATAAAGTGCCTGATAAGGTCAAAATCAGACAATGGAGTAGGCTGATAGCAGCAGAACATCATGGGAGCAGTGGGAGCTCCAGAACTAACTTCAACTAACTCCAGGATCCAACCAAAATTCATCAAGAAAACCAAATGTGGTTAGACTTAGTAAAATATGGTCAAATAGTGAAAAATTGCTCTAAATTGTTCATTTTAAGTCCAAACTTGAAAATAAATCATCAGTGGGCTAGGCAAGCATAGGAGATCATGACCATCTAGTTTCCCCCAAATTTGGCCTCTGTACTACGATCGCGATCGGTGTACCTCAAATCCAAAATTTGACCAAAACCTATCAGATCCCTTGTACACATCTTGTTCAAGTCACCATCCAAGTTTCAAGCCAATTGGACATCAATAACTCATAAAATATCAGAGTCTAGTCCAAAACTCCCTTTGTAACCCAGAAATGGGACCTGTAAACTCAAAAGTGGTCCAAAAGACACACAGAGTGGACCAAAATGACCCTCCAACTATCAGCAACCCACTCATATGATCAAATCCAAATTTGGCCTCTGTACTATGATCGCGATCAGTGTACCTCAGATCCAGAACTGGCTCAAATTTTTATAAGTCATAGCTCTAGCCTTCCTAGTCCCACTAGTGAAATATGGACAAGAATGGATGAAATTTGTTCAAGTTATGATCAGTTTTCACTTTTGAACTGTTTTTACTAAAAAGTCTAAATGCGATTGATTGCGAAAAGCAAATCCTGACAGCTTATGATTCTCCTGACATAAATGCCTCGCCCAAAGAAAGAGAGGCAGTGGACAGCAGCACCATATGAAGTGGAGGAGCTTGCCACAAATGCGAAGGCTCACATCTCGGATGAAATACTGGCTCAAATCCCTGCCCACATCTTCATCTCGAAGTTTAAGGATGCTCACCAAATTGCGGGCTGACAGACAGGCTCGAGCAATGGAAACGCAACAGGCACAAAAACGAAGATTAGAAAGAGAAAGGCAAGAAAGGATAGAAAATGCAACTCGCCTACGGGCTGAGAAGCAAAGACTGGAAGCAGAACAAAAGGCTGTCGAAGTGGACATATCCTCACAATCCACGGAACAAACGAAGGAAAAAGACGCGGCTGAAGAGCAGAATCAGGCTGAACAGCTTAAGCAGATCCAGAGAGATAGGAATCTGGAAGCGCGACGCACAGCGGATATCACCCGCCAAAGAATAATCAGGATTCTAAAGAAAAGGAAAGCGAAAGCATCTGCTTCGCAACAAGGCGAGGAAACTTCCAAAAGGAGACATGTGCGAGAAAAATCGAGTCCGCCTCCTCCCTTGCCAAAATCACCTCCTCCCTCGCCTAGAAAATCACCTCCACCATCACCCAAATCTCCACCTCCTCCCCCTTCTCCATCGAACAAAAAACAGCCAACTCCTCCCCCTTCAACCTTGCAAAAGGAAGCTTTACTACCTACAGAATCCATCGGATACCAAGAAGCATGCCAAGCAGTGACTGGATTTGATTACAAGCAAACACTGCGAGAGTTAGAACGGCAATTCCAGTGTCAATATGTGGTGCTAACTGAAAAAGAAAGGCGGGTAAAGGAAGCCCGACAAAAGCAAGAATCAGGGCAAGAAGAGTTAGACAGCCTAAGAACACAACTAGAACGCACAACGGAGGAAAGAGACCTTGAGCGGCAGCAGGCTCAGTCTCTGATCAAAGATTTGGTGGACGTCAGAACAGACCTGACTGCCAAAGAGAAAGAGTGCCAAGAGCTGACGTCCAGAGTCCAGAAAGCGACAGAGCAGCTTGCCTACGAAAGTGCAAGATTTCAAAGGCTTAGCAACTCCTACAGCACTATCAAGGGCACTCTGACGGCTTTGATGGCTAATCAGGAACCTACTGGAGCATTGGTCTCCACATCTGATAATGCCATAGCAGCGAACACTATAGCAACGCTAAAAGCAGAGCTAGAGCAAGAAAGGCTTCAAAGACAGCTGCTCGTATCAGGAATGGTGGCCCAGACAGCGGCAAACGAGTTAAAATTAAAAGAAGTGGAGCAACAACTCGCTCAAGCAAGCATTGAACTCCAGATTCAGAGACAGATTGGTGATACATTGCTAAAGGAAAAAGAAGATCTGCTTGTCCAACAGCAGATCAAAGAAGACAAGGCACAGACTCAACCGCAACTGCTGCCTGGACACCATGCGAAAGACTTGCCTGGAACCTCACACCAAGGGCAACAGGAGCAGGAATTTGAAGCACCCGATCTGGACATACGAGATGAACTCAGTGAAAGCATTCAAGACATGCTAGAGGGGCCAGCCAAGGAATATATGCTCTATGAAAAGAAGATACTGGAGTCAGCAGCCCTGGCATATTTACAACCAGAAGAGCAGGTGGAAGGGTTTGGCCACGAATACCTCCCGTTTCCTTTGCTGTGCCATGAAGCGAATTTGTGGAAAGAAAATATGCGGCCAGCCTTGCCACAAAACAAAGAAGGGGGTTACGAGGGCATTGCACTCACAGTGGAAGAAGCTCAGGTGCTTGTCGATGACCACCCCAAGTGGAGGCAGAAGTGATTGGACAAAGGACCATAGGATCTAACAAATTACCACGACGCGCCTCAACATATACAAATAGATCCTACATTTTTCCCTGTCCCTCGACGACGCACTTGGAAAGATTTCACAACATGGAAGGGGTCAAGGCAGCACAAGCTAAATTACCCGGTTCTGACAGCGCAGCAACCCCCTACAGTGGCGTACATGGTCAGCACACTAAACTCAACAGTGACTTTGCTACAGGATGTCCCCGATTTGGCCTGCCAGATGTTAGTAAAGATAGCCCGGATGATCGTCACCTGCATCCAGGTGTTTAAAGACACTGAAGGCAACGATCATCCGTGGAATCTATTCTTGGAAGGACACAGAGGCATCTGCTGGAATCTACAGGATTCACCGCCACGGCATATCTTGATGGCCATGTACTCCAGGCTAATGTACCTGCCATCACACTACTTGCAAACGTTTGAAGAGGCCTTTGTCACAGGATTCTTCGAAATGGATTCAAGGATTTTCCATCCCATGGCGAAGGACCTCAAGGCAAGGTACGTGGCATACCAACACACATTATCAGAAAATCCATTCAGACAACACCAAGAAGCCCTCGAAGCCGTACTACGAACAAGAAGCTTTTCAGCGACACTCGCTTCATTAGAGCCACATCAACGGCCAAAGCACTGAACATGCACGAGGGCGTGCAAGGATAAGGAAGGGGGGAGTGTTTGGCGGAAGAGGCAACAGGCGGCCATGGCCAGAAGGACCGTAATTTCCTGAGAAACCATTGTAAAATTCTTTTGTAAAGAAGCATCTCTAAGCCGGGAAATTGTCAAGGATGTATGATTATCCTTTTGGGAACAATTGTATATTAGAGAGCCAGTTTTAAGATTAGGGGCTTATGGCCGGACAAGCCATTTTTGCAAAGACCTAATCTATAAAGGCCATTTTTTGTAAGTTTTGGATAATCTTTTTGGAGGAAAAACTGAGAAGACAGCGTACGAATGAGAGCTCCTTCTTGTTCAAATTTGTAATCTTCGCCATTGCGGCTACGGTAATCCAAATTCAGTTTTGTTTCTTGCATTGTGTTCCTCTTACTCTGCTCTTCCATTCAAGATTCGGTGAAGGTTTCAAACGCATCCGTCTAAGCCTTAAATCACTGTTTGAGTGTTTATATTCGTATTTTATGTTGTTTTGACCGGCTCGTGATAATTTTCGAGCACTAGTTTGCGCTGGCAGGTTGCCACCTCAGCCGTAGAGCCACGCTGGGCTGGCCGTCGCGAGGAAAGTCACCAATGCCGGCGCCGCACCTCGGAAAGCCGTAGCCATAGGCCTGTACCGCACGCACGCTCTAAACGTCTGCGCATTTATTTAGAGAGAGAGAGAGAGAGAGAGAGAGAGAGAGAAGAGAGAGACTCTTAGAGAGAGAGCGAGATGGTCTGCGCTATTTATTTAGAGAGAGAGAGAGAGAGAGAAGAGAGAGAGCGTCAGTCCAGAGAAAAATGCAGAGAGAGAGAGAGAGAAAAGAGTATTTTTCTAAATACTCTTGGCAAAATCCAGGGAATATAGGAATGCAGGAATCCTAACAAAAAAAATAAGGACAAACGTGAAATTCTCCCGGTTTTTAGGTCAAAATTTGACCCTTTCGCCGGTAATTACACTAAAAGCTGTTTTGAGAGGGTAGAGTTACAACTCGTAAATTGAATGGTGCCAACTCCCGGTGAAAGGGTCAAAATATGAAGCTTTTGCCAGTAATTACACTAAAACTTGTGAAAATTACCAAAGTTTTCTTCAAGGTGAGCTCAAAATCTAACCAGGATTTAAGGATTTCAGCCGGTTAAAATACACTTTCAATTTCACACACACACACACACACACAACCACACACACACATATTATCTCTATATCTTTACCCACTTTACATTTTGGGGGTACACGCGTGTGCGCACGCGCGCACACACACACACTATTTCTCCATCTTTACCCGCTTTAATTTTTACACACACACAAACATCCCTACTTCTACACATTTTCCCCCTTTTTCCCACTTTTGGCACTACACTCCACAAATTATTCACAAAATGAGGTGCCCATTACATTTATACTCAAATCAAAATAAATCAAAGCTATTCGTGCAAATGAAATTTTGGCGATGAAAGATCACAATTTTGGCGATGAAAGATTGGCTACCCAAAACTCAAAATGTCCATAAACATCCAACACTACAATCATCAACAATGCATATCCCCATCTTCCAAAGCATGGGAGTCTAATGTAGATTGCATTGACCGCTTTTTTTCGCAATTGGTCGTGGAAATGGCATAGCCGTGTTGTGACTCGTTGTTGTTGAGGTCCTTTTTCTCACATGACGTTCAATGAATGGCTTCGCTCGTTGTATAGAGCTACCAAATCCATCTTGTATTGGTTCAAACTCTTTGGCGGGATGTAAAACTCCATCCAATCCCCTTGCTTGCACCTCTTGCAAATGGAGCAAGAGTCTTTGCATCAAAACATCAAAATGTGCTTCTAAACTCGGATTTTCTTTCACCATATCAAGAGCATGTGCATAGCATTGGGCCGCATTTGGCTTTTTTATGGTTTGCTCTTTCATACCAATTTGACATAAATCTATCTCCTCACCCCTATGAGCCATTATGGGCGAGTTGCTAGTAGAAGCAATAATATTGTCATGTCCATCATGATACAAGTTAAGGCACTTGCCCAAAATAGTGCTCAAATTAAAACCCTTGAGTAACATAACTTTGACTTGGTGCTTGCACATATTACCCTTCATTGCCCATAGGCAATTACAACATCCCCAATCACAATCGGCATTGTACACAAGGTAATGCACCCCACCACGAGAAGATTGGCTCTTGATTTTTGCCATAACTCTAGAACCCTCTTGAAAAAAGGCCACATCGCCATCGGGAATAGTTTGAGCCCTTTCAATTGAATGCTCAATCAATTTTTGTATCACTTTGTTTCTAACAAATCCACCTTTCTTTGCCTCATCTATGTACCAAAAATAAGGCAAACAAGAGGTTATTAGTTTATGTAAGAGCCAATCAATTCTACGGCCCCATATATATTTTTTGCCACATAGAAATCGAGACTTTAATGTAGCATGATACAATTCTATGGCTCCATTTGTGTCTTGATTAGCATGGGGAAGCATCCTCACACTTCTAGCCCACATCTCTACACAAGCATAGAAAATGATTTCACATAAGTACTAGAGAACAATAGTATTGTTTGGTAGATATCAAGTGCTTAAGTTAGAAATCAAACTTACCAACTTTTCCCACCCAATAAGTACGAAAATATTCAATGAAGGCATTCTCATGTGCAAAATCCCTTAAGAAATCTACAACACTATCTCTTATGTTATCTAGTGCAATAGCCTCTGAAGCTCCACCTTCAACACGCATGTTCATGATTGCACCAAGGCACCTAAACATTAGAGCTCTTGTTGTCCAATCTTCGACTTTCTTTACCAAATTTTTGAGCCAACTACGTCGGACATGCCATAAGCACAAATAAATTGGAATATTGAATACGACCGTGTTTGAAACAAATGACAATGGTTAAAAACATTCATAAGCACCACTTGTGAAACCAAACAAGAGGAACAAGTGAGAATTTCAATAACATGAGAATGAGTTACCTTATAGCATTTATCTCAGCAGTTGCATCATCAACAAGAAATGCATTGGCCTCCCATCTCCTATTGTAATCAAGAGCCCCATTCCGAAGGCATGTAAGCCATTGCACAATACTACTTGTTTCTGAGCTTGATGTGATGACCCATGCAATTGGAACTCCATTTTGATAACTATCAAAGACTAGAATGGTGTAGAGTTGAAACTACAAAATGAAGTTTAAAATTAGAGAGAGATCATAAACATATCTTCTCTAAAAATGTCACTTTGATATATAGAGTTTACCTTGTAAAAGTTTGTCCCAAAAGTGGAGTCCATAGAAATTATTCCATTGTTGTCGTAGAGATCAAACCTCTCAAGTTGCCAATGTGTTTGGATGCCAAGTACAAAGGGTTTTTTATGTGTAGCGTCCATCTCCTCGTAGTAGAACACATCGTGGGCATGTTGTTGAGTCCACATTCGAACACTTTGGGCATCACTAGAATGTAGTTCATATGTAGTACTTGCATGCTTTCTTGCAATATTGAGGATATCTCTAACTGAAAGAAAATCATCCCGTGCCAATGTGTAGTTTGAATTGTTCACCTTTTTCTCATGAACTATTTGGATATGTGTTTCATGAACTTGGATTGGAGTGTATCCCTTGCATAACATGTCGAAGACCCATGATTTGATTTCTAGAGAAAGCCAAGGTGCAAAGCATAGATTTCGGCCTAAGCTTGTCACCATGCCTTCTTTATGGCAAAGCTCGTCATTCTCATCAACATGATGCATTTGAATGTAGCAAATGCAAGCGACATCTTCAAGGAGATACAATCTCTTTGCAAAGAAGTGGCATTGGCAACCACACATTCGATTTCCTTTTAAATAGTGTGGACGGTTTCCTTTCCCTATCTTTGGGGTCTTCTCGGTGCGTGGAATCATTGTTTGCTTTCCACGCATATCTTTAGGACCATAACCACACCAAAATAGGACTTCTTCTAAATAGCTCTCAATAGTGGGTTGCTTCAAGCTACCCGTTTGAATTCTTCTAACCGAATGACGCCTAAAATTAGTTCCCATGTTTGCAAGAGTCTCTTCCCCCTTGAGAAAATCCCCCAAGCGATTCCAAGGAAAGTATGCAACACGAATATGTCCAAAAATAGACTTATCACACTTCTTCTCTACCCATTTGAGTTCATTTGCATTGAAGGGACCACTAGGTGGATGTTGGAGTTCAATTTGGGTCTCCATTGCTACACACACACACACACACACACAAAATCGACATTAGTATGCTTGCTTGTAGAACAAGAGGTTAAACGGGCAATATAATGATATCAAATTAAGTTTTATATCAATTGAATCAACTATAGGCCAATTCGCCCAAACTAACCTTGAATCGCATTAGTTGATGTGGATGAAAAATTTGGAGAAGACAATGATTAGCTCCCTTTGAGGGTTCTTGTTGGAATCCACCGATGGTCTTCGCGAATGCGCCAAGAGAAGATGTTATTCATACTCGCGAACCATTACTTTGGACATGAGTTGGATAGAGGTTAAGTGGGACTACAATTGATATGTAGAGATGAAGAAGATAGATGGAAGGAAGAGAATGTAATGAAATCAAATGTAATGAAATCAAAAGGTTTAGGAAATGAAATTATTGCCTTAGCAAAGAGTGCTTAAGCAAATGAAGTTATTTAGATAGTAAATAGAATGTAGAGATGGAGAAGAGAAGGTAATATGGTAATGCAGAGAGACTTAAGCTCAAGGGCTTAAGAGAGACATGGTTGGCCTTTTAAATGAGTTGGGCAATTATCATTTAGTCTCTAGGTTAGGCCATATCTATTTATGCTATTTAGTTTATAAAGTTATATTTAATTGGGTTGGCAAATGAAAATCATGGAATTGGCCATATTCTCTCTCTCTCTCTCTCTCTCTCTCTCTCTCTCTCTCTCTCTCTCTCTCTCTCTCACACACACACACACACACACACACACGATGTTCCAACAAAATCATACTTCAATTTCCTATATTCCCTGGATTTTTCCAAGAGTATTTAGAAAAATACTCTTCTCTCTCTCTCTCTCTCTCTCTCTCTCTCTCTCTCTCTCTCTCTCTCTCTCTCCATTTTTCTCTGGACTGACGCTCTCTCTCTCTCTCTAAGAGTCTCTCTCTTCTCTCTCTCTCTCTAAATAAATAGCGCAGACCAAGCACCCGGCTCACCCGGCTCGACCAGGGTGCTCACTTTCTCTCTCTCTCTCTCTCTAAGAGTCTCTCTCTTCTCTCTCTCTCTCTCTAAATAAATGCGCAGACGCAGGGGCTGTAAAGGAGGGCCTGAGGGCGGAAAACGAAAGGGCTCCCGGCTCGTGCCAGTGCAGTCCCAATGCAGGCGGGCGGCGGCGTAGAGAGTGTGTGCTTCAAAGAAGAGAGGGAGGGGGCGTCCTTTGGCTAACTCTGCAATCGGCTCTGCCTTTTACCCGTGCAGGCGTTTAGAGCTACAGCTTTTCGAGGTTCCAGTGTGCAGGCTTTCGGCTGCAGTACACAGCGGCGTCGGCATTGACTTTTCTCGCGATGACAGCATGGATCTGCGGCTGAGGTGGCAACCTGCCAACGCGGACTAGTGCTCGAAAATTATCACGAGCCGTTTTGACCCTAGGAGAGGCTTTAGGGACCTAAAAACGATCCTTTAGGATCATTCGTTTACTGTTTTTGCGTACTTTGGGACGAACGATCGTGATCGTTGTACCTCTCCAGAATGCAATGACAGTGATAGGATATGTTCCTGATAGTCCCCTGTAGCTTCCCTTCAAGTTTCGTGTGATTCCGATATGATTTGCATGGTGAACGTGCGTGATGACTGTAGAGCTATGTAGAAGGACATAGGCAGATTACTTGGCTTTAGTGCGATTGATTTGCTTGTAGAGTTAGTAGTTGCATCTCTTCGAGTTCACTTCATTAGGATTGACACCCTAGTGAGTTTCCATGCCTCATCCGAGTCGCTTCCCCTGTATCGATAATTTTATGTTGATGCTTGAGAGCTATGCTATGGACGTCCGTCGCGGCCACCCGCAAACAGGATTTCTGTTGGTTATAGTGCTGAAAGAAAAGGCTACAGGTTGTATCATCTGCAAAAAAAGCATACCTTGGTCTCACGGGATGTTGTGTTTGTGGAAGATTATGTTCAACCCTTGTTGTCATGTACTAGAGATAGTAATATAAGCTTATAGGAAATTTATGACACTTTGTTGCCTCCTTGCAGTGGTGAAAGGTTAAATGTAAACTCCGATGAGGCAAATGTACAACCTATGGGGGTCTTTTGATAAAGCACATAATTCAAAAAATTGGATGGCTGCCATGCAATCAAAATATGATGCACTTATAGAAAATGACACATGGAGTTTATGTGATTTGCCTCTTGGCAAAAAAACCATATCTATGAAGTGGGTTTACAAGTTGAAAGGCAATCCGGATGGTGAGATTGATCGCCACCATCAGGATCGAGTTATTTCAAAAGGGTATGCATAGCAAAAAGGCATAGATTATGAAGAGACTTTTTCTCCCACTTGTCATATGACTACTATGCGTTTTCTATGTGCATTGGCAGCTCATTTTGGTTGGGATGTACATCAATCTCACATTGTTACTGCTTTCTTGAATGTTGATATATTTGAGGAAGTTCATGTAACGTAGTCTCACGGTTTTGTCAAGAAAGGACAAGAGGATAAAGTGTGCAGATGTAAGAAAGCTTTGTCATTAGGAAGAGGATGGGGTGAAGAAGGGCCTCTTTATTTTCCATGAGCTTATGGAGGTGATTAACATATTGAGAAATAGGTATACGCCATGTGTGCAAGAATGGTGGGTATGTAGGAGATGTGTAAGAGTGGTCAAAGGATGTGCTTTTCCTCCCAAAAATAAGGTGGAGAGGTTTATGATTTTTGGCCTTTTATAACTCCCACATATGATCTCTGATTTGAGAGGAGATCATAATTCTACAATCTACACGTCGCGCTCTTTCCGTAGATATACTACATGATATGGTTTTATCTGCTAGATTTTAAATTCCATTTTGGGGGGAAACTTTGAATTCAAATAAACTAGCCATTTTGCCTACTTGAATTCAAAAGTTGTCATTTGATTACTTTCTTAATATAAAAGGTTTGACTTCTTTAAACTGCCAAATAAAAAGGCCCTCCTAAACCCCATTCTCTTCCTAATGTATGGGTTGAAGCAATCTCCTCGTGCTTGGTATGAGAAGGTTGACACTCGTTTTATCAAACAAGGCTTTGGTAACATTCCAATCAAAAGCATATTGTATGTAAATCATGAGGGTGATGTACTTCTCATTGTGGTTCTTTATGTGGATGATTTGCTGATCACTGGACCAAATGAGAGACATATTGTTGAATTTAAGGTGAATGCTACTTTCAAGATGAAAGATTTGGAGCTGTTGCATCATTACTTGGGTATACAATTTAAGCAGTGTGATGGTGGTATTTCCTTGTGTCAGAAAAGCTACATAGAGACATTGCTATGTAAGTTTGGACTCAAGGATTGCAAACCTATTGCCACTCCCATGGAAACAGGTTCAAAATTGAGTCTTTATGATGCTGATGATTTTGCAGATGTTACTCTTTACCAAATTGTTGTTGGATGCCCTCATTTATGTATGGCCGAATATTCAGTTTGCAGTCTCACAGGTCAACAACTTTATGGATAGCCCAGGGTCTGAGCATTGGCAGATTGTAAAGAGGATTTTTCGCTACTTGAGTGGCACTTTATATCTTGGCTTGTTTTATCCCAAGGGGGGATCATTGCCATTACTAGACTTACATGCTTTTTCGGACTCAGATTGGGCTAGTTGTTTTGACACGCAAGCGTCCACAAGTGGTTTTTGTTTCATGCTTGGCAGTTCATGTATATCATGGTGGAGCAAGAAGCAACCTATTGTGGCCACTTCTAGTTGTGAGGCTGATGAGTACAGGGCAATCTTCACAGTTAGGGTTGAGTGTGTATGGCTCTGATGCCTTATGGATGATTTGGGTGTTGGACAGAAAACTGTCGACACTATCTACATCGACAGTGAGAGCGCATTGAATGTTGCGAGGAACGAAATTTTTCATGCTCGCACAAAGCACATTAAGGTGCATTACCACTATGTCAGGGAGAGGCTCTGAGTAGGAGAGATCAACTTGGCTTATGTACCATCACAGGACAACCTTGCAGGTCTTTTCACAAAGGCATTGTCTCGTGAAAAGCTTGAAACGTTCTACAAAGCCCTTGGAGAACCCACAATTTTGCGACTCTTATTTCAAAATTTTATGACCGCAGCAACGCGCGGGTCACATACTAGTGTCTTCTAAAAGAGGGGTCAATTTCAACCATTTGCCTCCCTCCCTTCTCCTTTGAGGGGTGTTCTAGTAAAACTTGCCAATAAGTTTATTTGGAGTGTCGTTTAATCATGAGGCGCTTAAGTTGGGTCGAGGCTTCACCAAGCGGCACGGCTTGGGAAAAGATATGTTTGCAGGTACACACGTGAAATGTGCACAATATTTTAGCGTCTAAAATGTGGCATTTTCCTTCTCAGATGACTGGCTCGATCCCACATTCCAGGCCTTCATACGAGAGTCTTGAGGTTTAAGAAGGGCTTTGCGCCCTATGCTTTTATTGAGAGTGCGGTGGGCTGTGATGTAACGGTGCGCTGAGGTCGAGCCCGACCCGGCTTGTCGTGGGTCTCTACGACAAAGTGTCCTTGAAGCTGAGCTCATCAACCCTGCTTTTGCGCAGCAAGCGGAGGGTGTCTAAGTAAGAGGTCGTAAAACCTCAGGCATAGCTTCAGCTTTATCATTTTTGTGAAGGTCAGATCGGGCGGCTGCCCTAGGTTTGTCCCTAGTAGCGGCAGCACTTGCCCGCTTTGCTTCGTGCCATTTTGTGTGGCCCCTTGATCCTTACACAGCAAAGAGAAGCATCACATCACGTCGTTAACACTGGGCATGAGTATTAAAGCTTAAGTGGTTGGTTTTCGACGCAATTGTGTGAGGGAGGGTTTAACGATAAGTAGCATTGTAATTCTGTGAGAGATCCATTGCCTGCAAGTCACCATTTCCATGGCGGCATGTGTTGTGTTAATGTCAGGGATCTTCTTCTTGTCAATTTTTGTCGGCCTCCTTTGTATAACATCGCTCATTTGTATTGTTACAGATAGTTACTAGATAGCTCTTCGACTTCACTTTACACCCTATCAAAGTCACCAATTTTATAACCATGCATCTTAGAAGACAAACTTACGCTATACATTTTGGAAATTATACCACTTGTAAATGAAATTGCAAGGTATGGACTTATGGTAGTCATTTGCAAGTCAATATAACCATCACCTCCATCATGCATAGTAGAGGCGAATACTACGGCTTCCCCACTAGTGTTGTCTTGGTGGGGCCGACATTGGCTGTGCTACTAGGAATCAACATGTGCACAAGAACCATGGCTTGATTAGACACAAAAACCATCCCTTGTTGAACTTTTGAGATTTCACCTCTCTTGGCGTTGTGGTTATTGCGAACCTTGGTGGGAACTCTCCCTATCTTGACATAGTTGTTGATAATCTTGGGTGTTGGGATGGGCATTAATAGCCCACCCTTGTGGGTCCTTTTCGTTGTCGTGCCGCTCCGCTTTCATGATGGGAAAAAGAGCAAAGGGATGCAAATAAAATTAGCTATTTGAAGCTTATACGTTTATGGAGCAGTGACCAAAGCTCGATAACAGACAAGGTTTCCTAAATGTATGCTAGATGCGACTTTAAAGGCCGAAGAACTATGTTTCTTATGTTGAAAGTGGATGTTTTATAAGAGGTCAGAAATGGAAGTTTATAGATTAGAATTGAAATGCTCATCTTGAGGAGTACGTTGGTCTTTTCGGATTGTCAATCGGAGGCCGGGTCGGCAAAATTATTGCGAGTTAAAGTTGGCGTCAATTACCAATGGTGAAGTGCCAGATGGATTTTTCCAATTTGGACGGCAAGGATTGGAGGGCTCGGCAAAGTCGACAGAAGTGTCGGGATCCACACCGGATTGAATTCCGGGTTGAGGGCTTTCAACTAGAACTTGCGGCTTGAGCATTAGATTTGGAAGCTGAGTTCGGAACATGGTTCACTTGGGGTATCAAAGTGGAGGAGAGAGAGCTTCCCTGCATGGGCATCGCTACGATGTTGTAGCAGCGCGTTGCCGGTGATGGCTCGCGAGACAGAAGGTTGGCTCACTTGGCACTACGGGGCGGTAATGGTGGGGTTTTGTGTCGGTTGGCAACGGCTGGTAGAAATCGAGCAAGAGCTATACCACAGTGGTGATGTGGCCATGGATGTTCCCATACACTCGAAAGGGTATATTTCTTTTGAAGGGTGGTAAGTTGGGAAGCACCGATGGAGTCGTCGGTGCTCCAATAGAGAAAGGAAATGCTCATGCGTGCCTTGGGATCCAAGTTGGCCGAAAATAGAAAGTGAACAGTCACATGCAGAAAGTGGAGCAAGTGGGAGTTCGATAAAGATAGCCAGGGGCTCACACACCCATATAGGGAAAAAATTTCAGAAATTGGGGAGTTTTGTTTTTTGCAATCACAGAGAAAAAGGGAAGTGAAGAGACTTCTTGAGAGAAATCAGAGCGAAAGAAGTGGAAGAAGGGTGAGAGCAAGAGAAGAGAGCTCTCTTTGGAAATTGAAACAGAGGAGGAGAGCTCCACTATCGAAATTGAGAGCTCCATGATTATCGAGAGCTCAATAGAGTTTATGCTAATTTAACTTAGTTAAACTCTTGTAAATGGAGCTTAAACTCCTTAATTTTCATTTGATCCAACTAACAGTATCGTTAACGGCCCACCTTGGCAATCGAGCATCGATTCTTATCCATGCTATCAAATTCAGCTATTATGTGCTTCGTTTTTCTTTGCAAAATGATTATTGATCAAATGTGCGGTATTGTGCATCTCTATCTTCCCACTGTTGAGATTTACGTCATTGATAGATATGCTTAGCGCTTTGATGCAATATTTTGAGCTAAGTGCAAAGCGTATTA
This sequence comes from Adiantum capillus-veneris, assembly GCF_014529385.1. Lineage (NCBI taxonomy): Eukaryota > Viridiplantae > Streptophyta > Polypodiopsida > Polypodiales > Pteridaceae > Adiantum > Adiantum capillus-veneris. Next base: position 99,804,980 of record NC_140932.1, on the reverse strand, counting down.
CCTATGAATGTATGCAGTTATGTGGGTATGTGATACATATTTTATATGGCAGGCTGGTACCATTCGATCGAGGAGGCTATCATGGTGCACCTAGGCTAAGTCGGTTGATGTATATGGTTTGGAACCCTGGTGGATATTAAAGTGCAGATCGAGGTTTCAAGGGAATGCAATTGTTATTTCGTGTAGTAGATTGCTTAGTAGTAGGTTTTTCTTTTCTGGATTTATGCTATGTGGGAAAGAGTTTTGGTTTTATGATCAGGAGGCTTACATGGCTAGCTTTTGTTTTCCTTCTTTGGAGAATTAAAGTATTTGGGCGGTTACTAAATAGAAAGACTTGATGACCATTCCATGTGCAAATAGGCTAAAGCGAATTTGAGCTTAACGAAGTTCTCTGAATCAAGCTTGGTGGTTAAGACGTGTGAATAATTAACTGGAGCATACTTGAGTTTGGCCAGTTTCACTATACAAGGTTTTTCTTAATTGAGTAAGTTCAAGATAGGGCAAATGTGGTTCAAAGATTTGTGATGAGCAGTTACCAAATGATTAAGCTAGACCATTGGTGAGAGGGTTTAGACCTTATGTTGTTTTGCATGTACTTACCAATTACGTGAGATTGATGGTAAAGAGCTTAAAGTGCTTATGAAAAAACAAGATTGAAGACCGGTTGGCACAAACCGGAGGATGTCTAGGTTCAGAGGGGGTGGATGTCGTGACAAAGTGCATCCATAGGAGGAAACTCAAAGAAGATATTGCTTCCTGGGTGCTATCAACTTCAAACAAATTGTGGGAAGTTGTTATTGGACTACCCCAATTGATATGTATGTCATATGCTCAATTCAATACTCATGCCACAAATGGTGTACTAAATGGAGAAATAATTTCTCAAAGAGCATCTTGTCTGGAATGTCATCTCTAGCAGTACATTGAGAGCAGGATATGCTGGTGGACTTGTGTCGGCACTACTGTGGTTGAGATGTATGCCTAATATGGTGCTTTGGCAATGCCAAAGAGCAGCGCGTTGCTGTTGGTGGCTTGCGAGACGGATGGCTGGCTCACTTGGCACTACGGGGCGGTAATGGTGGGGTTTTGTGTCGGTTGGCAACGGCTGGTAGAAATCGAGCAAGAGCTATACGGCAGTGGTGATGTGGCCACGGATGTTCCCATACACTCGAAAGGGTACATTTCTTTTGAAGGGTGGTAAGTTGGGAAGCACCGATGGAGTCGTCGGTGCTCCAATAGAGAAAGGAAATGCTCATGCGTGCCTTGGGAGCCAAGCTGGCCGAAAATAGAAAGTGAATAGTCACATGCAGAAAGTGGAGCAAGTAGGAGTTCGATAAAGATAGCCCGGGGCTCACACGCCCATATAGGAAAAAAATTTGAGAAATTGGGGAGTTTTGTTTTTTGCAATCATGAGACCAAGAGAAGAAGAGAGCTCTCTTTGGCAATTGCAACAGAGGAGGAGAGCTCCACTATCGAAATCGAGAGCTCCATGATTATTTAGCGCTCAATAGAGTTTATGCCAATCTAACTTAGTTAAACACTTGTAAAGGCAGCTTAAACTCCTTAATTTTCATTTAATCCAACTAACAGTACCATTAACGGCCCGCCTTGGCAATCGAGTGTCGATTCTTATCCATGCTATCAAATTCAGCTTATATGCTTCGTTTTTCTTTGCAAAGTGATTATTGATCAAATGTGCGGTATTGTGCATCTTTGTCTTCTCTCTGTTGAAATTTACATCATTGATAGAGATGCTTAGCGCTTTGATGCAATATTTTGAGCTAAGCACAAAGCGTATTACCTATGAATGTATGCAGTTATGTGGGTATGTGATACATATTTTACATGGCACCATTCGATCGAGGAGGCTATCATGGTGCACCTAGGCTAAGTCGGTTGATGTATATGGCTTGGAACCCTGGTGGATATTAAAGTGCAGATCGAGGTTTCAAGGGAATGCAATTGTTATTTCATGTAGCAGATTGCTTAGTAGTAGGTTTTTCTTTTTTGGCTTTATGCTATGTGGGAAAGAGTTTTGGTTTGATAATCAGTAAGCTTACATGGATAGCTTTCATTTTCCTTCTTTGGAGAATTAAAGTATGTTCACATCAGTATTTGGGAAAATTCATTTTTCCAATCATACAAAATCCTTTCCTTGAATTTTCCAAGAGGAAATTTTAAAAAATTACGTTGTTTTTATGGGTTTTTGCACTATTTTTCTCTATATACTAAGGCGGAAATTCTCCTTTTTCCCTTGCCCTTAACCGGCATTCTGGAAATTGAAAACGGCACAATATTAAGCTAAGACACATTTTTCTCGAACATTGCTTCACATCTTTTGGGCGGTTACTAAATAGAAAGACTTGATGACCATTCCGTGTGCAAACAGGCTAAAGCGAATTTGAGCTTAACAAAGTTCTCTGAATCAAGCTTGGAGGTTAAGATGTGTGAACAATTAACTGGAGCATACTTGAGTTTGGCCGGTTTCACTATACAAGGTTTTTCTTAATTGAGCAAGTTCGAGATACGGCAAATGTGGTTCAAAGATTTGTGATGAGCAGTTACCAAATGATTAAGCCGGACCATTGGTGAAAGGGTTTAGACCTTATGTTGTTTTGCATGTACTTACCAATTACATGAGCTTCATGGTAAAGAGCTTGAAGTGAAAAAGAAAAAAGAAAATTGAAGACCGGTTGGCACAAACCGGAGGATGTCCAGGTTCATAGGGGGTGGATGTCGTAACAATGTGCATCCATAGGAGGAGATATCGCTTCCTGGGTGCTATCAACTTCAAGAAAATTGTGGGAAGTTGTTATTGGACTACCCCAATTGATATGTATGTCATATGCTCAATTCAATACTCATGCCACACATGGTGTACTTAATAGAGAAAAAATTTCTCAAGGAGCATCTTGTTCGGAATGTCATCTCTAGCAGTACATTGAGAGCGGGGTATGCTGGTGGACTTGTGTTGGCACTACTGTAGTTGAGATGTATGCCTAATATGGTGCTTTGTCAATGCTTTGGCTGATAAGCTCTTCCACTTTACTTTACACCTTATCAAAGTCACCAATTTTATAACCATGCATCTTAGAAGACAAACTTACGCTACACATTTGGAAAATATACCTAGACTAAAGCCTAGTTTCACTTGTAAATGAAATTGCAAGGTATGGACTCATGGTAGTCATTTGCAAGTCGGTATAACCATCACCTCCATCATGCATAGTATAGGCGAATACTACGGCTTCCCCACTAGTGTTGTCTTGGTAGGGCCAACACTGGCTGTGCTACTATGAATCAACATGTGCACAAGAACCATGGCTTGATTAGACACAAAAACCCTTGGATAAAGGTGGAAACCATCCCTTGTTGAACTTTTGGGATTATACCTCTCTTGGCTTTGTAATTATAAGACATATTTAGGAATTTTGGGAAAATGCACAAATTTGGGACAATTGTTTGTGTCCCAACTTCTTGTGGAGAGGTTTCATTGTGCTAGGTTGTTGCACTAGAGGAACTCGTGGCACGTTCTATGTGTCAATAGTGTTTACAGAGATGCTGCATTGTGCTAGGTTGTTGCAAGTCTTGAGGATGCTATGACATGTTCTATATGTCACCAGTTCATGGTTATAGGTTGCACTGTGCTAGGTTGTTGCATTCGAGGAAGTTGTAGCATGTTCTTTGTGTCACCAAATCATACATAGATGGCATTGTACTAGGTCGTTGCACTTGAGAAAGTTGTGGCATAATTTCTTGCAAAAAGGTTCTGTGGTGCTAGGTTACTCCACTTGAGGAAGTCGTGGCATAATATTTATGTCAAAAGTTCTTGCAAAAAAGTTGCATGGTGCTAGTAGGTTTCTTCATTTGAGAAAGTTGTGAACGTTCTTTGTGTCACACATATTGTAGAGAGGGTGCTTGATACTAGGTTGCTAGACATGAACAAGCTGTGGCACAATCTTTGTGTCACACGTTCTTGGAAGGTTGGTTTCAAGGTGCTAGGTTATTGCACTTGGGAACGTTGTTCCATATTCTTAAGCAAATAGCTAATGAGATTAAAGATCCTAGTATTGTACGTTGTTAACAACCACAATGGAAACACCTTTGTGAACCCACATGCCACGCGCGCGCACACACACACACACACACACCCAAAATAGGAGGCCAACATTCCGAGCATAAACCTTGTTGAAAATGGGAGAAGGGGGCAAATATTTTTGTTCTAACAAGAAGCAAACATTGTCTCTTTGCTCAACCTTAGGGGACATATGTATCATGGAGCATATGTATCCGATACTACTCTCATGGAGCCTATGTATCCGATCTCCTTCTAGAAACCCCTTGATAACTGCAAAAGCACTTGGCTCTCTGAATGAGTCAAAGTGTAAAACTGTTGATTGGCTCCCATGTCAAATCCCTCTTTTGACTCCAAGATCTATTGCTACAACCTACAGTAGGACACAAACATGTATACTTGTTGATATCTTAATAGTTTGACTGCTTGATGCAAACTTCTATCCTAAGATGGGAGTAGATAGCTTTGACCAAGTTGTTACACCCAAGTAAATTCAAAGTAACCGACGTAAAGGCACCCATAAGCCTCAAATTCCAAATCCAAATCTATTGGGCTTGAGCGAACTCCCAGAATCAATGTTATTATGTCTTGATAGGGCATGGTTGTAGCTCAATCATGATGGAGTGTCCACTTTATACTAGCCAAGAAGCCATTGCAATCCCTTTGTGAGCAACTAGGCACAAAAAGCTAGATATCATGCAAGCTTGTCGGTTAGCCACAATCATGTTCCAAAATCTATCACAAAATTTCTTGATAGCCTCTAGCATCTCCATGCTCTTCCCAAAGAATTTGTAGGATCAAAAAGATCATTCCAGAGCCAACCCTTGGATCCCATTGTAATCAATCTAGTGTTCACACTCCAAAGGTTCCAAAGGCCCAAAGTCCCCAATCTTGATCAGATATGTTAGGTCAAGTTCGAATTGCTACTTTTGAGCAGCTGCTACTACCACCTAGATTTTCTTTATATGCAGCTTGCCACCATCGGAGCTTGACATCTACTCTCATATCGTTTCCTCAATCTAAGCCTTAAATAAAAGGAAAGTATTTTTCTCCATTCATGCTCTAATTGCAATCAAGATATACACCCATCTAATCTCCTTTGAAATGTCTTAGTCTCTCATGGTACATTCTGCTTTGTCCAACCCTATGTTGCTCCTCCAATCCCCATAGTTTCACTTTGACCAATTTCTAGAGGGACACATGCTTCACAGGGTCAGCTACAATGCATGTGTCCCTAGTCAGTACGCAACATAGGGTTCCACATAATTCACTGGTATCGGTGCTCCTCAAGACATGTAGTTTGGCCTAGTCGCAATAGCTCCCAATCATGCAAAATACTCAATAAAATGAGGTCCTCCCAACCTCGTTAAGGCGTATGCTCCTCATCTCTTTAGAGATCCACTAGATCTTTAGGGGCTAGGGTCTATTGGTAGTAGGGGGACTTCTAGAATGGATCAAATGTAGAAGGATCTTTCTTCAAGGCTCAGCCTCTTGAAGAAGTCTTTGAACAATGAGCTTGCTAACAATTCCCTACTCTAATGTTCTCAATCAATAATACCAAACCTTTCAAATGTAGGCGAGAGCGTAATGGTTGGCTAGCCACCCTTTGTCCAAGGAAACGAACAACCACACGTAGACCATAAAAAGTTCCTGACCAAAAGTTGAGAAAAGGATGATCCAAGAGCTTGAGAACATCTATCAAGAGGTGATGTATAACAGGAGTACAACAAAGTTGCTAGGAGGACCTAATTTGTCACCACAATCCACCCTATTTGAAATAAGCATGCAGACTAGCTCTAGTGGATCAACTTCCTTGTAAGGCTTGGTAGAAGGGGTGCAATATGATACTTTGGTGAGAAATACAATCCTACCTTGCCAAATATCGCATGTTGTGTCTAGAGAAATTCATTTGTAACTTGAGCTGGTCACCGATAAAGGTATGGGGGGAGCGACCGGATAAATAGGCCATCAAACTGGCACCAAATGATCAATGTTCCAAATCACCCTAATACTATAGTACTTGCAATTGAGTTTGAAGATTGTTATGTTAGTGTAGTGGAATAGGTATCCATACCCAGGTGCCGGGTCTTAAGTTCGCATCCAAAATAATGACAAGATTTTAGTCTCACCAGATTTTGCTCTCGCAAAGCAGGACTTGTAGGTCAAGTTGAAAACTGGTACTTGGAAGAGAAACTTGATAGGATTCTACTTTGTTGTAATAGCATTGCCCAGCTTACCTTAGCATGACATTGTCGTTGTCCACAATGTGGGGATTTATAGTAGGAATGTGTCCAACGTCTTGTGATAGTCACTTTTGTGGGTAGAGCCAATTATCGTGCCACTATTGACTCTTATAGACACTCTTACTATGAATCTTGAGCATAACATAGAGGTACTATCATGCCCAAGGCTACCTCTTTCTTTTAATGGCATTGCAAATCTTTGTCACAAGGGTTCTCTTCTCTTTAAGCCGACCTTTTCAATTTCAATGATGTGATGATTACATAACGAGCATAATCCATTAATCTTAGCAACCAACAACTAGCTTGAATAAGAATAGAATTTTCTGGATAGATACGTGTTCCTTCTTGGATTCTTTGTCTTCACATCCCATTCAATACAATTGGCAAGCCATGAGCTCTAGGCTCAAACTCAAGTTGGGGAAAATGTGTCTCAGCTATCCTCCCTTTCAAGATAGGAGTCGATAGCTCCCTTTCAAGATAGGAGTCGGCCACTTGATAATAGAGTAAAACAAAAAAGCAGCTCTTATGAAAAAAGAGAACCTGGGAGCACTCTTCACAAAGTTACCATCTTCCAATGTAGTTTAAAAAGATCAAAACTCATTAATCTTTGATAAACGCTCTTCTTGAAGAAAATAGGAAAAATTTCAAGGATTTGAATAAAATAGTCTCATATCTTTTTAAAGGATTATAATGCAAATCCTTTACTTCAAAATAACCATAGTTTCATTGATTCCAAACCTTGTCATCCACCATAGTTTCGCAGATTCCAAACCCCCATTTTGCAACAGACGCGTGGGAGACAGGGTCTACGATCTTATCTTGCAAATTTTTGTAGGCAAAAAATTCATTGGGCAGGGATATGCATTGGCGGCTGGCCTATGGTCCCCTCACCCTCTTATTACTTTCTCTCTCACCGGATTTCTATACCAAGGTGCCACGAGCCATGCGAGCCGCCAAAATCGTCATGCTGCACAACGAGGTTTCTGCACAGCCACACTGTCGCTCGCAGATGCTGCCCTCATGCAGGGTGCCAACACTGTCGGGCTCGACAAAACTGCCAAGGGTGGTATTGCCTCTCCGCGGGCCCCCACGCATATGGTGTCCAACTCAGCCAGCGGTTACGAACCATGATAGCTCTCAGCCTCTCTCTCTAGTCTCTAGTGAGCATGGATATAGGCGTGCGCACACGTAGGGGTGTGGCACATTGACACCCTCTCTCTCTCTCTCTCTCTCTCTCTCTCTCTCTCATAATAGTGACGATTCAACATTAAACTGGCATCATTAAATAAGGGTCAAAGGAGACTCCTCAATTCAATTCAAATTTCAAGTGGGAGCTAGGAGCGAATGAATTCATATTTTGAAATTTGAATTGGGAGCTCTCTCCATCTCACCCCCCGTCCCTCTCTCTCTCTCCTCCCCCTTCCCCTAATGCTAATCATTATCCCAAGCTCTCTAATCAACATCTTTTCTGATTAATCAATCTTTAACCTATGCATTAGTTCTTTGAACTCTCTGTCCTCTCAATTTTCTCTAGCTTAGAATGTGTAATCCATGTAGCTGCTTTTTAAGCTCTTCAATCTCTTTATAATGGATTTTCAATCACTTTAATTGCTTTACTAGTCTACCTAATCACCTAATCTCTAAGTGCTAGTATTTCTAATCTGTGTGTAATAGTTTTAATCACCCTCTATGATTGCTCTACTCAATGTATAGTCTCTAAGTACGCTTGGATTATTATCCACGCTCTCTAATCACTATGAGTATTCATCTAGGTGTTATTCTTTGCTCCAAAAACAATCACCAAAGAACTTTGTGAAATCAAACAACGAGCACACTTGCTTGGTAAGCAATCAAGATCTCCATTGCTGTTTTGATGTGGTGTTTTGTCTTTGATATTGACTTTGTCTATTGACCCGTGGCTTCTCATCATAACCTAGGATATTTTGCCATGGGACAGAAAGTTCTTCTTTGTCATGCAAAAATCCAACTTTGAGCCTTAGTGTAGCAATATTGCATGCATACGGCTTGGTACAAATCTCATATGTAAGCATGCATGTGTAGAAGAGACTCGGACTTAATCATGTACAAGTGCTAGCAAGATCTAGGAGAAAAGGCAGACTATACCCCTCTCCTGATCTAGCATAGAGTCTCCAAAATAGTGAGGCGGTCCGGGGTGGGCAACAAGAAGAGCAGCCTCTAAACACCCTTCGAGGCTCCCGTGCTGCTCAATTGGGGCTGGGGCAAGCACAATCAAAGACAACAATAACCCACAGTCAGAAACCAAACAAGAAAAGGGGCACCACCTAGTTGTAGATGCGAACTAGGACGCACGTGATATCTCCTTGTACTCAAACGCACAAAGAGAGGGGAATGCAAGATAGCCACACACACCAAACACAAACATTCACCATGCCAGAGAGAGGTAAAGTGCACAAATCAACTTGAGCAACTCGGTCTTAGCCTTAAAGACTAGATGCACACAAAGCTTGATGAGAAATAGAGAGACAACACAAAACTTGACCTTGTTGCCAATACACAAATTGTCTTAGGGTCACGGGAGCCCTCTCACCGAGCACCCTCTTACAATTGAAAGTTTTGGCAAACAATTCAACAAGCCCTCAAACCACCAAGCATGAAATGGCACAACAAACTTCAAGGACGAATACCTTCAACCACCTCATGAGCCAACTTATCAAGTCAATTTGGAGAGAAGAGTCGTAGTTGCAGCATACAATTGCACCCAAAACTATGAATCTTATTTATGGACAAGAGTAGGCTACAAGTGTGATTGCAGAGTATAGTATCACTCCACTCCTCTAGATGGCATAACTAACTTCAAGCTTCTCCATGCACCTATGTGTAGTGATGGAATAGAGCACTCACAATCCACACACTCTACACAACTAGGCTTGAAGAGTGGTGTGTTATGTGTTGAGAATGGTGTGGTGTAGTGTGATCATGTGATCATTTACAAGGGAGAGAAGGGCTCTATTTATAGTTTTTAGAAGCCCCGATTTGGATTAGGCCTAATCAAGTTTATTTGAAGGAATCAAAGATTATGCATATTTTTTTCAATTTTTTTTTAATGAGGGTGGGTCTCTCTTGTCCTTTGAGTCACATGGATGTGGGCTCAAGGGAAGAGAATTAATATTGAGGATGAAAGGAGAGAGGATTGAGTGAATAATTTGGGAGTGCCTACTCTAGTAGAGGGTGCATTTTACAATAAGGTTAGTGGTTAGTAGTTAGTAATTATCACTAAAAAAATATTTACAAAATCATTCACCAAATGGTGAGATATATGATGAGAAAAGTTAGAGAAGGGATGAGCTTGTAAAGAGAGGTTGAAGCTTTGGAGAAGTTGACATTCACCTCTTTACAGCACCGGTAGCAGAAGCGGTCAGCATGGCGAAGTAATGCGTGTCGATGAAGCTACGTTATCTTCAAACCTTGGAAAATTCATGATACAGCCTTCATTTGCAGAGGTTAACCTTGGATTTTTTCTGATTTTTTGAAGTTCTTTACAAAGCTGAAGAGAGTATGGTAATATGGACATATATGTAGAGAGAAAGGGGGACACCTAGGGTGTAGAAATGGAGGATGAAGACTATGGAGGTGTGAGAGAAGTGGCAATGGTGAAAAGGGTGAATTAAGACATGGGAGTTGCAGGTTTAGGAGTGGGAAGGAGAGGGAGGAGTGTGTGTGAAAGAGAAAAATGATAAAGTGGAAGAGGGAGTGTGGCTGCATAGCATGGGCAAACTGGGGTCCACCAATAAAATCATAGCTCACAGCTCGTAGCTCAAAAAATATGAAAAAATTTGAGGTGAAAGTTCAACTCACGAGCTACAACTTTTGTTTGTATCACCTTTCCAAATTCGGGGAGCATGTGATCTTTAAAAATTCAGCAAAACTGACTGTTTTTTCCACTGCACAAGGTCCTTGTAAGGTCCTTCTTTGGATGATTCTTTTGAATACCTCCAAGAGTGAGCTCCCCATGGTGCATGCATGCATACCACATACCCTTGACCTTATTTGGTAGGTCTATAATTGAAGATATTGTTGAGATCATGATATAAGTGAATATTACAACTAAGAAAATCAAATATTGAGGGGTCTAAAAAAATATGTACATGTCAAATATAAATAATATAGGTGGAAAAAATATAAAGGGGTCAAAATAAATCTCTCTCATTATAAGTCTACCATAAAAAGATGAATATTTTTGGTGTTCTAATTTATGAGAGTAAAAGAGAATAGATGTAGGAAGGAAAAATCACAATAGTGAAAAAATATACACATAAATAAAACTAGTTTTTTTGGATTTTTGTTGGGATGGAGTTACACCAAAAATAAGAGAAGCTTGCATGAAATTATTTTTATATGGAATAAAGAGTATGCAAAATGGTAACAAAAAATATGGTAATGGTGAGTCAATGTACATAGCATAAATAACACACCATAGGTAGAAATATTTAAATAAATACCAAAATAATTATGAAAAAACATTTTATTTAAGACCTATATACAATGAAATATTTACACACAAATGGGTCATAATATACTTATAATTTTTATTTTATTTTTTATTTTATTTTTTTGTTTTTTTATTTTTTTGGCTCAACTAGCCGAGTGACTAGCTAATTGAGGGTTTTTAAGAAAATATGGGGAAAGTCCCCTAACTCACACACGCCTATGTACAGTGAAATGGTAGGGATAGCCATAGTGTTTAAGTGATTTGATAGGGTGGGTTAACTTACTATGGCAATTACGGAGAGCCGAAAAACGGCTATCATTAGCCCTCCCCCAGGATGATGGTATATTCATGTACCATCATAGAGCATCTTTTCCAAAGAGAGTGCTTCAGAGTCCTTGACGAGATCTTCATTGTTTGGCCCCTCAGAATTTTGGTTTGAGTTACACTCATGCTTCACAGAACAATACCTACATGAGATAGCTGCCTTTTGACAGATCTTTGGTAGATCCTTTGATAGAAGGCGACTCAAATAAGGCTTCAAGCGATACCCGTTTACCTTCCTGGAGTGCTCTTTCCCATTCAAGTCCATAAGTTGATAGTAACTTGAATTGAAAGCCTTCTTAACTATGTATGGCCCTTGCCATCTAGTTTCAAATTTGGCATCAAAACAATTGTCGAGTCGATTGTCATACCTTAGCACAAGATCTCCTTCATTGATGCCTTTGTCCTTTAGTTTCTTGTCAAGCTTCTCCTTCGCCTGCGTAGCTTTCCTCTTGTAGTACTCGTATGCTACTTCTCTTTTCCACTCAAGCTCAGCTAGGGTAAGAAGTCGATCCATCCATGCTTCTTGATCATCTTGTGCTGCTTTGCCATGAAGTCGCATTGTTGGAATGTTGAGCTCAATTGGTTGTAAAGCCTCTTGACCATAGACCAAGTGAAATGGTGTGAACTCCGTGGCTTCCCTATATGTGGTTCGATACGCCCACAAGGCACCATCCAAGAAGTCATCCCACAACTTTGTCTTATTTTTCACAATCTTTCTAATGATGCCTGCAATGACACCATTAGCTTTTTCTACCAAACCATTTGATTGGGGATAGTAGTGTGTACTATGACGATGTAGAATGTGAAGTTCTTCACAGACTTCTGTGAGCAAGCCCTTTCTAAACCCTGGATCATTATCAGAAACAATCTCCAAAGGTATGCCAAATCTGCAACAAATGTGAGTGTACACAAACTTGCTAACTGTCTTCTCATTCACTCTTGCCACACTTTGAGCTTCTACCCACCTAGTCATGTAGTCTATGGCCACCAAGATATACAGTTTTCCATTTTTCGTCCTGGGAAATGGACCCATAGCATCAATGTCCCATTTTTCAAACGGACCATTTGCAAGGACTAGCTTACGTGGACCATGTAACAGAGGCTTGTTTCCATTAATCTGACAATTGTGGCAGCTTTTACACCAATGTTGAACATCAATGTGCAAGCTTGGCCAAACATATCCGGCAAGCAAAATCTTTTCTGCAGTGAGTTCCTGTGAAAAATGACCACCACACGCTTCCTCATGCAAACCTTTTAGAATGGCTGGGATTTCCTCAATAGTTGGTACTCTTCTGCACACTTGATCCTTCCCTCTTTGATAGAGGGATCCTTCTAAGAAGAGATACGCGCTTGCCTTTTTCATGAGTCTCCTCTTCTGAGCCTTCGTGAAGTCTTGTGGAAACTCACCCTCCAAAATGTAGCTAATAATGGGAGTCAATGACTCCAATCCCTGGTATCTCGGTTGCTTGACAGTTGCTGCCACCATGATGACCTACACTTCTTTCTCAACACATGTAACTGCTTGTTGTGCAAGTAAATTGGCATTTTCATTTTGTTTCCTAGGAATATGATATAGTTGCACTTCTTCAAACTGATTAAACATCCTACGAATGGCATGAACTTTTGTCCTTAGGCTTTCATTCTTGCATGCCCAAATGCCTAAAATTTGCTTCACGATGAGAAGTGCATCCCTTTTTACCATGAGACGTTGTATACCTTGGCCAATGCATATCTTTAAACCATGAAGTAGTGTGTCATATTCTGCTTCATTGTTGCTAGTTGAACCTGGTAGATTGACCTTCTCTTTCATGACCACCTCTCCACTTGGGTTGAGCAATACTAGCCCTCCCCCTGCTTTTCTTGTGGCTCGTCGAAAAGCTCCATCAAAGAACAAGGTAAAAGCATTAGGAATACTTTTAGGTGGTGGCAATGGTAGGGTCTTTACTTCAGGCACCTTAATCTCCTTCTCATGTACCCTATAAGTAAGGATCCCTGCCAATTGTGCACGCACACTATCTTCTACCTTGAAAGAGTATTGGAACTCTTGCAATTCCATAATCCACTTTGAGATCCTAGTGCTAAGATTCATTTGAGATGACACCCAAGGAAAAAAAAATTATGCAGTGATAATTACAAAAGGTTTTGGTAGCAAGTAGGATCTAAATTTTCTCACCGCAAACATGAGAGAAAGCATCATGAGTTCTGCCTCCGTGTAGCCTCTCTCCAAAGCATTCATGACCCTACTAGCAACGTAGATGGGTCGCATTCGGGTACTATGGGGATCTTGTTGTAGCACAACCGCACCAATTGTTTCTTTCCCAACACTAGAGCTAACAAAGAATGTGTACTCCCAACAGGGAGGCATGAGTGTTGGTAGCTCTGACAGGATGGCTTTAATGTTACAAAAGTACTCTTCAAGATCATAAGACCATGCAAATTCTACTTGTTGTGTCAGCTTTTGCAAAGGATGAAGCAACTCCGAAGCTAAGTGAATAAAGCGTGACATATACTTCACCTTTTGAATGAATGAGATTACCTCTTTGAGATTCTTGGTTGATGGGAGCTCAATAAGAGCCTTTGCCTTTGAAGGATCCACCTCAATGCCTTTATAGGAAACCTTGTGACCAATCAAGATCACTTCATCCTCGCCTATGTGACATTTGTCGGGGTTGAGTTGACCTCTCATGTCATAGAGCTTCTTTAAACCTTCTTCTACCCTTTGTAGATGCAATGATTTTGAGCTATAAATGCAGAAATCATCAATGAATACCCTAATTGACTTTCCAAAGAATGCTTGAAACACCATGTTCATGAAGTGTTGGAAAGTTGCAGGAGCATTTGTCAGTCCAAATGGCATGACTCTAAAAGCATAACAACCCCAAGGAGTGATGAAGGTTGTTTTTAACTGATCTTCCAATGCGATACCTATTTGAAAGTAAACCGAGTAGCCATCACACACAGTGTACTTCTCATGACCAGCTACATCATTTAGTATCTCATCTTGAAATGGGAGGGGAAAGTGATCTCTTTTTGTTGCCTCATTGAGTGGACGGTAATCCACACACACCCTCCACTTGCCATTTTTCTTAGGAGTGACAACAACGGGAGAGACCCACTCCGAATTTTCCACTGGATAAATGAAACCTGCTGCTAGAAGCTTTCTTACCTCCTTGAGTAAAGCCTGCTCCTTGATGACTCCTAGCCTTCGTAGCTTCTGAGCCTTAGGTGTGGCCTCTGGCTTCAACTCAATTTTGTGTTGAACAGCATCTACTCCACGCACATCGGTGTAGTCTTTAGCAAAAAGCCTAGGAAATTTCCTTAACACACCTTTGAGCTCCTCTCTTTCATCCTTTGTAAGTGTTGTAGATAACATACCTTCTAGCATTCTTTCATCTTCCACTTCTTGGTTTTCTTGGGAACCTACCTCTTCCAAACCTGGGAAAGAGGTCTCCTGGTTGTTTGGCTTAAACCTTACCCCCATGACTTCGATGGAAGACTCCTCTTCAGTAATGCTGCCGCTACTTTCTCCTTCTGAAGTGCTATCGGTCCAGCCTTCCTTCGTCTCACTTTGAGATGATTCTTCATGGAGCTCCTCTTGGCGTTGCTCCTTCATGTCAAAGACAACCTTCTTATGATTGTCATTCCTGCAAATTAGCTTTCCACTCTCCCAATCCTGCAAAGCTCGCATTTTCATTAGCCATGGTCTCCCTAGGATAAATGGGTAACCATTTCCTTTGGTAGACATGACATAGAAATCCACTGCCTTCTTAATGCCAAAGGCCTCCACAGAGACATTTTTACAAATGCCTACACACCTAGCTTTGCTATTGTTTGCCATCTTGACTTTAATTTCATGTGTCTCATGGATGTGCATGCCTAGTTTTTGCATGACTCCCTCTGTCATGATGCAAATTTGTACACCCCCATCCACTAGACCTTTCCTAACCAATCTTCCTTTGATGTAACAATCTAGCACAGGTGTAATATCTTCATTCATTTCAGCATGTGCAATTTTTACAACAGGCACACTCTCTTTTACCTTTCTCCTAGTGCTAACTGCCTTTGTTAAATCCCTCCTAACTTGTGGGCATAATGCAAGAAACTGAGGCCATGAGATATCAGGACCCTTACCTCTCATGTCTTCCAATAGGTTGTATGGAGTCATACCATGTCCAAGAGGGAAGTCTTGGAGATTGATACGACGTCGAGTCCTCTTAGCTTCCTTAGTCTCCTTTGCCTTCTTTTCTCGTCCATGGTCACTTTGTGATGTGACACCTTCTTTCTCTTTACCTTTTCGTCGGCCACGCTTAATGCCATTTGCTTCCATGTCAACCTCATTTGAGTTTGTCACCTCTACTACATGCACATTTGGGTCTGGCAAAGATGGAACTCCTTCCACTCCTTGTGGAGGTGGTCTTGCTCCATTTGGCCTTTGTAGAAGCCGTGGTTGCTGACTAGTTCCTTCTCCTGCATTCATCACTGGGTAATTCAAGTTAGGTCTCCCTGGCTCCCCACGAGGCCAAGGACAATTATACATCCCATGTCCAGACTCACCGCAATTCCAACATTCCAAGGCTCTCCTAGGTCATGAATCTCGCTCTTCAGACTTCTTTGCTTGTCCCTTTGGACCTACAGCTTGTGCAAGGTGAATTGACAAGCTGCTTAAAGATTCATTTAACTTCTCAATCACTTCCACTGTTACCTCAGGAAGCTCCCTAGATGTTGATTCTTGTGACTTACCTTTGGGTCTAAGACCTTCTATTGGAACCTCCCCCCTTAGGCACTTGAGTTTTCTATATTTCTCAGCAACCCTAGTTTCAGCTGCATCAAAGGTAGCAGGTGCACTCGCCTCAACTTTTACCTTAGGGTCAGGAAAGAGTCCGGCTATGAACCTCTCCTTCTTTAAGAACTCTGCACCATCACCAGGGTTAGCAACATTTCTCACCCATACAGCCCAAAGAAAAAGAAACTCTTGCTTGTACAAGTAGTAGTCATCTAGGTCTTTTTGCTTATGAGAAACAATGTCTTGCCATAGTTTTTGAGTGTTTTGGGGATCAAAGAAGTATCTCTTGAAATGATTCACAACTTCCGTGTAATTTCCTTTAACTTCCTCGGGCAACGAGTCAAATTAAGTGCTAGCATCTTTCCTAAGGACCACTTCAAACATCTCTACGCGTTCTTGATCAGTTACTATCCTCTTGATACGACAAGACATCTTGAAATTTGCTAAAAATAATTTTGCATCCTCTACAGGCTCTCCAAAGAAAAGAGGATATCCGGACATTTGGTGTTGGGCCTCCATTGAATCGGTTTCAAAGTGACAACATGTTTTTGTTTTTCTTTCTTTAAAAAAATTACACAATAATGTTTTCTAAATTGCAATCTATTCTACAACAAAATAAAAATATTCACATCAAATGACCTATGATAATCAATAAGAGGCAGGATGACAGGGTTTGGTGATGTGAGAATTTCTCCTACTCTTTGGGCACCAAACATGAACACCATACGTTGTTGAAAAGGGATTTTTCTACTAATTGCAATGTTTATTCTAATGTGTGGAGTGAAATGAAAGGGGAAAACCTCTATTCTTGGGCCATTATCCATTGTCTATGCATAACCTTATGCTTAAAACAAAACAAAAATATAGACGTCCAAACTAAGGTCGTACCTAATGAGGCAAAATAAAAGGATTTACTGATGCTTTTATCTCTACCAACCTAAGAGGACCTAAAATTCTACGAATTACACGTTGAAATTGCAACTTAGTACTAACAATTATGTGTACCTTTTGCCTTGCAATGGGAATGAAGCGATCATACAAATTCTCGTGATTTATGCAAGCTACTTGATTATGCTAAAGGTTGAGCCTACACAAAACATACACAAGCCGTCCTCAGTGGGGGCACCAATTTGAGGCGGTCCGGGGCGGGCAACAAGAAGAGCGGCCTCTAAACACCCTTCGAGGCTCCCGTGCTACTCAATTGGGGCTGGGGCAAGCACAATCAAAGACAACAATAACCCACAGTCAGAAACCAAACAAGAAAAGGGGCACCACCTAGTTGTAGATGCGAACTAAGACGCACGTGATATCTCCTTGTACTCAAACGCACAAAGAGAGGGGAATGCAAGATAGCCACACACACCAAACACAAACATTCACCATGCCAGAGAGAGGTAAAGTGCACAAATCAACTTGAGCAACTCGGTCTTAGCCTTAAAGACTAAATGCACACAAAGCTTGATGAGAAATAGAGAGACAACACAAAACTTGACCTTGTTGCCAATACACAAATTGTCTTAGGGTCACGGGAGCCCTCTCACCGAGCACCCTCTTACAATTGAAAGTTTTGGCAAACAATTCAACAAGCCCTCAAACCACCAAGCATGAAATGGCACAACAAACTTCAAGGACGAATACCTTCAACCACCTCATGAGCCAACTTATCAAGTCAATTTGGAGAGAAGAGTCGTAGTTGCAGCATACAATTGCACCCAAAACTATGAATCTTATTTATGGACAAGAGTAGGCTACAAGTGTGATTGCAGAGTATAGTATCACTCCACTCCTCTAGATGGCATAACTAACTTCAAGCTTCTCCATGCACCTATGTGTAGTGATGGAATAGAGCACTCACAATGCACACACTCTACACAACTAGGCTTGAAGAGTGGTGTGTTATGTGTTGAGAATGGTGTGATGTAGTGTGATCATGTGATCATTTACAAGGGAGAGAAGGGCTCTATTTATAGGTTTTAGAAGCCCCGATTTGGATTAGGCCTAATCAAGTTTATTTGAAGGAATAAAAGATTATGCATGTTTTTTTCTTTTTTTTTTTAATGAGGGTGGGTCTCTCTTGTCCTTTGAGTCACATGGATGTGGGCTCAAGGGAAGAGAATTATTGAGGATGAAAGGAGAGAGGATTGAATGAATAATTTGGGAGTGCCTACTCTAGTAGAGGGTGCATTTTACAATAAGGTTAGTGGTTAGTAGTTAGTAATTATCACTAAAAAAATATTTACAAAATCATTCACCAAATGGTGAGATATATGATGAGAAAAGTTAGAGAAGGGATGAGCTTGTAAAGAGAGGTTGAAGCTTTGGAGAAGTTGACATTCACCTCTTTACAGCACCGGTAGAAGAAGCGGTCAGCATGGCGAAGTAATGCGTGTCGATGAAGCTACGTTATCTTCAAACCTTGAAAAATTCATGATAAAGCCTTCATTTGCAGAGGTTAACCTTGGATTTTTGCTGATTTTTTGAAGTTCTTTACAAAGCTGAAGAGAGTATGGTAATATGGACATATATGTAGAGAGAAAGGGGGACACCTAGGGTGTAGAAATGGAGGATGAAGGCTATGGAGGTGTGAGAGAAATGGCAATGGTGAAAAGGGTGAATTAAGACATGGGAGTTGCAGGTTTGGGAGTGGGAAGGAGAGGGAGGAGTGTGTGTGAAAGAGGAAAATGATAAAGTGGAAGAGGGAGTGTGGCTGCATAGCATGGGCAAACTGGGGTCCACCAATAAAATCATAGCTCACAGCTCGTAGCTCAAAAAATATGAAAAAATTTGAGGTGAAAGTTCAACTCACGAGCTACAACTTTTGTTTGTATCACCTTTCCAAATTCGGGGAGTATGTGATCTTTAAAAATTCAGCAAAACCGACTGTTTTTTCCACTGCACAAGGTCCTTGTAAGGTCCTTCTTTGGATGATTCTTTTGAATACCTCCAAGAGTGAGCTCCCCATGGTGCATGCATGCATACCACATACCCATGACCTTATTTGGTAGGTCTATAATTGAAGATATTGTTGAGATCATGATATAAGTGAATAGTACAACTAAGAAAATCAAATATTGAGGGGTCTAAAAAAATATGTACATGTCAAATATAAATAATATAGGTGGAAAAAATATAAAGGGGTCAAAATAAATCTCTCTCATTATAAGTCTACCATAAAAAGATGAATATTTTTGGTGTTCTAATTTATGAGAGTAAAAGAGAATAGATGTAGGAAGGAAAAATCACAATAGTGAAAAAATATACACATAAATAAAACTAGTTTTTTTGGATTTTTGTTGGGATGGAGTTACACCAAAAATAAGAGAAGCTTGCATGAAATTATTTTTATATGGAATAAAGAGTATGCAAAATGGTAAGAAAAAATATGGTAATGGTGAGTCAATGTACATAGCATAAATAACACACCATAGGTAGAAATATTAAATAAATACCAAAATAATTATGAAAATCCCTTTTATTTAGGCCCTATATACAATGAAATATTTACACACAAATGGGTCATAATATACTTATAATTTTTATTTTATTTTTTATTTTTTATTTTTTTATTTTTTTGGCTCAACTAGCCCAGTGACTAGCTAATTGAGGATTTTTAAGAAAATATGGGGGAAGTCCCCTAACTCACACACGCCTATGTACAGTGAAATGGTAGGGATAGCCATAGTGTTTAAGTGATTTGATAGGGTGGGTTAACTTACTATGGCAATTATGGAGAGCCGAAAAACGGCTATCAATAGCAAGGAAGGATCAAACTCGAGCCTCTTGCACAAGTTGAGAAAGTAGTGTCAAGAGTGCTTAAAATTTAGGGTAGAACTTGACTTGTACATGATAGATCTCACCTTGAATGCATTCATGGATTTTTACTTCCACTATGCATGCTTATGGCTTGATACAATGGTCCATAATAGCTAGTCCTAAACCAGCATAGATTTTTTCAATTGAGTAAAGGAGGATCGAACTTATGTTGTAGCCTCATTTGCAAATGCTAGCCTAGTGAACATGCTTGGATATGGCTTGGTGGAGACAAACTTAAGTTCGAGGCTTTTGCAAGAGAAAGTAGTGTCAAGAGTGCTTTAAATTTAGGGTAGAACTTGACTTGTACATGCTAGCTCTCACCTTGTAGGCATTCGTAGGTGTGCACTTCCACTATGTATACATATAGATTGATACAATGGTTCATAATAGCTAGTCCTAAACCAACATAGATTTTTTCAATTGAGTAAAGGAGGCTCTAACTTAAGTTGTGGAGCCTCACTTGCAAATGCTAGCCTAGTAAACATGCTTGGATATAGCTTGGTGGAGGCTTTTTGTTGGAGGCTTGAACTTAAGTTCGAGCCTCTTGCAAGAGAAAGAAGTGTCAATAGTGCTTTAAATTTAGGGTAGAACTTGACTTGAAGTACATGCTAGCTCTCACCTTGAAGGCATTCATAGGTGTGCACTTCTACTATGCATACATATAGCTTGATACAATGGTTCATAATAGCTAATTCTAAACAACCATAGGTTTTTTCAAGTGAGCAAAGGAGGCTCGAACTTAAGTTGGAGCCAAGTAAACATGCATGGATATGACTTGGTACTATAGCCTCTCCTAATCTAGCATAGAGTCTCCAAGATAGCAAGAGGGTCAAACTTAAGCTCGAACCTCTTGCATAGGTTGAGAAAGTAGTGTCAAGAGTGCTTTAAATTTAGGGTAGAAATTGACTTGTACATGTTATCTCTCACCTTGTAGGCATTCATAGGTGCGCACTTCCACATTGCATGCGTATGGCTTGATACAATGGTTCATAATAGCCAGTCATAAACCAACTTAAGTTTTTTCAAGTGAGCAAAGGAAGCTCGAACTTAGCTTGTCCTAAACTAGCATAGATTTTTTCGAGTGAACAAAGGAGGCTCAAACTTAAGTTGGAGCCTCACTTGCAAATACTAGCCTAGTAAACAAGCATGGATCTGGCTTGGTACTATAGCCTCTCCTAATCTAGCATAGAGTGTCCAAGATAGGAAGCAAGGATTGAAACTACGCTTGAGCCTCTTGCATAAGTTGGGAAAGTAGTTTCAAGAGAGCTTTAACTTTAGGGTAGAACTTGACTTGTGAAACCTAGCTCTCAACTTGTAGGCATTCATTGGTGGGCACTTCCACATATTATGCGTGTGTATGGTTTGATACAATGGTCGATAATAGCTTGTCCTAAACCAACATAAATGTTTTCAAGTGAGCAAAGGAGACTCGAACTTAAGTTGGAGACTTACTTGCAAATGCTAGCCTAGTAAACATGCATGAATATGGCTTGCTACTATAGCCTCTCCTAATCTAGCATAGAGTCTCCAAGATAGCAAGGGATGATCGAACTTAAGCTCGAACCTCTTTCATAAGTTGGGAAAGTAGTTTTAAGAGTGCTTTAAATCTAGGGTAGAACTTGACTTGTACATGCTAGCTCTCAACTTGTAGGCATTCATAGGTGTGCACTTCCACACACTATGCATGCGAATGGTTGATACAATGGTGGATAATAGCTTATCCTAAACAAGCATGGATGTTTTCAAGTGAGCCAAGGAGACTTGGAGCCTCATTTGCAAATGCTAGCCTAGTAAACACGCATGGTTATGGCTTGGTACTATAGCCTCTCCTAATCTAGCATAGAGTCTCCAAGATAGCAACGGAGGATCGAACTTAATCTAGAGCCTCTTGCATAAGTTGGGAAAGTAGTTTCATGGGTGCTTTAAATCTAGAGTAGAATTTGACTTGTACATGCTAGCTCTCAACTTGTAGGCATTCATAGCTGTGAACTTCTACACACTATGCATGCGTATGACTTGATACAATGGTGGATAATAGCTTGTCCTAAACCAGCATAGATGTTTTCAAGTGAGCAAAGGAGGCCCAAACTTAAGTTGGAGCCTCACTTGAAAACCCTAGCCTAGTAAACATGCATGAATATGGCTTGGTACTATAGCCTCTCCTATCTAGCATGTAGTCTCCAAGATAGCAAGGGAGGATCAAACTTAAGCTTGCAGCCTCTTGCATAAGTTTGGAAAGTAGTTTCAAGAGTGCTTTAAATTTAGGGTAGAACTTGACTTGTACATGCTAGTACTCAACTTGTAGGCAGTCATAGTTGTGCACTTCCACACACTATACATGCGTACTTCTTGATACAATGGTGGATACTAGCTAGTACTAAACTAGCATGATGTTTTCAAGTAAGCAAAGGAGAATACAAATTAAGTTGGAGCCTCGCTTGAAAATGCTAGCCTAGTAAAAATCCATGGATATAACTTGGTATTGTAGCCTCTCCTAATCTAGCATAGAGTCTCCAAGATAGCAAGGGAGGATCGAGCTTAAGATTGAGCCTCTTGCATAAGTTGGGAAAGTAGTTTCAAGAGTGCTTTAAATTTAGGGTAGAGCTTGACTTGTACATTCTAGCTCTCAACTTGTAGGCATTCATAGGTTTGAACGTTCACACACTATGCACGTGTGTGGCTTGATACAATGGTGGATAATAGCTAAACCTAAACCAACATAGATTTTTTCAAGTGAGCAAAGGAGACTCGAAACTTCAGTTGGAGCCTCACTTGCAAATGCTAGCCTAATAAACATGCATGGATATTAGAGTCTCTAAGATACCAAGGGAGGATCGAACTTAAGCTCAGGGTGGAAGCATGAGTGGGTGGACACAATAGCTGTGTCCGGGACATCACTTTTAGGAGAGTGAGGGAGCTAGTAATTCTCATCCTGTGAAACATTAAAATCTATTTTTTGGGACTACTATTTTTTAAAATGTTGTCAGACTTACGAAGAACAATTTCATTATGGCAAGTAAATTTTTTGAACCATCCCGCACTCTGCAATGTCTATGTTCTCGCAGCTATGGAACATTGCTCTCAATCACTCTCTCTCTCTCTCTCTCTCTCTCTCTCTCTCTCTCTCTCTCTCTCTCTCTCTCTCTCTCTCTCTCTCTCTATGTGTGTGTGTGTGTGTGTGTGTGTGTGTGCGCAACTCTTTCTCTATTGCTCTCACACTCTTTACAAGGGTCTTTCTTCTTCTTTGTAGGTGAGTAGAACTCATGGTGGAACTTGCATCTTTGGAAGGGGAGGATAAGGAGCAGGTGCCTTGCCATTATATCTGTTTCTCTCCCTCTCCTTTTACCTGTTGTGCTTTGGGCAGGTTTGTCTTAAATGCACTTGTTATGTTTGGGGTGGGAGTGAGGGCAGAATTTGAGGAGATATGTACATATGGTCAGTCACACGATCTATAGTCTCTAATTTATTCACAGTTGTTGCCTTGTATTGTAAAATATGGGGAGGTATGTACATATGGTTAGTGACACGATTGGTGGTTATTATCTACACAACCAAGGATATTATGATTGTCTTTAATTTATCTACGGTTGTTACATTGTATTGTATTGTTGGGAAGGAGGCACTCAATGTAGATAGTAAGCATACAACACCACATGGTGGTCTAGAGCAACATTCATGACATCAACACAATGAAATGACACAAATAGTTGTAGAAGTGAGAATCCTTTAGGTGTCAGTTTCTCTATTCGGGGTTCCCATTCCCTGCATTCCCCGTGACGATTTGATCCTGGTAATACCCGTTGTTTATGTCATGTTAGCTCATTATGTCATGTTAGCTCATTATTTCATGTTAGCTCATTATTTGATCCTGGTAATACCCGCTGTTTATGTCATGTTAGCTCATTATTTCATCCGAACATTTTTTGGGTTCCTTCTTGCTTTTGCAGCACTTTTTCCGTGAATCTGAAGATGCCTTGGTGGGCTGTTGCCCTAAAGTCTCTTTTTGATTGTGACTGCACTATCTAAAGCTCCTTGTAGCTTAGCTGATGATTGTAAATAAGTCACTGTGTTATGTTTTTTATGGTTGGTTCATTCCAGGACTTGAAGCAGGCAATGGTGATCGGGGAATATGAAGCTTTCCGCAAGAGAGAACAAAGAGCCCGATTTAAGAGAAGAGTAGATGTAGGTTTGGTTGTTGAAAGAGAAGGGAATGAAGCAACCGAAGGAATAGAAGACTTAAAAAGGCACAGGGCTGTGCAAAAATTGTCGAGAATGAAAAAAGAGCAAAGATAGAGAAAGGGATTGCACGATATGTACTTCAAAGCACAAGTGGAATGGACATGGACACCAAGAAAGACATCTTCAATCGGATGATTGAGCACCCAGAACGTCGACAAAGCATCAACACCTTGTTTTGCAGATACACTGATAGGAAATATTTGGAACACACTTCAAGACTTGAAGAGGCCGCAAACTGAAGATAAGATGTTTCTCAAGAGGTCTACCATGATGATGCTCCTGAACTCAAAAAACCCAGAGGAGGCACAAGGCTTTAATGTTAATTTTGTCTCCAAGCTACTTTCTATTCATATAAGGAACTTGTATGGAGCCAAGAATCTGCTACTCCAACAAACTGAGAAGACCACTTTGTCATTTTCCACATGTCATCAGAGTCTTCAAAAAAGTCGCATACCTGAAGAGGTAAAGGAGCTAATAGTCAACTTTTGGATGCTTGAGACTCGTGTATCCCCCAACAAAAAAGACATATGTCAAAAGAGAATTGGTCGGAAGGAGTATATCGAACATCCCATCCATTTATTTGAAGTATCACAGGTACGGAAGAAAGTGTATGCCATGTAGTGGCTTTTTGTATTTGTTAGATACTCTTGCCGGGTAGAAGCTTTCGACTGCACGGCTATTTGAATTACTTACATAACTATTGCTAGGGTTGAGCTGCCAATTATTGACCATTATCTATCTGTTTTGCTGCCAATTATGTGTTTCATGGTTGTTCGTTATAGTTATTCTTTGGCAATGGCTAGTTAATAGCTGCCAAATTTTGGCTGGTAGCTATCCGTGTTTTGTAGGTAACTCTTGCCACACTAATAGCTATCAAATGCAGTTTACTTCATAGCCACCCACTAGCTATGTTGTACCATATTATAACTAGTCATATATATGTCGTAGTTGTTCACTATATTGGCCAGTTGATGGCCGTCAAAGTTTGACGGGTAGCTATGTGTTGTTACATAACTTCTGCCAGGCTATCTGATTGATATTGATATTGATAGCCAATAATTTTTTGTAATTACTTAGTTGTTGATAGTGATAGATACTAATAACTATTCTGTTATTAGCAGTTGTGTAATAGCTATCGATCAGGTATTTTCCTTAGGTGAAACTATTTTATAGCTAGTGATTTCTATAAAATATCTCTTGATAGCTCTTTGATAGCTGTTCATGGCTTGTGATTGCTATTCCATAGCTAAAATTTACTTTTTAATAGGTAATCAAGATATTTTATAGCTAGTCAATGACATTCTATGGCTAGTGATGACTATTGATAGCTAATAATCAAATATTTTCTTTAGGATAAGGTATTTCATAGCTAGTTAGAGCTATTTGATAGCTATTCATGGCTAGTGATTTCTATAAAATATCTCTTGATAGCTCTTTGATAGCTGTTCATGGCTTGTGATTGCTATTTCATAGCCAAAATTTACTTTTTAATAGGTAATCAAGATATTTTATAGCTACTCAATGACATTCTATGGCTAGTGATGACTATTGATAGCTAATAATCAAGTATTTTCTTTAGGATGAGGTATTTCATAGCTAGTGTTTGCTATTTGAAAGATATTTTATATGTAGTAATTGCTATTTGATATCTATTGGTAGCTCTTTGATAGCTACCGATAGCTATTCATAGCTAGCAATTTCTATTTATAGCCATTTATTGGTATTTGATAGCTAAATAATAGATATTTCATAGCCGATGATTGCCATTTTATAGCTAGTGATCGCTATCAATAGCTAATAATCAAGTATTTTCTTTAGTTAAAGCTATTTCATAGCTAGTGATTGCTGTTTGATAGCTATTGATAGCTAGTGCTTCTTGTTTCATGGCTATTGATAGCTATTTGATAGATATCTCACAGCTAGTGTTTGCTGCTATTTCATAGCCAAAGCTATTCCATAGCTAGTGATTGCTACACGATAGGTACTAGAACAACTCTTTGATAACTATAATAGCTAATGATATCTATTTCATAGCTAGTGTTTACTATTTGATAGCTATTTTATAGATAGTAATTGATGTTAGATAGCTATTGATGTTCATAACTACTATTTGATAGCTATTAATAGCTCTTTGGTAGCTCTTTGGTAACTGCTATTTGATAGCTTTTCCCAGCTAGTGGTTGTTTCATCGCTATTGACTGCTATTGGATAGCTATTGATAGCTAGCTATTGGCAGCTATTCATAGATAGTGCTTCTTTTATAGCTATTGATAGCTTTTTGATAGATATCTCATAGCTAGTGTTTGCTATTTCATAGCCAAGGCTACTTTATCGCTAGTGATTGCTACTCGATAGCTAATAATAGCTCTTTGATAACTATAATAGTTTTTCATAGCTGGTGATTGCTATTTCATAGCTAGTGTTTAGTGATTTCTATGTGGTTTCTATTGGTAGGTGAAGTAGATAGCTATTGACAGATCTTTAATAGCTGTTTGTAGCTGGTGATAGCTACCTCTCAACTATTGATAGCGGTTCTTAGATATTTCATAGTTATAGCTATTGATTTTGATAACTGCCATTTGATAGCTATTGGTAGCTCTCTGATAGCTATTGATAGTGAATGATCAGGTGTTTGCTTTAGGTGAAAGGTAATTTATAGTTAGTGATTGTATACGAAATCTACTAGTAGCTGTTTGATAGCTTTTGATAGCTATTTATAGCTAGTGATTTCTACTTTATGGGTATTTGATACATAATGATAGCTAGTGATTTTTATTTCATAGCTTTTGATAGCTATTAATAGCTATAACTTACTATTGATAGCTATTGATACCTAATGGGTAGCTTTGACACATGATTTCTTCATCATTCAAGCTTTCTTCTTGTGGAATGCAGGCTGAGCTCTACCAACGTTTCAAGGATGCCAATCCGGATGTAGCAATCCAGCTACGTGCTTTTGAATCAGAGAAGCCCTACTTTGTGCGAAAGCTAAAGGATAGGCTGACATGTTGTTGTATTTACCATGTGAAAATATCATATTTGAAGGAGGCTGTGAATCATATGCATAGTCAAGCACTTGGTATGCATGGTGGGTTGTGCAAATGTGCATGCGTTGTGTGCAATGATTCATCACTTGCAGGAACATGTATTGCTAAAAATTACAGTGTGAAGAGCATTTCAAAGCTTATAGATTCTCTATTGTGTCCCAAGCAAGCTGGCTGTACCCACCATGGTCTAAAATGCCACATGGGTCAATGTACAAAATGTGGGGAAGAGAAATTTGTATGCTCTCCACAGAAGCTGCTAAAGGATGCAAGAACCATCAAAGTCAAAGTATTTAAGGATGTGGAAACAGGCAAATGTGAAGGTGGAAAGAAGAAAAAAAGGAAGGAACTTCTATGCGAGGAGATGATCACTGCTGATTTGCTACAGGTATTCAAAAAAGATCTCCAATTTTTCATCAAACATGACTTCATGTATCGATGGTGGGGCAGGCTGAACAGTTCAAAGCGTGCATCATGTATTTTCCTGAAGATGTTGTTGTATCTCTGGTGGATTTTGCTGAGAATTATTCATTCAAGGAGCAGAATGAGATCCAGTCGATGCATTGGTATTCCATTCAGGTCACCATTTTTGTACACATTACCTACTATCGTGTTGGACCTGAGATAAAAAATACTTTGCACTTTCTCATTACTGATGATAAAAATCACGACACTTTGTTGTCCAACACTGCTTTATGCTACATTGGCAATGGATAAAAGATAGAGACTTGGATGTTAGCCAGCATTGGGTTTGGTCAGATGGGGCAGCATCGCAGTTCAAGGCAAAAAGGCCTTTCTATTTTGTTGGTAGATATGCTGCTTTGACAGGGAAAGTGATGGTGTGGAACTTCTTTGGAAGTGGCAACGGGAAAGGAGAACATGATGGGGCAGGAGCAGTTGTGAAAAGGGCACTTACACACGAGCAACTAAAGAGAAATGGAGCTACGCTCAAATGTGCAGTTGATGTTGTGTGATTTCTTCGCCAGCATTTGTCCGATGGGTCCATTGCTCACTACCCTTCCAAGCATAGGCAGGTAGAGCCTGTGTTTTGGGAGGTCAAGCTTGGATAAGTGTCCCGGTAGAATAGATGGGATTGTGAAGCTATCCCTAATGCACGCTCCATACATTCTATTCGGGGCTACTCAAAACAAGATGGCTCCTCCATCGCACACATGCAGCTATCTTGCTATTGTAGTGCATGCATGCACAACCAGTGGAAGAATTGCAACAACAAAACACACATGTCTAGCTGGAGTTTCCACAAAATCGCTCAAAGTGATGGTGGAAATAGTGATGACGAATGTGAGGAGCCTATCTATGAAGGGCACTATGAAGCATTGAGTGATGCGATTCAGGTAGGTGACAACTTGGTTGTCAATGCTGAGGAGGGGAACGAAGAAGGTGTCAACTTTTACTTGATCAAGTGCACAAGCACATTGGAGAATCTCAAAGCACACGACGTCAATATTTGGGGCAGTGTGTTTGAAGTAGGGTTGCACATTTTGAAAGGCCTCTATTATAAGCAGGTTCATGATTATTGTAACAAGCTTTTGGGCAGAAACACAATCTTCATGTACTCCCATCTTGTCAGGTGTATAAAAATCCCACTGACAGTAGTCCAGGGTGCTAGGGGATTGTATACGATCTCATCAGAGGTCTTTGAATCTGTATACAACAGCATGCCATGGGAGATGTAATTTTAGTCGTTTGGTTTTTATATGAGCAAACAAGTCTTGTCATTCTATTCATATGGTCTATATGCGGTACTAGTTAGTTATGCAGGGTTAATAGGTACAAATTTTTACCATTCGCTGCCAAATCTACAAGTAATTTGTCCTATTTCTATGAATACAACTCTCATGACACCAAAACATAGAAATTGAGCAAATCCTAAACAGATGATGTTTATGTACTCGAACTTAAGACCGGAACTTAATAAGCTTCGTACGAAAGTAAACAGTGCAATGTCGCATAAAGCCAGATTTTGTATAATGTACTCAACATAAGAGTGGAACTTAATAACCTTCTCAGGAAAAAAACAGTACATGGTCGCTTTGAGCGATGAATTATATTACAGATTTTTGCAATGAGCAAGAACCATCAAAAAGTATGGTGTTACAAATAGGATGACTAGAGGGGATTCTCTAAATCTGCACAGAAGCTACATCCACTAGCTGTTACAAAAAGCAGGTTGTCCAAACATCAGAGGCAATCCACCAATGTGCCCAAGCGTGTCTGTCCAGGCCGTTTATGAAGAGTAGGGTCCCACACCACCTTGTAGGCCTCGTTTTTCTCTGGGCAATCTCCCACTTTGTCCGATGCCTCCCGCTGAATCTCCTCATAGGTTTTCTGTTCAATTCTGCCACATCTAACACGATGGCAGCACTCTAGGCTTCTCTATCCATGCAACTCTATAAAATCCTTAACAATCAAGTCCTCTTCACTACCCCAGGTGCCAAACACATCTCCTCCTTCGGTAACAAACTGCATTCTATCCCCTGCCTTCAGGTACTTGTACAGCCATGGGGCAAGCTTATGTGTAAGGAATGGCCTTCGTGTTGTATCGTTAGGCGAGCCAAACGCTGGCACAATGCAGCAATTGCCAGAACAATTAAACGTACACTTGTACAAACTATCATCAACCAGTGCGTATTGTGTTGACCAAATTGACCATTACACCTGTTCCAGAAATCATTGAGGTGCTTGAAGAAAATGGGTTTTTTGCCCTTGATTTTGTGATTATGAAGCACATCACAGGAAGTCCGTGCAATGAACCCTGCTACGAGTCCTCGTAAACCTGGAAAGCATTCACGAAATCACTTTACAACATTATGTTCCATGACTGCTCTCCAAATGAAGACATTGAAATGAGTTGCTACCCACAATAAGAACTGCCTTGCATCGGGCCGCACAAGGAAGTATATCCTTCTTGGCCTCTCCTCCAGTACACCTGGTCATATTGTAGATTCCATGTAGGGAAAAACATATCTTCTTCCAAATCCACTTTATGAATCAAAAGACCATTTATATCCAAAATAAGAGCCCCAGGATCATTCTGCACACTTTCTGGGACAACATGATAGTCCTCCTCAGCTGATGCAAGCATCCTGCTCAAATCATTGCAATTTGGGAAAGCCCATGAACATGAGTTGGATGCATACACATGTTCCAACCTGATGTGGTACATCCACTTGAGCGCCATGTATCATCTCCACCTTTTAAACGGGTGATCTATCATGAGTTTTTATGGCCTTGACTTGGGCTTCGTTTCTAACGGTGGACATACTACTAGCATCAAGATTAATTCCTTATGAATTACTACATACACAAGACTGTATACATAAGTTGACTAATTGCAAGGAAAAACAACAAAATATTTGCAAAAACAGCTTGGAATAGCATTCATATTATGTCCTTGAAACAGAAAAGTTTACAAAGATGCATCAAGGGACGATAGCCCAGCACCATGATCTTGGCTGGTGGTATTACGGTGATCAGCCAACGGGCTTGCTTGATGAACTTGTTGTGGAGCAGGCACACTGCCATCAACACTACCATCAACGCTCACACGATGAGCAGGGACTTCACTGTTTAGGCTTGCATCAGCAGCTATATTAGGAGCAGGCATGGTACCATCAATGCTCACACGACAAATAGAGACTTCACTGTTTAGGCTTGCATCAGAAAATGTATCAGGAGCAGGGCTTTCATCACCAACCATTGTTAGGTCAATTACCAGAGGCAGAGTAGGGTCTTCGCCAGCATCCTTTGCATGCCTTTCTATTTCAACATCTGGGCAAGCGATTTCACCACCACTCCTAACATCTGGAGGAGTTTTGCTGAACAGAGTTTTCTGCTTTGCTGACCCTTGCGTCTTTCTTTTAGCTTCTGCCAACATGTTCTCTAGAGTGTCTCCACAATCTTCATTGACAGGAGATTCTACATGTTGCTATGCCATCAGTAAGTGCTCCAAAAAGACAAAAAAACTCAACCACGTGTAAGTGGGCTGACACTAAATTTACTAAGGCATACATTTATGCATCAATGTATCGCTATTTGTATCTTCATCATCAGCTCCATGTGCAATTACAGACCTTCTTGTCAACCTCCTAGACATACTTTGCCCATGCTTGCCACCTCTTGCAAGATTTCCCTATTTTACCTTGTCCTCTATGTCTCCAATTGTTGCCTCTGGAACATCATCAGGTGTCTCAGAGATCCCTCGAGCTGCAATGGAAGATGTGATTAAACTAGAAGTACCTTCAAAGCTACTTGATAGCTATCTAGAAGCTCGTTAATAACATAATATTAACTGGCTAACAGCTGTCATGCACCACCTAAAACTGTGTAATACTTTGCCAACAACATGTAGCCATAGCATGGCTGGAGAGGTAAACAACTTGAAACTTAGCAAGAAACTCTCGGACCTCACCTTTGCTATAAGACCATCTTTTGGACTTGTGGAGCAGCCTGCAGCAACGTCACAAGTACTACTTTTTAACATTACTGGTAGCTGTGAATTCTTGAAGGGGTTGCAAGAAGACTTTGCTGGTGATTCTCCCCAACAATCAGAGCCGACTGTGAATCCTACTGAATGCATTGTATCTCCACCAGATGTCTTTGCTGGTGTGAACATACATGTGGTTAGAACACAATCAGCTGCCTGCTGTTACAAAAAGATGCCAAGCAACAATCAAAAAAGGAAGTCTACCTTTTGGAAACAAAGTCAAACTTTTCAACACATTATTGGACAGTTTTTGGTTGTTAACAACTAGAAATACTTGCTGCATAGTGAACGAGAAAATTTAATTCGTTATTAATAACTGCATACACAAGACTGTCTACATAAGGTGACTAATTGCGAGGAAAAACAACAAAATATTTGCAAAAACGGTTTGGAATAGCATTCATATTATTTCCTTGAAATAGAAAATTTTGCAAAGATGCATCAGGGAACAATAGACCAGCACCATGATCTTGGCTGGTGGTATTAGGGTGATCAGCCAACGAGCTTGCTTGATGAACTTGTTGTGGAGCAGGCACACTGCCATCAACACTACCATCAATGCTCACACAATGAGCAGGGACTTCACTGTTTAGGCTTGCAACAGCAACTATATCAGGAGCAGGCACAGTACCATCAATGCTCACACAATGAACATGGACTTCACTTTTTAGGCTTGCATCAGCAACTATATCAGGAGCAGGGCCTTCAGCACCAACCATTGTTAGGTCAATTACCCGAGGCAGAGTAGGGTCTTTGCCAGCATCCTTTGCATGCCTTTCTATTTCAACATCTGGGCAAGCGATTTCACCACCACCACTCCTAACATCTGGAGGAGTTTTGTTGAACAGAGTTTTCTTCATCTTCTTGGATTTCTACTTTGCTGACCCTTGCCTCTTTCTTTTAGCTTCTGCCAACATGTTCTCCAGAGTGTCTCCACAATCTTCATTGACAGGAGATTCTACATGTTGCTATGCCATCAGTAAGTGCTCCAAAAGACAAAAAAACTCAACCACGTATAAGTGGGCTGACACTAAATTTACTAAGGCATACATTTCTGCATCAATGTATCGCTATTTGTATCTTCATCGTCAGCTCCGTGTACAATTACAGACCTTCTTGTCAACCTCCTAGACATACTTTGCCCATGCTTGCCACCTCTTGCAAGATTTCCCTATTTTACCTTGTCCTCTATGTCTCCAATTGTTGCCTCTGGAACATCATCGGGTGTCTCAGAGATCCCTGGAGCTGCAATGGAAGATGTGATTAAACTAGAAGTACCTTCAAAGCTACTTAATAGCTATCTAGAAGCTGGGTAATAGCATAATATAAATTGGCTAACAACAGTCATACACCACCTAAAACTGTGTAATACTTTGCCAACAACATGTAGCCATAGCATGGCTGGAGAGGTACACAACTTGAAACTTAGCAAGAAAATCTCGGACCTCACCTTTGCTTTGAAGACCATCTTTTGGACTTGTGGAGCATCCCGCAGCAACGTCACAAGTACTACTTTTTAACATTACTGGTAGCTGTGAATTCTTGAAGGGGCTACAAGAAGACTTTGCTGGGGATTCTCCCCAACAAATAGAGTCGACTGTGAATCCTGTTGACTGCATTGTATCTCCACAAAATGTCTTCTTTGACTGCATTGTATCTCCACTAGATGTCTTTGCTGGTGGATTTTTGCACCAATAACAAATCCTAATGCTAAAACAAGACTCTCTGTGTGTAGGTATATGTGTGTGTGTGTGTGTGTGTGTGTGTGTGTGTGTGTGTGTGTGTGTGTGTGTGTGTGTGTGTGTTTATATCTATGTCCATGGATATGCATCATGGAGCAAAATGAAACTGAATATGCTCAGTGTTCTGCATGTGCTCAACACCCACGCAAGTACGAGCTTCTGGGACCTCTCTCGCACGTACGAGCTTTGGTGTTTTTTTTAGTATTTTATGAATCCAAAAATTTCAAAGGTGCTAATAGCTAATGAGATAGTTATTAAGTGGCTATTAAAAAACAGCTTTCAACCCATAAAAGTGTACCACCCAGTCATGCTTGCACCCCTCAAGCCTCTTGCATAAGTTGGGAAAGTAGTTTCAAGAGTGCTTTAAACTTAGGGTAGAACTTGACTTGTACATGCTAGCTCTCAACGTGTAGGCATTCTTAGTTGTTCTCTTCTTCTATGCATGTGTATGGCTTGATACAATGGTGGATAATGGCTTTGTCCTAAACCAACATAGATTTTTTCAAGTAAGCAAAGGAGGCTAGAACTTAAGTTGGAGTCTCACTTGCAAATGCTAGCCTACTAAACATGCATGGATATGGCTTGTTACTATAGCCTCTTTTAATCTAGCATATACTCTCCTTGATAGCAAGGGAGGATAGAACTTAAGCTCGAGCCTCTTCCAAAGTTGAGAAAGTAGTGTCAAGAGTGCTTTAAATTAAGGTTAGAAACTGACTTGTACATGCTAGCTCTCAACTTGTAGGAATTCATAGGTGTGCACTTCCAATTTGCATGTGAATGGCTTGATACAATGGTTCATAATAGCTAGTCTTAAACCAGCATAGTTTTTTTCAAGTGAGCAAAGGAGGCGCAAACTTGTTGGAGCCTGACTTGCAAATGCTAGCCTAGTAAACATTCATGGATATGGCTTGGTACTATAGTCTCTCCTAATATGGCATAGAGTCTCTAAGATATCAAAGGAGGATGGAACTTAAGGTCGCGGCTCTTGCATAAGTTGGGAAACTAGTTTCAAGAGAGTTTTAAACTTAGGGTAGAACTTGAGTTGTACATGCTTTCTCTCAACTTGTAGGCATTCATGATAGGTGTGCACTTCCACACACTATACATGCGTATGGCTTGATACAATGGTGGATAATAGCTTTTGTCCTAAACCAGCATAGATGTTTTCAAGTTGGATCCTCACTTGCAAATGCTAGCCTAGTAAATATGCATGGATATGGCTTGTTACTATAGCCTAACCTAATCTAGCATTTCAAATAGAAAGGGAGGATCGAACTTAAGCTCGAGCCTCTTACATAAGTTGAGAAAGTAGTGTCAAGAGTGCTTTAAACTTAGGGTAGAACTTGACTTGTACATGCTAGCTCTCACCTTGTAGGCATTCATAGGTGTACACTTATACTATGCAGTGTATGGTTTGATACAATGGTTCATAATAGCTAGTCCTAAACCAACATTGATTTTTGCAAGTGAGCTAATGAGGCTCGAACTTAGCTAGTCCTAAACCAACATAATTTTTTTTCAAGTGAGCAAAGGAGGATCAAACGTAAGTTGGAGCCTCACTTGAAAACGCTAGCCTAGTAAACATGCATGGATATGGCTTGGTACTATAGACTCTTCTAATCTAGCATAGAGTTACCAAGATAGCAAGGGAGGATTGAAATTAAGGTTGAGCCTCTTACATAAGTTGGGAGAGTAGTTTCAAGGGAGCCTTAAATTTAGGGTAGAACTTGACTTTTACATGCTAGCTCTGAACTTGTAGGAATTCATAGGTGTACACACTTCCACGCACTATGCATGTGTGTGGCTTGATACAATGGTGGATAATAGCTTGTCCTAAACAAGCATAGATGTTTTCAAGTGAGTAAAGGAGACTCAAACTTAAGTTGGAGCCTCACTAGATGCTACCGTAGTAAGCATGCATGGATATGGCTTGTTACTTTAGCCTCCCTAATCTACGATAGAATCTGCAAGATAGCAAGGGAGGATCGAACTTAAGCTTCAACCTCTTGCATAAGTTGGGAAAGTAGTTTCAAGAGTGCTTTAAATTTAGGGTAGAACTTGACTTGTACATGCTACGTCTCAACTTGTAGGCATTTTGCACTTCCAGTATGCATGCATATGGCTTGATAGAATGGTGGAAAATACCTACTGCTTAACCAACATAGATTTTTTCAAGTGAGCAAAGGAGGCTTGAACTTAAGTTGGAGCCTCGCTTGCAAATGCAAGCCTAGTGAACATGCATGGATAGGGCTTGGTACTATTTTGAGAGAAGCATGCATGGGAAAAGGAGACTATAACATAAGCTAGAGTCTCATGTACAAATCTCTCTAGTTCTATGCACAGGGGTAGGTTTTAGCTTGTCTTGAAATGGCATAGACTTTTGAAGATGGCCAGGGAGGCTCGAACATAAGTGCAAGCCTCTTGCTTACGTTGGGAAACAATTTTAAGAGTGAGTGACTTGAGTTTAAAGTTGAAATTGACTTAATCCTCCTAGCTACCAAAACCCTTAAACCCAACTTATAAGCTCTCTTCTTAGTTGAGTTATACGCTCTCTGAAACTACCTTAAAGCTTTCAAGCAAGCAAGGTTAGTGGGCTTTAAGTTTGAGCGTTTTACATGGGTTAGGGAGTCACTCCCAAGTGTGGCTTGAATCTAGTTTAAACTTCACCAGCCCCTCCATGCTAGATACCAACAATTTAAGACTTATCTTGTAGGACCTCTGTTAGTGGTGCACTTCCAAGTGAGGCTCAAACTTAAGGCCAAGCCTCAAGTGTAAAAATACTTGCTAATACTAGGCAAAAGATTCAGTTATAGGGGGCATCTTAAACTAGCATGAAGTTTCTAAGTTAGCAAGGTAAAGTGGACTTTAAGTTTGAGCCTCTTGATGGGTTGAGAAACCACGTGCAAGAGTCATTGGATTCTAGTTTAAACTTGACCAGTTCATGTCAATACCAACAATCCAAGACCCATCTTGTAGAAGCTGTCTTAGTTGTGCACCTATAGGTGAGGCCCAAACTTAAGATTGATCCTTAGGCATACACATGATTTCTCGGAAAAAGGTGGGTTAACTTGAATCTGAGGTTACACTTGACAAGTCCATGCTAGTTACCTAGAATCTTACACCCATCTTTCAGTCTCCCTTAGTACTTGTGAAATTCCGAGTGAGGCTTGAGCTTAAGGTTAGGCCTCATGTAACATATGCTAGTTACCTAGAATCTTACACCCATCTTTCAGGCCCCCTTAATACTTGTGTAATTCCAAGTGAGTCTTGAGATTAAGGTCAAACCTCAGGTAACACATGCTTGCAATTCTAAGACAAAACAAAGGTTATAGGCTAAGAGATCCATTCTTTTAGACTCCCTTAGTTGTGCTCTTTCAGGTTAAGTTGAGACTTAAGGTCGAGCCTCAGGTATACACATGTTGCTTACACTTCTAAGCCAAGTTGTGGGTTGTAGGTTGTCATAAACTAGCATAAAATCTTTAAGCAAGTAAGAGATAGTCGCCTTTAAGTTCACACATCCTACATGGGTTGAACAAGTAAGAACAAGTGTGACTTGAATCTAAGGTTAGACTATGACAACTAGTCCATGCTAGGTATCTAGAATTTTAGACGCATGTTTTAGGATATCCTATTTGTGTGCCTCCGAGTGAGGCTCAAACTTATGGTCAAGCCTCAGGTGCACACATTCTTGCTATCCTAAGAAAAAAAGACGGATTATAGGCTGCCCTAAATCAACATGTAATGGTTTTTAAGTAGGTTAGCAATAGTGAACTTTGATTTCAAGATTCTTGCATGGGTTGGACAAATAGTTGCAAGTGTGGCTTGAATCTCAAGTTAAAACTGATGTGTCCATACTAGCAACTTGAGAATCTTAGTCCCATGCTTTAGGCTCCCTTATGTGTGCATTTCCAAGTGAGGCTTGAATTTAAGGTAGAGCCTTAGGTGTACATGCTTGTTAATGCTATGAAAAAATATGGGTTAATGTGGAATGATTAAAAAAACATACAGTTGTCAAATAGGCCTGAAAAAGTGGAGTTTAAATTTGAGCCTCTTGCATGGATTAGAGATGCAGCTGCTAAGTGTGGCTTGAATATAAGGTTAAAATTAACCTTTCCATTCTAGCAACCAACATTCTTAGACCCATCATCTTGTAGGCTCCCTCACTTGTCCATTTTCAAGAGAGGCTCAAACTTAAGGTCGATCTCCCCACTCTACACATGCTTGCTGTGCTACGCAAAAAGGTGGGTTGTAGGATTACCTAAATCAACATAAAGCTATTTAAAAATCAAGTGAGAGTGGACTTTATTTTTGAGAATCTTGCATGGTTTGAATTAGCACTTGCAAGTGTCTCTTGAATCAGAGGCTCAAACTGAAGGTCGAGCCTCATGTTTACACATACTTGAATCTAAGGTTGAACTTGACTTGTCCATGCTAGCTACCAACAATCTAACCCCCATCTTGTACGTTCCCTTAGTTTTTTATTTTCAAGCGAGGCTTGAAAGTAAGGCCTCAAGTCTAATGTGCCTGCTAGTTCTAAGTAAAAAGTGGGTTATGGGCTATCCTAAACTAGTAAAAAGATTCAAGTCAAGAGCAAGTGGACTTTAAGTTCAAGCATCTTGCATGGGCTAACAAGCACTTGTAAGTGTGACTTGAACTTAAGATTCAACTTGACCAGTGCATGCACATGCTATTAGAAAATTAAGACCCATTTTGTAGGCTCTCTTAGTGGTGCACTTTCAAGTGAGGCTTGAACTTAAAGTCAAGCCTCACACATGCTTGCTCATTTTAAACGAAAATTTAGGTTATAGCATTCCTTAACTAACATGAAATTTAAAGTAGGAAAGGAATAAAGACTATAGTTTCAAGCATCTTGCATTGGTTGGACAAGCACTAGGAAGTGTGGTTTGATTTAAACTCTACCAATCCATGCACATGCTACTAACAATCAAAAAGTTAAGTTGTAGGTTCTGTTAGCCATGCGTTTTGAATTGAGGCTTGAACATAAGAGCAAGCCTAATGTGTATATACCCTTGCTAATTCTAGGCAAAAAGGTGGGTTGTAGGCTCTATTAGGCTAGGATAAACATTTTAAGTAGGTAGGGGAAATGGACTTTAAGTTTGAGCACCTTGCATGGGCTAGAAAGCAATAGTGATAGTGCAATGTATAGTGGACCAAACAACGAGGGATATTGTAAACTCCTTTGAAACCTTACCATTTGAAGAAGATAATTGATAATTGAAGATGCAAGGCATGATGTATTGAGTGAGCCTCTTGACTATCTATTCAAGGTGAGTTTTTACTTTTGTATAATTGGAATGTACTTGAAACTGAGCTTAAAAGTCCCATTTTTAAAAAAAGATTGGATTACTGATTTTTATACTAGCGTTACAGCAGACTGGTTTGAGATCCCTTAAATTCCAACTATTGTTTGATAAAATAGTCACTACAATCTATAACGGATTCTTAGATAACAATGAGGACTTGTCAATGACTTATTATGTTTTTATTACATTACCTTGGTGTTTTTGAACACCACACTCGTCTGAGATCCCCTCATTTCCAAAAACTCCTTTAACATATCAAGAGAGCCTAATAGGCATGACTAATATACTTGCAGCTCAAACTAAAGAAAGGACTCAGGCCCACTTTTCAGCTTAAGTGAAGTGACTAAGGCTCGGGACTTCAATCTAACCCAACTAGGATTGCTAGCTCAAGTAGGCAAGTGAGCCTCGAGTTTATGAAATGATCCTTGTCTCAATATCATATGCATCACTAGCAAGTGAGGAACAAATTTAAGTTTGACCTCACAATCATGACGCAAGAGCCTCATTTTCTATCCAAGTCAAATATTAGCCCTATACAATCTTGAGGTTATATGAAGTGAGGCTCAAATTTAAATTTGATAGAGTCAACAAATGATGGGGACGTGTATGTTTGGATCAAACAAATTTAGAGCTTGGCAGGCCTGGGTCCTAGATCAAGGAAGCAACTAGGCCTTGAATCCAAGTGTAATCTCATCTCAACAGCCTACACATCATCTGGAAGAGAGAAACAACATAGATCTCAGAGTCACATCCACATCTATAAATTATTCTTGGTAATCACTAAAAAGCTAGGTCTAAGGGATCAAAATTATGTTTGGAACCATTGAGAGGTGATTCTCACAAACAATCAACCACTCATTTATGCTCCCACTAGCAGCCCTAGTTACTTTTTGAGTCACGAGAAGCAAGATAGGGTCAATAAATGTACAATTCGTTGCTCTTCAAAATGATAGAGACTTGCATGTATGATTTAAATCAATTTCAAGTTGTATCGAACCATTTAGCATCAGAATTAAGTTTTACCCTCCTCTATATCCGAAATCATGATAAAAATTTGTAAGTTCATGCATCCTAGCCACGTGATAACACCTTATGCCTACATGGAACGATCTCTACCCGTGCACAATCTAGAGGTGAATTGACCAAAAACATTGACATTACATGCCAGCCTAAGAAAAATGGGACTTGAATAATTCCCAAAATTCTTGAATATGAGTTTTATTGCGAACCTTGGTGGGAACTCTCCTTGTCTTGGCATGGTTGTTCACAATCTTGGGTGTTGGGATGGGCATTAATAGCCCACCCTTGGGTACCTGTGGCTTTTTGTTGTCGTGCCGCTCTGCTTTCATGATGGGAAAAGGAGCAAAGGGATGCAAATAAAATCAACTATTTGAAGCTTATACATTTATGGAGCAGTGACCAAGGCTCGATAAAAGACAAGGTTTCCTAAATGTGTGCTAGATGCAACTTTAAGGGCTAAGAACTATGTTTCTTATGTTGAAAGTGGATGTTCTATAAGAGGTCAAAAATGGAAGTTTATAGATTAGAATTGAAATGCTCATCTTGAGGAGTTTGTTGGTCTTTTCGGATTGTCAATCGGACGCCGGGTCGGTAAAATTATTACGAGTTAAAGTTGGCGTCAGTTACCAATGGTGAAGTGCCAGATGGATTTTTCCAATTTGGACAGCAAGGATTGGAGGGCTCGACAAAGTCGAGAGAAGTGTCGGGATCCACACGGATTGAATTCCAGGTTGACGGCTTTCAACTTGAACTTGTGGCTTGAGCATTAGATTTGGAAGCTGGATTTGGAATGTGGTCACTTGGGGTATCAAAGTGGAGGAGAGAGAGCTTCCCTGCATGGCCATGGCTACGACGTTGTAGCGGCGCGCGGTCGGTGGTGGCTTGCGACGGAAGGCTAGCTCACTTGGCACTACGGGGCGGAAATGGTGGGGTTTTGTGTCGGTTGGCAATGGCTGGTAGAAGCCGAGCAAGAGCTATACGACAGTGGTGATGTGGCCAGGGATGTTCCCATACACTCGAAAGGGTCCATTTTTTCTGAAGGGTAAGTTGGGAAGCACCGACGGAGTCGTCGGTGCTCCAATAGAGAAAGGAAATGCTCATGCATGCCTTGGGATCCAAGTTGGCCAAAAATAGAAAGTGAACAATCACATGCAGAAAGTGAACAGTCACATGTAGAAAGTCGAGCAAGTGGGATTTTGATAAAGATAGCGGGGGGCTCACACACCCATATATAGAAAAATTTTGAGAAACTGGGGAGTTTTATTTTTTGCAATCACAGAGAAAAAGGGAATAGAAGAGACTTCTTGAGAGCAATCAGAGAGAAAGAAGTGGAAGAAGGGTGAGAGCAAGAGAAGAGAGCTCTCTTTGGCAATTGCAACAGAGGAGGAGAGCTCCACTATCAAAATTGAGAGCTCCATGATTATCGAGCGCTCAATAGAGTTTATCCTAATTTAACTTAGTTAAACACTTGTAAAGGGAGCTTAAACTCCTTAATTTTCCTTTAATCCAACTAACAGTACCGTTAACGGCCCGCCTTGGCAATCGAGCATCGATTCTTATCCATGCTATCAAATTCAGCTATTATATGCTTCGTTTTTTTTGCAAAGTGATTACTGATCAAATGTGTGGTATTGTGCATCTCTATCTTCTCTCTGTTGAGATTTACATCATTGATAGAGATGCTTAGCGCTTTGATGCAATATTTTGAGCTAAGTCCAAATGGTTTTACCTATGAATGTATGCAGTTATGTGGGTATGTGATACGTATTTTTTATGGCAGGTTGGTACCATTCGATCGAGGAGGCTATCATGGTGCACCTAGGCTATGCCGGTTGATGTATATGGCTTGGAACCCTGGTGGATATTAAAGTGTAGATCGAGGTTTCAAGGGAATGCAATTGTTATCGCAGATTGCTTAGTAGTAGGTTTTTCTTTTCTGGATTTATGCTATGTGGGAAAGAGTTTTGGTTTATGATCAGTAAGCTTACATGGCTAGCTTTCATTTTCCTTGTTTGGACAATTGAAGTATCTTCACATCTTTTGGGCGGTTACTAAATAGAAAGACTTGATGACCATTCCGTGTGCAAACAGGCCAAAGCGAATTTGAGCTTAACAAAGTTCTCTACATCAAGCTTGGTGGTTAAGACGTGTGAACAAATAACTGGAGCATACTTGAATTTGGTCGGTTTCACTATACAAGGTTTTTCTTAATTGAGTAAGTTCACGATACGACAAATGTGGTTCAAAGATTTGTGATGAGCAATTACCAAATGATTAAGCTAGACCATTGGTGAGAGGGTTTAGACCTTATGTTGTTTTGCATGTACTTACAAATTACGTGAGCTTGATGGTAAAGAGCTTAAAGTGCTTATAAAAAATGCAGATTGAAGACCGGCTGGCACAAACCGGAGGATGCCCAGGTTCAGAGGGGGTGGATGTCATGATGATGTGCATCCATAGAAGGAAACTCAGAGAAGATATCGCTTCCTGGGTGCTATCAACTTCAAACAAATCGTGGGAAGTTGTTATTGGACTACCCAAATTGATATGTATGTCATATGCTCAATTCAATACTCATGCCAAAAATGGTGTACTTAATAGAGAAATAATTTCTCAAGGAGCATCTTGTCCGGAATGTCATCTCTAGCAGTACATTGAGAGCGGGGTATGCTGGTGGACTTGTGCGGCACTATTGTGGTTGAGATGTATGCCTAATATGGTGCTTTGGCTGATAAGTATGCCAAATATGGTGCTTTAACATTGAATTGATTGATATGCAATTAAATGTGGTGCTCTTACGAACGCACGTAAAGTTGTTGATGAGCCTTCAATTAAAAAGGTCGACTCATGAAGAGCATTTATCCAGGAAATAGCTAAGAGAGCTATTGGCATGACATTAAAAAATTGTGTTTTAATGGGAAGCAAATGAAAGATCTTTCTCCAAATGAGTTCACTTGTGCTTGCACCTTTTGTTAGGTTTAGGGGCCATGTGGCCGACCGCCCATCACCACTAACTGCTACTAACCCTAAGTGTATAGCTATACACTTGTGTGAGCCACTAACACTAAGTAGAGTGTGTGCCTTAGCACATAAGATAGAGAAGGAAGAAAGGGGACACACAGTGTGTGTAGGCTCTCCCCTTCCAACTTGTGTGTGTGGCTATGGTGGTGTGTGTGTGAGTGTCTGTGTGTACGATTCATCTTCCTCTTCCGCTGTGCTCCCGGCTCCTTTCCTTCATCTGGTATCAGTGCAGTTTCATTCTCAAAA
Organism: Adiantum capillus-veneris; assembly: GCF_014529385.1. Taxonomy (NCBI): domain Eukaryota; kingdom Viridiplantae; phylum Streptophyta; class Polypodiopsida; order Polypodiales; family Pteridaceae; genus Adiantum; species Adiantum capillus-veneris. The sequence continues at coordinate 99,762,128 of NC_140932.1, read as the reverse complement.
TTGCTTCCGTGCGCGCGCACTTTCAAGAGTGCAAACAGGGTTCCAACTTTGACATCCGCAAATTTAGCATTCCAAGAGAGTTTCCAGTAGGTGTCCTAGGGTTTTACCCTCCTTTGGGGCCATTCGTGCCATCAGAAACCTCATATGAGCTACGGTTTAGGAGCTGCATTTTTCAGCCCTCTTTTGGTAGTTTGTGATGATGCAAAGATTCCATAGCCATTACAGGTACCATTGTTGCAGCCCCTTCCATCTACGAGAGCCACGGATCATTTGGGAGTGTGTAGCCTCTTTCGGAGTGGCCTCATACACACACATAGAGTGGGAGTTTGACAACATTGTCTTCTTCGACTACAGGTACAGATACAGGTTCATAGAGCACCTTGGTTAGCTTCCTCTATGCTTCTCGGCCTCGATTTTGACTTCGGCTACGGCTACGGCATCGGCATCGACTCACAGGCTATAAGTTTCAGTGCTTGCGATATTTTGGTTCAAGGGAAAGTAGTTTTTTATGCGTACATGCATATGTTGGCACTTTTGACAGTGTTTGAGCTCTTTTGAGAGCGGTTTGACTCCCCGTAGGAATATTTCTTTGCATGCGCATGCTTTTGGCGCCTATTTGAGCGTCCTGATAGACTTGTACGTCTTGCCATTGTACGCTTTTGTGGAGCCATCTTTTGGCTAGTACGGGAGTCCCGACCATTTCCCTGCATGGCCATGGCTACGACGTCGTAGTGCGCTACCGCTAGTGGCTCGCAACAAAAGGCTTGCCCACTTGGCACTATAGGGTGGTAATGGTGGGGTTTTGTGTTGGTTGGCAACGACTGGTCAAAGCCGAGCAATAGCTATACGGCAGTGGTGATGTGGCCAGGGATGTTCCCATACACTCGCAATGGTCCATTTCTTTTGAAGGGTAAGTTGGGAAGCACCGGTGGAGTTGTCGATGCTCCAATAGAGAAAGGAAATGCTCAAGCGTTCCTTGGGATCCAAGTTGGTTGAAAATAGAAAGTGAACAGTCAGATGCCGAAAGTGAAGCAAGTGGGAGTTCGATAAAGATAGCGGGGGGTTCACACACCCATATAGGGCAAAGTTTTGAGAAATTGGGGAGTTTTGTTTTTTGCAATCACAGAGAAAAAGGGAAGTGAAGAGACTTCTTGAGAGCAATCAGAGAGAAAGAAGTGGAAGAAGTGTGAGAGCAAGAGAAGTGAGAGCTCTCTTTGGAAATTACAATAGAGGAGGAGAGATCCACTATCAAAATCGAGAGCTCCATGATTATCAAGCGCTCCATCATCATCATCGACCCCTCAATACAATTTATGCTAAGTTAACTTAGTTAAACTCTTGTGAAGGGATCTTAAACTTAACGTTATCGTTAACGGCCCACCTTGGCAATAGCGCATTGACTCTTGTCCGTGCTATCAAATTCAGCTATTATGTGCTTCGTTTTTCTTTGCAAAGTGATTATTGATCAAATGTGCGGTGTTGTGCGTCTCTATCTTCTCTCGGTTGAGATTTAAATCATTGATAGAGATGCTTAGCACTATGATGCAATATTTTGACCTAAGTGCAAAGCCTATTACCTATGAATGTATGTAGTTATGTGGGTATGTGATACATATGTTATATGGGTGGCGGATCTCGACGGAAGGCCGATGCTCTTGGCACTATGAGGCAGTAATGGCAGGGTTTTGTGTAGGTTGGCAATGGCTGGTAGTAGTCGAGTAGGAGCTATACAAAAGTGGTGACTTGGCCGTGGATGTTCCAATGCGCTCGTAAGGGTCCATTTCTTTTGAACGGTAGGGGAGCACTGACGGCGTCGTCGGTGCTACAGTAGAGAAAGGAAGTGCTCATGCGTGCCTTAAGAGCCAAGTTGGTCGAAAATAGCAAGTGAACAGTCACATGCAAAAAGTGAAGCAAGTGGGAGTTTGATAAAGATAGCCGGGGGCTCACACGCCCATATAGGGCAATTTTTTGAGAAATTGGGGAGTTTTGTTTTTTGCAATCACATAGAAAAAGGGAAGTGGAGAGAATTCTTGAGAGCAATCACAGAGAAAGAAGTGGAGGTGAGAGCAAGAGAAGAAGAGAGCTCTCTTTGGCAATTGCAATAGAGGAGGAGAGCTCCACTATCGAAATCGAGAGCTCCATGAATATCAAGCGCTCCATCATCGTCATCGGGATCTCAATTTCAAAGTCTACCAAATTATTTGGATATTTGAAAACAAGTACAATCAAAATTAGAATCTATTATTGATGAGTGTCTTCTACATGATGCTACTTTCTTACATGCTAATGATGAAGATAAAGTTAAAGATGTGTATGAAAAGTTGGTTCTTGTAGATGCCTTACATGAAGTAGGAACCTTTGAGGGTGAGTCTATACAACCTCAAGATGCACAGGGTGAACTTTGCAAAGAACCTATACACGGAATACAAGAGGAAAAGAAATCAGGGGATGAAAACGACAATGGTTAAAGCTCACGATGAAATTGTGCATGTGTATGAGTGAAACCTTATTCAAGTAGACATGCATGACGATTTGGTTATAGGTGATGCTTTTGCTACTGACTCAAAATTAGAACAAATTTTTTTTTATACAAATTCTACCCTAGAGGTGACTGATGATGCAGATGCGTCTAATTATGGCTCTTATGGTTGTAATTACATTTTGGAGGATGATTATGACTTTGCAAGTTATAATGTGCAATCCCTTCGTATGTTTGCTGATAGGATTTTCTATGAGGATGCTATGGGAAAGGAAACTAATGCATCTTTTGTGATGCATGTTCAGTCTTGTGTTGTTGAAGCTCAAAAATATATGATGAAGGGTGAAACGATTGAAGATTTGTTTGCAAGGCAAAAGCTCTCCACCCAAGTGATAACTGAAGAGGATTGTATTGTCCACTCTACATATTGGTTACATGATAATTCTTCAAATTAGAAAGACAAGGAGCTTTTGGATCTCTTGGATGATGCACGCGAGGGATTTTGAGCCCCTTATTTACTGATAAGTCGACAAATTGATCCAAAACATGATGCAGATAAAGAAGAGTTAATGAAGATTCTCTATGAGGCTTTAGAGGGTTTCGTGTCTATATTAGATGGCAATCAAGCAGCTATCCAAGATCAAAACTAGGTTATGAATGTCATAGCACCATATGTGCTAGTTTCAAATGCTCAAACCTCTTCAACTAGAGGGGGTGATGCTGAACTGTTGAAATTTAAATCATTGATAGAGATGCTAAGCACTTTGATGCAGTCTTTTTACCTAAGTACAAAGTGTATTAATTACTTATGAATGTATGCAGCTATGTGGGTATGTGATACATATGTTATATGGGTGGTTGGTACCATTTGATTGAGGAGGCTATCATGGTGCACCTACTTTAAGTCGGTTGATGTATATGCCTTGGGACCCTGGTGGATATTGAAGTGTAGATTGAGGTTTCAAGGGAATGCGGTTTTTATTTCGTGTAGCAGGTTACTTAGTAATAGTTTTTTCTTTTTTGGATTTATACTATGTGGGAGAGAGTTTTGGTTTTATGATCATAAGCTTACATGGCTATCTTTCATTTTCCTTTGATTCTTTGGACAATTGAAGTATCTTCACATCTTTTGGGCGGTTACTAAATGGCAGGACTTGATGGTCATTCCATGTGCAAACAAGCTAAAGCATATTTGAGCTTGACATAGTTCCCTGCATCAAGCTTGGTGGTCAAGACATGTGCACAATTAACTAGAGCATACTTGACTTTGGTGGGGTTCACTATATCCCTATTGTATCTGCTTCGGCTATCACTTCATTGATTAAAAATCATATTGTTGCATAGTTGATTTTTGCACGTGATGTTTCACATAGTTGTTAGTCAATTTTTTCTGTGTTATGTAAAGAAAGGTCGGCATTCTTGAGAGAGTTTAATGACTGTTTTCCTGACTCATTACCGTCACAATTGCCGTTGGAGAGGCCTAATGACCATATGATAGATTTGGTGCAAGGGTGTAGCCCACCAAACAGACTTCCCTACAGGGTTAATGTGGCTCATTAGAAAGAGATTATGGGCCAGGTTGAGGAGATTTTAGAGAAGGGGCTGATTAGCCTAGTTCTTCACCTTTTAGCTCAAAGTCTTAACTTTCCCACACAATTCATGGGTTTCGGAGTAACTCTAGTGGAGAATTCCGCCACCTGGTTTGATTATGTTGAACGTAAGGATTTTGAGTCAATGAAGGAGGTGTTTGACGAGTTTATCAAGGAATTATCTCGAAGAGGGATAGCCCACAACATTGTCTCGCGAATCCAAAAATTCAAGCGTAAAGAAGGAGAGTCCGTACAAAAAGCAGTCTTAAGGCTGAACAGATATGTGAAGCTCTGCCTAATAGAAGAATTTCCAACCCAATCAAGGTTAATGCTCATTTTTATCCAAGGATCAAGAAATGTAGGTGTCCAGAAAGACCTTCACATGAAAAAGATTCCTACATTGAATGAGTTGATGAAGGAGGCTCTCTACTTGGTAGATAGCTATGTTGTCTACAAGGAGGGAGAATACAAGGAATTAGATGATGATACCTCATTGTAGCATAATGGCTGCAAATCTGCCAAGTTAGTACAAAAATCTGAATCTCTAATAAACTAAGAGCAACTCATTGAAGAAGTTCTCAAGATGATATATCCATTTGCTAAATTGTAGGCTAAACAATCAAAGTGGTGTGCAATAGTGCAAAAATAGACAAATCACGCAACTGGGAGTGCTATTACAATTAAGGGATACATAAAGGAACACCCACAAGCCCAAGTAGCCCCAACACAATCTCCATCGGTTCCTAGATATACAACATGGATTCTTTCAAGGCCTGTAGGAGTTGAAAGACCACAACCTATCTTGGGACAACAACCCGCACTGCCAAGGACAAGACCAGTAGGAGTTAGATACACACCAGCAATAGAAGAACATGAGGAGCAATCCTTAGTGCCAATCCTAGCATATTATGAAGAGCCTAGTGGATATATGCCAAAAGCAGGATATTATCCACGTGAAGAACCAAAAATGCCAGAAACATGGAGCATGATTGGATCACTTGGACCACCAACTGCTACGCATGTTGTAGGAGAAGGTAGATACAATTTGGACCATATGATCATATGCTTCTGTAACTGTGTGTGCAACTAAGTGATGCATTCGCGAGTAATGAACTTATATCCATGCAAGTAAACCATAGGCTTACACATAGGTAATCAAGTTATTCCACTGCTATAAACATAATTCTCTAACAAGAAGCATTACTAAGTTTGCACTACCACCACTTGATTCTTGTTTATCACATGCTTACGATCACATATTTACATGTTTATATAGTGATCCTTTGTTGGTGTAGGTTTTTTTATTTAGGTGGCACTATGCCTCTAGTGTGTTCCAAAGCAAACAACATACATAATTGCTTTGGTAGATTGAGATGTACAAACTTGCAAAAAAAAAATCACCATGAAACTACAATATAAGTGATATGTAAAGAAGATACCGGGATGATAGCTAATGTAGACCTTGTGTTGTCCACAATCCTTGCATAGTCTACATTTGTGTAGCCAACTATACATGTATTTTTGCTTTGGGATAATTGAGATGACAATCTAGCAAACAACAAGAATGTCATGAAATTGCAATAGAAGTGAATGTAAAGACGATACCTAACATAGAGCTTGCATTTTCCACATTCCTTGCATAATCTACATTTGTGTACCCAACTATACGTTTCTTTCCTCTAGAGAAAACACACAACTCTTTTGTACCATTCCAATATCTAAGCACACCTTTCACTGCCTCCCAATGCTTCTTACCATGATTTTCCATCAATATGCTAGCAACTTCCATTGCAAATGCAATGCGTGAGAGCCTTAAGGTGTACATCAAAGAACTAACAGTAGATGCACAAGGAACCTTGGCCATCTTAGCATCACATTTCGGACAATCTTCTTGGTTGAGTTTCACTTATTGAGGCAAAGGAGTAAATATCAGGTTCCACCTCTCCACTTATGAAATGCTTTAGCGCACAACACATGTACTCTCTTCATGATGAGTAAAGAAACTTCTTTGACCTATTGTGCATAATACGCATATACCAAGAACATTCTTTGTTTCTCATATATTCTTCATGTCAAAGCTCTCATATAGCTATACTTTAATGCATGTATCTCAAGAATGTTATCATCTATGAGTGTATCATCCACACAAAGAATCAAAATCAAAAGACTACCATCTCTACCTCTCTTTGTGTAGAGGCAATGATCGATTTTGCTTTGCCTATACCTTAAGACTTCAAGAAGGCATCAAAACTTTCATGACATTCCCTTGGTGCCTTCTTTAAAACATAAAGGCTTCTCTTGAGCTTATAAAAGAATTCTCTTTGTCTTTCACTGTTGTATGTAATTTTGAAAATTCGCAAAAAAACTCGCCCAAATCTATACTTCTACTTGAACTCTTTGGCAACCAATCTAACATTGTATCGAGGCTTAGCATCGACGTGGTGTCATCTTCAACTTGTAGACTCGTTTGCATTGCAAAGCATGTTTCTCTTTTGGGAAAGGTATTAACTCCTAAATATGAGACCAGAGGAAGTCTGAACTCTATCTCTCCACCCAACCTTTACCGTTTATATAGGAACCCCCAAGATAGTTCAGACTGGCCCTGGCCTAACATTTCTCCCCCCTTGGAGAAGCTTTTTTGTCCTTGAAAACAAAAATGAGAAATTTCTTCTCAAGACACTAATGTTTTTCCAAGTGGCACCTTCTTCAAATCTATCTTTCCACTTAACCAATGCCTGTTAATGTACATGGTGATGTGTACGTAGATCATGATACTCAAGAATACACTCACGTTCATACGATTGGGTTGGAGGTTCAATAAAATCAACCAAATTTTTTTGGTCAATAACATTGTCGTCCTTATGTAAGTGTTTATGTAAACGACTTACATGAAATACCGAAGATACTTGTAGCATATCCTCTAGCACTTAGTCAACACGTTTGACCATCCATTTCAGGATGATACGCAGTATTGATGTTGAGTTGTGTACCCAATCGTTTAAGCACAGGCCTCCAAGAATGACTGTTAAACTTGGGATCACAATCACTCATAATATTGCTTGGTAAATCATACAACTTGTACGGATTGTCAATAAATAACTTGGCTAGCTCTAGAGTTTTACTAATGGATTTGGTCGGAATAAACTTGCAAAGTTTAGTCAACCGATCGACGATCACCCAGACCGACTCATGATCTTGTGCAGTGGTTAGTAAACCCACAATTAAGTCCATAGAGATACTTTTCCATTTACCATTAGGAATCTCCAATGGATGCAAGAGACCTCCTGCTGTCAGGCGCTCTGCTTTATTTACTTGACATTTTTGGTAATGTAAGACATAGTTTTGAACAAACCTATGTAAACGCGGCCAATAAAAATGTTGTAATACAAGTACTTAAGTTTTCCTTATGATTGGGTGGCTTGCACTAGGACCGTTATGACATTCATAATGAATTTGATGCCGAATGTTTATGTCCATCAGTACACAAACTCTCCCCTTGTGGTGTAGGTAATCATTTATAGAAAAATTCTTCCATCTTTCTAGCTCATCACTCAAAAGATAAGAACTAGGTGTGGAGGTTAAAGACACATTACGAGCACTGGAGTGAGAAGGATCTCTCATTTTCACGTGGATCCACACTTTGGAGTATGTGTCATCATGCTCATATTTACCCTTGAGAGATTCCAAAAACTCACTTTGAAGTGCAATGAAATGAAGAGAGTTGATCTCAGGTTTATGACTAAAAGCGTAAGCTACCACATTGTATCGTCATTTACAATACCGGAGTTTTGCATCATACTCTTGAAGAATCTCAGCCTACGAGGCCTTTCAACCCTTCAAATTTTTTTAACACATAAATCATTTTATACTTTCATGGTCAAATACAATCTTAAAATGAGCTCCATACAAATAATGTCACCACATTTTCAAAGTAGACACTATTACATAGAGTTATCTTTTGTAAGCATAATAATTTTACTATGAAGAATCAAGCTTCTTTGCTTTCAAATTCAATTGGCCTTCCCTCCTACAGAAGAGTGCTCTAATAACACAATTACTAGCACCCGTTTCTAGTACAAACAATCTCAAAGGGTCCACAATATCTAAAATAGAAGATGGGGCTAATGCATCCTTGAGAGCATCAAAACTTTATTGTTGAGGTTCTCCCTATTGATAGGTTTTCCCCTTGGATTTTAGTTGATTCATCATAGGAACAACAATATGAGCATAGTTTTTAACGAAGCTTTAGTAAAAAAGTTGCAAATTCCAAGAAAATGTGTAACTCTTCCAAATTTTTGGGAGAAGGACACCTCCTAACCTCTTAGAGGCATTGTATCTAGAATGTCGTCGAGGAAAACAATAACAAACTTGCCCATATATGGTCTCAGGGCACTCTCCCATAAGCGTCATGAAAGTTGTTGGCACATTTGTCAACCCAAAGGGCATAACCAAAAACTCATAGTGTCCAAACCTTGGGTATATCAGCAAGCCAAATGCGTACTTGATAATACCCTAACCACAATTCTATTTCGTGAAGATACAAGCATGGATGAGCTTATCAAATAACTCATCCACTCTCAATAATGGATACTTATTCTTAACAATATTGCATTTAGTCCACAATAATCTACGCATATGCACATACTATCGTCTTTTTCATCACCAATAAGACCAGAGAGGCCAATGGTGAAAAATTGGGTTGTATAAATCCTCTATTGAGGTAGTTAGTAAGCTGACACTCCACCTCAGCAACCTTGAAATGACTCATTCTATAGTGTTGTTTACTTATGGCTTACTGCTTGCAACCACGTCTATGCCATGTTGCAAAGCACGTGTCAATGATAACCCTAGTGGCAAATCATTTGGGAGACCTTTGTAATTTATCAATAAATCTTTAACTCATTAGCAATATTTGCTTGTTCTAGTGAGAGAGAATTAGCCATAGTTGGAAGCGAAGAGAAAGAAGCATGTGGCGTTGAGGAATTGTCATTCAAAACATTATTGAATTTAATTAGAAAACGGCATATTAGTGATTAATACAAAAAGAGTTCTTCTATTTCATCTTGAGAAGAGAGCTTCATAAGCTCAGTTGTACAAATAAGTGGCAAGGAAGGAACATCCTTCTCCCCCAACAGTAGCATGTGTACGCCATTGGATTTGAATTTCAAACTATTGTGCTCATAGCTACATTTTAATGATGATCCTAAACTATATAACCACTCCTAACTAAAAACTACATCTGGCCGATCCATATTCATGACTTGAAAATTCAAGGACTTGCAGTATCCTTGAATCTTCAGTGGTACTTCTTTCACTTAAGTATCCCATGCCTCGACGTCATGGCCGTTAATCATCACTACCCTTTAGCGGTGGAAACTCAGAGTCTATGGAAAATCGAGTCGTTTGACTACTTATCGTTAATGAGATTGTGTGAAGCACCATTGTTTGCCAAGAATCGCACCTTGTGACCTTGGATAAACCCATGCATATGCACCAGCTCATATAGACCAAAGGTCGGCTACCACATTGAGGCCGTGATATAACACTTGTGTACCGCTTTGATATGTGTTACTTCGACATTCAAAAAATGAGAGGAGGACTCAAGAGGCAACAGTTGCACCATGTGCACCACTTTGTCCTTACCTTGGGCAACAGATTTCCCCTTGGGGCAATCCTTTTGTGTTACTTCCACATTCAAAAAACCGAGAGGAGGACTCAAGAGGTAGTAGTTGCACCATGTGCACCGCTTTCTTCTTACCTTGGGTGGCATATTTTTCCTCAGGACAATCCCTTTTTTTGCGTTAGGCCCCTTGGGCTTCTGGAATGCATCACATGCAGCTATTGTAAATTTTCTCTTACGATGTCTATGTTGTGTTCGTGAATTTGCAGGTGCAGTGTCAGACATGTGAGTGTTATGCGATGCTTTTTCAACGGGATTGTTGTGTATATGCGCTTACACTATAGCCTCCTTTACACTAGTTTGGTAACCTACCAGGACATAAAAGTGTCCGTTCAAGGTTTTGGAAGAAAATTCAATACTCATAGTATGTGTTTGAATTTTCAAAATTCCTTACATGGTCTTCAAGCTAAGAACCCATTCAATTTTGAAAAATAAGTAACATGCCTATCGCTTGATTTCTTGGTCATGACAAGCTTCCAAAGCCAAGCCAATGCTGCATTTTATAAAAAATGACATACTTTCACGGTTACCCCCATGGTACATCATAAAACTGTTTATGCTACAAACCTATTTTTCCCATGAACTTCAATGGGTTCCTAGTTTTAGTATACGGCTATTATAGCCACAAAAACTCTTAAACTATGTGTAGAATTAGATACAAAAAAGTGGCATTTTTGCATGCTATTGACCTATCCTCCGTGTTTGCTGCCCATATTCTGTACTATATAATCTGTCTATTCATATAGCTTGGTACTTCACACTCATATTGACACCAAAAAATTATCAAAGACATGTAAAAATGTCATATTATGATCATTCTAGACACAACCACAAGACACAAAAACAGCGAGAATTTACATGTACATCGTTCCATTGAAACCTTTGGTTTTTCCTAGCAATTGATAAAGAGGGTCTGGGACATGTGCACAATGTGGAATCCATATGAGATAGAAGATACATGCACCTAAAAATCTTCTCACCTTTGTGATATTTATGCACGACTTTTTTGTCCTCTATATTGCATCCACTTTAGTTGAACAAGGTCAACGGCCATGAGGACTACATAGATGCCCCACAAATCAATATTTGTTCAACCCCAAACACTAACTTTTTTCCTAGCTGTTAACCACTAGCGTCCACTTCTAGTAGTCATGGGCCAAGCTTGTCGATCCAATAGAAAAGGGTAAGAGTGATCGCCGATGAGAGGAGCACTCTAACTGGAACATTCAAGGGTTAGTTCACTAAGCATGGGCGCCCAAGTGTGAATGGGCGAGCTCATATAAAAGTCACCTAAACCTAAAAATCACTCATTCTCTCATTTGTGCAATTGAAGAGTGCTCTTGCTCCATGTCCATTTCTTCTTCATCTCCTTGTGTGTGTGTGTGTATGAGAGAGAGAGAGAGAGAGAGTGTGTGTGTGTGTGTGTGTGTGATCAAGCATTACGACGACACGGTGGCGGCGAGGTAGTTGAGCGCGGCACGGCAGTAGCTCCCTCTTCTTCGCGACGAGGAATCCTCCACGAAGGCGAGCGTAGGATGGTGAGTGACACACCCTTGCTCTTTTGAGCTTACTACATTAATCTGGTTGTGTGCTTGCAGCCATTTGTGGCTCGCACACAGTGTACATTAAGTCCCTTGCTTTGACACGTGCAGTAGACGTGCACATTTTGGCACCGTTGCCGGGGAAATGCCCTGCACTAAGCTCAAATAGCACTCTATGTTGCTTTATGGTTCAATGTGAAATGTAGAAAAGGTAGAGAAAGAAGGTGTGTGGCTTGTTGAGAAGGATTTGTGAACTTTGTTTTTGATGCAGTGTACTATTTTTTGTTAATAAGGTGTTAGATTTTTGTTGTAAGGTACTGTTTTCTGTTGATAAGGTGTTAGCTTTAAGGTATTAGATCTATAATGTTAAATCTATAAGGTACAGTAAGTAGATATGTTAGCTAATTAGTTGTTGTAGTACTATGTTAGTGTGTAAAGTAGCTTTGTTAGTTGCAAGTAGGTAGGTTAGGTGTGTGTATGCTCGTGCGCGCCGCGTGACCGCGGTGACCTTCTTTTCAAAAATAAAAATAAAAAAAAATTAAAGGTAGGACCGGGATCGGGAACATTCCCCGGGCCAAAGCCCATGCTCAGGCTCAGGCCTCAGTCACCCTTTGGAATTACTTATTTTAGCCTTACGCCTAAGTAAAAATTGACCCTTTTGAGGACCATCGGAGCTTCGGGTAACCGAACTTTGTGTTGGAAAGCACACCATGACCCCCTGAGCGATACGCTCGTTTCAAGTTATCACACACTCTAATCCAAAAATTGATCGTAAAAAGACATTAAAAAACATCAAAAAATGAGTGAAAACGGGACGTAAAATGCCCAAAAAAATCAAGCGGTTAACCTTTGTGGGTATTCGCCGATGCTCGTAGGGTGCCAAAGGCACATGCATCTTTGCTCTGGTTGTGTGCTAGAGGTCGAGCAACTAGAGAGCACTTCGACTTACACGGGTTCTTAATACCCACCTACCTCAGGTTCCGCCCTCGGCGGGGACCCAACGTAGTAAAACCCAAGACCCAAACATAGCGTCTAGTGACTCTTCATCTGACTACAATATTATGGAAGGGCATCGTACACCGAACCCTGAGAAAGTAAACCAAAACGTACCTGTTTGGGTCCCACATCGTGGATCTAGTGGTTTAGTCGCTTTATAGAAACCCTTACTAGAGCTATTCGCTCTGAACCAGTGGCTAGTGAAGTTAACAAAGGTGAGGGAGAGGTAGATTCACTGTTTGAGAATAGATCAAATGAGCACCCAACTGGTCGGACACGTAGCCGGACACCACATTTGTAGTCTATTATTTTGCTGAGCTAGTGTAGTGATACTCTGTGTAAATCTTAATTCCATAGTAACAGTCGATTCCCTGAGTTGTAATTCTATAATGATAATTGTAAAGGTCCGTGTGAGCCGGCCACTGGCCATTTAGAATGCCCTAGGTATAAAGGTCAATAACCTTAATGTGAAGGGAGGCTTATTTTCAGAGAAGAAGGGAGCTCTAAAAACGTATGCTCAAGCTACGAGCTGCTCCACCTTGTAATCATCACAGTTAATGAATGGGTAATCAGTTTTCAAATCCAAAACTTGGATTGTGTTCCTCTGTCTTCGCTCTTTAAATTAAGTGTAAGCATTGTCAGTTTTGTTGTGGTTCACAACTACGTGTTTGTGAGCTGTAATTACAGATTTGAGTGCTTAAATCACTGTTTTTAGTCGTTTTGACCATAGGAGAGTGTTCTTAGACCATAGGGTGACATTTCTGGATAGTTCTGTTGCAGTTTTTAGGACCTTTTTCATGATGGATCGTGATTTTGGTACCTTGTCAAATTGCGACCATACTTGCTAAGATAGTACCCCTAGGTGTCCTAGACCTCCTCCTAAAGTTTCATTGCATTTCGAGTCCGTTCGAGTGCCAAAATGGCGTGATGACCTAGAGCTCTGAGAAAGGACATAGGCAGATTTTCTTGATCATTGTGTGTTGGTTTGCTTGTAGAGTTGTTGTGTTTGCTTGTTAAGGTTCACTTCTTGAGATTGACGATCTCAGAGAGTCTCCGTGCCCCATCCGAGTCACTTCCCTGAGTATTGAGCGGTGCCAATGTTAGCGAATCACCGCGACGGACGTCTGCAACATAGCTTTCAGGCACTAACATAATGTCAATACTCAAGGAAGTGACTCGGATGGGACACGGAGACTCTATGAGATCGTCAATCTCATGCGGTGAACCTTAACAAGCAAACACACTAGCTCAACAAGCAAACCAACACTCAATGATCAGGGAAATCTGCCTATGTCCATTCTCACAGCTCTAGGTTACGCCATTTCGGCAGTCGAACGGACTCAAAATGCAACGTAACATTAGGAGGAGGTCTAGGACACCTAGGGCACTATCCTAGCAAGTCTGGTCGCAATCCGACAAGGCACCAAAATCACGATCCATCATGAAAAAGGTCCTGAAAGCTGCAACACAAATAGTCCAGAAAGGTCGTCGTATGGTCTAAGAATACTCTTCTATGGTCAAAACGACTAAAAACAGTGATTTAAGCACTCAAATCTGCAATTAAGACTCACTAACACGTAGTCGTGAAGCACAGCAAAACAAACAATGCTTACACTAGAATGAAAGAGCAAAGAAAGAGGAACACAATGCAAGTTTCAAATTGAAAATTGATTACATATTCAATAACCTGCAATGATTACAAGTTGGAGCAGCTCGTAGCTTGAGCGTACATTTTCAGAGCTCCCTTCTTCTCTAAAAATAAGCCTCCCTTCACATTAAGGTTATTGAACTTTATACTTAGGGCATTCTAAATGGCCAGTGGTTGGCTCACACGGACCTTTACAATTATCGTTACAGAATTGCAACTCACGGAATTGACTGCTACTCTAGAATTAGGATTTACACAGAGTATCACTACACTAGCTCGACAAAATAATAGACTACAAATGTGGTGTCCGGCTACGTGTCCGACCAGTTGGGCGCTCGTTTGATATGTCCTCAAACATTCACCTTTGGTATCTCAGGGGGAGCCTATACTCCCCAAGAGTGTCCACGTCGATATCCTGCCCCCTACTTTCATGGAAGACCTTGCAAAGCAATCACCCCTTAAGTTCTACTACCCGATGGTAGGAGTCTTGCGGAGGTGCAAGAAGTTGAGCTCTATATGCAAGCAGCTAGGGAGAGGAAAATGGAGAGTTTCCTAGAACAACACCGAGCCATGAAGGGAAAGACCCCTGGGACAACAGGCATAGCAATCGAGCAATCGAGTGCTCCTGATTTAGTAGGCAATGTGGGTCAAACTATGGGGAACAACAATGCTTCCACCTCAAGGGAAACCTCTAGTATGCCGGGCCTAGAAGGGTTATTTCTCAACAAAAATTGGTAATATGACCTACAAAATGAAACCTTGACTGACATGTACACAGGTTATACATACCATATAGGTTGGTTAGAAGTTGTACAATCTACTTCTAGCGCCACAAGTCTAGAGGAGCAGCAACAGATGGTCTGCAATGTCATCCATACCATCATCCAATCGGAGAGGCAAAACCGAGGGATTAATATTCCTTCAACGGGCCTTATGAGATTCTTGGATATGGGCAAGGCCAGACAACCGACACTATCATAGATGGAAACTCCTTCAGTGAGTCCAATGGACCCTTCATATATTGTGTCGCCTGGAGTTTCGGTACAGTCTAAATCCACAAGTAGTAGTTTTACTTTTCCAAATCTAGCTCATCTGTCTCTCGAAGACACTACGACTACGATACCTACTCCGGTGATGAGTACAAAAAGTACACCTTGGAGCTCATTTGTTAGCATTGCACCGCTAACTAGTAGCACAGTGCTCCCAACAATACCTATACAGGTGTGCATCAAGCCTATGTACCTATCGCACCTCATGCCCACGTAGCTCCCACACCCCAGATTATGCCAAGCAGTCACCACCAATGCGATCTAATTGGAGGATAATTTAATGATTCAAGGAGAAAGAGTGTCTGTTGAGACTAAATCTGCCAGCTCGCAAGCATCGAGACATTAGTCAATGACCCTAAAGCCTATTGCTAAGGAACCAAAGATATCTGAGATGACTTTCGCAGATCTCACCAAGGCCATTCAAGAGAGTCTTAGAGACAATCGTGCTCCGCAAAACAATCATATGTATCCAAGAAGGGAGCAACAATGGTGCTCAGTATGCTATGGTCCGCATAGTACCAATGAATGCCCTACTTTTAGAGTAAAATTCAATGGGAATTGCAATGCCTGTGGGAGGTATGGTCATCAAGCTAAGGATTGCATAGTATTTAAGCGTGCGATGGCCAATAGACCAACCTTAGCATGGACAAACATACCTCTAGTGCCTGCATTGATGCCGGCCCCACCTCTTGAACAAACGTCACAACACATGGTCCCTAGGGCCCAAAATGTTGTTCAAACAACACCCTTACCACATCCGGTGCTAGGACGACAACCACCATATCTGAGAATACTTCTGTGAATCAAGTGGGTTGTGAGTCATTTATTGCTTGTTTGAAAGGCTGTGAGGAAGATATAGACCCTAATATTGCCTATGGGATTGTTGCGCTTGAAGAAAGTCCACAATACTACATGGAGGACTATTGGGGAGAAGTCAAACCTGTCTATCAAGTAGTTGCTCTTGCTGCAAGAGGCCAAAATATCAATTACACTGCCAAGAGACCACCTCTTCAATGCTATGAGTGTGGAGGTCCACATCGTGTGGCCGAGTGTCCTATTAGGCTACAAAAGAACGCCACACTAATGCAAACCAGTCAAGCGAGCATGTCTACAATGTCGATACTCATGTGTAATCGATGTGGCATAGATCATTTGATTGCCCAATGTCCAAATAATCCAAATGTGCCGAAGATCACGCCATTGAACTTGATTGAGGCTATCGAGAGGCCATCACAGAGTACACCTATCGTACCAGTAAACGTACTCACATGATCGATGCTCCAAAAACAAAATTATATTCTTGAAGAAAGAGACACGACATCAATTGCCCAATGGTAGAAGAAGAAGAAAACATGAAGGAAGAGATCGCAAAAAGCAGTGAAGTCAGAACCCAGTTCAAAGACCAACATAGGGATTGGTGACGACCCCGTATATATGAACGATGCTGAAGAGGATTCTGATTCAGGTGAAACCATGGAGACCAAAACGACCACTAAGAAAGAAACCAACAAGGAAGATCGTCATGAGCCACAACGGCCAGGAAGAAGATAGGAACTTATCCCAACCCAACAAAGGAGATCGAGCAAGTCAAGCAATTAAAGAGTTGGGTAGAAGAGACCCAAAGGGATCTAGAACCAGCACCTAGGCAGATCCAGATTACAGACACATTGTTCCCTACGCAACAACAACCTCACAAAGTCCATAGACCCCTAGCCATACCTAGTGACATCCAAGAAGAAAGTGATTTAAAGTCATGGGAAAGTGGGCGTACTCACTTCTTGTTGGAAAGAATGTCTACAGAGGGACTACCTGACCCTATCAAAGAAAGGGAGATCCCATCTTCACCACGTCAAGGGATTGAAGCCCAAAAGGTGCCGTTAAATATTACCAAACTGATGGATTTCATGGCTTCAGAAGTCAGAACCACCATCATGTCCAAACTATATGGAGACCCTGAGCTATTCTTAGCTCTTCGAGCTTTCCTCAATGGAGAACTGAAAGTTGGGCTACCACAATTTGTACAGATGGATGGAGCTAGGGAGATGCCAATAGAGGAGGAACACTAGATCCACAACCCAACTTAGATGAGAACCTTGTTGTAGAAATACATGTTAGCAATTTGGGATAATACTTTGAGGGTGATGAATCCAATGCAACCATACCAATCACTACCAAGGGATTAACTGTGAAGGAAATCCTTGATGGTGGCGCTGGGGTTAGCATTGTGACTAAAAATTGCTCGAAAACTATGGAAAGACCTCACATTGGGACCACAACCATAGTAGTAAAGATGACCAATGGGTCTATTGTTAAACATATTGGGATGCAGAAGATCTCAAGATCAAGGTCTTTGGACATAAAATAAGAAATACCTTCATTGTTAAGGATTTCTGTGTAATGGAATTGATATTTTGATATTTTATGTAGCTGACAGGTGGCAAAGGCCAAGGGTTATGCGAAAGGATAATATATTTTATCATTTAAGTGCTTATTATGAGCATGGCCAATTATTGCCCGGCCGGTCAATATGTATTCATTTAAGCATTCACTAATCTATAAATAAATACGTGCAAGAGGAAAATGCTCACTCTTGCACGGGGGGAGATTGCACCCAGTGTCTGCGTTATTATTTTCCTCTCTCTCTTCTCTCTCTCGCCACGCCGGCGTAGCACTCCGCTCTAGGAAGTGCGCCTGCACGTGCACCGTCTCGCTCTTGCTCTCTCTTTGTTCGCTTATGGTTTCGATTATGTGCTACGAGACTAATCAGGTATGCGAATTTGCCGGTTTTATGGTTGCAACGTGTTATTTTGCTATGCAGGGAACTCTACGATTCCGTATGTAGCATTGACGATGACGTGGCTTTCAATTTAATCTTTCACTTTACTTCATTTTATTTTGTACCCAGACATTGTATCAGATCCATACGGATTGTATAAGTTTGATACCATACCCTTTTAAAGACGATTATTATAACATTTCATTACAACTGCAACCACCCTGCAGGATTGGGGTCACACCCTTCTCTTCTTCTATCAGTATCAACTTCCTTACTTTAATGGCATTGATACTCCTTAGTTGGTCGCAATGAAGAGATTCTTTATAAAGCAAGCAAAATTATCAAGGGCACATGGCTTGACATTGACTCTACTTGACAAGGTGGATCATTCGATGTGATAGATGGGGGGACAAAAAAGTTCCAAAAAAAAAAACGCAGTGTAGCTTGCAGTAGTCATTTGCTAATGATCTAGGGGTTTGGTGATTATTATTGTTTTCCCATGCCGCACTACCATCCTCAATCATCATATATTTACATTCAATAGTGTACACAAAGGATGAGGAGTTGGTGATTGTTTCTTAGATTTTGGATGATCATAAAGTCATGCACCTCTCTACTAGCTACACAGATTGCACAAAATTCCTTATCAAACATCTCTATTACTGTTCGGCATAGTAGAGCATCACCAAATGCTACTATACACTACCTAAAAACCAACAAAAAAAAACATGATAGAAGCAATTTCAAGATATGCAAACTCGTAGCCATCTCGAAAGACTTCCTACCTTATTTAGGTGGACTTAGAAATTACATCTTTAAATAACATCTATATTTTTGCATGAGTAGGTACCATCATTTCATTCCATGAGGGAACCTATTCACACTCAGAAAAAAACTAGAACCCTATCCCTCTCTATCTATCGCTTACTCCTCCTTTTATCTTTGGATGCATGTTCCCACTTCCCTTGAGTCCCACTTTCCATGGGACTGCATTAACGTCCAATGAGAAAAGTAAACAATTCTCTACTCTCTCCGATAGCCTCTGTAGCATTTCTGGAAGGCTCTTCTTGATCCTTTTCCATTCTCATTTTCATTACAGTTTTTTATCCCATGCTTTTCATGATGTTTTTTCACTGAGCATGTAGTTGTGTGTGACCTCCCCGTGTGTACACACAAGATACATTTTTACAGTTTAATAGTAAAGTGCATTTTTACTTGACTTTGGACAAGAAAAGTTTTTAATAACTTCTCATGTACTCTGTGTCTTTGCGAACTCATTTCATATCTTAATCCCATGTATAAGAGAATCCATGAAAATGTGCTACCACAGACAAAATTTCTTTCTTGATTGCTTGAACCCTACTCTAAGTCAAGTATAAGAATATGGTTCTAGTCACATTAATTAGAATCAATTTCTAAGTAGTTTTTCAACTAACATACTCAGCTTACATTTATGTTCAACCTCTTCGACGTAACTACCTTTGAAAGCATGCTTTAAATGCCCTTGGCATTGTTGTTCCGCATGTATTTGCACTTTATTTCCATGTTTATATTCATCATTGTTGGCATTTTAAATAATCAACAAGCTACTCATTTGAGCTAGGGTACCCTGGGATATCGAGCCACAATTTGTAAGTGCTTTGTTAGTGGAACATACTCTAATTTGGTGTCCAATACGTGGCAAATGTTTTCTTTTTATGCCTAGCCTAGTCTATTGGTCACGGACACACAGATTTGCCGATTTAGGCAGTGTGTAGATACTCATCTTGGTGCAGATCCGCCGATCTAGGCAGCACATTAAGAAATTGTAGATTCATGATTTTTAAACTTATACCAAATGCAGATTCGCGATTTAGGCAGCATTAGTGCAGATTCGTCCGATTTAGACAGCACGTCTTATTAGTGTAGATTCGCCGATTTAGGCAACACCAATCACGAAATCATGCTGCAGTGGTTGGCCACCACTGTAACTGGTATGATTTGTTACCCGGGGATTTTGGATTTAGATATTTGCATTTTGGATTTGAAATGGATTTATGTTGGCAGATAGGACTTAAATTTTTGTGGGTTGTCGCGACACTATTTATAAAATTGGATTTGATTGATGAGAATTGATTATGATGATAATGAGTGGACCAATGATATCCTGATTCATCAAGGTATGATATATATTGCTTATTCTAGTGGTATGGGACACTAGAATAGGTCGTATGTGGATGACGAAGCTATGTTGTTTAGTTTGATCATTTTTTCTTTTCCTATGCAATATATATATTTTTTGACAGAGAATACTAATCACTGTTTTTGACAAGTATGCAGATTCTTATCTTTGCAATTGAGGACAGTTGCTTTCCAACGGAGAGGTATGTAATGGAATTGATATTTTGATATTTTATGCAGCTGACAGGTGGAAAAGGCCAAGGGTTATGCGAAAGGATAATATATTTTATCATTTAAGGTTTTTTATGAGCCATGGCCAATTATTTCCCGGCCCGTCAATATGTATTCATTTGAGCATTCATTGATCTATTAATAAATACGTGCAAGAGGAAAATGCTCACTCTTGCATAGGGGGGAGATTGCATCCAGTGTCTGCGTTATTCTTTTTCTGTCCTCTCTTCTCTCTCTCACCGCATCGACATAGCACTCCGCTCTAGGAGGTGTGCCTGCATGTGCGTTGTCTCGGCTCTTGCTCTCTCTCTCTCTCTCTCTCTCTCTCTCTCTCTCTCTCTCTCTCTCTCTCTCTCTCTCTCTCTCTCTCTCTCTCTGTTCGCTTATGGCTTCAATTTTGTGCTACGAGACTAGTCAGGTATGCGGATTTGTCGGTTTTATGGTTGCAACATGTTATTTTGCTATTTTGTAGGGAACTCCATGATTTCGTCTGTAGCATTCTGGCATCTGAGATGATCTTAGGACGTCCTTTCATGAGGGAAGCAAAAATGGTGCATGACTGGTCTAAAAACCATGTCTACTTGCAGTTCCAAGATTCTGTCATTCGAGTGGATCTTGTAATTGGTCGAGCACATCCTCTAGGAATTAGGTTTATAATTGATCATAGATTGACATTACAATTCACTCGGTCCCATTGCAGTATTGTTACACATGTAAAATGGACACTGATGTTGGGGAAGATTCTCCTTATATGGATGTTCTACCTAGGATGACTTGAGTCCGACAATGTGGATTGGGTCCACTTAGCAGCAACCATAGATACTTGGGGAAACTGGGGGACGACATGGGTAACACATGAGGGGGATGAAATGCCACCACTCGTACCCTTAAGTACGCTAGAAGTAATGCATATAGCTTCTGATGACCTACAAGATGAAGGTTTGACTGGCATTAGAACCAATAACGTCTCACAAGACTATAGCCCACACGATTTGGGCCGGTCAGAATCATCAATTGAACTTGACTCTGAGGACGAAGAATCTGAATTAAATCTTAGTGAAAATGTGGGGACAAACCATTCAAGGCCCAATGGTACCCTAGATGACAATACATCCAAGGGACCAGAAGACACAAGTAGCGATTCATCTAGTGACTCTTCACTATAGATCATTCGTAATAAAAAATTAGACAAGAAGAGTAAGAGATATAAGAGGAGACGATATCGAGCAAATGTGCGTGCTAGAATAAATGAAAAGAAATCTATCCCAGACTGGCTTAATTACATAAGGGCATGTGATGCTCATCGGAAGTTGGTAGATAATTGGAGTGAATACCTTCAAAGCGTTATTGTGTAGTCCACAACCCATTGACATTGCACAACTAGAGGCTACAGAGAAGCCAAAGTTGAGTGGTACTGTAAGGAGACGACATAATAAAGAGTTAAAATTACAAGCCATCTATCAAAAGAAAGCAGCCAAAGAATAGGCATAGCTTAAAAAGATCCAAGCAAGAGTTGAGGCTCGAGAAAGACAACAACGTCTTAGACGTCAACGAGAGGCTAATCTGGGAATCACGAAAGCGTTTTTTGAAGACATTGATGATGATTCATTGGAATGTGAGCCACCTCTACGATATCCAATTGAACTAAATAGCCTCTACGGGAGAGTACTATATAACACATTATTGGATACAAGAGCTCGACATAATTTGTTATCCTATGGAGTGTGGTGTCAGTTATGGAAGCCACCTCTATCTGAGAGTATTATCCAAGTCAAGGGTGTCAAACAAGAAAAAAACTGCGATTTTTGGAATCTGGCACACTTCTATCAGTTATGACAATGGGGTTTTAGCTCAAGACTTTTTGGTCATGCCTACTGAAACTATGGAGGGTAATATAAACCTAGGACGAACAGGGATGATAGCCACCAAATGCACTATTGATTGGGGGACTGGGGGTGTCACAACGCAAAAACCAACTCTTAGCCCTACCACTCAAGCTGTAGTCCCTGAGATATTGCCTCTTTAGGAAATAAAACCCAAAACATTGCATGTCCAAGAGGTTGAACCATATGTCCCCATACCCCAACTTTCTAGAGCTTCAACTGACGTAGTTGAAATAAAGCTTGAGACACACAAGACCCATCCTAATATAACAAAGAAAACATACAAGTGGGTCCTTAAAGCTTCTTTAGCGACCATAGCTAGTGCTAAAAGATAGAAGCCTGGTAAGAGACGTCCCACTTGCCCCAAGAAATGTAAAGAAATGTTGCGTTGGATTCCTAAAAAACTATTGGAAGCCCAAGGCTACTATGAAGGAAATGATCAAATCTGGGTGCCAAAACGTAAATTGTGCTCTTACCTATCACCTGGCCCATGTGAGTCCAATTATGTAGCTCCAAAATGAATTGACGATCGTGGAAAGAAAAAAATCATACAATGCTACACACCCGCTCTAGAGATAGTTTGGGTACCGACGAAGAAAGAACGATTTGTTCCACCTAGCTCAGGAACAGGGAAGTCCAATGAAGCTTCTTGCTCTTCATGTAGTTCCTAAACGGAAATAAAAGCTTCGACACAACCTTCAACTACCATTGTACATATCCATACAAACAAGGAAGAGTTTGCACCTCCCGTTGTAAGTTCACCACCTACAACAACGTTGTAAATAAAATCATGGAAGAGTACCTTACCACCCTTGCAACTAGATGAAATGCATAGGGCGGTTGAAAACTATTGGTTAAAGTCTTCACCCATAACAACTTGGAACAATTGGTTTCAAAAGGTAACAACATCATTCCAAAAGGTATCATCTACCCAAGGAAGAGGGACAATCATCATTCACTCACTCCCCTCTCAACCTTCCTCTCTGACTTCTCAATCTCCAATCTTAGGGAATGTATATATAAATCCTTATACTCACAAAAACAAGATAAAAAAGTAAAAGAGTAAGAGCCACCAAACAATAATCTGGAAACTTACAAGTCCTATACATAACACAAAATCATAAAAACACATTATGCACAAGGACACGAACTTTTGACACGACCCTTATTATATTTACACTCTAACCATCATCTATCTGTGTGTACAGATATGACTAGTACGCTAGAGTCATCCACTCCTGCCTTGGGTGAGAGGTACCCTCATTACTTTTCACAAGTGTTTCACATGGTCTTTCTGGTGCTTGCCTATGAATGGGATTTGGTAGATACGCTAGCATGTGAGAGAAATTTCGACGAGTTAGAATGGCTGATACGTCTCTTGACCACGACTGATCCATACTTAGTAGAGAGCGTTTCTCCCATTGCACAAGCCTACCCTTTTGACCAAGATGTTTATAGACGTCTAGTGACCTTCTTAGTAAACATTGGTGCCTCTAATGATGAAGACAATTTACATGATTACACGGATGACACTTATGGTCTCACGGATGATGACTTTGTTTTTCTTAACGACGAGGATGGAGGTTTAGCATTAGGGTTTCCCCCCAATCTCTACAATATCCTATTTCCTTGGCTCTCTAGGGTAGTACAAATGATTAGGTTAGGATTCTTTATGTTGTTTAATTGTGTTCAATAAGGGTTGGTGCCTCTTCCCACTAATGCGCCTGTGGAAGGTGGATGTTTGGTGGTGACTATTGTGCAGTTTGTGACTACATAAGGATGCCTTTTGGAGGACAACGACAATGGATTTTTACATGTTACAATAAACGTTCTCCATTATATCAGGTGTACTATTTCCTTTTATCTATGCTTTCCACTTCTACATGTTTGCATCTTGTCATTTGAGTTTCTAACAATGCATAAAATTTATGAAGTTGTGACATTGCCAATTCGGATGCTATAATTTTTTCAAGCTTCTAGTACTTTGTTCTTCTCTTTGAGTTTGGTCTATTAGTTGACTTTAAGTAGGTATCAGGACCTTAGGCTAAACTACGCCACTTAATTGATGACTTTAATTCCTAAATAGTCTATTAATTGTAGTAACTTTAGTAATGTTTTAAGCTATGAGGATATAGTTCTCTCTAGCTTATTCCACCTAAGTGTGATTTGTGTTGTGGTAGTCCATGTGTTAAACTGGTATTTGAGACCTCGAATCTCCCGGCTAGTTTATGGTCAAGTTGGTATTTGAGACCTCGAGTCTCCCAGCTGCTGGTATTTGAGACCTCGAGTCTCCTAGCTACTTGTAGCAACTATGACAACAACAAAAAGGGAAAAAAAGAAAAAAAAAGAGAAAAGAGAAGCAAATAGCAAAACGTTCCTTGTATTTTATGTTGATCACACTTAAGTGGTATAAGTGACAAGATCACTAATCTTTAGACCTCGACAAGCATTCCTAGGGTTAACTACTTTTTAGTCGACATGTTTAATTAACATTGGTCAATCTAGTACTTACTTTAGCCCTAACTCTTGTGTACTTCTCTTAGAGTCAACCTAATAGACCTTAACTCAATTGCATTTCATTCAAGTACTACGCTTGTTCTAGTTGGCAATGTTACAATCATGATTTTTTTTTGCATTTCTTAGAATATCATGTATGCATCTCACTTATTGCACGCCTGTAGATGCTGCCTTTGAGATTTCACAATGTTGTTTTTCTTTTGCTACAGATACTGCTATCGTGGATCCCGATACTGCACTGTTATATTCCGAGGGCGGAATCTAGATCAGAAAGTGGGACATGTTAACCACCGGCGTCCACTTCTAGTAGTCATGGGCCGGACTTGTCGGGCCAATAGGAAAAGGGTAAGAGTGGTTGGTGATGAGAGACACACTCTAACTAGAACATTCAAGGGTTAGTTGGCTAAGCATGGGCGTCCAAGTGTGAATGGGCGAGCTCATATAAAAGTCACCTAAACTTGAAAATCACTCATTCTCTCATTTGTGCAATTGAAGAGTGCTCTTGCTTCATCTCAATCGTCTTCTTTATCTCCTTGTGTGTTTGTGTATGCGTGCATGCGCGCGCGCGTGCGCGCGTGTGTGTGTGTGTGTGTGTGTGTGTGTGTGTGTGTGTGTGAGAGAGAGAGAGAGAGAGAGAGAGAGAGAGAGAGAGAGTGATCGAGAATTACGACAACACGGCGCGACGAGGCGGTTGAGCGCGGCACGGCGGTAGCTCCCTCTTCTTCGCGGCAAGGAGTCCTCCACGAAGGTGAGCGTAGGGCGGTGAGTGACACACCCTTGCTCTCTTGAGATTGCTAGATTAATCTGGTTGTGTGCTTGCAACCATTTGTGGCTCGCACACAGTGTATGGCAAGTCCCTTGCTTTGACACGTGCGACAGACGTGTACACTAAATAAGGTAAGGTTGATTTCTTCCAGCCTTGTTAAAATTCTGTCGCAATATTTGATGTGGTTTGCCACATATTTGTGGCACCCCTTGAAATCTAGAGCCTCGTCCTTTTTGTCTACGTCGCATCTTTTGATTGGTACATCATCAAGAAAGGGCATTGTAATTTGAGGTATGAAGTCACGTAGGACTTTGTTCATACCATTCATCATGTGCGCAACCGAGTTGGTTGCTCCTTGTGGTAAGGTGCACATCCTTACCAAACATGCTTACCACACACAATGTTCATATAGTTCAAACCATGTAAAAATGAAGACATGCACATAAAGCAAATGAGATAAAGTTTTATTTCACTTTGGTGCAAATGGCTTAATTAGCCATACCACAAAGAGGTATTTGGCTACTCAATTATGCTCAGAACCCGATCTTTAATTTTAGAAACATGCAATGGATACAATGTACCAAACTTATCTTCTCTACCCAAGACCAAAGGTCCCTTATAAGTCTTTCCACCACCCATTGCCAAAGCATGTATAGTAACCACAATCATCTAGTTACCTGACATGATTAAGACTCTTAGTGAGATGTCCAAATATGGAAGAGGTACACAATTACACATTCATATGGCCGAGACCTCACAATGATGCCAAGATCTTGAAAGCTTACTGAGAGCAAATGAAGAACCATTGGCAAGCCTTAGATGTATCTCTCTTGCACCAACTATGCCACAAGCAAAGCCATTTCTCACGTGTATGCATCTATGCATGCTATTGTCATAAGTAGAAAACCACTTTCTACAGGAAGTTAATGAGAAGATGCACCACAATCCAAACTCCAATCTTGGGTAAATGAACCATCTTTGCTTGTCACAATACTTGCAAGTAACAAAGACAATTTACACAAATGCACTTGTATGCTTAAAGTGCAAGTTTGTCTTATAATGTGCTTTTCTCTTTCCGCGCTTAAGAAAGAAAATGCTCATCAATGCCACTGAATGAGCTATATCTAGAGGGAATGGCAATTCCAAGTTCTTAAATCAAAATGTAGAACATACTCAAAAACATTCAAAAGCCATTAAGAAACTTTCTAAGTTTTGGCATGTTTTACTGGTGATAAATAGGCAAAAATGGTGGATTGCCAGCTACTAAGGTATGAATATGGTGAAAATGGCAACGTTGAGTCCCTTGAATTTTAAAGGACACTTCATACATTTATTAGGTACTCTGAAAGGAAAAACCAATATTATCCAAATTAGTTGAAATTTCTCTTCTCTTCTTCTAGCACTATTAGGCCATCGTGGAGTCTGGATCACTAGATTCACAAATGTGGATAGACATTAGGAAAAAATCAAGACCGTAAAAATTAATGCGTTTCTTAAGGGGCCAAAGAGATTTTGGGCAGCTACACACTACACAGCGATGGCAGGAAAGTATTTGTCCGCATCAACTTCAGCTCCGTCCTCGATAGCAACCATCATTCCGTTCACAACCTTTCTTCTGTCGACCCTAACGACAGCAGCCGCAAAGCCAACTCGGGCTTCCTGTAGAGCGACGCGACGTCCTTATTCAGTTTTGCCCTCTCGCAAGCGCCCACCGAGCTTATCCTGCCCAAACAACCGCCTTCGTTGCAGCCCATTTGCCTCTTCTTTCAACCAATTTTCATCGTTTGGCAAGTTCTCGTCGTCTGATTTCTGCACCATGGCTTCTATCGCAGTCCCTGCTTCTGGCGTGACTGAAGAGGAAGCCTCCGCACTCAACAACCCTCTGCTGGAAGATTCCCCTTTTCCTAGATTTGATGCTATTGAAGCGAAGCACGTAGTACCAGGCATCAGAGCCATTCTCAATCAGCTGGTATGAGACGTTGATTGTTTCATTGTTTTCAGCTTTTCAATGGGTGCCACAAGTCGCATAGTGTTGTGCTTGCACAGAGCACATATGGCGTAGCTTTTTGGATGTGAACAAGATCCTTGAGCTGCGTGTATCCCGAAGAGTCAAACGAATTTGTCATCTGAATCACACATAACAAATGGGTGCTTGTTATTTTTTGTTCTTCTATGCGGACTTAAGTACCACTGTAACGGGAGAAGAGGGTGTATAAAATGGCAACTTTTAACAAGCAATGAGAATTCTTGGCTTATTTATTTTACGATTGCTTTTTCTGTAATGTTTGTCCTTGAGTTTGTTAGAATTTATGCATTATTGTCGAAGCAAGCGACCAACAAGCCAGAAAATAGAATTTTGTCCTCAAGCGTGCTGTGAAATTAGCAACACATTAGTGTCCTATTGTGCTAGAAATTACTTTTATGATGGAAGGAGCAGAGGGATGATGAAGAGGATGTTGATATGCTTGTGGGCCGCCTTGAGTTCTATTCAAACTCCGTGTATGTGATCTCAAGATTTACTGGAGCTCTTTCTAAGTCCAAGTAAATGACCCCAAAAAATAAAATAAAATTATAGAACAGTTAAGCTTTTAAGAGAAGAAGAAGAGAAGACTTGTAGGAACAATTCCAAGAGACCTTAAAGATTTATCTGATGAGCCAAACACAATACAGGACTTAGCTCTAGCCATGCTTACACAAAAGCAATGTCGCATCATGTTCAACAGGGCGGCACATTAAAATATAGAAATGGTGACAACAGACATTTTCAGGTGTCACTTAAATAAAATGTAGTGAATTGTGTGGACATTTTGCAGTTGGAAAATACTTAATAATTAATTGTGCGAAAATGAGACAAGGATGGGAAAGTCAGGCTTATAACCCCACTGACTCTCTTTGCAGGAGCATCCTGCTCCAGCATCTTCTTCATCTCTCTCTCTCTCTCTCTCCTCTCTCTTGTTTAGTCAATTTTGTTAGAGAAAGAATTCTGCTAAAGAGAGAACAGTTTTCAGTGTCTAGACTCTAGAGAGCGAAACTGTTTTGGAGAGAGATGGTTAATTTGTCATGGCTTGTAGATCAGGATTCAGCACGGACCACCCTTTTTGGGGAAGAGAGTCTATGAGACTGGCAGACAAACACATAATCTCCAATGAAAAAATTGCTAGTCAGCTCCTCAAAAAAAAAAAAAACACTGCTGCATGTTGCTTCTCCATCGGGCTCCATGTGCTCCACACTCACACCTCTCTTGCTCCTTTTTTGCGGCAATACACCAAGGATTGCTTTTTGATACCATGTCAAAGTACACAATGCGAAGCATAGAGAGAGAAAATGCTCGAGAGAGTGAAAAGAGAGATTAATCGAACCAACACACTTTGCAACGAATTAGATGATTATTACAATGGGGACTAGGGTTTCTCAGTCACCACAATGAATGGGGCATTCTTGTTAGCTTTCCAAATAACAATCATGTTCATTTTCTTTGATGATGCCATTTTGGCATATAAGGCTTGGACCATCCTAGAGGAGAACTTTGGAGCAAAAGGAAGCATACCAAGGTCCCTTTGAAGATGGAACAATATGAAATCAGCATGGAGGAAGGTGAAGACCTGTCAAGGCTTATGAATAGGCTTATGAATGATACCATCATAAAGCATGGCATAAGGGCCATGTCAGGACTGCCATGTCAGGACTGCCATGTCATGCTGCCAAGTCAGCACGTCCATATAGTGCCACAGGCCTCCCCACACGCTCATTCCTTTGTAAAGCTGTATGCATGCTTTTATGCTGAGCTGGTTTGCATCACGGTTTTGTGACAATTGGGGAGTTTATCACCTGGCTTCAGTAGTTTTCGGGGTGCAAGTTAAATGTATGAGGGGCAGCAATGGCTCCAGTATTCATGCTCACAGACTTGGGCTATAGACAGGGCACTTTAGACATGCTGCCTTCTATTATCCAGGAGGTTGATGCCCATCTGTGCGACATTGTCTTCGTAACGGTCTTCAAAAGCTGTCCTTGTGTTTCTCATATTAAGCCGTGTGGGATTGCTCGAGTTATTTTTCATGCCATGCCTAAAATTGAAGCCCTTGGGCCTGGGTGAAACTTTTGTACTTGCACCTCATGCGCTTGTTGCCTAATTAAAGAGGGCCACTGGTTTTGCAATTTGGGGCCATTGCTTCTCTCCTGGTGGCACTCTTGAGTCTCATCACTCCCTGTGCCTTTGCTATTGTTATCTGTGTGTTGGTGTTTGTGTTTACTGTTTTACTGCCTCTTGTTATTGGGTAGCCTGTTTCTCAAGGTGTGTGTAAATGTAAGATAAGAGAGCCCTCACTTGCTGGGGTTCTCCTTCGGATTTAAAATCCACCCTTTCAAAAAGTATGTCTCGTGCCTGTGGGAATCATTTATGATTTTTTTTTGAAGTAAACTCTAATGCTATAGTCTGCAACAAATGTATTGAATGATATTTTCAGGAAAAAGACCTGGTTATATTAGAAGAAAATGTGAAGCCAGCATGGGGGGACTTGGTTGAACCTTTGGAAAGTATCGTTGATAGATTGTCTGTTGCTTGGGGAACTGTAAGCCATCTGAAAGCTGTAAAGGATTCAAGTGAACTTCGAGCTGCAGTAGAAACTGTGCAGGTGAGCAGTTTCTTGAATCAGAATGATATTTCGTTACATATGTTAACAAAGACAGTACCAATTGCTAGCAGCCAGCTACATCGCCGGACAATTTTGTTCACATCCACGTTCACTTGAATTGGCATATATTAAAATTTGCACCTCTTGGTTGTCTTTGAATTTCTCTTCTTGCCTCTGGTTTTTCTTGTTCCCTAGATGTTTTGTGCATTCTGATGCTTGCGTGTTCGTGTTTTTCTTTCTTGTTTGAGTTAGCAAAGTCCATCGATGGATCAAAATTATAGTTAATGTGCCTATCCCATGTTTGAACATAGCATGCTACTTCGTTCAAGACTTGTAGGTATCACTTCACAAAAGCAGATTCAGGACTTAACAATAGTTTCTCTCTTATTCATGAATTTACAGCCTGAAAAAGTCAAATTCCAGTTGAAACTGAGTCAGAGCAGGCCTATTTATGAGGCCTTTAAAGCAATCCGTGAAGGGGCTCTATGGGATACCTTAACTGAGGCACAACAGCGTATAGTCGAAGGTACTCGTTTGTCCATTTAACTACTTAATGTCTGTGCATTGTTTTGGCTTGCATACTTGTTCCACTAGTTTTCTGAGTATATGTCTTCAACCACTGTTTTAAGGTTGATATATGTGCTCCTATGGTTACCGCAGATAGCAAGGTGAAGGACTATGCAGTTTCACACTTTTTTTTTTCCTTTCTGTAGGTGAACTCAAGGAGGCAAGACTCAATGGCGTTGGCTTGGATGGAGAAGCAAAAATTCGCTTCAATGAAATTCGCCAGGTATTTCAATGTATTTCATGAGAAATCTGAATAGCAGGATATTATGGTTTTTGGTCTTCTTTCATCTTGAAGCTTGGATGTGTCTAATACGGATCTCTTTGCTTGCGCACAAACACAATCTCTTCTTGGAATCTCCCCCCCCCCCCCCCCCCCCCCCCACACACACACACAAACAAACAAAATTATAATTCCTAAACCCCACCCCATGCCTGTGCATCCGTCGTTTTTCCTTCTTTCTTACCTTTCTTCCCCTTTGAAGACTCGACAGGCTCCATTTTTCTAGGTTCTTGTGCGTCTGCCGGCCCTATATGCTAGCTCTGCATGTTAATAGACCTCGGCTTTTTTCTAATATTCTAAGCAAGCCGTCTACTTTTGTTTAGCAAGTTTGGGAAAATATACTTTCTTTCTATTTTTTTGCATGAAATAAATTTTTCTAAACGGTAAAAGATTCCAAGTAGGCTGCATGAACCCCTGCATAGAGGAAACTTGCACACAATGGGGAGACTCAATTTCTGCATTTTGGAAGCATTTGATCATTGCTTCAGTGAGACATTGAAAGATCATCTTGCTGTAGATATAAATATATGTATGTATATATGTGTATATATAGGTATATATACACATATTGTCACAAACTGATGAAGTGGCATGACTTGTGGACAATAAATCACAAGCCTATAAGTTGTTCCAACTTATGGATAAGTGATGATGGGGTCTAAGGGACACAAGACCTTAAAAAAAGGCGTAGAACATGCTGACGTAGCAGGTTGTACGGAATTCCGCAATTTGTGCTGGCTGTTTTAGTGCAAGCTTTTGGCTCCGGATGCTTTTGGAAGTGAAGCTTTTCATGTAACTTGCTTTTCCAAGGCCAGGGGCCTTTAAATAAGACCCTAGCTCATTCAATGCTAACGAGCCGGTGAGGAAAGGAGAGCCCCGGGCACGTGTACTTGCTTAATTATTAATACAAAAAGAAATACCGAAAGGGGTGCTGGTTTTTGGGTCCAATCTCTTTGGGCACGGAACTACGTCGGGCCGTGTCGCCTTAGTTGTTTTGTGATTTAAATTTGTGAAGTTTTTAAAGTGAATCTTTCTTGTGTCGCGACAGATTCCAGGCTTGGGTGTCCAAGTTCGTTACAATGGTAGCTTAGTCGATTTTTCTTCTACCGAGAAATCTAATCCTTTTTCTCGCGATACACATGGATTCAGGCAAGAATCAGACGATTCCTCTTGCCACCTCGGGAACTCGAGGCAATTGGAGAATTCGAGTGGATTAGCAGAGCACGAGTAATGGCCACCTCGGCCTACGGAGTACCAGCTTATGGAGATGCAATGTCAACAGCAGGTTGATGAGTGCGCAAAGCAGATGCTCCAATTTGCAAAGGATCCACAGTATGCCAAATTTTTGACCTGGCACCCGATGGATGAAGTGCATACTTATTGGCAGAAAGCCATTGAGTCACCCATAAAACAAGAGCTCAAGCAACCTCCTACCCCAAGGATGTTCACTGAAGAAGAATTTAATGACGTCGTCGAAAAACGAATCAATCAACTTCTGGAAGCGAAGAAGCCATCGAAGAAACAATTGAAGAAGCGCAACAAGGGGACTGACTACCCCGGTTACTTGGGTCGTCAATCTTCTTTTGCAAATGCACAAAAACAAAAGAAGCATGTACGCTTCGAAGGACTACCCAGTTCTTCTTCTTCTTTTGACAGTTCGGATTGCTCTTCCTCTTTTGATTCGAGCGAGGAGGACATAAAGGGCAAGACTGGTGAAGCGGGGATCTCGATCTGAAACTATCGACTCAGGCATACCATGTAGTCGAAAAATCTGCAAGACAAACAATTTAGCCAAATGATCGTGCTTAAGTGTCTTCTTGACCGAAACAAAATGAGCCTGTTTGCTAAATCTGTCGATGACTGTCCAAATGCACACTCTGAGTCTTGGGAAGATCAAGAATGAAGTCCATTGCTATACTTTCCCATGGTCCGCTACGTGTAGGAAAAGGTTGCAGAAGACCTGGTGCCTTATGCTTGTCAAACTTGACCTTTTGGCATACTAAATGTAAGGTGCAGCGGAAGTAAATGTTGAACTTTGCTCAAGATGAGTGCTCCGAACTGTGCTCAAGGGTTCCTATTACTTACGGAAGGGAGAGCCTTCCGTTTTAGTGAGAGTGCAAATGATCACAACAAAGTGGATGACACTGTGAATGAAGGTACCGAGATTGAGAGAAAGAGAGAGAAGAGTACGACACCAAAATGTTGTCAAACCCTCCTCGAAGGGCCCCACTCTCTACGGCCAGAGAAGTCTATGCTCAAATCTCGTACAATGGTCTAAATGCAATGGACTCGCCGACGATGTCGACGACCAGACGTGCTGAAATCTGAAAACGCTAGGGGCTGAAATCTGCAAATCTTCAATTTGCTGAATTCTGACTCTATGTCGACGAGGACGGCGATGATGATGACGCGATGACGATGCGCTGAAAACGTAGATGCTGAAATCTGCGAAAAGCGGGTTGAAATTGCAAACGCTGGCTGATCTGACCGTGCGGCGAGGATTTGCAGCGGGAAGGTGAGATCTGCGAGGTTTGGGGCTGGTTCTGCGGAGTCCAAGTGTTGAAAACTGAAAACGCTATTGCTAGGGGTGATCCCGTCACCGGGAATTTGCAAGACGCTGAGGATGATTTGCAATTGCAAAAACGCTAGGCTGAATTCTGTGGTCTGCTAACGCCATGTCTGATCTGCAAACTGCAAAACGCCAAGGCTGATCTTGCGAAAAACGCTAGGCTGGTCCTGTTGCCAAAACGCTGGTCTTGATCTGTAGTTGGCTAGAAACGCTAGGCCTGTCACAAAATGGTGACTTGGCAAACCCTAACACACATACGAACCCTAACACACATACACACTCTCTGTTGGCCAATGATGACGTGGCTGGGTGGATGCAGGAGAACCCGCAGGTGACACGTGGCAGGCCCCGCATAATGCGACGCAAAATCCGGAAAAAAGCCGTACTGTTGACGTGGCATCCCGTGAACTGCGGCGGGTTTTACGGCTGGCTATTTTTGCTTTTCCTACGCAATTGGAGAGAGAGAAAGAGCTCTCTTGCTTTATTTTCAGAAAGGCATAAAGAGAGAGAGAGAGAGCTAAAAGCTCTGCTTTATTTAAGAAAGAGGGCTTGAGAGAGAGAGAGAAAGAGCCTTGCTTTATTATTGAAAGCTTTTGATTTTCAGCTTTTGGGCTCTGCTTTTAGCACCCCTTGTAATCTATAAATATGTGAGCAGGCCTCTCACAACTCAGAGCATCTGGACGCAGAGTCTGAGTGTGAGCGCCTGCCCGCATTCTTGTACTTTGAACTCAGATTAATACAAACAAAAATACCGAAAGCGGCGCCAGTATTTGGGGCCAATATCTCTAGGCCCGGAACTCCGCCGGGTCAATGTCGTATAAATTCTTGACTTGGAGTATGCAAGTCTGTTACAATGGTATCAGAGCACGGCCGATTTCTCTTCTACGGGAAATCCGATTCCTAATTTTTTTTTTCCGCGGCACCTATGGCTTTAGGCAAAGACCAGTCCATTCCCTCTGCATCCGGAGATACGGGAAGGGATCACAACAAAGATTCAGGCAAGGAGTATGGCCCGCCTCGGCCTACTCAGGCGGAGCGTCGAGAGATGGAGCGTCAACGATTGATCGGCGACGCAACAAAGATGATGCTTAATTTTGCCAAGGACCCAAAAATGGCAAAATATATGAGCAAGATCTCTTTGGAGGAGGTGCACACGCAGTGGCAGAAGACCACAGAACCACCCCGAAAACCCGCTCTCAAGAAACCTCCTACTTCCAAGAAGTATACAGAGAAGCAATTAGAAGAGGTGGTTGATGCGCGAATTGCACAGCTTTTTGATGCGCAAAACTAAGTTAAAAAGCAGACAAAAAGCTGAAGAAAGGCAGTGACTTCCCGGGTTATTTGGGTCGTCAGTCGACATTTGAAAAGGCAAAGAAACAGAAAAAGCGTGTTCGATTTGAAGGAGTACCCAGTTCTTCTTCTTCTTCTTCTGACAGTTCTTCTAGCTCATTTGACTCGAGCGAAGAAGACTGAAAAGGCAAAAAGCGAAGCAAGAAGCAATGCTTCGGAAAGGGTCCCATGAGTGACAGTTCTACAAAGGACTCGTCTACAGACAGTTTAGACTCTGACGACAGCAACTTTTATGCAAAGAAGAAGAATTTTCATAAAGCCAACCAGTATGACTTTCTAGAAGACAAAAGCAAGAAAGTTCGATAGTTTAAGGAAGGTGGACAATCAATTAAATTTGACACTTTTTCTGGTTATAGAGATGCTTCGAAGGCTTTGTCTTTTGTACAACAGTTTGACATCCCTTTCGTGGGAGGGCATTATTCAGAGCACTCTAAGATTCGGAGAGTTGCCTCTTACTTTAAGGGGAATGCTCGAACTTGGTGGTCCACGCTTCTATTAAGCAAGACTGCGCGAGTTAAATGGCTGAAATTCAAGAGGCTTTTTATTTCTTCTTGGCTGACTCGAGAGTATGAACTTGATATACGAACTGCTTGGAACCATCTTCGGATGACCAAGAAGGATACAGTGGACGCTTATTGCGAGAGATTTTGGAGCTCTTTTTTATCCGCCTCTTCATTTAAGAAGATCTCGTTCAAGGAACAGGTTGAGGGGTTCACCTTGGGTCTACCTACAGAGATTGGAGATCATTGCTTGGAACAGAAGTCAGTGTCCATTCAGGAGTCGATGAGTCATGCGAAACGGGGTTTTGCCATTCACTCTGGCAGTTTGACCTACCCCATAAATGAGATCATGACACAAAGAGCCGAACATACTTCGACAAATGAAAATAGAAAGAGGAAGAAAAGAAAGATGCACGACCCAAGCTTACTCCTCAGGAGCGGGCTCACTACATCAGGGAAGGGAAGTGCTTTGGATGCGGGGAAATTGGACATATATCCGCGAAGTGCCCTAAAAAGGCACAGAAAGAACCGAACGACAAGGACGACAAAAGGCCTGAGAGTTCAAGAGCAGTTGAGGAACGTGGAAGAAAAGGCAAGATGAAAACATGACTGGTTCCAGATTGCGTGGATACCGATCCCAGCACGTTGGACGAGAGTACAGAACTTTGCTGAGCTTGGGGCAAAGTGTGAGATCAAGAAGCCTTGATCTTCTTTGATGGAGGAGCCAAGGCCAACTTCATTTCACCGGAATTGGTGGCGCGGCTCGAGATCACTCCCGATCGGATGGGACCACTTGCGGAGGCAGTTCTAGCGGCACCGGCAGGGACGTAGCCATTACACTTGTCATTGGCAAACTTCGGTTGCATTGTCAGGGGTATTTGGGGCATGAGGACTTTTACATAATGCCTTTGGAAGGTTGTGATGTTCTCTTGGGAATTCCGTGGTACCACAAGAACAACGCCGTGGTCCTTTATCGGGCGAGGAAAGCGACATTGACTACAGAGAAGGGTAGAACCATTGTACTTGATATTAAACTTAAGGGCGAGTCTATCCCTATTGTATCGGCTTCGGCCATTTCAAAGTTAATGAAATCCAGTCTGTTTGTTTCCTCGATCTTTTTGAAAGAGTTGAGTGATGAGAATAGGACAAATATGTCTGAACTTGATAAAGAACGCCAAGATTTTCTCCACTCATGCGGATTGCTTCTCAGAGGGCCTACCAGGCAAGTTACCACCTGCTCCTCCTGAAGATCATACCATTGATCTGATTCGTGGAAGCACACCACCGAACCGACCACCTTACCGTGTGAGCCGAGCACAGAATGAAGAGATTATGAACCAAGTGAAAGACCTCTTGGAAAAGGGTCTTGTCCAGCCTAGTACTTCACCATATTGCTCTCCAATGTTGTTCGTTTTGAAGAAAGACGGATCTTGGATCAAGAACAGATTTTCGATTCCTAGGATCGATGATATACTCGATAGATTACAAGGATCCTCGTGTTTTAGCAGGATTGATTTTAAGAGTGGATATCATCAGATCCGAATCGCACCGGGAGACGTCTAGGCCTTTCGTACGACTTTTGGGTTATTTGAGTTTTTGGTGATGCCTTTTGGCTTAACCAATGCTCCTGCGACATTTAACCGGATGATGGACAGGATTTTTCGAGAGTACAGGCTATTTGTTGGCACTTTCTTCGACAATATCAATGTTTTCTCCAAGAATGAGGCAGAACATAGAGATTATCTGCTTCAGGTCTTTCAGGCATTACGAGATCACAAGTTGGTGATTAATGCAAAGAAAAGTGAAATTTTCCTACCAGAGATACACTTTTTGGGACACATTGTGTCAGCAACAGGAGTGCAAATGGATCCGGCCAAGATAGAGACTATCTGTGATTGGCCCGATTTGAAGAATGCCCATGAAGTTAGAAGCTTCTTGGGATTGTGTTCGTACTACAGGCGGTTCATTCGAAAGTTTGCAAAGGTTGCTTTCTCTTTGCATATCTTGACACAGAAAGGAGTCCCTTTCTCGTGGGGACCCACAAAGGTGACTGCCTTTCAGACTTTGAAAGAGAAATTGACTACGGGACCAGTTTTGACTTTTCCGGGCTTGCAGAAGTCATTTGAAGTATATTGTGATGCTTGTGGTCGTAGTCTGGGTGCGGTCTTAATGCAAGAAGGCCATGTCATTGCTTACGAGAGCCGATTGTTCTCAAGGCAGGAATTGACAACACAAATTTATGAGAGAGCTTTGGCGGTTATCCATGCATGGCTCTTACTCAGTGGCGGCACTACCTACTCGGAGCGGACTTTACTGTCTTTATAGACCATCAGAGTTTGCGCTACTTCTTGTCACAGAAGCAGCTATCGGAAAAGTAGATGCGGTGGGCGAACATCTTGTCACAGTTTCACTTCCAGATTGTCCATGTTCAAGGACAAAAGAATTTGGTGGCAGATGCTTTGTCTCGAAAGCCGTTGGTACTGGCTATTTCCGCGATACACCGTAGGAGCTTCGAGGATATGGTCGATCAGTATGCCATGGATACAGATTTTGCAGACGCTTTCACATGGATACGGGATGGGGAGACAGTAGCGGGATATTCCATTCGGGATGGCTACTTGATGAGGAAAACCATGTTGTGCGTTACACAGCCGTTGAGGGAAAAGGTTATGACTGAATGCCACTGTCCGCCTTTTACGGGTCACCGCGGCATTGCTACCACCATGAAAGGGGTAGAGAGATACTTCTTTTGGCCGAGACTCAAGAAAGATGTGCACGAGTTTGTGCGCAGGTGTTTGGTATGTCAGAAGGTCAAGTTTGACAGGCATAAAGCACAGGGATTGTTACTGCCTTTACCCATACCCACCCGCCCCTGGGAAAGTATTGCAATGGATTTCATTTTTGATCTCTCGAGAACACAGTGGTCACGATGGTATTTGGACTGTTATTGACAAATTTAGCAAACAAGCTCATTTCATTCCAGTGAAGAAAACAGTCAAGCCGGATCACTTAGCGAGATTGTTTGTGGCCCAGATTTTCAGATTACATAGCATGCCTGAGTCGATCGTCTCCGACAGGGAATGGACCAAAGAAGCAAGCGTTGCAGACCTTTATGAAGTTCAAGTATCGCACGACCCACGCATCAGAGTGGGCCGTGAAGAGTCCTTTCCAGGATTCCAAACCTTGTTGGCGATCTCCCTGGATGCCATACAGCTCGGTACCAGTACCTCACTTTGAAAAGGAGGGGATGTCACGTGACACATCCAACCCTATGTGTCCGTGGACAAGCTACAGCATGACCAGGGTTCAGTTCAGTCAAGTCAGTCTAGAATAGGAAGTGATCTGGCACTTTTGTGAGTTTGTTCGCAGACCGTGCATGACCAGACACTTAGAGTAGATGCATATCCTCTGGTTGCACATAGCACGATCATTAGCATTACCATCAAAATCCATTATGAGCAGTTTCCAATGCATAAAACCTATTTCCCTATTTTTGACATTTTTCACTTATTATTTTTAAGTGACTTTTGTTGGGAACTAGGTAGGGCAATTTTGCTAAGATAATATATAAGCAAACCAAAGCTAGCACTTTCTGGCGGAAGAGGCAGTAGGAGCATTGCTCAACAGGCAACTTCTCAAGCAAGACCAACCAAAGACTTGGCGTTTTCTTTCATGAGCAAAGTCAACGATTTCCCCTCACATCAGGCCAGTGTTTTCATCACTTGCAGACCCGGCTAGGCCAGCTTTTTTCAGCCCTGCTATCGCAGTGAAGTCAGCCTATGACCAGCGTTTTTGGAGGCCCATCAAGCTGGCGTTTTCAACCCAGCAGATCAGCGTTTTTATGACCAGCAGATCAGCGTCTTTATGACCAGCATGACCAGCGTTTTACATCAGCATGACTAGCGTTTTGGTACAGCAGCAGTTAGCGTTTTTCAGCAGCAGCATACTAGCGTTTTACAACAGCAGCAAATTAGCGATTGCAGCAGTAGAATTCAGCAGATAGGAATCGCCAGCAGATAGCATTTTCAGCCGTCGTCGCCGCTATCCTCATCGTCGTCGTCGTCTCCAAGTTAGATGCACCTTGCATCATAGTCTCACGATTTGCATCGGCATCTTGTACCAGATTGTGCAATCAATAGTAGACTGCTCTCGCCATCGAGAGTGTGGCCCTTGGAGGAGGGTTTGACAACTTTTCGGTGTCGTATTCTCTCTCTCTCTCTCTCTCTCTCTCTCTCAATCTCAGCACCTTCATTCACAGTGTCCATTCACTTTATTTGTGTCCATTGCACTCTCTCACTAAAGGAATGTAAGGCTCTCCCTTTCGTAAGTAAAAGGAACCTTGAGCACAGTTCGGAGCACTCATCGTGAGCAAAGTTTAACTTTTACTTCCGCTGCACCTTACATCTCATGGAGGACATTCTAACCCAAGCTCTCTCAATTGTCAACTTCGTCAACAAAAAGGTGAGAGTACTTGCGATTTATCGCACTTACTCCAACTTGGAGTTGAAGAAGCCTTCCGGAACACGTTTTGCCGCTATGTGGCTCCTCCTTGAGCGCCTCTATGATGTGCAAACCAAGTTGTAAAAGACAATGGTCTCGGATGAACTCAAAGCTCGCCTTGAGGCACTTAGGACAATGGCCTCCCTTGAGCACTTAGGACACTCTCTTTATGCTTTAAAGTTTGCACCCATGGGCCATGAGTAGTCACTACTTTTTGGTACTTAGTACTACTTTTTGTCACTTGTATCTCTCTACTTATGTAATAGCAAATGCAATCAATGATCATTATTCTTCTTTTTCCGAACTATCACGTCCTAACGTTTGACTCTTGAGTTTGAGAACTTCTTGGTTTAGTCTCTCTGACTCTCTCCTGTAACTTGTAAACTCTAGCCTCTAAAGATGTGTTTTTTTTTTTTTCGCATCGTACGTTACGTCAACGTGTGTCTAATTTTTTTTAGTTCGATTAGTATTGCACATCTTCGTACGTGTACCTGACATATGTGACCGTACGTGTCACAACTGTGATGGTACCTGAGCAGGTTTTGGCACATAAGGAAAGAAAAGTTAAGGGACAGGTTGCAAGATTATATTTGGTGAAGTTCAGGAACCATCAACCTATGGATGCAAAGGGGATGAAAGAGTGTGAACTTTTGGAGTCACCAATTGTATTGCAACTTTACCTTGAGGCCTTTGGGTTACAACCTACATATACTCCGACTCAACGTGTTCAAAGGAGGGGTAATGATGGAGCTAGCACATCAAATGTACATACAGATTCGGTGCAATAGAATTGGACACTGCTCTACAAACGTTAAAGGTATTATGCTCACTTCTATCGTAGATGAAATGACAAAACTATGAAGGTCTCATTAAGTCATTTGTATCTATGTTTCATGACCTTTCCTGCAGATACATGTGATGATAAAAGAGTGCTAATCACACTAAATCATCTATGGCATGTATATTTGGCATGCAATCGAGGACGTTTGTGATTTCAAGATCATGAGGCTGTGGCAATCACTAACCTTACTTGTTGGTTTCTTTTCCTTGATTTTTATTTAATTTTTTGGACCCTCCTTTTGAGGTCACAAATGGCCGGACATTGTGTGGCCAGCGTGAAACGGCCGACAGTCCAGAGTTTCACTCGCAATCGGGAAGGGCAGGTCGCCACGAGATGGTCGGGCCAGTCGGCATTGTAATCCGAGCAGTAAAAGGGTGTCTAGGCTCAGTTCAAAGTCATTTAGGCCCCTGGCTACACTTTATAAGTTGGTGGGTACTAGGAATTTACACTTGGCGACGAGAGGTGATTTTGCCTAACCCATCAGCAAAGGGGGTGCCCAAAAATGAGAGGCTGAATTTCACTCATTCGAATGCTACTGTGTGTGTGAGTAGTGGGTGCAGGTGATGGCAGCTACAATGGAAAGCTTGCCTTCTTCCTTGCTTTATGTAGCGCGATGATTCCACTCTCGCGCAACTCTCTCCCCCTTTGAATACAGAAACATGATGCCCCGCTTGAGGGCTTTCCATCTGTATGTATAGTTGTGTGGGTTCATGCGTGATTGCCGAAGCAAGAGTGTTACCCGGATGTGGCAACTGCTAATCTTAGTTGTTGGTTTCTTTCTGTGATTTTTATTTAATTTTTGGGACCCTCTTTTTGAAGTCACAAATGGCCGGACATCGTGTGGCCAGTGTGAAACGGCCGACGGCCGAGAGTTTCATCCACAGGTTGCCACGAGATGGTCGGGCTAGATGGCACTGGAATCCGAGCAGTAAAAGGGTGTCTAGGCTCGGCTGAAAGTCATTTAGGCCCCTCACTACACTTATAAGTTGGTGGGTACTAGGAAATTAACTCAAAAGAGGCAAACTGGACACATGGCGGCTCCAGATGCACTTTCCCAGTCTGCATGAAGAGGGGGCACTTGTTATGTCCCGCTCACAGTAGAGGGGATTTAGCCCAGATGCCGTCGGGATGGGCGTCCAGTGTCCGGGCGGACGTAGTGTGAACACGGCCAGTGTGGCCGGCCATTATTATAAAAGGGAGGCCAAGGCCTCATTTGCAGTTATCGACCCCATTGGCAGAGTGCCAGTGGTTAGCCCGCGAGGCTAGGAGTGCGCGAGGTCACCTCGAGGAGGTGAGGCCAGGTGGTATGGGTGCTGAAAATCAGAGGATTCTTCTCGAATTTCCTGGTTCTCAATCGAAACTAATGTATTTTATCATTAATTTTCTGTTTTGGATTAAAATTCAGCATATGATATACTTTTACATCTCTCTGTAAATTCCTCTCTGTGTAAGTATCTCTGTCCCAAGCATAGAGAGAGAGAGAGAGAGAGAGAGAGAGAGAGAGAGAGAGAGAGAGAGAGAGAGAGAGAGAGAGAGAGAGAGAGAGAGAAGTACCTCTTCCTCTGTAGCAGTGACTTCCTCTGTGAGCATGGGAAGACAGTGGTGGCGATTCTTTTTGCCCAAGCGCTAAGGGTTCTAGTTGGATCCAGCAAGGCAGAGAATCGCAAGCTTGGCACACGCTCGCACGTGCTTGTGGGTAGCGGCAGATTTGCCACGCGTCAAGGTTCTTTTTTTTTCCTCTACGCATGCTCGTTATCGCTATTCCAGCGCTCGGCGTTTTTTTTTTAACGCTACCAAGTCACTTAATAGATTATTAAAAGGCCAGGCCCTTTTGTTTAAGTGGGGACACCTTAATTTTTTTAAGGTGAGTGTGAAACCTGTGTTGTCTTAAAAGTCACTTACAGAGACTAAGTTTTCCTGTAGAGGAAGTCATTTTTCAACCCTCTCCTTCTCTCTACTGCTCCTCTCTCTCACCTGCTCGCGCTCCCGCCGTCACCTGCTCGTGTTCCGACGCTCACGCCGACGCGTAGAGCTCTTCAAACTTCGACTTTTCACGATCGAAAAGTGCAGAAAAGGCTCGGTTTTGCGTGAATTTTCCAGTTTTTGTAACAGACTTGGACACTCCAAGTCAAGAATCAACCGCGACAGCACCAAATAACCACTTCAAAACAATTCACAGATCACAATAGATTTGCACTGGCCCGGCGGAGTTCCGTGCCTAGAGATATTGGCCCCAAAGACTGGCGCCCCTTTCGGTATTTCTTTTTATATTAATCAGATCAAAGTACAAGAGAGTGGCTAGGGTTTCACTCTCAGACTCTGCGTCCAGATGCTCTGAGAAGTGAGGCCCTCACCACTT
The DNA here is from genome assembly GCF_014529385.1 of Adiantum capillus-veneris. Taxonomy (NCBI): domain Eukaryota; kingdom Viridiplantae; phylum Streptophyta; class Polypodiopsida; order Polypodiales; family Pteridaceae; genus Adiantum; species Adiantum capillus-veneris. The sequence goes on along the minus strand of NC_140932.1, from coordinate 99,719,216 downwards.
ATTTAAAGATTAAAGGGATGCCCAAAAGCAGAGCCCCAAAAGCTTGAAAGCAAAAGCAGATTCTCTCTCTCTCTCTCTCTCTCTCTCTCTCTCTCTCTCTCTCTCTCTCTCTCTCTCTCTCTCTCTCTCAATGAGAGTCAGTAAAAAGCAAGTTCTCTTTTTCTCTTTCTTTCTCCCAAATCAAAGCGAAAAGCTGAGATTTGCGTCGCTCAAAATTTCCCAAAATTTTAAAAAATATTCGGCCTCCGCGATTTCGGAAATTAGGGTTTGCAGGAATTTTAGGGTTTCTAGCAGAAATTAGGGTTTCTGTTGTCAGCCACGTCATCACTTTGTGACAGTTTTTCACGCGCTTCACCATGGATTCCTCCAGCTCTGATGTGTAGCGTGACGACGCGCCAGGTAACATCCAAATTCCCTTTACGCATGCTCTCTACACATGGATTACAAGCACTTTCCAGAGTTTCGACCAGCGTGTTACTGCTTTGAAAAATGCGAATGTTCAGACGAACCTTCGCTTGGCCTCTCTCGAAGGGGTCGTACAGGGGCTCAGTTCCCGACTTTCTACTCTCGAAAATATGGCTCAGTCGACGATTGCGCGTATTTCCGAGGGCGAAACCCATCTCCAGCATTTTGCGGACGCAGATTGCTGCTTTTGGGCGTTCGTAGGGTGGTCCGACTGCTACAATTCTGTACAAAACTACAAATTTCTCAGGTGAAGAGGAGTGTACAAAATTGGCCGTAAATAACTGCTGCACCTGTGGACCACATACTTTGATCTCCATGGGGAGCATGATGAACGGAGGATTCAGACGATTCCTCTCTATCTGCGCAGCAAGGCGCTTACCTGGCGGCGTGACGTGGGCTGACTTTTGCGTGAAATTCAAGAGGGATTTCGCCAAAATGGACCCTTTGAAAGCTTACGCCAAACTGCAGAGTCTTTCGATGAAAACTCAGTCTTTTGATAAGTATACGACAGCTTTCAAAGAGGCGCTCACCTTCTGCAAGGTGGATTCCACATACGTCGTGCACATGTACTTACTGGGGTTACATGAAGATTACCGTTGGGCCTTAATCAAGGACAAAGCCCCGACTGATGTCGAGGATGCAGTGGCCAAGGCCAGGACGTTCCATTTGATAAATGGAGCGAATTATGAAAAGAAAAGAATTGCAGACCATCCATCCGGTGAGGGTGCTTGGAGGAAGCGACCTCGATTCCAGCATAAGTCCAAATCACCACCGAGATCTTCTCAAGAGAAGAAGAAAGCCAGGAATGCTTCGGTTGCTGATGCAGTGAAGAAGGGGGCTTGCTTCGGATGTGGCCAGACTGGTCACCAAATCAAGGATTGCCCTAAAAAGAAAAAGACGCAGAAACTGCAAGGCAGTCCTTCGGTTCAAATTCACGAGATCTCAGGTAACTCTGATGTTGTTCAAGTTGAAATCCATCATTTAGCGCACAGTTCATGCACTCATTGTACTTTTAGCACCAAAGTGTTTGGTAAGCACGATCTTCTCCGTTTCCCCGGGACGATCAATGATCACGACGTGAACGTACTCCTTGATAATGGAAGCTCACACAATTTTGTGGATGCAAAATTGGTGCAGAAACTAAACTTGCGGACGCAGGACAGTGACCATGAGTATCGCGTGAAGATGGCTTGTGGCGTGGATACGGATATATGGAATCGGATGGTTCCAGACTTGTCGCTCGAGCTGACTGATTACAAAGAGAACCTGGACTTCCACATCATGCGCCTGGACAGAGCAGATGTTATTTTAGGGATTCCATGGTTTTATGATAAACAAGACTCATTGTATATAGACTATGTACATCACTCTCTTGTTTTTGTTAAGCAGAACATGCCTCATGTATCTGTGTCGCTTTGTAATCAGAAGTCTATAAATAATGGTTTTGCAATACCAGTTGTTACTGCTTTGGAAATGTATAAAGAAATAAAGTCCTCTGATGTTGACTTTTATCAATGTGTACAATCTACTTGGTTTGATTCATTAGTGCTTGGTACTTTCATTAGTGCTTGGTACTTCTGTCATTGAATTTCGTAAAAATGTTTCATGTTCTTCTGTTGAACTTGGGGATTCTGATGAATCCAATCTTATCCGAGAAATCATGACCGATTTCAAGGATGTTTTTCCTGATGATCTACCTCCAAGCTTGCCGCCTTTGAGAGGAGTCGATCATGGCATTGTTCTGAAAGCAACCCTATCGGTTTAGTAAAACCGAGGAGGACGAGATTCAGCGATAGCTGAAGGATTATCTCGATAGGGGTTTTGTTCGGCCTAGCAAATCCCCGTGGGGAGCACCAGTGCTACTTTCTCGAAAGAAGGATAACACTATGCGCTTCTGCGTGGATACAAGGGGTTGAATAAACTCACTGTCAAGAACAAGTATCCGCTCCCGCTCATGGACGATCTGACAGATCGGCTCCATGCAGCGTTGTATTTTACGAAGATAGACCTGCGATCAGGCTATCATCAGATACAGATCAAACTGGAAGATATTCCTAAGACAGGCTTCCATACGCGTTATGGTCACTACGAGTTTTTGGTCTTGCCTTTTGGTTTGACCAATGCTCCAGCTACGTTCCGGCAGATGATGGATGATCTGCTGAGACCGTTTTTAGGCAACTTCGTTGTTGTATTTCTCGATGATATCTTGATCTATAGCCGAAGTTTGTTCGAACACCTAGTGCATATACGCACTGTTCTCGAAGTACTGAGAACTCAGAAGCTTTACGCTAAGGCTTCGAAGTGTGAATTCTTTAAAAAAGAGCTTTTGTACTTGGGTCACATCATTACTCGCGATGGAATTCGCGTTGACCCTGAAAAATTGGATAAAGTGCGAAATTGGCCCATTCTGAAGAATGTACGCCAAGTAAAGTCCTTTTTAGGCTTTACTGGATTCTTTCGCAAGTTTATCAAGGATTACTCAAAAGTTGCTGCTCCGCTTACGAAACTTTTCAAAGGAGGGGTGAAAGGGCCGAAGACTTCGGGTCCTCATCGTAAAGGTAATCCCCCTGTTGTTTGGAATGAGCGTCTTGACGAGAGCTTTCGGACACTAAAGCACTTGGTGACTACTGCGCCAATATTGCACATTGTGGATCCTAGCAAACCGTTTGTGGTTGAAACGGATGCTAGCGATTATGCTATTGGTGCGGCATTATACCAGGATGGACGTCCTGTTGCGTTTGAAAGTAAGAAGCTTTCTGATGCCGAGATGCGTTATCCAACGTACGAAAAAGAGCTTTACGCCATAGTCCACGCCCTGAGGAAATGGCTGCACTACTTGTATGGCTCTACGTTTGTTGCATGGACAGATCATCATTCCTTGCGCTATATCTGTGATCAGGGTGATCTCAGAGGCCGGAAGGCTAGATGGGTTGAGCTTATGCAAGAGTTTGACTTTGAAATCCGTTATAGAAAAGGATACAGCAATCGAGTTGTCGATGCGCTCAACAGGATTCCTGAGGTCAATGCCTTGTCTATGGCTAAAATCTCGACGGATTTCTATCTCTCTCTCCGAGGGCTATGTCGTTCCGATGGCCATTTTGGCAAGATATGGAATGAGGTCGAAGCGGGGTATGACTCGCATGCAGGCTTGGGTGGTCCGGAGACCCAAGTGAGTCGTGCTGGAGAGACGAGATAGCGACAATATTCCATTAGAGGTGGACTATTGTTTAGAAATGGTAAAGTCTGCGTGTCGGAAATCGATGAGATTCGACGAAGGATTTTGTGCGAATGCCACGATGTTCCTAGCGTTGGGCACCCAGGCATCCAAAGACCTTTGGCTTTGGTCAAGCGATATTTCTATTGGCCAAGAATGCGCTTTTACATAGAGAGCTACGTGAAGAGATGCGCTCAGTGTCAGGTCAATAAGGCAGAGCGCCTTAGAAAAGATGGCCTGTTACATCCATTGGAAATCCCAGATGCCAAGTGGCAGAGTATTTCCATGGACTTTATCGTTGGTTTGCCAAATACTAGTCGAGGCAATGACGCTATTTGGGTTGTGGTCGATAGACTCACACAAATGGCGAAGTTTATACCAACGAAGTCAACAGTAAAAAGCCATGAGTTGGCGGTTTTATTTGTTGATCAGCTTTATAAGCTGTATGGTCTCCCAGAAGATATCGTCAGTGATCGTGATACTAAGTTCACTGGCCGATTTTGGCGAGATGTGTTTGCTCATCTTCAGACGAAGTTGAGTATGTCGTCTTCTGACCATCCCAAGTCCGACGGAGAAACTGAGAGGATGAATCAGACGTTAGAGGACATGTTGAGAGCCTATGTCTCTCATAGGCAATATGACTGGGAAAGGTATCTTTCACAGTTAGAGTTTGCCTATAATAGTAGCAAGCATTCTGCTACTGGATTTAGCCCGTTCATGCTGATGTATGGATTTGAGCCTAAATCCCCAATTGCTATTGGCTTAGAGAAAGTCAAGGAACGCCAAGCTCGTGATTTCCTGTATGACATGCAGGAAATGCTCGAATTGGCGAAGGATAGCATAAGAACGGCTCGTGATCGAGTCACTACTTATGCTAATCAAAAGAGGTCTCCAAGGACTCTAGATGTGGGACAATGGGTTTATCTGACGATACCCAAGGATTCCAAGACTATGCGAACAGGAAAGCATTATAAGCTTTCAGCTAGATATTGTGGTCCGTTCTTGATCACAAAGAAAATTGGCCAAGTTACCTATAAATTGCCTCTTCCTTCGGATGTTAGTGTACATTCAGTGTTTCATGTTAGCTGCCTTAAAGCGAAATTGGGCGAAGCCGACGTTGTGGTGTCTATCGAGGAAAATGTGTGGCAAGATATGCAAACTGAGTATATTCCTCGAGAACCAGAAGCAGTTTTGGATCATTGTACCCGTCATTCGCGTCAAAAGGCTTATGACGAGTACTTAACTAAATGGAATGGTCAATCTGAAAGGTTTGCTACTTGGGAACCTGTTAGAGCTTTGAAGGCTCAATATCCCCACTTCATTGATGAGGACATCAATGGTTCTTAAGGGGGGAAGTATGTTATGTCCCGCTCACAGGAGAGGGGATCTAGCCCAGATGCCGTCAGGATGGGCGTATAGTGTCCGGGTGGACGTAGTGTGAACACAGCCAGTGTGGCCGGCCATTATTATAAAAGGGAGGCCAAGGCCTCATTTGCAAATATCGACCCCAATGGCAGAGTGCCAGTGGTTAGCGTGCGAGGCTAGGAGTGTGCGAGGTCACCTCGAGGAGGTGAGGCCGGGTGGTATGGGACGCCCAGTCTTACAGGTGCATGCCTACGTCCTCGGACGCTGGCCCCAGCACGGGGGAGGTGCCGGATGGTGGCTATGGTCGGGTGGTTCGTCCGACGCGTATCTGTAGGCGGTCCGTGTGGCCGGGAGGTCCATTCTGTAAAGAATGAGGATGCAAGAGAGCTACACAAGACGAGCACAAAGCACACAGAGATGGAAAGCTTCTTCTTCTTCTCACAGAAAAGAGAGTACAATATGACTAAGTGCTAAAGCTGAAAAGTAGCACATATGTACATGCGGTCACTAAGTGTGAACACGCTAGAAGCGTACTAGGCTGGCACTATAAGTGTAGTCCAGCTATAGAATCACTGGCAGAGATCCTCCGTGTCGGTCACCTAACGCGCCAGTGAGTAAATGCCGTAAGCGGCCAAGACCCGTAGTGGATGCCAGCTCAAGATGTAGAGCTCGACATCTCAACACTCCCCCTCGAGCTCTGCATGTCGCAGAGTCCAAGCATAGTCCGGAAACGTCGAAGCTTCTCAGCTACGAGGGCCTTGGTAAAGATATCCGCTATCTGCTTCTCTGTGTTGACGTAGACCAAGTCGATGTCGCCCGCCAACACTCGCTCTCGAACGTAGTGGTAATGGACCTCTATGTGCTTGGTCCTGGCATGGAACACTGGGTTCCTAGCCAATTGCATGCTGCTGAGGTTGTCACAATGGATGACAATCTGCTGGTCCACCTGCACTTCCAAGTCCTCAAGTAATGTGCGTAGCCAAGCTACCTCGCACGCCGCAACTGCTGCACCTCTGTACTCGGCCTCTGTGCTTGATAAAGCAACCGTAGGCTGCTTTTTGCTGCTCCAAGTAACAGCAGCACTCCCAAAAGAGAACATGAAGCCACTCGTAGATCTCGTATCAACAATGCTACGTGCCCAATCTGCATCTTTATACCCATACAATGCTAATGGCATATCTGCTGCATAGAACAATGCGTAGTCAAGAGTCCCTTGCACATACCGAAGTGTGCGTCGTACTCCATCCAAATGTGGCTTCCTCGGAAGCTGCATGAACTGACTCTCCAAGCCTACTGTGTAGCTCAAGTCTGGCCTCGTGATAGTCAAGTAGATTAGACTACCCACAATCTTCCTGTACATCTTGACATCCTCAACAACATCACCCTTCTCTGCACTCAGCTTTGCATTCACATCCAAGGGAATAGAAATTGGCTTACAATCAGCCATACCATACTTTGACAACATGTCCAAAGCATACTGTCTCTGTGACAGCCATACACCCTCTGGAGTCCTGATCACCTCAATGCCAAGAAAGTAGCGCAACTCGCCCAAATCTTTCATTTCAAACTCCTGTTTGAGAAGGCCCTTCACATGGTCAATCTCCATAGCATTGTCACCCACAATAATAAGGTCATCTACATATATGGTAATGACCACAATCCCCACATCACTCTCACGTACATAGAGTGAATGATCAGCATGAGCTCTCCTAAAACCAATATTGACAAGATACTTGGCAATCCTATCATACCATGCTCTAGAGCCCTGCTTCAAACCATACAAAGCTTTGAGAAGCCTGCATACATAATCTGGGTAACCTGGATCGACATAACCAGGTGGCTGATCCATATACACTTCCTCTTGCAACTCACCATTCAAGAAGGCATTCTTTACATCCATTTGATGCATAATCCATCCTCTAGATGCAGCCACTGCTATGACAGCTCTCACAGTCGTCATCTTTACCACTGGAGCAAAGGTCTCCTCATAGTCTATGCCATACGTCTGTGCATAGCCCTTTGCGACCAGCCTTGCCTTGTGACGCTCAATGTTACCATCAGCCTTATGCTTGGTTTTATACACCCATTTACAGCCAATAGCTTTCTTGCCACTTGGCAATGGCACCAACTCCCATGTGTCATTTGCTTCCAATGCAGCCATCTCTTCATTCATTGCATCATCCCAATGCACATTTCCAACTGCATCCTCAAAACATGTGGGCTCCACATCCTGTATCACCTTAGCCATGTAGGTTTGGTGATGCGCTAGATACCCATCATAAGTCAATTTCTGAACTGGATTTCAGACTCTGTTAGATCTGCGCGGTCCTGGGTCACTCCTTTGCCCTCTAGCATCTTCTTGTACTTTCCTTACACCAGGTGTCCTGACAGCCGGAATTCCAAATTCCTCATCAAGACTTTGTTCAGAACCATCTGAATCCATGTCTACATGTGAAAAACCTGATGATGCATCAGCCATAAAGGGAGGTTCATCAACCTTTTCCTTTCCTTTTTGTGATATGTTCCCTGTACCTGCTGGTGGAGTAACCTGCGTACGTAGTCTACCATTCCATGGCTTCTCAACAGAGCTACGAGAAGAGGACTCTTGTGGTCCACTCAAAACCTGTGATTGTGGCCTCACATTTTGTACAACCACATCATCTTTTACATCAGCCCCAATAGTGCCATGTGCATTACTGTACCAGCTGCTCATCTCATCAAAGACTACATCTCTGCTCACTCGTAATTCTCGTGTAGTAGGATTGTAGCACCTGTACCCCTTTTGTTCAAGGGAATATCCCACAAGAATACATTTCTCTGCTTTAGGATCCAATTTCCTACGCAACTCATCTGGTACATGCACGTAAGCTATGGAGCCAAACACTTTCAAGTGTGCCAAATCAGGCTTTGTACCTGTAAACTTTTCCTCAGGTGTTACATCATGCACCGCAGCTGTAGGTGTCCTGTTCATAATGTACACAACTGTATTTACAGCTTTAGCCCAGAAATGATGAGGCATGTTCTTCTCATTCATCAATGCACGTGCAACCTCTGCAATGTGCCTGTTTTTCCTTTCTGCGACCCCATTTTGCTGTGGAGTATATCTGCATGTAAATTGCCTGCGTATACCATGCATTCGCAGAAAATCTGAAAAATCGTTGGAGAAGTACTCTCCCCCTCCATCTGACCTCAATGTCTTGATTTGCATATCTGTCTCCTTCTCAATCATGACTTTGAAGTCCTGAAAGTGACCAAACACTTCACTTTTGTTACGCATGAAGTAGACCCATACTTTCCTTGTATGGTCATCAATGAAAGAGACATAATACCTGCCACCATGTATACTTGCAGTATCGGTTGGACCCCAAACATCTGTGTGCAGCACCTCAAGTGGCTTTTTACATACATTGCGCTCATGTGGAAATGAGCCCTTTGATTGTTTTCCAAACTGGCATGCTGCACACACTTTATGCATACCATCTACCTTGAATTTGGGCAAACCTTTTACAATCTGTTTTGATTGCATGCTGCGCAATCTCTGCTCATTGACATGGCCAATGCGTTTGTGCCAAATGTCAACATCAGCCACAACACCTGTGCCCTGTGCAAATAATGCAGCTTTTACCTCAGGCATGTCTACATTCAGCGTAAACATTCTACCCACACATTTGCCCTCTGTGATCAGCTTACAGCCATTTTGGAAATCTTCTACATAACAGCCATTGGGATTGAAGCGAACCTGCAAACCTTGCTCAACCATTTGTCCAACAGAAACAAGATTCTTTGTAATGTTTGGGACATGAAGTACATCTGCTAAGTACTTTGATTTCCCACTCTTCGTATTTAGAGGTATGTCGCCTACATGAGCAATGGGGTGAGCTGTGTCATCTCCTGTTTGCACATAGCCTGACACATCTGGTTTGCGCATATCTCTAAACCACTCTCCATGAGACGTCATGTGATTAGAGGCACCTGAATCCACATACCAAACATCATCTTGGGTGGAATTCTCTGCAGTCATTGTATTCATTACATGCTGCATAACAAACATGCGCTCGTTTTTGCTGTCATCTGCATCTCTGCTAGTAGATGCATAGTTGCCCTGTTCTCTCTTTTCACTTGCTTTTCCCTTTGAACAGTCACGTGACATGTGACCTCTTTCACCACAAGTCCAACATTCTCTGGTATCTGCAGTATGTTGCTGCCTGCTTGATCCTGCACCACGACCTCTTTGACTCCCCCTGCCTTGAGACTGGTTTCCCCTGCCACGTGTATTGTTTTGATTTGATTGACCTTCTTGAAATTGACCCTTGCAACCCCTTGGGCTTTGACCACGACCTCTACCTCTACCTCTACCTCTACCTATGTTGGAGTTAGAATAAAAGGCCCGTTCAGAATTATTTCTGCCATGAGAAGAAGATGTGTCAAGGTTCTTCTCCTCAAGAATAAGCATAGAAATCAAATCTTGGAACACGGGGATGTCGTTTCTTGTATTCATGGAAGATCTGAAATGTACATACTCATCTCCTAGACCATCCAAGCATGCACGGACAATGTCATCGTCTTCCACTGAGACTTTAATAGATCCAAGAGCCTCAATGATACTCTTGATCTTCAAAGCATAATCATTGATGGAGAGGTTCCTCTTAACCTGATTTAGCTCCGACTTTAGTTGAAGCTTCCTGGCGTTGGTGTTCACCTCGAACACTCTGCCTAAGTTTTTCCATGCAATGGCGGGGGTTTCAGCATCCTGTAGATAGCCCATCATGCCATCTGTGATGCTCATAGAAAGCCAATACATCACTTTGCTCTGGCTTTGTTGCCAATCCCTCAAAGCTTTCCTTTGTTCTGTTGAAGCATTTGCCTCGGGAATCTCTGGTTCCTTTTCATTGTCTCCTTCTACATAGTCCCAATAACCTTTTCCTTTTAGGAAATTTGTTATTCTGAACTTCCATGCAGGGTAGTTATTTTTCTCAGTAAGCTTCTCAGTAACAATCTGACTGAAACCGTCAGACATCTTGAAGCACTAAGACAAAATAGTTGCAATCTGCAAAAACGTGCAAATCTGCTGAACCTGCTATCGTGGTACCTTTAACGCTTTCTACACTCAACGAGTGTCCACAATCAAGCGTACATACAACCACTGTACTTGTACAGTAAATCTCTGCGAACGAAGGGATTGTGATACTCTTGCTCTCTTAGCCTCTCTTGCCTGCACGAAGCTCTGATACCATGTAAAGAATGAGGATGCAAGAGAGCTACACAAGACAAGCACAAAGCACACAGAGATGGAAAGCTTCTTCTTCTTCTCACAGAAAAGAGAGTACAAAATGACTAAGTGCTAAAGCTAAAAAGTAGCACATATGTACATGCGGTCACTAAGTGTGAACACGCTAGAAGCGTACTAGGCTGGCACTATAAGTGTAGTCCAGTTGTAGAATCACTGGCAGAGATTCTCCGTGTCGGTCACCTAACGCGCCAGTGAGTAAATGCCGTAAGCGGCCAAGACCCGTAGTGGATGCCAGCTCAAGATGTAGAGCTCGACATCTCAACACATTCTCCCCGTTCGTTTCAGCACCCATTTCAAGAGAGGGCTGATTTTTGCTCTTCAAGTGCGCTACAGTGTGGGTGAGTAGTGGTAGGTGCTCACAGCTTTAATAGAAAGCTTGCCTTCTCCCTTGCTCTATGTAGCGCGATGATTTTCTCTCGCGCATCTCTCCCCCCCCTTTGCACATATGGAAATGCCCCCATGAGGATTGTCTCATGGAATGTGCAGGGGGTGTGGTGGACCCCAATTTCTATGCGAGAGGGTCGACCGAGATGGGAGCTTCAAAGATTCCTTGTGGGTAGTGCATAGATATTCTTATGTTGTAGGAGCATCACTTTGTGAGAGCCGTATTTGGCGTTGTGGACAGATCTTGGGTGGCCGTTATGAGACATTTTGGTCAGGTGCTTTTGGGCGTGGAGGCATTCAGGGAGGTGTATGTGTGACTATTGCGGACTCATGGCAGAAGGCCATTGTGGGCAGAGGTATTATTGTGCTAGGCAGGGCCCAATGGGTCAGTATGCAGGTTCAAGGTAGCCTTGTGGGATTCTTGAACATTTATGCGCCCAACCATGAGAGTGGACGGGCTGAGTTTTAGCCACATATTGTGGAGTCTTTGCCTCATGCAGAATAGTGGTGCATTGGGGGGGACTTCAACATGCTTGAGGACCCCTTGGATAGGATTGGAGGCAACCATGCTATTGTACACGAGGCTGAGTTGGCTGCTGGGAGCGCCTATGTATGACTTTGAGGATTTCAGATGTATGGCAGCATGCGAGCTTTGTACGGCCCTCTGACAGCCTCTCTTGCTCTTAGTCTCTGATGGTAGAGTAAGAGGCGTGTATCTTTCTAGGATAGATCGTTTTTACGCTAGTGATCACATGTGTGACATGGAGGGTTCAGTATGCATTTTGGCAGCGATTACTTTTTTGGATCATGCGCCAATGATTCCTACTTTGTCAGATATGCAGCAAAGTAGCAGTTTCAGGTTACACATCCTAGAGAGGATCTTGCTGGATACAGAACTCAAAGAGCAGGTTGTGGCGCTTTGGACATGGAGACTGGACACATTGGGAGACCCTGCTGCTAGAGCAGCCACCGGCCTTGCGGAGCTTAGTCGGTTCTTGCTCCAGGATTTGGGCATGGTGTCTTCAAGGAATTATGCTTTTTAAGCTTGCTCGATATCAATAAAATAAAGCAATACCATCAGGGGCGTCTATTTGGGGGCCAATCATCCCCGAGGGAAATTCCACCTCATGTATCTCTTGCTTATTGACTTCTTGTGCAATGTTCTACAGGTTTCACCACAGTGGGTTGGAACTTAGTTTTCAGCTGTAGCCACCTACTTTGCCAGTGCTAGTAATTCTGTGTCTTAAGCTCTATTGTTTCTTTAGAAGTTACGCATATATAACAAAGGATTGCATCTCTTGCTTTTTCTGTATGAGAAACCTGCTCTTTCCTTTTAGGGAGAAAAATAGGCTTTTTCTTAATGCAGTTTTTGAGATCGTTGTGATTCTTACTGTTCTTTGTCCATTGTCGCAATGTGAATCTGAAGTTTACTTTTTGTTTTGACCTTATGGAGTAAAGAAAAAATAAAAATCCCCCCCCCCCCCCACTGGAGGGTGTGGTGTGCTTGCTGTACTACTTGAGATTTTTGCATGTGGGTGATCATCGTCAAGGAGTTTCCTTTATCCAGCTCTTTGCTATTATTATTGTTGCAAGCCACTTGTACCTCTGTTAGCATCTCAAACCACTGTTAGAAGACAAAGTGTTGGCTGCTACATCTTGCAAGCATACCCACAATGACAGTCAGTCTTGTGAAACAGGAGCTTGAAAAACTGTCAACAAAATTTAGTGAGCATGTTTTGGATTCAACCAAGAAGTTCGAAAAGCTGATCACAAACAAGGATGACATTGCAGGCTTGCCAGCAACAGCTCTTGGTGTGGCTGCTCAAGCAGCTGTAGCAAAGGTAATTTCTTTGTTACTTGCTCAGAAAGCTTTTCACCTATGTACATGGAAGATGCAAATTAAGATACCGCTTGCCTCTTACATGGTTTCTTTTGTCTATGGCAGGGTCACGAAGGGGCTAATGCAGAGGATGGTCCATGGATGATTACTTTGGATATTCCTAGTTACATGCCTATAATGCAGCATGTACGTAATCGTGCTTTAAGGGAAGAGCTCTATCATGCCTATTTGACGCGTGCTTCCACAGGAGACCTGGATAACACTCCAATTATTAACAAAATTCTTGAGCTTCGTTTGGAAAAAGCTAAACTTCTTGGTTTCCTCAGTCATGCAGAGGTATTTTCTGTTTTGGTGTTTTTGGTTTTTTCTGGTAAGGTTGCTGTGCTTAGTCATGCTTGGGCATTTGCAGGTGAGCCTGGCTGTGAAGATGGCCACTTTAGACAAAGCGGAGGAACTTCTGGAAGATCTGCGCAGCACGTCTTGGGAGCCAGCACTAAAAGGTGGTGTCAAGTTTTTTTTTTTTTTTTTCCGAGAAAAAGATCCTTCTATTAGTTAATGAAAACTGCCCATAGGGCTACAACCACCTTTGCAAGAGAGGGCTACAACAAGCATGACTCTCCCAATGAAAAAACAACATATATACAATGAGGCTAAATCAAGAGATGGGAGGAGGGAAGAGCCACACAGGTGGACGGTAGTGCCATCTGAGCACACCCTAGACTATGGTGTAGAAAGGTCCAGGGCGCCATAGTCGAAGGAAAGCCTCGCGGCGCTCCCGCATGCGGTCGGAGCTGCCCTGTAGTCCCTCAATCTCTCCTCTGAGAGTATGGATCAGCTCTAGCCAAAAGTCACGAACAGTCTCTGCTGGTGGCACAGGGCGAGCCTCAAAGATACGGAAACAGCGGGCCCGCCAGATGAACCAAAGTGTCAGGCCACTGATGAGCTCCCAACACTCCTCTCTCTCTCTCTGCGCCACTCCTGTGGAGTAAGCTCTGTAGTAGGTTGGAGTGTAGGTCGCCCCCCCTGCATCACTATCATCCTGCTGGTGGAAGATAGCTCAAACTGAAGTGCCGGGCCCGTGAGGGTTGACCAAGCCGTGGAGAGAGCAGGCATCAGCCGAAGAACTCGTAGCCACACCTGCTGTGCCGAGGGACAGTCCCAAAGACAGTGACGTTGACTCTCCACTAAATGGTCGCAAGCTGCACATGTGGCCGAGAGACCACTATGCACTAGCCAGCTCCCGACTGCTGTAGCTCTATGTGCGACCAGCCACTGAAACAAGGTGACTCGCCTCGGCTGTCTGGAGTCCCACAACCTCTCCCAAAAGTCTTCTATAACCCGCCTGTACAACGTAGAGGGCGGTACTATTTCAATCACCTGTTAACTTTACACAGAGCATTGAGAAGGGAAGAGAACACAGTTGCATCCAGCGACTAGAATGTCATTGCGTACACGAGACCGACACCCTGTAGGCCCCAAAGATTGGCGCCCCTTTCGGTATTTCTTTATTCAATTAAGGTAGACGATCCGACCACTTAGCACAAGCTTTCACAAAGCTGTCCAAACCTGGTGAGGGCTGAAAACGCAGGTTTTCGACCTGATTTTGGCAGCATAACGGTGCAAAAACCCCTGTAGGTCAAAAGCACCTGTCTAGGACGGATTCCCTCGCTATCTGGAAGCATTCTAGTGAGCTGTCACAGAAATTCAGCGGGCTATAATTCCCTGTTTTTCACTGTTGGGTGCCCAAAAGCCTGTACACGCATCCCAAGGCTCTCACGAGGCTCCCCCGGGGTTCCCTTGCAGTTTATGTGCGAAACCCTAAACCTGCAGAAAAACACAGCAGGCTGTAATTAGCTGTTTCGGATCGTTTTTAGGAGAGCGAACATGCCTACGCGTGTCCCAAGGGCTCCCGCACGCAATGGGACAGTTCCCCTGTGAATTGGACGAGTTTTCACGCGAGAAAACTCTCCAAACTCGCAATCTTTCGCGATGGAACTGTGCGAACCAGTGGGGGATTAGCAATTAGCTAATCCAGTTCCTGTTCATAAGGCTCTTGCCTTGGCAAACGCGCATAAACCCCCAGAACTGTACATGTTCAACTGAGTAGCCCAACTAGTGGGGCATTACCATATGTGCCAAAGGGGGGAGAGAGATGTACAAGAGCAAGTCATCGCGCTACATGAGACAGAGGAGAAGGCAAGCTTTCCATTAAAGCTGTAGACCTGCACCCACTACTCACACACACACACACACACACACTGTAGGTCACTTGTGTTCAAAATCAGCCTCCTCTCTCAAATTGGGCGCCCCCTCTTCATGCTGGAAGTGGCAAAACTGCCTAGACCCGCCATGTGTCCAGTTTGCCCCTTTTGAGTTAATTCTCTAGTTCCCACTGACTTATAAAGTTATAAGTGACTTTTCGAGTGGCCAAGACTTCATTTGGCCCACACAGGCTTCCATACTCATCAGAATTCAGTGCTAACTGGCCCGACGAGTGCGAGACTGACCGACCCAGACTCCCGCTGTGAGAAACCTATTCGGCCGCAGCCAGTTTCACACTGGCCATGCAATGTCCACTTGCACCTTTTCAAGGGTTCCGGGGAAAACAAGTAAAAATAAAATAAATAAAAATATATAGTACTTATTTACGGAAGGCAACGGGAAAAATACACCTCTTGGTGACACACCCCACCCTTGAAATACTGCAAGCGACCTCGCTTGCATGCCAATAATACATGCGGTATCTGTTGATATCACACATATTCTATGATGGATATACATGCTTCCGGAAATGTAGCGTTGGACGACTAAACAATCCCACCAACCTGGCTACGACACATATATCAAGCATAGAAGTCTTCTAGTGTACTCTCAAGCACAAACTTCTCTAGCTAAATTCTGTATGGAAAGAGTAGATACAATTGCTTAACTACTCTCTTGAGCATCATGAACCATGCTCTTGCCTTGCTCGAGAAAAGGCTACATCAAGTCACTGTGGGTTCCATCTGAAAGGCTTCAAGATACAATTGCAATAGCTGAGGTGAATCAACCGGTTCAGACTCTTCCATCCATTTGGCATCCAACGATGGATAGTTCTTGAACTTCACCAAATAGCGTCTTGCAATCTTTCCTCTAACCTTTCTTCTTTATGTGCCAATATTTGTTCAGGAACAAGGATTTCATCCAATTCTTCCACTTCGGGTTGTTCCTCATCAAGCATATTCTCTGGCACATCACCAACAAAGGGTCTTAAAAGGCTGACATGAAAAGCACTATGTATTTTCCAGCCTTCTGGTAGCTTTAATCTGTAAGCTACATCGATGATCTTTTCTGAAATCTGAAAAGGACCATAATATCGCATACTGAGCTTAGGAAACAAGCGTTCCTTGCCTTTCCTTTTCCTTAACCTGGCCTTTTCAAAGCGCAAAAACACCCAATCACCAAGTGAAAATACAAGTTCACGACGCTGACGATCAGCAGCTTTCTTTTGCTTAGCCCGAGTCTTCTCAAGAGCAATCTTTATCTTCCTGTATGTTTCATCCATATCTTGCACATACTTGTCTGCCTCAAAAATCTTGTCCTTAGTCTGCAAAATAGGCGGGACTTTCTTCCCTCCTTCCACTATCTCAAATGGTGCCTTACCTGTTGACGTATGCACAGTGTTATTGTAAGCATATTCAACGAATGGAAGATGGTGTTCCCAAGTTGCCTTGTGCTCTGACACATAACATTTGAGCTGGTCCAGAACAGTAGAATTTGTCTCTTCTGACTGTCCATCAGTTTGCGGATGAAACGAAGAAGAGAACTTTAGCGTAGTGCCCATGTTCTCAAACAATTCCTTCCAGAAAAGACTCGTCATACGTGGATCCCTGTCACTGACAATTGACTGAGGCAGACTTCACGTTGTGAAGTTTTCGTCCGAGTGACGACCAGTTGATATTGTGCTAATTCTTTCTATCTTTTGTGGTGTGTATGCCCTATCAACTACCTCATTTTTGTGCTAATTTTTTCGATTTAATGCTTCTGTTAGTGCTAGGCTTCATTATGGCTGAGTTTGCCCTTGATCTCCGGAGTCATGATAGAAACTCAGTACGTTGAACTTTGTGTTGATGTATGCTCATATGTGTGTGTGTGTGGTGTGTGTTGTGTTGGGGAGCATATGTTAGTACCTAGTTCTATACCCACTATTGGGCACTGACGACGTTAGTGGGGATGTCATGGTATTTAGTCAATACTATGCATGATGGAGCTGATGGTTATATTGTCTTGTGGGTGACTACCATGGGTGTATACCTTGCACTTTCCTTCAAGGGTGAATCTGGGCTTATCCTGGATTCATCTAGGTATATTTTTTAGTCGTATTGCAGACATGCAGACTTCACGTTGTGAAGTTTTCGTCCGAGTTACAACCAGTTGATATTGTGCTAATTCTTTCTATCTTTTGTGGTGCGTATGCCATATCAACTACCTCATTTTTGTGCTAATTTTTTCGATTTAATGCTTCTGTTAGTGCTAGGCTTCATTATGGTTGAGTCTGCCCTTGATCTCCGAAGTCATGACAGAAACTCAGTACGTTGAACTTTGTGTTGATGTATGCTCATATGTGTGTGTGTGTTGTGTGTTGTGTTGGGGAGCATATTTTAGTACCTAGTTCTACACCCACTATTGGGCACTGACGACATTAGTGGGGATGTCATGGTATTTAGTCAATACTATGCATGATGGAGCTGATGGTTATATTGTCTTGTGGGTGACTACCATGGGTGTATACCTTGCACTTTCCTTCAAGGGTGAATCTGGGCTTATCCTGGATTCATCTAGGTATATTTTTTAGTCGTATTGCGGACATGCAGACTTCACGTTGTGAAGTTTTCGTCCGAGTTACGACCAATTGATATTGTGCTAATTCTTTCTATCTTTTGTGGTGCGTATGCCATATCAACTACCTCATTTTTGTGCTAATTTTTTCGATTTAATGCTTCTGTTAGTGCTAGGCTTCATTATGGCTGAGTCTACCCTTGATCTCCGGAGTCATGACAGAAACTCAGTACGCTGAACTTTGTGTTGATGTATGCTCATATGTGTGTGCGTGTGGTGTGTGTTGTGTTGGGGAGCATATGTTAGTACCTAGTTCTACACCCACTATTGGGCACTGACGACGTTAGTGGGGATGTCATGGTATTTAGTCAATACTATGCATGATGGAGCTGATGGTTATATTGTCTTGTGGGTGACTACCATGGGTGTATACCTTGCACTTTCCTTCAAGGGTGAATCTGGGCTTATCCTGGATTCATCTAGGTATATTTTTTAGTCGTATTGCGGACATGCAGACTTCACGTTGTGAAGTTTTCGTCCGAGTTACGACCAGTTGATATTGTGCTAATTCTTTCTATCTTTTGTGGTACGTATGTCCTATCAACTACCTCATTTTTGTGCTAATTTTTTCGATTTAATGCTTCTGTTAGTGCTAGGCTTCATTATGGCTGAGTCTGCCTTTGATCTCCGAAGTCATGACAGAAACTCAATACGCTGAACTTTGTGTTGATGTATGCTCATATGTGTGTGCGTGTGGTGTGTGTTGTGTTGGGGAGCATATGTTAGTACCTAGTTCTACACCCACTATTGGGCACTGACGACGTTAGTGGGGATGTCATGGTATTTAGTCAATACTATGCATGATGGAGCTGATGGTTATATTGTCTTGTGGGTGACTACCATGGGTGTATACCTTGCACTTTCCTTCAAGGGTGAATCTGGGCTTATCCTGGATTCATCTAGGTATATATCTCGACCCTGTGTTCTGGCTTTATCTTCTTCCTCACAGGAATGAAATGGGCCTGCTTACTGAACCTACAAATGATACTGAACCTACAAATGATAGTCCAAATCCCATCAGTGCCTGTTTGCGTCCTTGGAAGATCAAAGATAAAGTCCATTGCTATGCTTTCCCATGGCCTATCTGGGATCGGCAATGGCTGCAACAATCCCGGTTGCTTTTGTTTGTCAAATTTGACTTTTTGGCATACTAAGCATGATCTTACAAATGTGTCAACATCTTGACGCAAAGCTGGCCAATAGAAGAATGCCTCAACCCCTTTCACTGTCGCATCAATTCCACAATGCCCAGCATAAGGTGGAGCATGACTTTCCATCAAAATCTTTGGCCGTAAGTGTTTAGTAACGCATAACTTTCCATGCATCATGAGAAAGTCATTCTTAAGCATATAGTGCTCATGATGTTGCCCATCAACAAGCTGGTCATAGATCCTTGCAAAATCTGAATCTTCAGTATATTGTGTCTTCATTTCGTCTAGTTCACAATGGTACGGAATTGACACTGCTAAAATTTGGGGCTTTCGTGACAACGCATCAGCCACCACGTTCTTTTTCCCTTGCACATGCACAATCTGAAAATGGAACATTGACAAGATGTTTGCCCATCGCATGTGCTTCTCAGACAACTTCGTCTGTGTGAGAAAATATCGCAAGGTTTGATGATCCGTTTGGATCACAAAATCAGCCCCTAGCATATAGTGTTTCCAACTAGTGAGAGCATGAATTACTGCCAGCAATTCTTTCTCATAGACTTGCAAGTTTCTTTCAGTCTTCAAAAGAATTCTGCTCTCATATGCGGCTACTCGACCATTCTGCATTAGAACTGCACCAAGACTATGGCCACACGCATCACACTGAACCACAAAAGGTTTTGAAAGATCTGGCAAAATGATTACCGGATCTGAAGTCAGCTTCTCTTTCAAGTGTTTGAAAGCTAAAATTTCCTTGGCTGTCCACTTGAAAGTAACTCCTTTTCCTTGTAGTGTATGGAGTGGAGAAGCAATCTAAGCAAAATTTCGGATGAACCTCTTGTAGTAGGAACATAAGCCTAGAAAGCTTTGAATGTCATGTACGGACTTCAAGTCTGGCCATGACCTAATTGCTTCCTGTTGCTAAACTGGCTTTATTTGACTAGAAAATAATTCTAAATGAATTATTGGATTTATAAGTGAGAGGGTTTTCTCGCTTGGAACAATAGGAAAAATAATTCTAAATGAATTATTGGAATTTTAAGTGAGAGGGTTTTTCTCACTGGAGACATCCGAGTACAGAGTATTCCTAGTGCGTCATTCAAAGTAACGACGGAAGCACTGAGAACGGGAATATCTGTAAGGCCACCAGGAACGGGTACTTCTGATGCGTCACATCGGATGGGTGACAGGGAGCATCGGAAAGAAGTATCGGACCATCCAGGAACGGACATCTCTGATGCCCCATAGGATGGGTGACATAGAGCATCGTGAAGGAGATTGTACTGTAAGTTCGGTAGGAAAGGACTAGGTGATGGGTATTCCTGATGCATCACAAGGTGGGTGACGGGTGCATCGGAAAGGGAATATCCATAGTCGGGAGGAAATTCCGAACTGTGTTAGAATTGTGCACAAGGAAAAGCAAGCACTTGAATGAAGATGGGTTCACAGGAAACTTTGAGAAAAAACAGATGCTTTCTGAGAAAGCGGGATTGCTTTTCGGGAAAGCAGATGCTTTCCCGCGAGGAAGTCTATGTCTGCATTGCAACTGTGCATGTGATTGCATCCAGGGACGCCTGGGAAGTGCTGTGAAAGCATTGTTTTTAACTTATAAGGTTTTATTGAGTTTTTGGGCAGGTTCAGATTATTTTTAATATACGCCGGCCGCCCACTTAATAAGTGGGC
Organism: Adiantum capillus-veneris; assembly: GCF_014529385.1. Lineage (NCBI taxonomy): Eukaryota > Viridiplantae > Streptophyta > Polypodiopsida > Polypodiales > Pteridaceae > Adiantum > Adiantum capillus-veneris. The sequence goes on along the minus strand of NC_140932.1, from coordinate 99,698,946 downwards.
AGCCATTTGATAATAAGGCAACTGATCAGCCAGCGTTTTCTCTCTCTTTTTCTGGCAGAACAGAAAAAAAAAATGAGAGAAAAAAAAAAAAAAAACGGCCGCGATCTCTACACGAGCAGCTATTCGTGCCCGTGGCTAGGAGCTATAAAAGCATCACATGCCCTCACTCAGAGGGGAGGACCAATCTTTGCAAGGAGGAGTTGCTGCTGCAGATTTCAGCCGTAAAGAAGACGTTGCCGGGGATGCCCATGGCTGCCCCAAGTGTACCAGATGTCGCCAAGACTCAGTGCGCGAGTTCCCTTGCGAAGAAGTGCCTACGAAGCGTGTTTCCATCGCAAGAAGTTGCTGTTTTTCTGTGTTTTCAGCCCTTAAACGTCGTAGACGGGGCTGATTTACGAGAAGGAACCCGAGAACACACCTCTTTTGTGTGTAGGATTGGAAGAGAGGATTTTCTATGGAGAGATCTCTTCCTGGGAATTGCTTTTTCGAGAACGGAGTTGCGTTTCGAGCGTCGAGACTTTGAAGGTAAAGATTTTCATGTTTTGATCTTTGAGTATTTGATTGCAGGTGTACTTCCTCTTCGTGAGGGAGTAGGAGCAGAGGAAGGCACGAGCCTCTGCAGGAGAAAAGCGCTTTGAGGAACTAGAGCCAGATCAGCCCAAGGGTTTCGTACCCGAGTTTGGGAAGTAGATCCACGGATCGGAGAGAGGTAGTCTCTCAAGTTGTGATCCGGAAGTTGGGATTCCCAAGTAAGGACTTCGTGTCCGGGAAAGCAGAGTTGTTCTGCGGGAAGAGGACTCTGGAAAGAGAGTTGGAAAAGAGTTGCAGGGATGCCATGCCCTGAGTCTGGAAGGTGAGATCCAGAGGCGAGAACCTTGATTCTCGAGGAATTGGAATAAGGAACGGAAGTTCCTTGGAATAGGGTTTTGTCCTAAGAATCGGAAGCTGAGGCTTTCGGGAACCATCAAGTCTTATTCTAGAACGAACGTGGTAATACGTTCGGTTCAAGTGCTTGTATAGACTTCTCCTCAGTAATAAAGATACTATTACGGGGGGGGGACCAGCCCATCTTCTGGTCCCCAGTACTGTGTCGATCTTCTCACTCTCAATCTCTCTCTCTATTTATTTCTCTCTATATCCTATGGCTTTATATTAAGTGATAAATTTTATTTATCCAAGTATATTTTATATTGCTATGCGCTCCCGTTTGTGACAGTGGTATCAGAGCATGGTCTCCTCTCTTTCTCTGTAAAGGAGGACGACTCTGGGAAGATACGGGAAGAAGCCATGACAAGCCAAGAGAGAAGTAAGCAGGCGGAACCCTAAGTCCTGCAAGGAAAAGCTCGCAGAGTTGGATTTTTTATTATTTTTTTTATTTTTTCTCTCTGCAAGAAGTCGACACAAGGCTTGGGATTCTCTGAGAAGGCGACAAGAGCATGATGCTCAAGAACCTAGAGAATCCAAGGAGCGGAATGCTCGAGATTCTTCAGAATCCAGAAAATATCCATGAATGTCAATCCAGAACTATAGCCATGAAATCCCGTCATTCCGGGAAGGATATGAAGAAGGTCTCTAGACCTAGGAACACTTCCAGTCAAGTTTGATACTTTTGACGGAAGGGAAGATGCCCCGAAAGCTACCGCATTGATTCGACAAGTTTGAAGTTGCCTTTGCAAACGGCAATTTCTGAAAAAGCGTCGAAGATGAGGCATGTGATTAAACACCTCAAGGGGATTGCAAGTACTCGGTGGTATACCAAAGCTCTGCAAGGAACTTACAACAAGACTTGGATTCAATTCAAGGCTGAATTTTTCAACAAATTTTTTTCCTCTACGCTTTGAGGAAGGCATCCAAGAAGATTGGGATGGGTTTGCCCAATAGGAACACGAGTGAGTCAAAGCAAGTAGTGGTTCACTCTTGCCAAGGTAGCTCCACTCTCGATCCTCTCTGAGGAAGGAAAGATGAAGAAATTCAACAAAGGACTTTTGTCCGAATTTTGTAGACGCATCTACAAAATACTTTGCAGTAGATGGGGAACCTGTTCTTGATGGTATTCTTATTCAAGGCGCGATAGTCAATGCACATACGCCATGAACCATCCTTCTTCTGCACTAAGAGTACAGGCGAACAAAAAGGGGATGAACTGGGCTGAATCAGTCCCTTCTCTAAAAGCTCGTTGACCTGACTCATAATCTCTTTCTGCTGGGCTGCACTAACCCTGTATGGTGGTCTATTCGGTGGACTAGAACCTGGCACAAGATCTATAGTATGATCCTCAGGTCTCTTAGGAGGTAACTCCCCTGGCAAAGAGTCCGAAAAACAATCACTGAAACCACTCAAAAAAGTTGACCTGTCTTTATCTAAGGTAGACATTGCAAAGATCAAGTACGCAGAAAGATGATTCTTTATTACAGATGAAATAGCAGAAGCAGAAACAACTGGAACAGACTCGCCTTTAAGCTTTACATCAAGGACACGAGTCTTTCCTCTATGTACAAGGGTAATCTTTTTGTTGTAAGTATCCACCATAGCATGCAACCTGTAACACCATGGGATACCCAGTAACACGTCACAGCCCTCAAGTGGCATAATATGAAATTCTTCTGCATCCACATAGCTCTGAATGTGCAGACGAAGCTTCCCCAAAATGGGAGTAACGGGCTCTGAATGACCTGGGCATGCCAAACTTGCTTCCCCAGTCATACCCATCTCCTCTGCACGAATGCCCAACTTTGATGCCAATTCTGGTGATATCAAATTTGCACGGGCTCCTGGATCAAAGAAAACCAGCACTGTCTGGTCTCTAACTTTGCCCCAAGCTCTGCACAGCTCTGTGGCATCTATGTTTGGCTGGTCTCCAACCAAATCTGGAACAAGTCCTGCACTTGGCTTTGGCTTCTTCCCTTTATGGTCCGACTTGTCATCCTTATCCTGTGACTTCTTCTGTGGGCATTCATTTGCAAAATGTCCTTCCTGTTCACAAATGTAGCATTTCTTGGCCTCCTTAAGAGCTTTCCATTCTTCAAAAGTTTTGCCAGAAAAATGCCTCTTTTGTCCTTGTCCTCGTCCCGAAGAAGACTTAGACTGCTTCTTGTACGTATCACCTTCTTCAGTGGAGGGCTTCTTTGTGGGAGGCTCAGAAGGCTTTGCTGCAACATTGCCCTTGGCTGAAAACTGTTTGCCCTGGGACCCTTTCTTGTGGCTATTAAATCCATCGGAATCTCCCTTCGAGAGATTGCTGGCCACTCTTGCATTCTCTATCAACTGAAACATATTCATGACAGTAGTCTTTGTGCAGTAGTGCCTGATTTTCTTGGGCAATCCGCAACAGTACTTCTCAACTTGTTCTGACAATGGCACAAACCTGTAAGAGGTGACTGGCAGTAGTGCGGCCCAAAACTGTTTATTGTACTCTTCCAAGTTCGCACATTCAACTCGTGCCATTCTGTCATCACATCCACTTCAAAAGTGTTTGTCAACCATGCAGGCGCAAAAAGCTGTTTGAATTGGACCCACGTTGTTGGGGCTTGACCCCGGTTCAACAATGCGGTCCACCATTAAGCGCATTCCCTTTCAAGAAAGTGTCAGCCTTGCGTATCTTTGAAGATTCCGTGAAGTTTCCTCCAGCATAAGCTGCATCGAACTGCTGTATGAAGGTCAAAGCCTTCAATTGATCCTCAGTTCCTCTGAAAGTTTCAAACTTCACTCCCTGCCTACCTTCCTTGTAATCCTTAAGCTGACTCAAAGGAGCCACATTATCATAAACAGGTGCCTGTAACAGTGGTGCTCCATGATTGTTCATTCCAGCACTCGCATCAACTGTTTTACCTGTGGTATCTGCATTTGGTATGTATGGCTGCGAAAAACCAGCCATACCAAATTGTGTTCCAGGCACTCGAAACTAGCCATAGGCACCCTGAAAACCTGGTTGGACACCCATGTTCGTGTACATAGGGTTACCCATGCCTATTTGCATTGTCCCGAACTCATTCCCTGGCATATAACCTGTGGAAGGTCCAGCCATAGCTTGAAACACTGAACCACCTCCAAAATAACCAGGATAAGTATTAGGTAATGGAAGGGTCTGACGCATAGCGTGTTCATTACTCCCTTGACCATTCACAAACGGTTCCTGTCCAGCTAAAGCAAGCTGCTTTGGATCATTGGACACCGCTAGTTGCTCAACCACATGGGCTTTCCCTCGAGCATCATGAGTCCTCTACGCATTGGAAATCTCGTTTTCCTGCAACGGCTCAGTCATGCCCTGTGTAGGAGGTTGAAAACCCTGTGTCGGAGTCTGTAAGAACTCTTGCATCCTTGGGTTGTTAGCCAACTGCTGAAACATGTCCATGCAGCAACGCAGTTGAGTTCTAAACAACCTGTTCTCTTCTTGAAGAGTTGAAGGAACTTTCTCCGTGCCATGTGAGGAAGATCCCTCTTCAGGTACTTGGTCTCTCTTCTCTGCCATAACGACAAGCTCTGTGTTGCTTTCACCCACAACAATCCACGCTGCACTTTTTGAAGAAAAAGTGACTATCCCGTCGATGGAACCATATAACCGGCCTGTACAACGTAGAGGGCGGTACTATTTCAATCACCTGTTAACTTTACACAGAGCACTGAGAAGGGAAGAGAACACAGTTGCGTCCAGCGACTAGAATGTCACTGCGCACACGAGACCGACACCCTGTAGGCCCCAAAGATTGGCGCCCCTTTCGGTATTTCTTTATTCAAATTAAGGTAGACGATCAGACCACTTAGCACAAGCTTTCACAAAGCTGTCCAAACTTGGTGAGGGCTGAAAACGCAGGTTTTCGACCTGATTTTGGCAGCATAACGGCGCAAAAACCCCTGTAGGTCAATAGCACCTGTCTAGGACGGATTCCCTCGCTATCTGGAAGCTTTCTAGTGAGCTGTCACAGAAATTCAGCGGGCTGTAATTCCCTGTTTTTCACTGCCAGGTGCCCAAAAGCCTGTGAACGCATCCCAAGGCTCTCGCAAGGCTCCCCCGGGGTTCCCTTGCAATTTAGGTGCGAAACCCTAAACCTGCAGAAAAACACAGCAGGCTGTAATTCGTTGTTTCGGATCGTTTTTAGCGGAGCGAACACACCTATGCATGTCCCAAGGGCTCCCGCACGCAATGGGACAGTTCCCCTGTGAATTGGACGAGTTTTCACGCGAGAAAACTCTCCAAACTCGCAATCTTTCGCGATGGAACTGTGCGTACGTGTGGGGGATTAGCAATTAGCTAATCCGGTTCCTGTTCAGAAGGCTCTTGCCTTGGCAAACGCGCATAAACCCCCAGAACTGTACATGTTCAACCGAGTAGCCCAACTAGTGGGGCATTACCATATGTGCCAAAGGGGAGAGAGAGATGCACGAGAGCAAGTCATCGCGCTACATGAGAGAGAGGAGAAGGCAAGCTTTCCATTAAAGCTGTAGACTTGCACCCACTACTCACACACACACTGTAGGTCACTTGTGTTCAAAATCAGCCTCCTCTCTCAAATTGGGCACCCCCTCTTCATGCTGGAAGTGGCAAAACTGCCTGGACCCGCCATGTGTCCAGTTTGCCCCTTTTGAGTTAATTCTCTAGTTCCCACTGACTTATAAAGTTATAAGTGACTTTTCGAGTGGCCTAGACTTCATTTGGCGCACACAGGCTTCCATACTCATCAGAATTCAGTGCTAACTGGCCCGACCAGTGCGAGACTGACCGGCCCAGACTCCCGCTGTGAGAAACCTATTCGGCCGCAGCCGTTTCAGTGCTAACTGACCCGACCAGTGCGAGACTGACCGACCCAGACTCCCGCTGTGAGAAACCTATTCGGCCGCAGCCGTTTCACACTGGCCATGCAATGTCCACTTGCACCTTTTCAAGGGTTCCGGGGAAAACAAGTAAAAATAAAATAAATAAAAATATCTAGTACTTATTTACGGAAGGCAACAGGAAAAATACACCTCTCGGTGACATCTGCCAAGAACTCGACTGTGAGACCCTCCTCCTGCCAATGGCGTGCTGCAGCGGGGCGGGCCTCTCTCTGTGCTGCTAGTATATGACGTCCCAGTCGAACAGTGTACTGAAAGAACGGGACTCCTGGGTGGTCTGCAGAAAAGAAGGGGTCCCTCCATAGCCACTCACCAGGATCCCACTGTACTCGTGCCAGTGGACAACACTCCGAAGCCCATAGCCTCCAGTGTCCTGTCTCAAGCACTGCTGGGTCAGGGTCTATGACGCAGGTCCTCCCACAGATGCCCACTACTCGGATCCTCTGAAAACAGCACTCTGCTACCTGCATGGCCTCTACTGCAACATGCTGTAGTCGTCCCCCACCCTGCTCGAAGAACAGGGCTGAGACAAACTCTGAGCAGGCCTTGACTGAAATGAGAACCTCCAGTCGTGTGAAGGCTCCCATCCACCGGGGTGCTACTGGCTTGAGAGGTGTGAGCCACTCTGCTGGAACTGACTCTGAGATGTCCTGACACATGCTCTGCACCCCTCTCATGCGTTGTAGACCCTGCACCTCCTTTGACAAACCTGTGAACTCAAGCTAGTCACCTAGAGAGCTCGCTGGACCTGTTGCCATGGGACCCCAAGAAACATGAGGCCGACTACCAACCAAGTGGCCTCTTTGAGTACTAACCATGGTGTTCCAGACGAGGGGCTGCCGTAGGCGCTCCTCCGTGCACGTCAGTTGTCTCTGCTCCAGGCCACGCCGTAAGAGCTCCCAAGATCGAAGCAAACTCACATCGAAGCAGTCCTTCAGTCTCCTGCTCAAACCAACTCGGCGCAACTCTGTAAAGATCCATCTGGTCGAAGGTTGCCAAGGGCCTCCTGACTGAGGCACCCTGGCACGAAGCCTCTGCAGCAAGAACTCCTTCTAGGGCTGCTCTCCTGGAAGAAGTCCTCTGACTACGAACTTCCGAAGAAGGGCTCTGCTCTGTTGTGCTGGATCAATGATCCCAAGCCCTCCCGGAGAACAAGGAAGTGTGATGACCGACCAAGCCACCTTGGCTCGGGCAATCTGAGTGTCACGACCTGATCAAAGGATGTTCCTGATCAGCCTCTGTACCTGGCTCATACAAGAACTCGAGAAGATCCAGCAAGAAGTGATGTACCACATATCGCCAACAACACCTGGTTGGCAACTACTACTCTACCAGCCAGCGAAAGTCCTGCTGAGCTCCAATGTAACAGTTTTCTCCTGATGGACAGGAGAAGAGGAGCAATCTGCTGCTCAGAGGACAAGTCCAGACCAACCTGAAAACCCAAGTACCGAATTGCAGTCCCTGGGGGAATCCACCTGAAACCCTCTCCTGGCATCCAATCTGGCACAGGAGCACTGCCAACCGAGAAAGCCAATGTCTTTCTCCAGTTGATCAGTGCGCCCGATGCACAACAGAAGGTCTCCAAAGCCTGCTCACATCTGTGCAGATTTGCCTCCTGGCCCTCTAAGTACAAGGCTGAGTCATCGGCAAACTTAGCGTCCAGTAGCTCATCTCCCCGAATAGGGAGTGCTAAGCCCCGCAGACCAACCTTTTGTGACACCAAAAATCTGCTCATCGCCTCCACATAGAACAGAAAGAGAAAGGGGGCAAGAGGACAACCCTGTCTGACCGAGCGTGTGAGCATGATGCGCTCACCTCTACCTCCTGCCAAAAGCACGTGACTGTGAGTCTGTCTGTACAAAGCTGACACCCCTCTCATCCAAGCATCTGAGAAGCCCATCCTGCGTAGAGTGCCCTCTAGAAAGTTCCAGTCAACTCTGTCGTATGCCTTCTCAAAATCGAGAAGAAGAATCACAAGGTCCTCCCCATGGAGCCGTGCTAGGGCAGAAGCCTCCCAGAAAGTGAAGATGTTGTCAAGGATACTGCGTTCCTTGACAAAACCTGTCTGAGTCCCATGTATAAGGCTCTCCAAAAGTGGATGAATCCTCAAACTCAGAGCCTTGGCAAGAATTTTGTAGGCTGAGTTGACGATGGTGATGGGACGCCACTGTCGAATCTCATCCAAGGAGCCACCCTCCTTTGGAATGAGGTAGATTAGGCCCTCACTCATGCTATCAGGCATCACTCCTGTGTGCAAAATGTACTGAAAGGCACTACAAAGATCTGGGCCAAGCAAGTCCCAGTACTCCAAGAAAAAGCTGGGAGTCAACCCATCCTCACCTGGACAGCTACCATGAGGGAGGGCCCTAAGAGCCGTGTGCAGCTCCTCAAGCTGAAGTGGCATCTCTAGCCTCTGGCGCATCTCCTCTGTCACAAGACAAGGCATCTGTGCCCAAACCTGCTCCCTGCATGCATCCTGCCACTGTGACTGGGGTTCAACTGACAGTAACTCACGGTAAAAGTCAGTAGCAACTGCACGCATATCCTCGTGCTCACAAGCAACTGACCCATCGGGTCTCCTCAACTGATTGATCTTGGCATGCGAGTGCCGAGGTCCCACTGTCTTAAAAAGAGGCCCAGTCACTTTGTCACCCACCTGAGTCCATTGAGATGCCTGTCGGTTGAAGGTAAACTCATGACGCATCTCCTTTGTGCTAGCAAGCTCCTGTCGAGCATGCTGTAATTGCTCCTTCAACCATGGACTGTCTGGATGCTCCTCCTGCATCCTCTGTAGTGAAGCAATGCCTCGTCTGAGACGCTGCTCCTCCTCTCTCCCTGTAGCCCGGCGAACCAGAGACTCCTGAAGAAAAAAGTGGCTCAGCTGAGCTAGGCCTAAGGCCACTCTATCTGTAGGTGGAACCTGGTTGTCCATGCCCTCTGTCCAGAGAGCCTCTACCCTCTCTCTGAGTGCTGAGTCCAACAAGACCTGCTCTGGGATGCGAAGCATCGTGCTCCCACTTCTCTGCCTGTCTGCCACTGTGAGGATCATTGGTGCATGGTCCGAGAAGGATGTCCCTACCAAGATGCCCACTGATCCCCCCAAGTCACTGAGGTGGTCACTAGTGTAGAAGCGATCTATCCGCTATAGATTCACTCCTCCGACTCTGCGGTCCGATCTAGAGAAGGCAAGACTGGCTGGAGGCCTCACAAAGCCAGAGTGCTGCCATGTATCCGAGACCCTCAAAGTCATACACAACCTCTCCCAAGCTCATAGTTACCGGGGAACGCCCCCTAGCCCCCGTTCCGGCGTTCCGGGGGGCAGTTCCCTTCCCGAACGTTCCGGAACGTCCCGGAATGTCTGACGTTCCGGGTGGCCAATGCAAACCGGAACGGCCGTTCCGAAACGTTCCAAAACGCCCCCGGACCGTTCCGGAATGCCCCTGGAACGGCCAACGGCTACAAACAAATTTGGCAAAAATTGAAAAAATTGAAGTAAATGTTTGGGCTTCTTTTGAAAGTGTGCAAGGCCTCAAGGACTCATAAAATGCACCCCCCTCCCCCTTTCTCTTCACAAGCTAATCCTCAAGGCTCAAGCTCTCTCCCTCTCACTCTCAAGATCTCTCCCTCTCAAGACTCACTCTCTCAAGGCTCAAGGCTTCAAGCCTTCAAGCTCTCTTCCTCTCCCTCCCACTCTCTCAAATCTCTCCCTCTCTCTCTCTCTCTCTCTCTCTCTCATCATCTAGTCATAGCAAGGGTTAATGGTCTTCAAAACGAGTTTTTTGTGAGTATTAGAGTGAAAGCACTCTAATACTCCTTGTATTTAAACACAAGGAGCTAAAAATTGCACTATTTGGGTGTTTTTTATACCTCCCGTTCCGCGACGTTCCCGTTCCGGACCCCTAGCCGTTCCCCCGTTCCGCGGGGATCCCGTTGCCGTTCCCGTTCCGCGTTCCGGGTAACTATGCCCAAGCTGCTAACTCGATTCCATGCACAGTAGCATGGCTGCCTCCAATCCTGTCATGTTGAAGTCCCCTCCTACACATCAATGGTCGGCCTGCGGCGAAGACTCAACAATCTGTGACCAAAACTCTGCACGAGCACTCGCCACATTGGGCGCATACATGTTCATGAAGCCCACAAGGCCACCCTAAACTTGCATAGTAATCCACTGAGCCCTGCCTGGCACAATAATCCCTCTGCCCACAATGGCCTGCTGCAATGAATCCGCAATAGTCATACATACCCCACCCTGGATGCCTCCAGGTCAAAAAGCAGCTAACCAAAAGGTATCATATCGTCCACGCAAAATGCGGCTCTCACACAGATGGTGCTCCTGAAGCATAAGGAGATCAATCTCTCCTCCCACAAGGCAACACTGAAGCTCCTGACGCAATCGGCCCCGCTGTCGCTGAAACTGGGGCCCACCTAGTCCTTGCACGTTCCATGAGACGATCCTCATGGTGAGCGAGAGAGAACAGATGGTGCCGCAACAACAAGACGTGCTATCTTCGAGGCTGGCTTGGATGGGGAGTAGTCCGCATCCGAGCGTCCTCTAGATAGGCGAGACTGCAGTGAGTGCCAAGCCCAAGCCCAAGCCCAAGCAGAGCGAGCCGTGGGTAAAGCAACCTCCTCTGTCCAGGAGTCCTCATGAATGTATACATAGCAAGGCAAACACTACGTATCCGCAAAGAAGTACACCACAATGTGCCTACATCCTGTTGTGTCTGGGGGTGTCACCGCAAACTTGGCCAATGGCCACAAAGTCTGCAGCAAATCTGTAACTCCAAGTTCTCCCATGTGATGAGAGAACTCGAGAACCTGTGTATGCAACCATCCCAACACTGACTCGAGGGACCACTCTGTCTCGGCCCTACTACAGAGGGGGAAGGAGAAACCAACTGCTGAGTCCAAGGCCTCTGTCCCCCTAGTGGCTAGGAACAAAGCATGGACCCTGAAGCAAGCTGCCTCGTGGTCTGCTGCGGAATCACCGAGAAAGCGAGTGAACCCGTAGTCGAAGAAGTCCCAGCAGCGTCGGATGTCAATGCTCGTCAGACCAGGAGGGATAGCTGCAAGGGAAGATGTCTGAATCTGCAGAGGGGGCCGCAAGAAGGGCTGACCCTCTCTCGCTAGGCGACTCGTGGCAAAAGCGCTGCCAAGAGATCTCCTAGCCGCCGGAGAGGGACCAGTCTCCTGAGTCGACTGTGGAACTGGAGCAGGAGGGGGGGCGGGGGGAGAAGGAGCTGGGGGGAGCGGAGTAGAAGAGGGGTGGGATGGGGCGACAGAGGAAGAGGGGCGAGGTGGAGAGGCGACGAGAGCAGGCGAGGGGGAGGAAAATGAGGAGGAGGAGGGAAACTCTGAAGGGGAAGCGGCTGTCGAGGGAGAAGCGGAGGTGGAGGCTGGCGTAGGGGACTCCTGCTCAAGAGGACCAAAGCGGTTCCCCGTGGGAACCCACTACTGCTGAGTAGGCACGTGGGGGCCACTCTGAGTGCTAGGCTGTCACTGTGGCCCCTGGCGTCGACGCGGCCACGGGCCTCTTGCCACCCCTCCTCCGCTGGAGCCCCAGGCTCGGAGGGTGGCTCTGAATCTGTGCGCTGTGCCGCTGATTGTGGCTGCGGCCTAGCCCTGGCAGGCTGGGGCTGAGGCTGTGGTGCAGGTCGCGGCCTCCTCTGTGGACAGGCCTTCGCTAGGTGGCCCATCTGTCGGCAAATGAAGCACTGGTTCGGGAGGCCCGAGTACTCCACACTCTGTCTAAACCAACTCCCACTCACCCGAGGCAGAAGGATGACCTTCGGGAGCGTGTGGGTATCTCTGACCAAAACTCGAACTGAGGGGATGCCAGCCGCCTTGGCAGCTACTGATGCTGCCGTACGAGGTGTCTCCAGGACAGTTCCGATGGCGGAGCCGATCCTGGAAACAAGTGGTAGGTACTCCCTCCGTAAACCCGGAAAGCAGACTGAGATGGGGATGTCTGCCTCCTCCACTAGAACATCCGAAGTCGGGTCAAAACCATGTCGCCACTGTCGAAAGTGGGCACGTGATGCTCGGAAGGCCAATGGACTCATAGCTATGACCTTGGCCGCCATCTCGGAGGTCTCAAACTCGATCTGATAGTAACCCCGTCCGAGGATCTGTACATCCAAGATCTTGCCCACCTCTGCGAGAAGGCGGGCCTTGAGAAGGTCTCGCAGCTCTCCTCTGCTAGGTCGGGTGCCGAGAATCTTGCAGATGACCGACGTCGCCTGCAAGCGCTCTACCTCTGCGGCTAGGCTCGCTTGCTCTGCCGGCGGTGAAAGAGCAAGTCGAATGGTGGGCTCAGCGGGGTCGGGCGAGGGGGCTTCGGGCTCTGTGGCGGAGCTGGAGCCTCCATCTGTGTCTACTGCTGTGTCGGAAAGGAGGAAAGAGAGATAACGCTGTCAACGACCTTGACGAGCACTGTCCCAGGAGGAGTACTGCCAATGCCAGCTGAAGGAAATCTTCGGGAAGGAAGGCGAAAAAAAAAAAAAAAACAAAGGAGGCCGCGCGGGGGGGTGGGGGGGGGGCAATGCGGATATGGCAGCGGCAGAGGGGTAGCGGGCTGAGCGGCAGAGGCAGCGGGCGGGCTGGGTGGCACAGCGGGTGGGGAGGGGGGGCACGCTGAGGGGCTGCGAGCAGCAGCTGCAGGCACAGGGCGCGCGAGGGCAGGGGGGGGAGGGCAGCGATGGCGAGAGGGGGGGGGGGGGGGGGGGGGGGGGGGGGGGGGCGCGGCGGCAGCAGCGAGCCGTTTTTTCAAAAGGAGGTGTCAAGTTAATTTGGAAAACTATGTTTTTTGACTAATGTAAAGGGAAGGTATTAGCATTTATGTTTTCAAGGTTGAAATTGAGGTGTAGGTTTCTATTATCTACTAGGGGATCCAGTAGTGACAGTTCATCATTCATTGATTTTTTGGGTGAAGCTTATGATTTCCAAGATGAATGATTTGTATGTTTTCCCAAACAAAGGAAAATGTTATTTTGTAATGTTCTTTTTTGGGAGACTTCACCCTCACCCTGTTTTTTTGTCAAAAGTCTTGTTTAGTTGTTGCTCTACGATCATGAGCAGCAATCATGCTGAAGGTTTTCTAGGGATCTCTGCATGGTTCTTTTCATTTTTGCTTGTGAAGGCTTCCTGTTGCTCTTGACATGTATATTTCCTCGCAATGCAACTATATTTGGGTAATCACCGAGTGGTAGCTCAGCTGGTTTTGGGGGTGTGGTTTCAAAACCCCAGCTGAGCAGCTTGGAGGAGTTTGGCATTCAGGTGCTTGAATTCTAGGCGTAAATGCTAACTTATTACTAGCAATTCAATCAAATCCAAAAAAACTGCAAAATATGAGAAGAGCAGTAAGACCTCCTGACTCCTTAGCACCACTCCTAAAGCTTTTCTTTTTGAGATCTTTGCATTCAAGTGATGAGAGGTTTGACCTCCCAAAAGGCACGTTCCGTTGGCCTGATAGGGGTTGCTGTTTTGTGGGCTGTCCATCTTTGGACATCGACCCCATACACATTTTCTCTTTGCTCACTTTTCTGGGATGTTGGATTAACCTCTAATGTGGAGCACCACACTCACAAGGTGCCTCTGCAATGGGTAGAGCAGGTAAACAGCATTGCAGACTCTAGAGCTTTTCTTCTTGAGATCTTTGCATTCAATTGATGAGAGGTTTGACCTCCCAAAGGGCATGTTCCGTTGGCCTGATAGGGGTTGTTTTTTTGTGGGCCGTCCCATCTTTGGACATCGACCTCATACACATATTCTCTTTGCTCACTTTTCTGGGATGTTGGATTAACCTCTAATGTGGAGCACCACACTCACAAGGTGCCTCTTCAATGGGTGGAGCAGGTAAACAGCATTGCAGAATCTGAATACTTGCTTTATTTTGCGGGTGTAGCATTTATCCGATGCGAAGCTGGAGATCAGGAGCGACTGGCGGGAAACCTTTATGTGGCACTGCCACCTCTTTAAAAGAACCCTCTTTTCTTAGAATGCCCTCGGCAAAGAGACGATCTTAAGGAGGAAATTGAGGAGTTAGGTTTATAGTGGATAGTAAGGGGGTGAGGTAAAGGGGCAAGAGGAGGTCACCTATAAAATTTTGGCCAAATAGTTGAAGAAAGTAATGTTTGTAGTGGATCCAACTGTTTCGCTTTTCATTTCTTTCATAAATTCTTGTTTGGCATATCTCCCATTGAAATTGTTAAGAATCAGATAACACTTAGTTTCTTTTTTCCTTTTGGGAGGTCTTTGTGTCGTAGTTTTGCTAACTTTACATGGCTCTTATCAGTGGGGATGTATATGCACCAGAACTATCTTGCTTTATATGGTTGGTGAACATTAAACTTATGGCTTTCAGATCTGGAAGACCTGAAGGTGTTTGCAAAAGAGCAAGGTGCAGAGGAGGGAGAAAACATGCGTCAGTGGGATGTCAACTTTTGGAGTGAGCGTCTTCGAGAAGCAAAATATACCATCAATGAGGTGTGCTACTGAAAGGATTATAAGGTTCAAAATCACAAGGGAAGCATAGATAAAGTCACTTATGTCCTTTTACCAGTCGATGTTACCTATTCCATTTGTATGTTTAGGCACATGGATTAACGTAGGACTCCATTTACTCATACAGCATGTGTTGCCTGTGCGAATGGACAATATGCATGTCTCTGTTTTGAGGATATATTATAATTTTCAGGGCAAGTATGATCATACGTTGCATTTTTGTGCTATGATTACATTAAGCTGCTCATTTATTGGTCACTTTACTGTGCTAATGTCAGGAAGAACTGAGGCCATTTTTCTCTTTACCAAGGGTTATTGATGGCCTCTTTGGGCTTGCTAAAACCATATTTGGGGTGAACATTGAAGCAGCCGACGGCCTTGCTCCAGTAAGGCTTCGTTATAGATTTCTTTGTTTTGTAAACTTCATCAAGTTTTTAATTGCCACGTTCTGGGTTTGATTGCAGGTTTGGCATCCAGATGTTCGGTTTTTCAAGGTCAATGATTTAAATGGTGAGACGATTTCCTACTTCTATTTCGATCCTTATTCAAGGCCTGCAGAGAAGAGAGGCGGTGCTTGGATGGATGAGGTTGTTGGTCGTAGCAGGCTACTGGCACCCAAGGGCAAGCGTGCAAGGTTAGCTGTTGCCCACATGGTTTGTAACCAAACTCCTCCTGTGGGAACCAAGCCAAGCCTGATGACATTTCGTGAGGTACAATGTGGGGAAATGCTTTGTTTTGGTAGGTGCCTTGTGAATTGTTGTGTTGGGGCCTCTTAAAAGGCTTTGTTCTTTAATGTATCAGGTAGAGACGGTTTTCCACGAGTTCGGGCATGCTTTGCAACATATGCTCACTAGGCAAGATGAAGGTTTAGTTGCTGGAATCAGGGGGGTGGAGTGGGATGCTGTAGAACTTCCATCTCAGTTTATGGAAAATTGGTGCTACCACAGGTATTGATTTTTTCAAAGTGGATTCTTTTTTCCATACAGCATAGACAGTAGTATAATAATGACAAGCTACGGAGAGGAGAGTCTGACAGGCTTTTGAATGAACCATTATGACTAAACTGGACATCTTGTGCTACAAGGTAGATCTTAGAGTGGGATTAGACACACTCTACAAGGTATCATGTGCTAGACCTCATAGACAGACCCTGTTTGAGGAGGATGAATGTACATTCTCGGAACCCTACATGACCTCCACCTTTTCATAGGTGCTGAGGTTTGTGTGTATTGCATGTCCAAAGTACGAGCATTTTCATGAGCGGACACAGCATATCGCTTACGTATTCAGAATGTTGTTAGCCAAATTTAAAGAAAAATGGTACTCCTATACAGATGATGGCATACTCTAGACCAACCATGCTACCTGGAATTGGAATGGAACTTGGCAAGTTAATGTTGGGTGCCTTGCCTTTCATATGAAAACTATTCAATTTGTACTTAGAAATAGATCTAAGCAATCTTCTAGGCATCAAAGATGACATTATAACCTCCTCTAGTGTTCAAGCTGGGGCTTTACCAAAAGCAAAAACGTAAATGGAGGTTTTACAAGGTGTGGGTAAAATAAAGAGGTGTGGCAATACTTCTATGTGGACACAGTAAATTTTAACAGCACAATTGTGTTACTTGTGTTGTGGATATCAAAAAACAATTGGTTGACACCATGTAGGCCCGTGCTCAAAAGGCATCTCATGAGCTTGCTGATGAAACCGGCCTGTAGCCTTACTAAAGGGCGCTAAACTTTGGCTTTCACCCGATCTATATGTTGTTTAACTTTATTGTACTTTATGACATAAAGTAATTTCACAGATAAACCTGTAATTGGAATTCACCACTTCGAAACAATCTACGACTATTTCCGATACTCCGGAATCGGACATTATTGTCATTCCAGATAAGCCGGAGCCCGACCCTGTTCCTGTGAACGCTCCAGTTTCCGAAAACACTCCCGTTTCAGCAGAGATACCAGTTCCAGTACCCCAGGTTGTATCGGCTCCGCAACAGTACCTATTATACGTCATCCACCGCCACTCGACACAGTTCCAGACTTGGGTGGTGTGGCATATTGTTCTGATGTGCGAGCCGCAACATCTTCAGCACTACGAGTACTTCCTTGGTCGGAACCCTCATCTCGTCTACTCACTGACAGAGTGCAGAGTGGACGTGATCAACAATATTATTTCACTTTAGCCGTTGGTGGGTGTTCACAGCGAGATTCTTATTCTAGATTATACACCTTTGACGCCCGCTTCAGAAGAAACACCTCCATTGGACGAGATCGAGGATCTCGAGGATTCGGACTTGGATCCAGATTTCATTGCAGAGTTCGACGAATCTTTAGTAGCGGCTTCTCCTGTCTACATGCCCCATACTTCTCCAGCTTCTCCTCGGTACTCTCTCTGAGGCAGAATTATGTCGACGTCCCAAGTAGAAGAAGATGGCTAGCAGACACCGATACTTGCTCTCCTCAAGGAACAAATGGAAGCTTTACAACAGACTTTTACAACAAGTCTTGCTTCCCTCAACACTCGTTTGGAGCAGATGCAGTAGACACATACTTCTTCTCGAGCAAACCCTTCTGCTACTTCACCTTCTTCTTCAGAAGCTTCAGTGGACGCACACGAAGACGAACCAGATTCTACAGCAGAGGTAGACAATAATGAATTACAGCTTCTTTATAAAATTTTTAATTCCGCACAAGAAGCTCGATGTTAAGTTGCCAGAACCATACAATGGTCGCCGCGACGAGCGCGTGCTAGGCCAATGGATATTTAAGATGGAGGTCTACCTGTCCAATACGGACTTGGTGGAAAGTAAGAAAGTTGCATTGGCCAGTTCATTATTAAAAGATACAACGTTCCTGTGGTGGCAACGTAGAGTTGCTGACGGTAAACACACCCCTTCATGGGACAAATTCCGACTCTCCATTCGCAAAGCATTTGAACCTGCGAATGCGGACTTTCATGCCCGGTTTGCTCTCCGCCGCCTGAACCAAACAGGTTCCTTGGCCGCGTATATCACAGAGTTCCAAGGGCTAACTCTGGAGATATAGACCCTCAGTTCATCGGATAAACTACACAGTTTTATCGATGGACTAGAACCCAACCTGAAGGATGATGTGCAAAAGTTTAACCCAACTACACTGGATGCTGCCATTGCTTATGTCGAATGGCTTGGAGACAATCGCAGTCCAACACGGACCTCATTTATGGGCAATCAATCTTCAACCAGTGGCCGCTTTTCTCAACGTGGTCGCCCAAGCAACTTTAATCCTAATCAGCGCTCACTACAGCAGCCTCAGTCTTCTGGACAACAATTTTCTAGACAACAGTCTTTTCGGCCTTGGTTCTCTGGACAAGCAACAACTTCATATAACAGTTCCTCTTCTAGCAACAACAATTGGAATCGAGGACAGTTTCGGTCCGACCGCTGACGTAACGGTTGTCGTAACGGTTCAGCAGAGCAACAAGCCTCTTGATCGGCTACCTCCACCTCTCAGTCCAACCGCACAAGATTGTGCACAATTTGTGGTGGTCCATAGAGGTGGTATGAATGCCCGAAGCATCCAAACCCTTAAAATATACGGCAAAATTCAAATATGGAGTCATGTACAGATTTAGAACACTGTCCACCTCCTATAAACGACAAAAGCAAACAGGCAGTTCGTGCGATTCGAGTATCCAAAGCGGGTAGAGCCTTAATGCTAAATGCCCATAATCGCACCTCAGTTCCTATTGATCTTTCCAACCAGGTGCTCAGTCTTCTTGGTTTCATTGGTCAACATCCAATCAATGTGCTCGTGGATAGTGGATGTTCCACAAATTTTGCCAGCACTTCTTTAGTTAGCAAGCTTCACCTACCAAGCCAACAGAGTTTGAAAGCTTTTCAAGTGGAACTTGCAGATGGTTCATTTTTGAACTGCAACAGGAAACTTCAACAATTACAATTTCAAATTTAGGATTACCAGGATCAGTTAAGCTTTGCAGTAATGCCCTTATCACACCACGACATGATTCTTGGTCAATCTTGGCTATACCGGTATGATCCTGTCATCAATTTCAGAGATCATTCCATTCGGCTTTATCATGATCATCGAGAAGTGGAACTCCGTGGTCTTTTTAATGCAAAGCCTATCACCTTGGTCTCAGCTTTACAAGTTAAGCGTTTGGTTCGCAAGCGTGATTGTGCAATAGCCTTGGTTATGTTGCGAGAAAAAGAAGCAGAAACGGAAGAAACATCAAAATCCTCAACATCACCCCCACTGCTTACTTGCAATAGCCCTTCTTTAAACCATTCATTGACTTATTTCCAGATGAGCTACTTTACCTCCTCGTCGTCCTGTGGATCATACCATCGATTTGATTCCCGGACAACCTCCTCCAGTTCGAGCTCCTTATCGCGTTTCATATTCAGAATCTCAAGAAATTTAGCGACAATTGGAAGATTTATTGGATAAAGGTCATATCCGTCCCAGCAAAAGTCCTTTTGGCGCTCCAATCTTATTGGTGAAAAAGAAGGATGGCTCCATTCGTCTTTGCATTGATTATCGTGCTCTCAATAAGCTGAAGATAAAAAACAAATTTTCTTTACCTCGCATCGATGAACTCTTTGATCAACTATTGGGTTCAAGGGTCTATTCCAGGATCGATCTGAAGTCAGGTTATCACCAGATTCGCATTAGAATTGGCGATGAATACAAAACAGCTTTTTGGACAAAGTATGGTCATTATGAATTTCTGGTCATTCCTTTTGGTTTAACCAATGCCCCAACAACCTTCACGACCTTGATGAATGAAATTTTTGGCCCTTATTTGGATAATTTGTGATCGTGTACCTCGACGACATCCTTATCTTTAGGAAAACCATGGCAAATCACAAAGAACACTTGTAGATTGTCTTTGAGACATTACGTACAGATGTGTTGTACATCAACAAGAAGAAAAGCGAGTTTTTCAAGGATCACGTGGAAGACCTTGGACATGTGATTTCTGCTACAGGGATTGCAGTGGATCCAAAGAAGATTAAGGTCATTGTTGACTGGCCTTTACCTCTCACTATTACAGATGTGCGATCTTTCTTGGGTCTTGCTAATTTTTATCACACCAAAGTTCATAAGTTCTCAGATAGTGCTTCTTCTCTGACGGAATTGACAAAGAAGGATAAGCTACATTGGACTCCTGAAGCAGATAAGTTTTTCAATGATCTTAAGCATGCATTGACGACAACTCCCGTCTTAGCAATCGCAGATCGTACTCAACCATTTGATGTGATGATCGATGCTTCTGATCAAGCATCAGGTGGCGTTTTCATGCAAAATGATCGTGTCATTGCTTTTGACAGTCGAAAATTTCAGCAATTCAGATGCGATACCCAATATATGATAAGGAATTTTTGGCTATCGTACATGCTTATCGCACTTGGAAACTTTACCTTCTTGACACAGATTCAGTGGTTAAAACAGATATCAGTCTTTGACGTATATTTTTACTCAACCAGTGATGAATTCTCGTCAAGGAAGATGGGTTGAATTTTTGGCAAATTTTCATATGGTGATTTAGTATATGCCTGGTGTACAAAATGTGGTGAGAGATGCTTTGAGCCGCATGCCTCAAGCAATAAATTTTGCCATAACAGATGTGCACATGGAAATTCTTGCATGTTTCAAGAATGAATATTTGACAGATAAGGACTTTGGAGATGTTTTTCGAGCCCTCAAATCTCTAAGTCCCACTCCTTCAGAGATGAATATGTTTGCAGCATATACAATTGTGGATAAGTTACTCTACTATAAGGATCGTATTTGTGTTCCACACAAAGGATCTTTGAGGAAGATTTTGATACAGGAACATCATGAAGTACCTTTTGCTGCACATCCTGGAGTTAACAAAATATATCGGCTTTTGTCAGCAATATATTTTTGGCCGCAAATGCAAGCAGATGTTATCAAGTTTGTAAAAGCTTGTCACTCATGTCAGATCATGAAAGCTTCTCGATAGTTACCTCAAGGTTTCAACATGGATTTTATTACCACTTTGCCTCGATCACCTAAAGGCAATGCTCAAATTCTTGTGGTAGTTGATCCATTGTTCAAAATGGCGCATTTTATTCCTTGCAAGAAAACAGTTTTTGCTCCGGATGTTGCAACACTGTTCGTACAACATATTTTCAAATTGCATGGATTACCAAAATCCATCATATCCGATAGAGATCCGAACTTTACAAGACACTTTTGGACCTCTCTATTCAAGTCTCTTGGCACCGATCTATTGTTCAGTTCAGCTTACCATCCTCAAACAGATAGGCAAACAGAAAGAGTAAACCAAATTCTGGAAGAGATGCTTCGACATTACATTTAGACTCGATTAGCATCTTGGGAGGATTATTTGCCACTTGTGGAGTTTGCTTATAATAATTCTCTTCATTCGGTAACTCGAATGACACCATTTCAAGCAGCGTATGGATATACTCCTCTTGTGCCTACAAACTTTGTTCTTCAACACGAAGTAGCGTTAGCAGATCAATTGGTTCAAGAAATGCAAGATGTCCTACAGATTCGAGAAAAATTGGTTCATGTTCAACAAAGTTATCAGAAGCAAGCAAATAAGCATCGTCGATATGCAGAATTTAAAGAAGGTGACTTAGTTTTATTGTATGTAGCACGTCATCGCTATAAAACAGTGAAGTCAGTCTTCCCAAAATTGCGACCTCGCTTCTATGGACCTTTCAAGATCATCAAGAAGAATTCAGTTGTTAGCTACAAGTTGGAACTTCCACCTTCATGGGGAAAAATTTATCCGACTTTTCACATTTCTTGGCTCAAAGAGTATATTCAAGGAGATTCGCCTGTTGCAGACTTATCTTCCTATGTGCCAGAAATTGAAGATGAACACGTCATTCTTGTCCCAGAAAAGATTCTCAACGTTCGTCAAAAAGAAACAAGACAAAAGATCATAACTGAGTTTCTTGTTAAGTGGATGAACTTGGATGAGTTAGATTCTACTTGGCAAACAGATGAAGAAATGCAACAATACGCTCACCTCCTTCAAGAATTCTTCGACAAGCGGCAGACTTTCATTTGACACACGGGTTTTATTTAAAGAGGGAGGGAATGTCACGTTTGTGACTTAGTTACATTACCTACTTACTCATTGATGCAGATATGCGAAGTGCCATGCCAAGCAGAACCCCACGCTTGGATGGTCACCCCTCTTCGCCCAAAAGACGTGCCTCTTCACCAAAAGCCACACTCCTTCGACGATTGGTCACACCCCTTCGCTCTACGGGTGCGACTCTTTGCCCAATATTGCAGCTGTTCGCGGAAAGGATGTGTCTTTAC
This sequence comes from Adiantum capillus-veneris, assembly GCF_014529385.1. Taxonomy (NCBI): domain Eukaryota; kingdom Viridiplantae; phylum Streptophyta; class Polypodiopsida; order Polypodiales; family Pteridaceae; genus Adiantum; species Adiantum capillus-veneris. The sequence goes on along the minus strand of NC_140932.1, from coordinate 99,677,280 downwards.
ATCTAAAGTCACGTCGCTTCACCAAGAGATGTGTCTTTTCATTTGTGTCTCTTCGTCTCCTATATAAGGAGCCCTTGTATCACACTATGAATCAATCAAACACAGAGTCTTCTGAGTCTTGTTTCTGAGTTCAGTTCAAGTTTCTTAAGTCTTAATCATGAGTTTAAGTACTTAATAAAGGATTACCTAGAAATCCTCACAACATGGAGAAGTGTACCAATGATTTGTACGAAGCTCACCCTAAAGGTGTCAAGCTTAATCAGCTCAAGGCTTAAGGTTTGGCATGGCGTGCAAAAAGAAAGAAGAGAAAACGTGCTAGAGATATTGATACACAATATGTGCAATCAAAAAAGCACATGAACACCCAACAAGAGATACACCTCGGATTACGTAACGGAATATGGCCAATAACATTGATTGTAGCAGAATTAAAGTGACAGTAATGAACATTTCCTAAGAATTCTTAAAGAACATAGGGAGAGTACTTGATTGATGGTAGCAAAATACACATTATACCTAGTTAGCTTGGCATGAACAATACTTGCAAGAGAGAGAGAGAGAGAGAATTAGAGAAATGGACAACGATTGAGGACCGAATTGACTTGGAGCCAAACTCCCCCATGAAACCATGAAACCAGCCTGTAGCATTACTAAAGGGCGGTAAACTTTGGCTTTTACCCGATTTATATGTTGTTTAACTTCATCTGTACTTTATGACACGAAGTAACTTCATAGATAAACCTTTAACCGGAATTCAACACTTCAAAACAATCCACGACTTGGTAGCTGGAGCGCTCCCAAGTAGACGACGACACCCTATAGGCCCCAAAGACTGGCGCCCTTTTTGGTATTTCTTTATTCTATTGCAAATGAACGATCCGAATACTTTCACTTAACTCTCACCAAGCTGTTCAAACCTGTCAAGGGCTGTAATTGTAGGTTTTCGACCCAATTTCGGCAGCATAACAACTGTAGGTCTAAAGTACACGAATAGGACGGTTTCTCTTGCACTTTAGAAGCTTTCCGGTGAGTTGCAGGACAATTTCAGCATGCTGTAATTTCCTGTTTTGGTCACTGTCAGGGGCCCAAAGCCTTGTACAAGCACCCCAAGGCTTTCTCGAGGCTCCCTTGGTGTTACCTTGAAGTTTAGGTGCGAAACCCTAAACTTGCAAAGAAACACAGCAGACTGTAATTCTTTGTTTTAGTTCGTTTTGAGCGAAGCAAGCAGATCTACCTGTGTCTTAGGAGCTCCTGCACGCAATGCGATAGTTCCTCTGTGAACTGGACAAGTTTTCACGTGAGAAAACTCTCTGTTTTTGCAATTCTTCTTGGTGGAATTGTGCGTACTTGTGGGGGATTAGCAATTAGCTAATCCGGTTCTTGTTCAGAAGGCTCTTGCCTTGGCAAACACGCATTAAACCCACAGAACTGTACATGGTCATCTAAGAAGCCCAACTAGTGGGGCATTACCATATGTGCAAAGGAGAGAGAGAGATGCACGAGAGAAAATCATCGCGCTACATGAGACAAGGGAGAAGGCAAGCTTTCCATTAAAGCTGTGATTATCTGCACCCACTACTCACACATACTGTTCGTGGACAAGCTACAGTATGATCAAGGTTCAGTTCAATCAAGTCAGTCTAGAATAGGAAGTGACCTGGCACTTTTGTGAGTCTGTTCGCAGACCGTGCATGTCCAGACACTTACAATAGATGCATATCCTCTGGTTGCACACATCATGACCATCAGATTCTAGTCAGATCCCATTAGTAGCATTTTACAGTGCATAGATCTATTTTTCCTATTTTTGACATTTTTCACTTATTATTTTTAAGTGACTTTTGTTGGAAAGTAGGTAGGGCAATTTTGCTAAGTTTGTATATAAGCAAACCTAGCACTAGCACTTTCTGGCAGAAGAGGCAGCAGGAGCACCTTGCTCAACAGGCAACTTCTCAGCAAGACCCCCCACATCAGCAAGGCTAACGTTTTTGCATCTGCAAGGACCTAGCGTTTTCATCCACAGATAGCCTTGCGTTTTTGTGCATAGCAGATCAGCCCCGGCAACAGCAAGACCAATCAAGAAGCGTAGCATTTTGCATTTGCAAGACAACCGGCAGCAGCAGAACCATTTTCAGCCCTAGCGTTTTTGCATCAGCATAGCGTTTTGCAGATTCACCGCGACGGAACACCAAGAAGCATTAGTGTTTTCAGTTTTCAGCCCTTAGACACAGCAGAACAAACCCCGAACCTCGTAGATCTCCGTCGCACGGTCAGATCCTGCGAAGTTTGCAGATTCAGCCCGGAAAACGCAGATTTCAGCATCTGTGTTTACAGCGCGTCGTCGTCGCATCGTCGCCATCGACATGGTCATCGACATAGAGTCAGAATTCAGCAGATAAAGATTTGCAGATTTCAGCCCTTAGCGTTTTCAGATTTCAGTCCGTCTCGTCGTCGTCCCCATCGTCGTGGACATCGTCGGCAAGTCCAAGCATTGTAGAGATTTGTGCAATCATAAGTAGACCGGTCTCGCCATAGAGAATGGGCCTTCGGAGGAGGGTTTGACAACATTCTGGTGTCGTATTCTTCTCTCTCTATCTCTCAGTCTCATGCACCTTCATTCATAGTGTCCATTCACTTTGTTTGTGTCCATTGCACCATCTCACTAAAGGAATGGAAGGCTCTCCCTTCGGTAAGTAAAAGGAACCCTTCAGCACAGTTCGGAGCACTCATCTTGAGCAAAGTTCAACATTCACTTCCGTTGCACCTTACATTGGTATCAGAGCTTTGGCAGTGTTTTTATCACTCAAGGAAACAACCACATAATTTTTTTTGCTTGTTGAGGTAGCACGAACCCAAGTTCGCTTGAGCGTGTCGATTCCTAATCGTGTTTTTGAAGAGTGACAGGAATCCCAAGAAAGAAGGGCTTGTCCAGCCTCCTGTTGTGCCTCTTTTTACTCATTGAGAGCGGACCGTGCACTTAGCGGCTGGCCAATCAACCTGAGGTGGGAAAAAGCAACCTTGGTGTGAGTGCAAGGCCGCCAAGGGGTGCGCTCGCAGAAAAGAGCAAAACTCGGGTGAAGAGAAGATCCTTCTCTAACACAGATTGCAAGCGAAAGAAGAACCTCAAGAACCTCAAGATCCGCAAGCCTCAAGAACTCAAGAACCCCAAGAACCCAAGTTCCTCGTGAACTTAAGAACCCAAGACCACAAGAAACCACAAGAACCCAAGACTTCAGTGGATGGTCATCACTCGAAGCGGAATGGATACTTCGCTTGAAGGTGATGAGTATGAGAGAGGCGAAGAAGAGTTTTCCCCACCAGGAGGTTTTTCCGACCCTCCCTCTTCCCCATCTACGCCAAGGATTGCACTAACTCCTATGGAGGAGTTGGAGCAGATGTTTAGGAAAAAAAGTTAGAACGCGAAGCAAGAAGAGTAGAAAGAAAAGCAGGAATGGATCGCAGACACGCAGAAAGAAAAGCAGAAAGAGAAGCAGAAAGAAAGGCAGCCATAGAGCGTGAGCATGAGGAAGCGCGACACATGCAAGAGTTGTTGCGACTCTTTTCTCAAGTTCAGGCACACATGCAAGAGATTCGGGAAAAGGAGACTCTCTTAGTCTCTTCTTCTCCCAAGCATGACACACAGGATTTGCATGATGATAAGCATGATGATTTGAATGATAATGATGAGCATGATGATTTGGATGACAATGACAAGCATGATGATTTGCATGATCAAGATGTGATTTCTCACAAGCGTGATGATTTGCATGAAGATGATGTGATTGTTCACAAGGATGATGTGTTAGTTGATACTTTCTCTAGTGAAGCTAACCTCATTGCAGATTCGATCAATCACGAAGAAGCGATCTTGGCTCTCGAGTTGAGGTCCACAGAACTCCCACAGGAAGATTCGATCCAACACGAAGAACCGATCTTGACTCTCGAGCCTAGGTCCAAAGAACCCTTACAGGAAGTACTGTGTGTTCGAATGATTTGTCAGCACGCATTGTACGAGTGTTTCATTCGTGATCGTTTCCTGTATTTTAGTCAGCATCTTTATGTGATCCCTTTTCCTAGGCACGACATATTGTATGTTGAGCACGTTTCACTCATGAATATGCACGGACGTATGCGGATTATTTATGAAAAGCTGAAAAGTATGCAGCTACATTCCATGTCTCTTCTTTGGTACGACACAATTGTAGAAAGAGCACAAGAAAGTATGAGCACCAAGTATGGGCATTTCCATTATGTTTTGCCACAGTTGATTGATTTTTTTTTTCCGAGAAAAAGATCCTTCTATTAGTTAATGAAAACTGTCCATAGGGCTACATCCACCTCTGCAAGAGAGGGCTACAACAAGCATGATGGGGAGACTCTCCCAATGAAAAAACAGCATATATACAATGAGGCTAAATCAAGAGATGGGAGGAGGGAAGAGCCACACAGGTGGACAGTAGTGCCATCTGAGCACCCCTTGACTATGGTGTAGAAAGGCCCAGGGCGCCAGAGTCGAAGGAAAGCCTCGCGGCGCTCCCGTATGCGATCGGAGCTACCCTGTAGTCCCTCAAGCTGTCCTCTGAGAGTATGGATCAGCTCTAGCCAAAAGTCATGAACAGTCTCTGCTGGTGGCATAGGGCGAGCCTCAAAGATGCGGAAACAGCGGGCACGCCAGATGAACCAAAGTGTCAGGCCACTGATGAGCTCCCAACACTCCTCTCTCTCATTGCACCACTCCTGTGGAGTAAGCTCTGTAGAGCAGGCTGGAGTGTAGGTCGCCCCCCCTGCATCACTATCATCCTGCTGGTGGAAGATAGCTCAAACTGAAGTGCCGGGCCCGTGAGGGTGGACCAAGCCGCTGCCCCCCAAGTGTACTGTCGAGCCGTGGAGAGGGCAGGCATCAGCCGAAGAACTCGTAGCCACACCTGCTGGGCCGAGGGACAGTCCCAAAGACAATGACGCTGACTCTCCACCAACTGGTCACAGGCTGCACATGCGGCCGAGAGACCACTATGCACAAGCTAGCTCCCTACTGTTGTGGCTCTGTGTGCAACCAGCCACTGAAACAAAGTGACGCGCCTCGGCTGTCTGGAGTCCCACAGCCTCTGCCAAAAGGCTGCCAAGAACTCGATCGTGAGGCCCTCCTCGTGCTAATGACGTGCTGCAGCGGGGCGGGCCTCTCTCTGTGCTGCAAGTATATGACGTCCAAGCCGAACAGTGTATTGAAAGAAGGGGACTCTTGGGCGGTTTGCAGAAGAGAAGAGGTCCCTCCATAGCCACTCACAAGGATCCCACTGTACTCGTGCTAGTGGACAACACTCACAAGCCCATAGCCTCCAGTGTCCAGTCTCAAGAGCTGCTGGGTCAGGGTCTATGACGCAAGTCCTCCCAGAGATGCCCACAACTCGGATCCTCTGGAAACAACACTCTGCTACCTGCGGGGCCTCTACTGCAACTCGCTGTAATCGTCTCCTACCATGAAGCTCGAAGAACAGGGCTGGGATAGTCTTTGAGCAGGCCCTGACTGAAATGAGAACCTCCAGTCGTGTGAAGGCTCCCATCCACCGAGGTGCTACTGGCTCGAGAGGCGTGAGCCACTCAGCTGGAACTGACTCTGAGGTGTCCTGACTCATGCTCTGCACCCCTCTCATGCCCTGTAGCTGCTGGCACGAAGCCTCTGCAGCAAGAACTCCTTCGAGGGCTCCTCGCTTGGAAGAAGTCCTCTGACGACGAACTTCCCAAGAAGGGCTCTGCTCTGCTGTGCTGCATTAATGATCCCAAGCCCTCCCTGAGAACAAGGAAGTGTGATGACCAACCAAGCCACCTTGGCTCGGGCACTCTGAATGTCACGACCTGACCAAAGGAAGTTCCTGATCAGCCTCTCTACCTGGCTGATACAAGAACTCGAGAAGATCCAGCAAGAAGTGATGTACCACATAGTCGCCAACAACACCTGGTTGGCAACTACTACTCTACCAGCCAGCGAAAGTCGTGCTGAGCTCCAATGTAACAGCTTTCTCCTGATGGACAGGAGAAGGGGAGCAATCTGCTGCTCGGGGGACAAGTCCAAACCAACCTGACAACCCAAGTACCGAACTGCAGTCCATGATGGAATCCACCTGAAACCCTCTCCTGGCATCCAATCTGGCACAGGAGCACTGCCAACCGAGAAAGCCACTGTCTTTCTCCAGTTGATCAGTGCGCCCGATGCACAGCAGAAGGTCTCTAAAGCCTGCTCACATCTGTGTAGATTAGCCTCGTGGTCCTCTAAGTACAAGGCTGAGTCGTCGGCAAACTCAGCGTCCAGAAGCTCATCTCCCCGTATAGGGAGTGCTAAGCCCCTTAGACCAACCTGCTGTGACACCAAAAATCTGCTCATCGCCTCCGCATAGAACAGAAAGAGAAAGGGGACAAGAGGACAACCCTGTTTGACCGATCGTGTGAGCATGAAGCGCTCACCTCTACCTCCTGCCAAAAGCACGTGACTGTGAGCCTGTCTATACAAAGCTAACACTCCTCTGATCCAAGCATCTGAGAAGCCCATCCTGCGTAGAGTGCCGTCTAGAAAGTCCCAGTCAACTCTATCGTATGCCTTCTCAAAATCGAGAAGAAGAATCACAAGGTCCTCCCCACGGAGCCGTGCCAGGGCAGAAGCCTCCCAGAAAGTGAAGATGTTGTCAAGGATACTGCGTTCCTTGACAAAACCTGTCTGAGTCCCATGTATAAGGCTCTCCAAAAGTGGCTGAATCCTCAAACTCTGAGCCTTGGCAAGAATTTTGTAGGCTGAGTTTACGATGGTGATGGGGCGCCACTGTCGAATCTCATCCAAGGAGCCACCCTCCTTTGGAATGAGGTAGATTAGGTCCTCACTCATGCTATCAGGCATCACTCCTGTGTGCAAAATGTACTGAAAGGCACTACAAAGATCTGGGCCAAGCAAGTCCCAGTACTCCAAGAAAAAGCTGGGAGTCAACCCATCCTCACCTGGACAGCTACCACGAGGGAGGGCCCTAAGAGCCGTGTGCAGCTCCTCAAGCTGAAGTGGCATCTCTAGCCTCTGGCGCATCTCCTCTGTCACAAGACAAGGCATCTGTGCCCAAACCTGCTCCCTGTATGCATCTTGCCGCTCTGACTGGGGCTTAGCCTACAATAACTCACGGTAAAAGTCATTAGCAACTGCACGCATATCCTCGGGCTCACAAACAACTGACCCATCGGGTCTCGTCATTTGATTGACCTTGGCATGCAAGTGCCGAGGTCCCACTGTCTCAAAAAAAACACCAGTCACTCTGTCACCCACCTGAGTCCACTGAGATGCCTGTCGGTGAAAGGCAAACTCATGACGCCTCTCCTCTGTGCAAGCAAGCTCCTGTCGAGCTTGCTGTAACTGCTCCTCCAACCATGGACTGTCTGGATGCTGCTCCTGCATGCTCTGTAGTGAAGCAATGCCTCGTCTGAGACGCTGCTGCTCCTCTCTCGCTGCAACCCGTCGAGCCAGAGACTCCTGGAGAAAAAAGTGGCTAAGCTGAGCTAGGCCTAAGGCCACTCTGTCTGCAGGTAGAGCCTGGCTGTCCATGCCCTCTGTCCAGAGAGCCTCTACCCTCTCTCTGAGTGCTGAGTCCAACAAGACCCGCTCTAGGATGCGAAGCATCGTGCTCCCACTCCTCTGCCCGTCTGCCACTGTGAGGATTACTGGTGAATGGTACGAGAAGGATGTCCCTGCTAGGATGCCCACTGATCCCCCCAAGTCACTGAAGTGGTCATTAGTGTAGAAGCGAACTATCCGCGATAGATTCACTCCTCCCACTTTGCGGTCCGATCTAGAGAAGGCAAGATTCTCTGGAGGCCTCACAAAGCCAGAGTGCTGCCATGTATCCGAGACCCTCAAAGTCATACACAACCTCTCCCAAGCTTCTAACTCGACTCCATGCACAGTAGCATGGCTGCCTCCAATCCTGTCAGAAGGGTCCTCCAACATGTTGAAGTCCCCTCCTACACACCAATGGTCAGCCTGTGGCAAAGACTCAACAAGCTGTGACCAAAACTCTGCACGAGCACTCGCCACATTGGGCGCATAGATGTTCAGGAAGCCTGCAAGGCCACCCTGAACCTGCATAGTAATCCACTGAGCCCTGGCTGGCACAATAATCCCTCTGCCCACAATGGCTTGCTGTTGCAATGAGTCCGCAATAGTCATACATACCCCGCCTTGGATGCCTCCAGGTCCAAAAGCAGCTGACCAAAAGGTATCATATTGTCCACGCAAAATCTGACGACATCGTGCTCCTGAAGGATAAGGAGATCAATCTCTCCTCCCACAAGGCAACCCTGAAGCTCTTGACGCAATCGGCCCCGCTGTCGCTGAAACTAGGGCCCACCTAGTCCCTGCACGTTCCACGAGACGATCCTCATGGGGAGCGAGAGAGAACAGATGCTGCCGCAGCAGCAAGACGGGCCATCTTCGAGGTTGGCTTGGATGGGGAGTAATCTGCATCCGAGCGTCCTCTAGATAGGCGAGACTGCAGTGAGTGCCTAGCCCAAGCCCAAGGAGAGCGAGCCGTGCGTATAGCAACGTCCTTTGTCCACGAGTCCTCATGAATGTATACATAGCAAGGCAAACACTGCGTATCATCAAAAAAGTACACCACAATGTGCCTACATCATGCTGAGACTGGGGGTGTCACCGCAAACTTGGCCAGTGGCCACAAAGTCTGCAGCAAATCTGTATCTCTGCTGAGTCCAAGGCTTCTGTCCCCCTAGCGGCGAGGAACGAAGCATGGACCTTGAAGCAGGCTGCCTCGTGGTCTGCTGCGGAATCGCCGAGAAAGCGAGTGAACCCGTAGTTGAAGAAATCCCAGTGACGTCGGAGGTCAATGCTCGTCAGACCACGAGGGATAGCTGAAAGGGAAGATGTCTGAATCTGCAGAGGGGGCCGCAAGAAGGGCTGACCCTCTCTCTCTAGGCGAGTCGTGGCAAAGGCGTTGCCAAGAGATATCCTAGCCGCCGGCGAGGGACCAGTCTCCTGAGTCGACTATGGAACTGGAGCGGGGGGGGGGGGGGACGGAGGGGAGGAAAAGTGGGGAGGGGCGACAGAGGTAAAGGGGCGAGGTGGGGAGTGGACGGGAGCAGAGGGCGGGGGGGGGGAGGATGAGGAGGAGGAGGGGAACTCTGAAGGGGGGGCGGCTGGCGAGGGTGAAGCGGAGGTGGAGGCTGGCGTAGGGGGCTCCTCCTGCTCAAGAGGACCAAAGCGGTTTCCCGTGGGAACCCACTGCTGTTGAGTAGGCACCTGAGGGCCACTCTGAGTGCCAGGCTATCGCTGTGGCCCCTGGCGTCGACGGCCACGGGCCTGCTGCCACTCCTCCTCCGCTGGAGCCCCAGGCTCGGAGGGTGGCTCTGAATCTGTGCTCTGTGGCGCTGGCTGTGGCTGCGGCCTAGCCTTGGCAGGCTGGGGCTGAGGCTGAGGTGTTGGTCGTGGCCTCCTCCGTGGACAGGCCTTCGCTAGGTGGTCCATCTGTCTGCAAATGAAGCACTGGTTCGGGAGACTCGAGTACTCCACACTCTGTCTAAACCAACCCCCACTCATCCGAGGCAGAAGGATGACCTTCGGGAGCGTGTGGGTATCTCTGACCAAGACTGGAACTGAGGGGATGCCAGCCGCCTTGGTAGCTACTGATGCTGCCGTACGAGGTGACTCCAAGACAGTCCCGATGGCGGAGTCAATCTTGGAGAGAAGTGGTAGGTACTCCCTCCGTAAACCTGGAAAGCAGACTGAGATGGGGATGTCTGCCTCCTCTACTAGCACATCCGAAGTCGGGTCAAAACCATGTCGCCACTGTCGAAAGTGGGCGCGTGATGCTCGGATGGCCAGTGGACTCATAGCTATGACCTTGGAAGCCATCTTGGAGGTCTCGAACTCGATCTGGTAGTACCCCGGTCCGAGAATCTGGACATCCAAGATCTTGCCCACCTTTGTGAGAAGGCGGGCCTGGAGAAGGACTCGCAGCTCTCCTCTGCTAGGACGGGTGCCGAGAATTTTGCAGATGACCGAAGTCGTCTGCAAACACTCAACCTCAGCGGCTAGCCTCACTTGCTATGTCGGCGATAGAGCAAGTCGAATGGTGGGCTCAGGGGGGTCGGGCGAGGGGGCTTCGGATGAGTCCCTCTGTGGCAGAGCTGGAGCCTCCATCTGTGTCTACTGCTGTGGCGAAGAAGCGGACTGTGAAGAGACTCTGCAACCGAGCATGCCGAGCATTGTCCGAAGAAACAGTGTTGCAGAGCCAAGTGCAGGAACCTTCGGGAATGACGAAGACGGGGGGGGGGGGGGACAAGGCAGTGAGCGAGAAGTCAAGGGGCAGCGGGCGGGGGGATGGCGGTGCAAGAAGGGGGCAGCGGACGGGCTGGGGGGCAGCGGGCTGCTGCGCGCAAGGGCAGGCGGGGCGGGCAGGGCTGATGCACGTGGGCGGGCGGGCTGGGCTGGGCAGGGCAGATGCGTGCAAGGGCAGGCGGGGGACGGGAGGCAGCAGGGGGGGGGGGGGTGGGGGGGGCAGCAGTAGCGAGCGCTCTGTTGTTGGTTCCCACAGTTGATTGATTTAGATCAGCACGTTAAGATTCGATCTCATTGTTTGCATGTGTGTGGTGAGGGGTTTGGCAATCCGTCTCTTTGTTTATCTACATTGCATGCACATTCTTTGAGGAAGATAAGATTTTTTCTAGTCACTTTACATGGAATAGATATGTTCATGGTTTTGTGCTGGAAGTGGTTTCAAGAATTTTCAAACATAGAGATTCTTGAAGAAGGAAGAAGCATGACTCTAGACGAAGTTGAAGCATCGAAGGAGCCATAGAAGACTTTGTGTCGCTTTCTGCATGGCCCAAAGAAGCAAGCGTTGCAGACCTTTATGAAGTTCAAGTATCGCACGACCCACGCATCAGAGTGGGCCGAGGAAGTGTCCTTTCCAGGATTCCAGACCCTGTTGGCGATCTCCCTCGATGCCATACAGTTCGGTACCAGTACCTCACTTTGAAAAGGAGGGGATGCCACGTGACACATCCAACCCTATGTGTCCGTGGACAAGCTACAGTATGATCAAGGATCAGTTCAGTCAAGTTAGTCTAGAATAGGAAGTGATCTGGCACTTTTGTGAGTCTGTTCGCAGACCGTGCATGTCCAGACACTTAGAATAGATGCATATCCTCTGGTTGCACACAACATGATCATCAAATTCCAGTTAGATCTCATTAGTAGCATTTTTACAGTGCATAGACCTATTTTCCCTATTTTTGACATTTTTATTAAGTGACTTTTGTTGGAAAGTAGGTACGGGAATTTTGCTAAGTTTGTATCTAAGCAAACCTAGCACTAGCACTTTCTGGCAGAAGAGGCAGCAGGAGCACCTTGCTCAACAGGCAACTTCTCAACAAGACTCCCCACATCAGCAAGGCTAACGTTTTTGCATCTGCAAGGACCTAGCGTTTTCATCCACAGGCAGCCTGGCGTTTTTGTGCATAGCAGATCAGCCCCGGCAGTAGCAAGACCAACCAAGAAGCCTAGCGTTTTGCATTTGCAGGACAACCGGCAGCAGTAGAACCATTTTCAGCCCTAGCGTTTTTGCATCAGCATAGCGTTTTGCAGATTCACCGCGACGGAACACCGAGAAGCATCAGCGTTTTCAGTTTTCAGCCCTTACATAGCAGAACAAACCCCGAACCTCGTAGATCTCACCTTCCCGCAGCAGATCCTCGCTGCACGGTCTGATCCCGCGAAGTTTGCAGATTTAGCGCGTCGTCGTTGCATCGTCGCCATCGACATCGTCATCAACATAGAGTTAGAATTCAGCAGATAAAGATTTGCAGATTTCAGCCCTTAGCGTTTTCAGATTTCAGCCCGTCTCGTCGTCGTCCCCATTGTCGTCGACATCGTCGGCAAGTCCAAGCATTGTAGAGATTTGTGCAATCATAAGTAGACCGCTCTCGCCATAGAGAGTGGGGCCTTCGGAGGAGGGTTTGACAACATGTTGGTGTCATATTCTTCTCTCTCTATCTCTCAGTCTCATGCACCTTCATTCACAGTGTCCATTCACTTTGTTTGTGTCTATTGCACTATCTCACTAAAGGAATGGAAGGCTCTCCCTTACGTAAGTAAAAGGAACCCTTGAGCACAGTTCGGAGCACTCATCTTGAGCAAAGTTCAACATTCACTTCCACTGCACCTTACACAGTGTTCACTTATGAGTCAATTTCAGGCCCCCTCAGTTTTGTGTGCTCCCTTTTGGAATGAGCTTTTTGGAAGTGAGAGTTGGCTTGTAGGTTGCTTTCCTACTGCCAGGTGTCCAGTTTGCTCCCTTTAGTTTAATTCCTAGTACCCACCAACTTACGTCCTACCGAGGGGCCTAAACGACTTTTAACTAAGCCTAGCCGCTTCTTTACTAGTCGGATTCAGGTGCTCGGCCCAACCATCTCGTGGCTGCCTGGCTTGGACTCTTGTAGGTGAAACTCTCGGCCAACGGCCATTTCACATTGGACATTGCACCATTTCACATTGGCCATGCAATGTCCAGGCATTTGTGATTTTCAGAAGAGGGTCCCAAAAATTAAATAAAAATCAAGGGAAGGAAACCAACAAATAATGTTGTCTTGATCTCGTGATAGCTGATGTAGAGCTTCAACTTGTAGTAGTTTTCTTCTCAAAGTACACTGAACCGTTTATGTTGTAGGTGTTACTTGGAATATCAAACACACTTGTCATTTCTAGTTTCCAAAGTAGGTGTCACCACTCTTTGAGGTCAAATCCCCGACGTTACTCATACTTGAACAACAATTCAGTCCTATAAACGATAATCTGCTTGTGTGGTTTGTTTGGTTTGGGTAATTTATTTTAGATTTTTGATGTCACATCTTGCTTGTATTATTTCTATGAAGAGCAACTTTGCTGGGGATAGCTAAGCATTATGAAACTGGTGAAACACTTTCTGAGGAGATGTACCAGAAGCTGCTGGCAGCTCGGACTTTCAGGGCTGCCTCGCTCACCTTGCGGCAGGTAAAGTCATTTTCTGTTTTAGTCGCAGTGTACTCTTTGTGATGTTCAGTTTGTTTGACCACACAAGATTTAGGATAGAGCTATGCGGTAAACTTTTTTCTGCTTTCTTTTCGAGATAGGAGGAGCTATTACTGCTTATCAAAGCTATCCGTGTCTTTTTTGGTTTTGCAGATACATTTTGCAAGCGTTGACCTCGAGCTCCATTCAAGGTATGTGCCTGATTCCAAGGAGACAATCTTTGATGTTGACAGAAGAGTTGCAAAGAAGACGCAAGTTATACCACCTTTGCCGGAAGATAGATTTCTATGCAGTTTTGAACATATATTTGCTGGTAAAATTCAAATAAACATCATTTATTCTAGTTTGTTGTAATTCTTGTTTTTTTGGGATCTCGAGAGGATCCATCTGAACAATTTGTTGTTTTAAACAGGAGGCTATTCTGCAGGTTACTACAGTTACAAGGTAGGTTACTTCATGCAAGTCGAGGAAGTTGCTTGAAAACCTAGGTCTGATTTATCTTGCCTTTGGCTGCAGTGGGCTGAAGTATTATCAGCAGACGCATTTTCAGCATTTGAGGAGGTTGGGCTTGAGAATGAACAGGTAATTCATTCAGCTCCAATCTTGGTTCTACCTCATGCCTAAAATTTTGTTATTGCCAATGATGTTCTTGAGGTTTTTCGTCTGGAATCACAGGCAGTGAAGGAGACAGGGAGGAGGTTCCGTGAAACTGTCCTTGCCTTGGGTGGAGGTCGACCCCCACTGAAGGTGTCTTTCCCCTTCTAAATGCGTGCATATGTGCTTCTAATTTTTGTTTAGGTGTTTGTGCTGCGCAAGCGCTCACAATGCATACTTCCATAGTGTGTGTGCGCATGCTTGCTCGCAATCAATTGAGTGAGTGAGTGATTGTGTGCGCGTGCATGCGTGATCAGGTGTGTGCATGCATGTGTGGGCGTGTGTGCTTGTATCTGGCTGCATGTATGTTTTTTGGCATGCCTAGCTAAGGCCTACGCAATGCGTCTCAAAGGCAGTTCGCTTTTTTCTCGTCCTTCTTTTCCCTAAATCTCTCTCTATTTTCTGGCCCTAAAATCTCTCTCTATTTTCTGGCGCTTACCAGATCAGTGTCCTTTGTGCACAGCCTATGGGATACTACTAGAGACAGATATGCTAGACTGGCCCTTGAGTCTTCCAGACAGTTAGCTCTACAGGGGGACACTTCATGCTGGTATGCACAGATGACTTCATGGTTTTAGACGCATGGCTTCACCATGGACAGGTTGCCCCCTTTCCAGTATTCTCTTCAGGCACCCTCGCTGTCTCTTACACGGGTGGAGATCACTAGACTCATTCGTCAGGACCTGATCCAGCTCGACACCAGGAGGACATGGATAGAGCCGCCTCAGGAGTTGAGCACGAAGATGGCTTTCTATAGAGAGCATCTTCTCCACCTCACAGGAGATGGGTTTGTGATTCGACCCAGCTACATGGACACACATATGTCTCATGGTTTGCGTTGTGCCATTGGTCAGATACGCACATCCTCACATCAGCTCGAGATTGAGACTGGTAGATTCAGAGAGATACCAGCAGACAGCAGGATATGCCGATTATGCCAGAGAGAGCCAGAGACAGAGTTGCACCACATATGTCATTGCACAGTGTTCTATGAGATACGGGGGCGTTTCCACTGCTTATTCAGTGAGGGTTTTGGTCCTCTATCTAGGGTCATGAGTTATGAGGATCAGAGATGTCTTGGACTATATCTACTTGAGTTACACAGGTGTAGAGACACTTTACTGGGGAGAGCTAGAGAGAGGCAGTCCCAGAGACACATTACAGATTTCTTTTCACTAGATATGGGACAGCCAGAGGAGCAGCCACCACTGCAGAGCTCGTCCCACACTCATTCGACCACTACTGGCACTCTCATCGACCGAGCATTGGAGCTACAGAGATACAGACGACCGCGACTGAGGAGAGGAGCTACACAGCATCGACGGAGACTACAACAGAAGATTCGAGCCATACTCTCTCGACATCCAGAGTGCAGATGAGGATGGATCCTCACCATTTCTTCCATCTTTGTTTCACACACTGTTACATCCAGTTTACCGGGTACCTATTGTATCAGCTGCTACACCCACGTAGTTTTAGATTGTAGTAGTAGTAGTAGTATTTTGTTCCACTTCTAGTTCTTTTCTAGTTCTTTTGTACCCAGACATGGTATTAGATTCACTATTTTGTAACTGATTGGTCTCATAGGTCATTTTGGCCTTTTGAAGACGTTAATATAACATTTCATTTCATTTCATTTTTCTCTCTTTAAAAAATGAAATGAAATGTCATATTAACATCTTCAAAAGGCCAAAATGATGAGACCAAAAGGTTACATCCATCTCTGATTCTCGTACAATGTCCGGAGAACAGAAATATAAAATTAAACGAGGGTACCTAGAATGGGTAGGTATGCAAGCCTACCCACCATTACCATCATCAGCATCACATAATACATTATCTCAGGGGAGGGGTACAATCATATGTGGGCTAATGAGGTGTATAATGGTGATCATCCCATGAACTCTCATTGGTCCCTGTAGTATGGCCTCAATGTCCTCCATAGTTAGCTCGCGCGGGTTTTTTTTTGGGGGGGGGGGGGGGGGGGGGGGGCTTGGTGTTGCTCAACGATGCTCCGCAGCCTCCAATGTAGATCTCGTCTACGATGCGAAGATCCTTGCATCCTCGGGTGTGGTGAGCGGCCAAGCTGGATGGCTAGATCAAGAAGGGGAGGGTGTGATTGGGTAACTCGATCCTAAGTAGTCTGTTATAGGCTTGGATACGCCAAGCGAGAAATCAATAGCAACACATGAACAGATAGTCGAAACTGCCAAAATCCTGAAGTTTGATATATAGATATATATATGTATATATATATATATATATATATATATATATATATATATATATACATACATATATATATATACATACATACATATATATATATATAATATATATATATATAATATATATATATATATGTATGTATATATATATATATATATATATATATATATGTATGTATATATATATATATATATGTATGTATATATATGTATGTATATATATGTATATATATATATATATATATATATATATATATATATATACGTACATATATATTCCTAATTGGATGAGATTACCTGGGTATGTAATTTTAGTGCATCAAGACACCCGTGGAAGATTAGTACGGTCTGCGTGTGATGGCTAATTTTACTATGCCGGAAAATCAAGAGTTCCGATTTGGACGAAAGAAGAAGCTAACTCCTTGATCATAAGAGCCGAAAGGAGAAGCTAACTCCTTAACAAAAAGAGCAAATTGAATGTCCCTCGAAATGACGCTCATAATTTTTTTTGAGCTAGCTTGAGTTGTTATGCTGTAATCGCGGATGATTACTCTCTTTCAAGAAGGGGAGATGTCACAAACTGCTGACGTGTCAAAGCCTAAAGAATGGAGCCAACTTACAAATGCTGGCCCAGGGGTTTAAACCCTAAGAAGAACAAGTAGTAGAAGAAGAAGTCCTACCAACTTATGGGGACCCCGTCTGATGGGGCGCCAATGACATAAAGGGATTAAAAATAAAGCAGGAGTCACACATAGACTCACACAAAGCTGATGACATGGCAGCTGTACGGAAGTTCCGGAAATTACGCTGGCTGATGACGTGGCAGGTTGTACGCATTTTCGTAAATTACGCTAGCAGCTTTTTGGTATTGCTTTTGGACCTGGAGCTTTTGAGTTTGAAGGCTTTTCATGTAAACTGCGTTTCATAGGCCAAGGGTCTTTAAATATGAGGTTAGGGCTCATTCTCTGGCATGCTTCCTGGCGAAGGAGTCTGGAGTACCGGCTTGTACTGTGTTAATGCAATATAAAGAAATACCGGAAGTGGCACCAAGGTTTGGGGCCAATACTCTCTGGGGTGGAATTCTGCCACTCCGTGTCGTGTGTCGTCTCTCTCTATTTCAGTTCAGTTGTTATTGAAGTACTAAAAGTCTGTTCAGTTTGTTCTTTTCTGTTGGCACGCGGTGCCCGTCTTGTGACAGTAGGCCTACGGAGGAGAGTCTTCATGCGCCAACAGTTTGTGTCAGAGCATTTCTTAACCCCAACCCTACTTCCTCTGTAACCTTTCGTGTCCCTAACCCTCACCTCTGTAACCTTGCGTTTCCCCTCCCTAACCCTAACCTTACCCGCTGCCCGAAATCAGATGCTGCCCACTCTGCCTCTGCGCCTTTCTTCAGCTGCCTCTGCGCCTGTGCTCTTGCTTTGCCCTTCCCCAGCCTCTTCTCTTGCTTTGCGTCGGTGCAACTTGCGCCACCGTCCTTGCTACCACCCTCGCCGCCTCCCCTACCTTGTCACTTACAACCGTGCCCTTCGTGTTAGTGAGATCTGGTGCAGAACTGCAACGTTGACCAACCCCATGTGTCGCTTGCTTACACCTCAGCCCCCGCCTCTTGCTTCCCCTAAACCCTAAAACCGGCTCCTTGTTGAAACTTGCCAGCAACGCCTAATTTCTCTCACCTGCCTACTCACACACCTTAGCTCATCCATGCACAAAGGCACTCACATACATACCCTTTTGACACTTTCACACACATGCACACACTTGCTCAAACCCCACATTCATTTTCGGGTTAAAGGAGTGAAAGGGAAACAGGTTTAAGATGATACGGCTTGGGGTATCTCTCTCTCTCTCTCTCTCTCTCTCTCTCTCTCTCTCTCTCTCTCTCTCTCTCTCTCTCTCTCTCTCTCTCGCGTGCGCGCGCGTATTATGGCACCTTCTATGGTTATTTCAGAAAATCTATAATGCAAGTTTGGTGATCGTATTGAGGTTCTCTCTCAAAGAGCGGCTATTGGCCGCTTGGTGGGGTGTTCCTATGCTCGTGCCAACATCTGGGAGTGGCTCTCATGCACTTTGCTGGCTTGGATGAAGGCAAAGTGGAGGAAATCATCTTGCTGGGCAGAGATTCTTTCATTGCTATTTTTTCATCAAAGGAACTTCTCTCTAGGGTCATTAGCCGCACTCCTCTCGGCTTCGGGGAGAGATTAGTCTTTTTGCATCCGTGGTACGAGAAATTTTCATTGGCTGCTTTTGAGGATTGATGCCAGGTTCTGAAGTATCCAATAAAAATAGCCTTTTCAGAGTTGCCAAACATGTTGAGGCAGATGGGTTCTATCTTTGGCATACCATTCATGTGCTTAGTGCAGATCCAGACATCTGTGCCATCTATAAAGGTGGCTACTATCCTTGCCACAATTTCTCTAGATGCCATCACTTTTGAGTGGAAAGGGGTGTTGCACTCACAGGGGATTGTGGTTATGGGTAGACCGAACAAGTGCCTTAGATACCATGATATAGGGCAATTGGTGAGGGATTTCCCCAGAGGGCGACAACAGAGACAGATTGGTATGAGGAGGAGACAACCCTCATAGCCACAACAGAGTTCTGCATAGTAGCAGGACTCCACACAGAGTCAGCAACAACAAAGTGCTCAACAACAGCACATTGTAGAGTAGACTCAGAGACAGAGACAGAGACAGAGACAAAGGTAGATAGACAGGAACCTATCCTTGTTTATAGGAGGGTAGGGAGACAAGAGGTTGGTAGAGGCAAAGCAACCCCGATCCCGAGGAGAGGTTACTAGACCAAGATGGAGAGGAGTACTAGAGCAGTTGGAGAGAGAGAGAGAGAGAGAGAGAGAGAGGAGAGAGAGAGAGAGAGAGAGAGAGTCGATGGCAATTCAGGAGCAGCCTGACTTGCCCTAGGATAGACGAGCCCATAGGCTTTGGATCTCTTGGAGATGCAGTCGTTGGTGCCTCTCATAGTAGGCATTGTTCAGGAGGCGTAAGAGAGCAAGTATTCAGAGTTTGTAGAGGATTTTGACTATTCTGCAGGCTTTGCATCTCCAGCAGATGTTGCCACCTCAGTTCTTCGCGGTTGGTCCATGGAGATCTCCAGATGTTTCTTTGAGTTGGGGGGCACTATGTGTCAATGTACTTTTCTTGCAGGTATCAGGAACATGTCACATTTTTCTCGGCCCAGAGAGAACCCCCACGATTAGATTTAGAGTACAAATTTTACATGGTGATTCCTTCTGGACCAAGGAGGCCGTCTATGATACCTTACAAGAGCTAACAATGGTTGAGTCCAATTACTCTATGGATATCAGGCAGTTTGCAGATTTGTTTGAGAGTTAGTTCAGAGAGGCCTTAGGGAAGTTGGTTTGGTCAGAGAGGTGTGCATCTTGGTACCTTCCCTTGGCTTTTGAGGTGGACAATGAGTGGTTCTCCCTTGCCTCTCTTACAGTTTGGTTGTGGTTTAAATCCGCATCCTTTTTTGGAGTACTCATTAGGAAATGTTACAATGGATGCGGATGATTTTGGAGGCACGGCCTAGGGGTTTCACAGTCCCTTGGTTTTTGTGAGCTCCTACAGGAGGTTTTTACAGCTAATGCTTTATACTAGTCAGATAAACAGCACTTGACTTGGTGGTTTTTTCTACATCACCCGAGGTGGATAGAGCTTTTGGCAGATATGTGTAGACTTGATCACTATCCAGATAGCTATACTTTACCACCTGGTTAAAGTATCTTTATCCCTTGTGGTTTGTTATGGGATTTTTCCCCATGATTCATTGTACATCCGTCAAGGTTTTTCCCATATTTCTTGTACATGGACCAATGGTCGAATTTTTATGTAATGTGAAGGGTCAAGCCCCACTTTTATTGCCCCCCCCCCCCCCAACACACACACACACACACACACACACACACACACACACACACACACAGAGAGAGAGAGAGAGAGAGAGAGAGAGAGAGAGAGAGAGAGAGAGAGAGAGAGAGAGAGAGTAGTATTTAACGTTGTAGATGAGACCTTAAAAATCTATCCGATGAGGAGAGTTGAACTCAAGACCTGTTATTCAAGAGGGAAATGGCATAACCAATCTACCACACTTTAGAGAGAGAGAGAGAGAGAGAGAGAGAGAGGCCATCTCACAAGTTCTTAACCTTGTTCAAGATCCTGTGTTGAGTCTCTAGCATATTATACTTGTCGTTGCTTGGTCTCTTAACTGGATGTTATCTGAAAGCAGGTGTTTGTGGATTTCCGTGGAAGAGAACCGTCTACTGAGGCCCTCCTTAGACACAATGGGCTCCTGAAGGTATCTGCATGATGCCTCCTGGCATTTTGATGCGGAACAAGTGCAGGCTAGAGGAACACATGCTTGTGCAAGCATCATTAGTGTAGAATTCAGGCTGTTGACATTGCTAAAGAAAGAGCAAGAATGAGAAATGGCTACAGGTTGGAAGCTTAGCCCCTTAGGCTGCTTAAGTAAGTTTTTGGTGGTTTGATTTGTTTCTTGACCTTCTCGAAACGAAATATCGACCTCTCGTGTGGTTTACTTATACGAACTTACCTCGGTTGCAGCATTCTACTGCCTTGAGTATCAACAAGGATTTGGAAAAATTTTCCTTAAATGATTTGGGCTTTTTTGGAAGGATTCAATACCCCCCCCCCCCCCCCCCCCCCCCCCCCCCCCCCCCCCCCCCCCATCTTCTTTCCTCCTCCCCTCTCCTTATTTCCCGAGTCATGAGAAAGCCAAGTGCGTAGGTTGAAAATTCAAGGCTTGTCGGTTTTGCAACACTTAAAGAGGCCTTCTTGCAGTGCTCTCTCTCTCTCTCTCTCTCTCTCTCTCTCTCTCTCTCTCTCTTTCTCTGCGTGTGTGTGCGCGTGCGCGCGCAAGAAAGAGGCTCTTGTTCAAGGACACGAAATCTCTTGGGACATCCAAATGGTGCCAATCCAAGAGGGTCAAGCACAAGGGTATGGCCTGTAGGCTATGGACTGTAAAAGCATATGTAACTAGTGACAAGGGCACTGAAAAACTGAAAAAATGCCTTTGGTATACTCACATGGGATTTTTATATGTAGGTTACACTTGAGGTCGACAATAATAGAGTACATATAGAGAAGAGGTATTAGGCTTCTTTGAGGATAGGGATTTAAAAGAGAAATGGCCATAAGATGTTGTAGATAGCCAAGAGACCTTAGTGGCTAGGATCCTAGTTTTTAAAAGAATCTGAAAACTATTTCTAAGATTTGGGACCTGGAGGGATTTGGGTCTGTTGACAAGATAGGTAAGCTATTAAGAAGTCATTTGTCCCACAAGGTGAGTACATGGGTGCATAGCAAAGAGTGTCAAATGCACATGCTCAATTGTATTTCATATATATAGGTACAAAGAAATGTATTGAAAAACAAGTGCACAAAGAGAGTATTGAAGGGTCCTCTCTATGTAAATGTATCTATCAAAGTATTATAAACAAAGCTTTACAAACTACCACCTTGTTAAGAAGGGTTTTTGCTTTCCAGGATAGGTGCACTCATCGCATGGTTCACTTGTGTGTGTGTTGGACTTTACACCACTCCAACAATTAAAATAGATTAGCATTCAACTATTATGCTAACTATTATGCTCACCTATTCTAGCATGAGAATAAGCCTAATAACCACAACTTTAGCATATAGATTAATAGACTAAAAAGATTGGGAGTAATTGTGATTTAGCTGTTTGGCTCTAGCTTTGCCAAAGGGTTCTCTTTGCACCCTAACAATTGAAATTTATTGAAGAGAGATCTTATCATGTAGTAAACTTGAAGGTAATTGGGCTCGTTGTTTATTGTTACAATCATAGAAGGTTGGTTGGGGCCATCCTCTAGTTGATCTATTGAGTTGAATTGCACATCAATGGCGTTGGAGATGACTTCAACCTTTTGGTGGCTATGGAGTTGCTTCTAAAGTACACGTTTTAATTGATTAACCCACTCTTACACAGGTTATAGGGTACTTTTGATAAGTGGCAGCTTTTAGTCTTCGTAAGACCTTTGTCTTCACTTTTTTTTTTTTGCTATTAAGATATCTTGGAATTGTTGATACTGTTAAATTTGGCCTATGGTTCATTGGTAGCCAAATATTTTGATTTCTTGTGTAGAAACCTTGTGCTATAAGAAGATCCTTTGATATCCTTTTTTTCGAATAGAGAAAAAGTGGATCTGCATTGGAGGATAGAGTCAAGCCTTGTAGGTAACTACAAAATCCCTAATCCCATGCATTAAAGTTATGAAGATATTATCTTGTCAGTCGCAAATTTCAATTAGTCATTGATCATGAAAGCTTAAAGTGGATCTTTACACAACCCAATCTCAACATGAGGCAAAGGAGATGGATTGAACTTCTTCAAGAATACAACTTTGACATAAAGTTTAGACTTGGAAGGACAATGTGGTGGTAGATGTACTTAGCCGCAAAGCTTTCCTTAGTGCTATCTCTAAACCTAATAATCCTATATGGGAAAGAATTAAGGAAGCAACCTTGAGAGACCTAGATTATTAGCAGTTAGCCTTGGAGATTCAACAAGGCATAACACTTGAAGCAAAGATCTTCTCAAAAGGATTACTCTGTTCAAGAGAAAAATCTTTATTTTCGATAGAGGCTACCTAAGTACCTAACACTGAAGAAATCAATCCTATGTAAGGCTCATGATAGCCCAACATCACGACACCCTGGGTATGCAAAGACCCTAAATGATGTTAAAAGAAGCTACTTTTGGCCAGGAATGAAGGGGGATGTTCTTCGCTATGTGAAGCAATGCCTCTTGTGCCAACGGATTAAAGGTGAAAGCATCGACTACATATACAACTTCAACCCCTTTTTTTTATTGAAGGTTGCCATTCTTCCTTTCTTAGTCATAAGTTTGCTTAGCGACTACGTTTTTGTTGTTTTTTTGCTTTGTGGGTCTTCAATTGTACATTGTATCATGTAAATTGCAAAATTGGAACCTCTTTTCCCTATGTGGAATCCTTGTAAATCCAATGAATTCTAGGTAATTAGCAATCCCTTTGATTGTTATCTCTTGTTTCCTTGCACTCTCCTTATCTATGATCATCACCTTTACTCAACTTGTGAGTTGTAATTGTTGCCTTATACTATATCACTTGCCTTGATGTTTGTTGTTGTCTTCTAAGTGAAAGACGTTGTGGTTGGTAGACTTTTTGCATCTTGTTATTGTGGTGGTGAGCTACCTTGGGATTGTTAAGGATACTTACACAACATTCCCATACTTGATGCAATTAAGATGCCTCTAGGATATAGTCTCCGCACTTAGTTTAGGGCTTCGTGAGCATCACTAAAATACAAGAAAATTCTTTGAGTTTCTTGATCCTCATGGTCTAAGGCTATGTGCTCCCAAAAAATAGGCATTTAATACATGGGATTTCAATAAATAGGGATGAGATAGTGGATTTTTGAAAAGGGAATCTTTGACCTTGACTACCCTCTTCAATCCTCTTCTCCTCAAAGGTTCACTTTATGCTTTCCCTTCTGGTGGCTAATCCATTGTTTTGGCAAACATCCCTTGCTTGTGTGTGGGTGTGGACGCAAAACTTAAGGTTTGCTAAGTCGACACTCCATCCTCAAAGGCCATTTGGATTTACTTTTGAGGAGTCTAAGGTGAAGTCTCTCGACCCTTGCACTTAAGTTCCAGTCTTCTCGACCTTGTGTGTGTTTCTAAAAGTGCGTTGGTTAAGGAAGAGGGAAAGCATGTGACATTGGTGTTTGTGGTCTCTCTAGCTATGGAGGTGGGTTTTGGGCTAGGCTTGCTTGCATTACCAACTTATTCTTGATCTATGTAGCTAAGGATGTTGACTAAAAAGGCGGCTTAGTTGGGCAAGCCAAACATGCCATGTGAGCTTCTTGCCATATTGTCACACAATGCTCATGCTATTGGGCTTTTAACCGAGCTTTCTCAAGATTTGCCTACTCACATCGTTTACTCTAGCTTTGAATCTTCATAAGTAGTTGCAGTTGAAGGTGTGTAGGTGGCACTACTTTTAATTCTAAAGTAGCCAAGGCTTGATTTATCTTGTCATATCTTTGGTAAATGGCTTCATCCTTTTGCTACTCTAGAAGAAATTGTGACTATGTTGAAGCCTGGTCAAGAGCCTCATTGTGATGCATAGGCTTGAATCCTAGTTGGAAGAGGTGTGGTTGCAAAAGTACTGGAAGAATCAAGTATGTACCATTTCTTATATGGGAGATAATGGCTAGCGAAGAACTATGCACATGCAAAGAAACCTTGTACTATGAGCTCTCTGCGAAACATATCATATGGCTGAAAAGCCATGCCTTCTTCTCTTGCAATTCGTCCATGCATCATTGAGTGCATCAGTGTGAGTTCTTGGCCATCTTCAATGAGCCTGATAAGCACATGTAGGAACTGCATCATTGGTTGTATTGCAAACTAAGCATTCTTAACACGTATCTTGTTGCTTCCTACTAATATCTTGTCTTAGGACATCTGGGTGGTTGCCTTGCTTTCCAAAAAGTAGGGCTTGCAAGGATTTGGCTCTTTCCAATATCGTAGGTTTGATGATACGACCTAAGAGGTTTGCATGATACTTTGGGGTGGACTTGCAACTTTGGAATCCATGGTTTTTGATGGGTGAGAGTGAGTTTGAGAGGGCAAGCATTGAGGGTAGCTTAGCTTCTTGGAGAGATTTTTCTTGGTGAGGACAATGGAGTGAGTCGATTGGGCCTCTTTGAAATCGATATTTTGGTTTGACCTTCATAACATTTTTGTTCTAAGAAGCCTTTGGGTACCCACCGTTGAATAATTTGTGGTTTTCATGTCCTTTCTTCCATAGATCCAAATAACCTGGGTGAAGAGAGACACCATAGGTACATCTAAAGTACCCATGGACATACTTCCTATAAAGTATACCAATAACTTTTTTGGACATTATAAGCACTCTTGGAGTTTCTATGGAGGTCAAGAATAGTACCTTTGGGAATTATAAGCTCTCCTGGAGTACCTATGGATATAAAAAAAGTACCTATGGACATTGAAGGCACTCCTGGAGTGCTCTTAAAGTACTTATGGACATTGTAGGCAGTCTTGGAGTGCTCTTAGAGTACTTATGGAGATAAAAATTAACCTCTAACCATACTGTATAAAAGTACCTATGTGCCTATGGAATACCTATGAAGGTAGAAAAGTACCTTTGACAACACATTGTACTTTAGTGGCTATGGAGACCATATGTACTCATGCATATCATAGGCACCTAAGGAGTTACTATAAAGTACACAAGTACGTATGGACAATATAGGTACTCTTGGAGTACCTATGGACATAACAAAAAGTACCTATGGCGATCATCATCAATAGCTATTGAGGAAAATGTACCTTTGTAACTAAGGGCCACCTGTGAGGGTAGAAAAGTACCTTTGACACCACATTGTACTACAGTGGCTATGGACATTGTATGTACTTATGCGCATCGTAGGCACCTAAGAATTTTCTATAAAGTAGACAAGTACTTATGGACATTATAGGAACTCTTAGAGTACGTAGGGAGATCAACAAAAGTACTTTATGGCATTATGGGATCTCCTAGAGTACCTGTGGAGATCAACTAAAGTACCTATGGATATTATAAGCACTTTTGGAGCAGCTATGGAAATCAAAAACATATGAGGATACCTTATAAAAGTACCTATGTACCTAAGGAGTATCTATGAAGGTAGAAAAGTACCTTTATGGAAATAAAAAAACCATACCTATGTTTTTGAAAACCATACTTGCACGAGCTACAAATTCCTTAATTAGTCATGCTAGGATCAACCCCAAGACTCTCCACTGCATGTGAAAGGGAAAAAATATGTAGCTCATGTGCTACAATTGATGGGCTATGTTCATCAGCCATCCCCTTTAGTTTATTGCACTTGTCTTGAAGATCCTCTATTTGCTTTATAAGCATTGCAACTATCGATGATCGCCTCTTGATCTTCCACATGGATTGTTGCATGCTCTCAAGCTCCCACTACTTCTACTTTGGTTTCGCCCCCAGAGACTTTTAATTGCGAAAATATTCCTTTTTGCTAGAATATATTGGCTGAACGCGGCGATCGAAAGAAAATTGGAAAATGGTTGTTCGATGGTGGCAGGTGGTCCGTGGTCTTTGGCCGGCGGTCGGTAGCTGTTGGTCCTTGGCCGGTGGTTGGATTTCAACGGGCGGTGGACCAGTTCTAGGTGGACTTGTCTACCCAAAAGCGGCTACACATGGGTGCATGGGGGAGTCCTACTTCAACTTGGCTATCTACGGGCGGCTACACATGGGCGTTTAGAGTCTCCCTTACATCTATATAAGGAGGCCTTCTTCATGAGTATTTTCAACACTACACATTAGAGGTGTGCACACTAGACACACACACACACACACACACACACACACACACACACACACACACACACACACACACACATCCTTGTTGAAGGATTGTTAACTCATTGTATTTCCTACTTGCTCTATTCATCTAAATCGCCATCTAAGCTCTATCTTGAGAGCGCATGGGTGGATGACGCCATCACTTTGTAATAGTGTGCTAATATAAAGTTTTTGACTTGCCACTAATCTACTTTGCATCGTATCTCTCCTACTCTCCTTACAACTAGATCCTTATTGTATTCCTCATTTCTTACACTACCCATGATGTATTGCCTAAGTCTTGGCCCCCAAAAGATACCTCTTCCTACACAGACTCCAATTGAAGACGTTGATGGCTTACAATCTTTTTAATGATATGTCAATTAATGGGTTTTGATGAATCCTTCATGGACTTTACCGTGTTGCCCACTATGGACAAGAGTCAAAAAGTTAAATATTATTCGAGAGCCCAAATTCTCCGTCAGTCAATAAGTCAAAAATTAATTGAGAGCCCAAATTCTCCGTGATTAAATGCTATCACTGATGATAACATGGATATTCTATCTGCCTCTTCCTTACTTGCATGTTGTGGATGAGCAAGGATGGATTAGTTAGCCAATATAAAATGATGCACCTGTTCATGTTACTCCCATAGAGAATGTTTCACTACTTATAATAATAGAATATGCGGGTCATAGATTTGGGCAACAACTTTGCTTGTGGTATTGTTGGTGCAAAAGACATATATTTGAAGCTTGCCAATGGTTCTTCGTTTGTGCTCAAGGGTGTAGACACATGCCTACTCCCATCAAGAGTTCGATTTTCGTAATGCAGCTAAATGATTTTAGCTATTAGACATGCTTTGGTAATATCCATAATAGATGATGCGAAGATATTTGATCTTGGCTAGAGGAGACAAGTGTGGTACTATTTATCCTTCATATGTGTCTAAAGTCCATGGTAATGTTGTAAACATACCGAGTAGACAAATGCCTCTTTGTAGCATAGTTGTTTAGGCCATTTGAGTCAAAATGGAATGAAAGATCTAGCTTTTTGGGTTGCTTTCTTGTTTTCAAATATTTAGCCTTTGAATTGTGTGAGCATTGTATTTATGAAATGCATGCTAGATCATTTTGTACTAGTCTATCAAATAAGAAGAATGTTTGCTGGTTGCCGCGATCGGACGTGTGCAACATAGCTGCGTGGCACTAACATAATGTCAATACTCAGGGAAATGACTCGAATGGGCCAAATAGACTCTTTGAGGGTGTCAGCCTCAATAAGTGAACCTAGTGAACTAAATTATTATCACCACCAATAAACTATCACTCTTTAATTTGGAAAATTAGTCTACTACTTATCTCATCACTCTAGGTCATCACACGATTTCGTCAACCAAATGAACTCAAAATGCAATGAAACTTCAGGGGAATGTGTATTAGGCCTAGAAGCATTATTCTACAAAGTTTATAGGTCATCCGACAATGTACCAAAATCACGATCCATCACGATCCAGGTCTTGAAAACTACAATTGAGTAGTCCAGATAGGTAGCCCTAAGATATAGGACTCCTCTAATATAAAAAAACAACCATTTTAGCACTCAAATTAGTTGAATTAGCTCACAGATAGGTAGTTGCAAATCACATCAAAACTGAGAATGATTATACTTCAGACAAGGAACACAATGAAATTCTTGGAATAAAATTTTGATTACCAGATGAAGAGAAAACTCAGTTACAAGGTGCTGCTGAGTACCCACTCTTAGTCGTACGTACAAAAGCTCTTCAAAACTTGGATAATATTACAATATGTCTTTTTAAACTAAGGATTTTGAGCTTTATACCTGGGGCTTCTTCTATGGCCAGTGGCCAGCTTACAAGGCTTTCGGAAATAAGGATAAAAGAATACATCGCTAAGTATACAGAGTGCGGCTTAAAAAATTATAATTTCTCTCTTATACAAGGCTTTTCGGAAAAATAATATGAGTTACATCAAAATTGTGGGCTTTGTGAAGGTGTGGCTTGCTAGGAGGGTGTTCGTCAACTGCATCTGCCAAACATTCCCTCCTTCCTAGCCGTTGCACATCCTCATATTGAGAGATCTTTGAAAGGGTTGTTGAGTATGACACTTTGGTATGCTATGTGCCTAGCATGTAGATCTTGGTCACGTGATTGAAGATGGTGGAGTCCATCTCAAAGAACCCTTTGTCATGAATGCGTCCTCAAATGTTTGCATGTAGTGCAAGGAAAGGAACATTATCCTTGCATACATACCCATGTGTATGTTTCTGCTAGAGGCTTCAATCTCTAAGTTCCATGCAATGCCCTTGGTTCCTTCAAAGAATACCTACCAAGGATGATTCACCTCATCAATTTCAAAAGCTTGTATACATGTGATGATCATCTTTGCTCTCTCTTTTAGCATCTAGCATGCGATCTTTGGCACATCCCTCATTTGAGCATTATGGATCTGTGGGCCTGTTGTTGAGAGTGCGTTCAAGACAACATTTGGTCTCTATGAGTTTCTTGTTATGCCATTTGGTCTCACATACACATTTGTTCATGATTAGTCAAGAAAAATACCTGTCAAATCTGGTGTAGTATGGTGGCTCTGAGTGTCCACAGTAGGTAGAAAAGCGGTGGTGTGACTCTAAGTCAAATCTCTCTCTCTCTCTCTCTCTCTCTCTCTCTCTCTCTCTCTCTCTCTCTCTCTGGCTTTGACAATTGGAAATGAGTCCTACATTACTGCATTTTGCCTATATGTGCCTGACCTACCCAGAGTGATAAGTGCATACTTACCTTGTTTGCCCTAATTTCTCATAGTATACCACTTGTGGCTTAGACGCTTCATCATTTGGATACTTGGTTGCTAATTGCCCTCGATTTTGCAACTTTGATTCATCATAAGTTGGCCCAAATTTTGACTTGTGCCAAATTCTTCCCAACTTGACATGCTTGAACCTCTTGCTTTGTCAATTTTCTGCTTGCTTTCAGAACTTGACTTTGATTCTTTTGACTCCCTTTATTAAGATTTTTATCCTTATTAACTTAAAAATGTTAGAATATTATAAAAATTTGTTATTATTTGGCAAAAAATTAGCCAAAATTCTTTCATACACTCTTATATACATACTCTCACTCTAGGCATCATGTTTGTGAAAAATTATTGCTATGGCTCATTATTATGCTTGATAAGTGATAAATCCTGATAAAAAGCAACAAAAAGCAAAAATTTAAGTGCATTACGTTTTGTTGATCGTTCACTTGTGGTGGAAGAGGCACTACTGGTAGTAGTGTTCGAATCTTCCAAAACCTCTTTGTAAACCTTGTAATTGTCCACTAGATACAATGCTTCTCGAGTGACGTGCTCAAATATGGTGTATGCCTTCAGGTGTAGATCCTTTTTGAGGGTTTCATTTCTCAATCCCTCTATAAAGAGAACCGATAATCTTTTGTCTTACGGTAACTCTTGAACATGACATCACTCGATGTATTGCTTGGAGCAAAACGAAGTTTCCTTCACCTTTTTGTTTTCTTTTTTCTTAAAGGCGTAGAGTTGAAAAACTCTTTTATGCTTGCTTCCCTTTTTTGAGAATTCCTCCATAAACTCTCATAGGAGTTATTTGAAATTTGGAAAATCTCTACTATTCAATGGCTAGAACCATGTTAATGCTGTTCCTTCCAAAGTCAACCCAAATCCCTTGTACTAAGTGTGGAAATCCACAACTTGTTTAGCTCTTAAGACTTGCTGAAGAATGAAACATGTGTATATGGATTCCTCGACCCATTGTACTTTTTGGCAACACACTTTGCCACTTGAGATGGTCGCATTTTTAGATACCATTCTCATCATTCTAGGTTCTTCTAAAACATCTCTAGCTTCATATCCACTCAAACCCAAGGATCCAATTGGTCTTGGTACTAAAAATTAAGGTCGATTGAATCGATCTTCCACCTTGGTTCTAAAAGGAATCACTCTTTTTGTTTCTGGCCTCATCTTTGAGGTAGTTGGTCTAATCATGCTTGGAGGGAAATAATACTGGTGGAGTGGTCCTCCAAAGTATGTATATCTCTCTAGCTCCTTGCGGTCTATAGTAGAGTATATTCATCCATAGTTATCGATCTTGATCACATGGGTATCTTTGCCTTTTATGTATGTGAAGACATACAAGCTTTTTTGTTGTGATAACTCTTCAATGTAAGATTCCTCGCATTTATAATAGAGCATCTTCTCTCCATTGTCGTACTTATACAACCCCATATGAGTGTTATCCGTGTTGAGTCGGGTCGCCTCATCCACTCGCCTTAACTCACATTAGGAATTTCTAGCTTCGGCGGCTTGTCTTCAAGCTCCACGTCAACTTTTTATTTGGTGCCTGTCAATCCCCATAATAAAGGAATTTTGCACAACCAAATACATGGTACCCTCACCATTGTAGTCCATAGGCATTATGTCCTTGAACTCACCAGGTCTTTCCTCTAGCTTTACATAGTAGCAATCCATACCATCTTTGTAAATTTTTGCACTCTGTTCATTTTCAAACTGATATTTCAAGTGCAATAGTTTCATGGTTGATGCGGGTTGGGATGGTACTACTCCTATATTGGTTCCCTCTTTGAAACTCACACTCTTGAATCCTTCAGCCATGTAGGTGTAAGATCTCTTTGAAGAATTATCATACATATTTTCCTCAAGAATTGACTCTAAGGTTGGAAATGTGGAAATGTGACTAATTTGATCTCTTACAGCAGGATTTCTACTATGATACAATTCCTGATCACAAATATATAAAGAAAAACACTATTACAAAACCCTGACGTGTTACCTTTTTTCTTGCTTCCAAATTGATGAATTGAAAGCACTTTGAGTTGCACACTCTAGCCCTTCCAATCTGTACAAAAACTTGGTGGCTATGAGTTTTACATGCGCTCTGTCAGTCAAAATTTGAAGTCGACAAAAATTTATCATGCTTCTGGTAAGAATTTCAATTTTTCTTGCAAAATTCTCCAATCAAGTCAAAACTCAAATTTGAAAAGACCACTATGCTCTTTGTAACTAGCTCTAGCTTTGGTGTAAGTCTGGTCTTAGTCTGTGACAAAAGAACATGGATCACAATTCATGTACCTTTGTGGGCAAATATGATGCAACTTGACACACAAGTGGCCCTTGGTACCTTGATCCTAGATATATGATCTTTATGTGATTGGGACTAGTTTAGGTCAACCAAAAGTCAAACCCTAGGTTTTTTCTGGTGGTTTTTGGCCTTGAGGCGTTTATACCCCTTTTGACCCACTTTTTGAACACTTTTGGCTTCCTTTCTTTTGGAAGTATTGCTTACATTGACCTCTACTATAAGGTGGTACAACTTCTATCCAAAACCTTAAAAAAGGTACATGGAACACGATCCATGTTCCATTAGATCTGAACCTATAGATTTGAACCTATAGATTTGAACCTATAGATTTGAACCTATAGATTTGAACCTAGAATTTGGCTTACTAGTTACTTATGTTGCCAATAGCCTACTCCCAAAAACGTTTTTGGATTTGGATCACTTTTTGCTAATAAAAAGTAGAAATTTTCATTTGCTTTGCGGTTTTTGACTAGTTTTGATGGTTCGCTCTTTTGACCAACCTTTTCAACCTTTTGCTAATAAAAAATAGAAATTTTCATTTGCTTTGCGGTTTTTGACTAGTTTTGATGGTCTCAACTACTTGCAGCTCAAATCTCAACCCAAAATCATGAAAAGGTACATGGATCACGATCCATGTTTGATAACATTTTGACATGAAATTTGGTCACCTGGTTGTCTATGCCCTGTAGATGCTAATTCCCAAACCTTTTTTGAATTTGGATTACTAAAAGTTTAAAAATCCAAAATTTGGTCATTTTTAAAAGCTTTTGCAGGTTTTGTCCAATTTTTTTTTTTTGAGTGTGGACTTGGTGTCAATTTCACTCCCAAATTCTGGCTTCTATTGCTTGAAGGCAATCTCTATCAAATGGTTTTGTTTCTAGTCAAACAAGTTTAGAGGTACATGGATTGTGATCCATGTTCCTTCACAAAACTGGGTGAAAATTTTCAGTTTTCTTTGTGTGAGTTTGGTGATCCCCTTTTGCACCAATGTTTTGAATTTTGATAAGATTTTATGCTCTGACCATCAAATTTTCTAATTTTTAGAGTTATGGTCTCTTTTGCTAAAGTATGGTTTTTGACAGTTTTTGCCCTGAACTTTCAGTCCACATTTGATGGTGGTAGTTTCTAATGAAATGAATCTATGAACAAAAACAAACAAAACAATGTAAATTGAAGATAAAATGGATTGTGGAACAATACTCTCAAAGCATCGAGAAAACTAAAGAATGAAACGCCTTTCATATCTCACTCACATCTTTTTTTGCCTATCAAGAGTAGATATAGCAAGTCCTCGACTTGTAGCCTCTACCAACTACTAAACCTTGAGTTTAGATGCTTCACTGCTAAGGTGTAAACAGAATGGGTAACAAAATCTCTAAAAAAGAAGGCTACAAATATCACTAGGTCACTCATCACCTAAGGATCATATCTCCAACAACAATGATAATGTTAGCGGTTCACTGTGGTCGGACGTCTCCAACATAACTCTCTGGCACTAACATAATGTCAATACTTAGAGAACTGACTCACATGGGGCACGGAAACTCTTTAACGGTGTCAACCTCAAGAAGTGAGCCTAGTGAATAAAGCGCTATCATCACCATTAGAAAAATATCACTCTCTAATCTAGGAAATCAATCTCGGTCCTATCTCACCGCTTTAGCTCATCACGCCATTTCATCGACCATAAACTCGGAATGCTACAAAACTTAAGGGAAAGTTGTCTTAGGCCAAGAGACACTATTGTACAAATTTTGGAGGTCATCCAACATGGTACCAAAATCATGATCTATCATGATCCATGTCCTAAAATCTGCAACAGAATAGTCTAAATAGGTATCTCTAAGGTTTAGGAACACTTCTCTTTGGTCAAAATGTCAAATAACAACCATTTTAGCACTCAAATCAATCAAATTAGCTCC
Source organism: Adiantum capillus-veneris (assembly GCF_014529385.1). NCBI lineage: Eukaryota > Viridiplantae > Streptophyta > Polypodiopsida > Polypodiales > Pteridaceae > Adiantum > Adiantum capillus-veneris. The sequence continues at coordinate 99,643,872 of NC_140932.1, read as the reverse complement.
TCGCGCGTAGCTCACAGATAGGTAGTCACAAACCACAAAAAAATTGAGAGACAAGAAACACAATGCAATTCGCAAAACAAAATGTTGATTATCAGATTAAGAAAAAAATTAGTAACAAGGTCCTGCTGAGTAGCCGCTCTAAATCATATACACAAAAGATCTTCCAAGCTTGGATAGTGTTACAATGTGTCTTTTTAGACTAAGTGTTTTGACCTTTATATATAGGACTTCACATATGGCTAGTGACCGGCTTACAAGGCTTTTTGGCCTCAAGATAAAACAATACATCTCTGAGTATATAGAGTGCATAAAAAAATTTGTATTGTCTCTTTTGTACAAGTCTTTTTGGAAAAATAATATGAGTTACATCAAAATTGTGGTCTTTGAGAAGGTGTAGTTGGCTAGGAGGGTGCCCGTAAATTGCATCTGCTAAACAAAGAAGCTTGAGAAGTAAGAGTGATGTTGCATATTTTATCACTTCTATAGATTATGAAAATTAGAAGGTTTATAAATATCTATCAAAGCATAAAGATGATGCCTTTTGTATGACAAATAGATGGATTTCATTTATTCAAAATCAATCAAATAGGAAGCTTAAGTGCTTAAAGAATGCTAATAGTGGAGAGTATGTTTCCAATGACTTCCATAGCTTCTATGATACACATGGTATTAGGAGAGAGTTTACTACTCCTCATACACCTTTCCAAAATGGAGTTACTGAGAGAATTAATTGCATAATTTATGAGAGAATTTGCAGCATGTTATTTCACACTAAATTGATAGATGGCTTTTGGGATGAATTTTTGAAGGTTGCACTTTATTTGATCAATCAAGTACCAAATAAGGCACTTGATGGTGGAATTCTAGAAGAATCTTTGAGTGTTTGAAATCCATCATATAGTTATTTGTGACTCTCTGGTTGTAAGGCACTTGTTGATATACCCAAGCTTAGAAATAAGGTAGAGCCAAATCTACAAAGTTTATTTTCATTGGCTATGGAGAAAGTGATGAAATGGTTTATCAATTGAGGGATCAAGTTTCTCATGAGATTATTTCTAGTAGAGATGTGATATTCAATGAGAAGAAATTGTTTAAGCAGCCCCTCAAAGGGATTGAGGTGAGGATTTTGCAGTTCAAGATGTTATGTCCCCCATTTGTGAATGAAGACGAGGTTTTCCATGTTTCATGGGGTGAAGAAAGTATCCAAAATGATGCTCCAAGAAGCTTTGACCATGCTGAGAATAGTAGTACTACGTCAAGTGGTAGTGAAATGCAATTGGGATAGCTAATTCTAGCTTGCTGAATTGAGAGAGTCAACAAGGGTTTCCATGCTGCTTGAGGGGTTTTTGGTGATCCTATATTACATTATGATGACAAATTTTGGTGAGCTCTCGTGCTATGATGAGGCTATGTTACTAGATCACAAGGTTAATGTGGAGAGCTATGAAATTAGATATGGATTATTTGAAGAAAAATCAGACTTGGGACTTAGTACCTTTGCCAAAAGGAAAGAATGCTCTGCCATGTAAATTGGTCTACAAGTTTAGGATCACACGATGAAAGACAAAGTACAATACTAGATTGGATGCAAAAGGGCTCAAGCAGAAGCAAGGGATATACTTTCACGAGGTTTTTTTGCAACTTGTAGATAGTACTTTCTTTTGTTGCCACAAAGGCCATGGATTTGGTCCAAATTGATATTATGAAAACGATCTCACATGGTGTTTTTTATGAGGACATTTACATGCAATAGCCTACGGTGTTTTTTTTTGGAAAAATAAAGAGAAGCTGGTGTATAAGCTTAACACTAGTCTTGTAATTGGACACTTAAGTGTCTTGTTTTCCTACCAAAGTTTTGGCAATTTATTTGTCAAGCTAGAAAGAAGTTTTTTACACCTTGCTTCTACCATAGGTTGGTTATGAGGGAAGTAAACATTAGATTTTTCTCCATGTCAAAATAAAATCCCTATGGAGAGAATTATGGTAAGTTCTAAGTAGTACAATTTCAAGTTGTTTTGCCAAAAAATCATATAATTATTATATCTTTTTGTAGAGATGACATTTTTTATGTTTGTAAAATCCAAGTGTTACAAAACAATGGAAACTTGTTTTTGTTTTATAACACTAAGAAACTTGTTTTTGTTTTTTAGCATTAATGTATAACAACGGCTTTGTTTCTTACCAAAGCACTTCTACTTGCCACCTTGAGTCCTCAATGGAGAGGGTAAGCAATGTATCACTTTCTAAAAGTCACAAATACATCACAAATGTATTTTTCTTTGTATACAATGATATGCTTGAAATGGCCATCTCAAACATGTAGAACTTTCCATTATTTTATATACTCTCAAGTAAATTTTTTTCACATGAAACTTCCAATTATCTATAGCACAATTGTAAAAAAGTCATGCAAAAGTTCCACGAGGTCTCTTCATTTTTTCTTGAGCTTATAAAGTAATATTTCTCAAATGATCAATCGTAGTCTTATGTGGGTCCACTGAATGAGTATAGTTCTTGATCATGATAGATTATAAAATGCAAGGTTATATTTTTAAAAGACCATCTAGCTAACATATTTAAGCATATCAAGAGGGTTTTCTTAAAAACATTGTGTGATACACATAGCATTTAATGAGTTGAGAAAAGGACTTTGAAAGTGTCTTATTTTGGTACCAAACTAGTATCAAGAGAAGCCTTTATAGATTGAAGCAAACACCAGAGAATAGTAACATAAGTTTAATGATCTTATAAGGGTATAGGTGGAAAAAATTGATCATTGCCTCTACATAAAGAAACCTACAATTGGTAGCCTTTTGATTTGGATCCTCTTTGTGAATGATATGCTCACTAGGAAGAATAGTTTTCATGTAGATACATTGAGATCAAAGTTGCATGAGAAATTTGATATAAAGGGTTTGGGTGAAGAAAACCATAGTATTGGCATGTGCATTATGCGAGAAGGGTTGAAGAAGATTCTTCCCTTGTCCTAGAAAGAGTACAATCTCCGTACACTAAAGTGTTTCAATAGGGAGGGGGGAAGCCGTTATCTACTCTATCGCCTCAATATGTGAAATTGAGCCAAGAGGATTGTCCCAAACTTGATGAGGAAAGGGATAAGATAGCCAAGGTTCCTTATGCATCTATGATTGGTTCTTTGATGTAAGCCGTCTTAATGGAGACTCGTCTAGACATGGCATTTGCAGGAGGAGGCTATTAGCAGATTTATGGAAAATTGTGGTAAGAAGAATTGGTGTGATGAGATGTTAGTAACACTAGTCTTGTTATTGGACACTTAAGTGTCTTCAGGCACTAAAGTGCCCTAAGACACTAAAGTGACCTGTTTTCCTACCAAATTCTTGGAAATTTATTTGTCAAGCTAGAAAGAAGTTTTTTAAAGCTTGCTGCTACCATAGGTTGGTTATGAGGGAAAGAAAACATTGTATTTTTCTTTATGTTAAAATACAAGCCCTATGACGAGAATTATGGTAAGCTCTAAGTTGTATATTATATTAAATTTTCAAGCTGTTTTGCCAAAAAATCATAAAGTTCTTATGTTTTTTGTAGAGATGACCATTTTTATGTTTGTAAAAATCCATGTGTTAGTAATTAGTGTTAAAAAACAATGGAATGCCCTTCAAGGACTAGTTTCCAAGACACTTGCATTTCATAGACATAATTGTTTACTTAAGCATGTGCTGACTAAGAGCATAATTTTGGTTTTCCAAAGGTCCTCTCATGGAATTGGGGCTCTTCTAGTGTAGTTTGACAAGTACAAATGACTTTATATGTTAAAACCAAGAAACTACATATTGTTCTGGCTCCCTAACTCAATTAAATCTCGTTTCTTGAACTCTATCTTGAATTTTTTATTGTGGCAAAACTCTGAAAATCTTGAGTCCTCCACACTAGCATTGAAACCAAGGTACTTACCATGTAATTTCATACATTTAGTTTATCTACACGGAGATTTTGAAGCTATTTGAGGTTTTGAATACTTATGTCACAAGGATTAAAATATCAACTTTTTCTCATGTGTAGTTTTGAATATTCCCAATAAGTGTTGCTTACGGGGAATATTTCCAGGCGAGCAATTTTTGGTGAGCTCTTTTTAGGAATCAGACGAGCAGATTCATAAAAAAATTCTCTCTTCCTCCTTCTCTATCTCTCTTGTGCAATTTTTCTAGTCTCCACTCCTCCTTCTTTTTCTTCTCTCTATCTTTGTCTCTCTCACAGAGAGAGAGAGAGAGAGAGAGAGAGAGAGAGAGAGAGAGAGAGAGAGAGAGGGTAGAGATAGGCAATGAGGTATTAGGGAGGTTGAGACATAGACAAAGATATGCCACAGAAACAACAGAGACAAGGGTACTTGAAACAATAGAGACAAAGGTACTGTAAACAAGAACATCCATTAATCATAGAAAGTTACAATTTATTGCACTTGCATTACATAGGCAAGAAGCGTTCATTTTCTAGAAGACCCGGTTTTAGGAGTAGGTGTGCTGCCCTCGAGTGGCAAAAGAAGATTCACCATGTTCCCTAGCTGCTGCGTCATTTGCTCCTCATCCTTCTTTATGATGAGCCCAATCTTCTTCCAGCAAGAGAAAGCGAATTGTCCCTTCTCGTTCAAGCTAAGCAAGGTCCATATATTGAGTTCTGTGCGGCAATGATAGAGGCGATGCACATTGACTGCTGCCTTCAGAGCCTCCCTAAACCAGTTGGTTCCATACAATGCCTTTCCATTGGGAATGGCTTCCATGGCATCCTACACAGACTTGATTTTATTCTAAAGATCGTCGAATATCGTGAAAAGTAAGAGAAGAGCGCTACGGTAGCTAGTGGATTCTTTCACAAACATCCCGACATGACCATCTTCACTTTTGGTCTCTACTTTAAAGACCTCATTAACACCATCTGCCGTACATATCTCTTCTACGACCTTGGCATTCAGCGCTAGTGCTAAACTGATCTTGTGAGCAACATCCTCGGAAATGGAAGTCCGATACCATACACGCACACCATCTTGTACCTTGCTCGTGCACTGCCTTGGGGAGTGGATGTATCTTTTTTCTTTGAAGGAGAGTTGGTTATATTTTGTGCAGGAACAACGGGCGTTACATTAGAGATTTTTTCTTTCCTGAACTCCGCTTGATACCCCCCTTTATGCAATATTTACACCTCATCCGCAGATAGGTTGGTGCCCACATGCACGGGCCAATTGTGTGGTGGATGCTGAGGTTGCGGCTCAATGTTCTGGTCTACTATATGGCAATGCAAGACATGATCCGGACAAAACCAAAACCACTGGTACACCATGGCATTTGGATGCTTTTGATATCCCTCAAAAGATGGGGCCGATTTACCAAGGCTTGAACCTGCAGTACTGCTTCCACACCTTCATCCTCCTCTTGGTGTGCTGCTACATGTGACTCTTACTACCTTGTGGAGTTTGGTGTATGGCCCAGATTGCCTCATTGACCTTGCGTTCCACTACATACTGCCCACCCAAACCTATACCTTGTTTTGGGGTTTGTGATATCCCTTCTTGTGCAAAGTTGATCTTACGGGGTCTTCCACACTTCTTGCGATCTTTGGTGACCGAGTTGTACTCAGTCCTATGTGATGCATCATCTTGCACATTGATACCCTCATTTGGCTTGCATTTTTGCCTTGATGTCTCCTTATCTCTTGTCAATGGAGTTGGTTGTTTATACGTTGGAGTGCCCTCGGTAACCTTGTTCATTGCTCTTATTACTTGACTGGGATGTTTTTCATGGCATTCCGCAAGATTCTGTATCGATCGACCCTTCCCAATGTTTTTTCCATGGCTGTATGAAATGGCCTTTGTGCTCTATAAGATGGAATTTGCAAGGTCGGTTGTACATGCATCATATAATGAAATGCGTTTACGAAAACCCTCCCCTGCTAGCCAACTGCCATGCTTGCTCTCCGCAAGGTTTATGCATGGAGTGTTTGGTCCATCAGAGCTTCTTTCTACGCACTTCATAATGCCACCCCAATGTGCAATACAAATTTCCCACCAACTAAGCCATGAATCCATGTATGGAATGTTACGATCTATGCAATGACCATTATGCCACCATTGGGGTATAAGATGAGCCTCTACTGCTGCAGCCTCTTTTGTTGGTGCTTGCCTCCACTTCTCACACATTTCTTTGTGTGTGTGTTGAGAAGCTTGCACCACATACTTCATTGTGTGTTGATTCAAGCTTTGCTTCTAATGGAAAAGACAAGAACACTCGCGATCGCCACCATTGAAAACAATTTGAACTGCATTCCAATTTGCTTGAGCTTCATCCACCATGAAGCCAAAGAAATTAGCTTTGTCACACCCACATGATTGCATTACATCATTGAGGCACTCCCAAAACAGACGTTGCATTTCCATGTCTTCCTGTTTCATTTCACAAGTTGCAACAGTAAAAAGGTCCTGCATGCTACAAACAAATTGTTAGAGAGAGAGAGTCAAAGGCAATCCTCAATGCTGTCAAGGTGTACCATGTACCTTGGATCATAGACATGACAGGCCATAGTCACCCAATCGTTAACACGTTTGGTGTGATCAAACTGGATCCACGCATGTCAAAGATCGCCATCCCTGTCTTGTCTCATTCGGTTCACCAGGTCTAGACCAGATGCTGGACCAATTGTGGATGTTTTGAAGACATAACGTTTCTCCCCCTTCGTACCTTGACCATGAAACCTACTTCCATGGAAAAAGTCATATGTGCAGTCTCGCTTCAACTTTAAGAGTGCATCAATGCCAAAAGATTCTTTGTCAACCCCTCTCGTAAACTAGATACTCACCTTCAAAACCTAACAAGGTTCATAGTGTTCAGAGAAAAAATAATTTAGCATAGAGGTTTGCATTGAAATTAGAATCTAGGAAATGCACATACCAATTATCTTGCACCAAATAGCTGTTGATCACCTAAAATTCCTTCATTGGTGTTGTTTCGAAGAAGTGTCGTACTTATTATTTCTTTTGCCAAACACATTTGAACCTTCCTAGCTCCTGCATGTGGGTCAACAATCAAAATCCTTTGCACCATCACCTTGGTGTTGTCTGTTAGTGTTTTGGATGTGCCGCTGTGCACATCGTGTCTATGTGTGCCATGATAAATCATGACTCTGGTGGCGGTCTCATCGGATGGCATGACATGGTATACTACACAATCACATGCTGCAATACAGAAAGCAATTTCCTTGCAAAAGTGGCATGTAAGGCTCTTATCTCCAATCTTACAATATTGTCCGGGTGCAGTTGCCTTTTGTATGTACCTATTGAAATGACTTATATTGGGAATATGATAATTGGCCAAGCGGGCACATTGTTGATTCATGCACTTCAGAGATCTTATGTAATGACTAAGACGCACTACACCCGGGAAAACTATATTGGACGTTTATGGCTTTGACCACAAATGATAATTGGAAATATGATAATTGGCCAAGCGGGCACATTGTTGATTCATGCACTTCAGAGATCTTATGCAATGACTAAGACGCACTACACCTGGGAAAACTATATTGGACGTTTATGGATTTGACCACAAATGAGGATCATACTTATGCTCCATTGCATCCATATGGTGCAACCTCCCCATGGTAGGTGGAAATCTAAAACAAGATCACCATTGTAAGCCCTTGGAATCTCTGTAACTTGTTCCACTTGTTGTATTTTCATTAAAAGCTTTCTCAGTGTGCTCTTCTTTTAAGCCTGCAGAAGTTTCTGTCTTGTACTCCCCTTTGAAGCTGTTTGAAAGAAAAACCCGAGGCGCGGTGCAAAGATCTAGTAACTCCTTCTGAGCGAAGTGCACCTTTGGCGGACTATTCACAATGGCAATGGGAGTCGTGCTAGGTGAGCTTGCATAGTGTGCTCTATGGGACACGTTGACTTTGTATTTACGTGAAAGCTGTTCATCCAATACATAGATGAATTCACCCAAATTGTTGAGCGTCCTTTCAAGAGGCAAATTCATCTCAATATCACCAACTTTGATCACTACATCTAAAATTGTAAATTGCATTGAAAAAATTATTTCTAAAAAAAATGATTCAGATATTATAAATTTACCATCGTAAAAAGGATAGAAGAGCTCTTTATCAAGGAAAAAAAAAGAACAACCCATAATAATAAGCTTAACAAATAATTAAGCATAAGATCACATTATATAAACTAGCAAACTGTTTATATACTCACATCTGATAATATAGCCGTTATAAACTAAAATTTAATAATATTTTAATATTTTAAAATATTTATTCATAAGATCAAATAATTAAGCATAAGATCACATTATATAAACTAGCAAACTGTTTATATACTCACATCTAATAATATAGCCGTTATAAACTAAAATTTAATAATATTTTAATATTTTAAAATATTTATTCAAAACAATATTAAAAATATATAATTTTAAAAAATATTGTTTTTAAAAATGATATATAATATAATTTTTGTGTGGGACTATGTGGGCAAGCGAATACGTGTGTGACAAGCACACACATTCGGTGTGTGTGTGTGTGTGTGTGTGTGTGTGTGTGTGTGTGTGTGTGTATGGGAGAGGGGGGGCGGCATGCATGGGCCACACGCTACCACAAATGTGGCGTGTGGTTGCTTCCCAATGCACTAAGGGCCGATGGCAGTGTGTGTTTGTGTGGTTGGGGGGGCGGTGTGCGGGCGCCTGGGTGTGTGGACCGTCGGGGGGTGGGCCCGGGTGTGGGACGGGGGGGTGGTGTGCGGGGTCCTGGGTGTGGGCGACAGGGTGTGGAGCGGGGGGGGTGTGTGGACAGGGGGGGGATACGTGGTCGCTCTTTGGCCACGTGGTCTACAAGTGGGTGACGCATAGCCCTTGGGCTACACGCCACCCAACGACCTTTGGCGCATGGGGAGCATGTCCTCATGCACCAAACGCCATGGGGCCACGTGGGGACACACGCTGCCGCGTGGCAGCGTGTGGCCCTCGCCCACACACACACACACGTACACACGTGCTAAGGCATGTGTGTGTGTTGTCACACACACACACCAGCGCGGGGTGTGTGTGTGTGTTGTGTCACACACACACACGCGCCAGTGCGAGGTGTGTGTGTCGGTTGTATCACACACACACACACATCCACCACACACACACACCGCGCGTCCACCACACTCACACACGTGCACCCCCTCCCACACACACACACACACACACATCTCAAATATAAAAAAAAATTTAATAATTATTATTTTTAATTTGAAAACTTTATAAAGAGCTTTAGAAGCTCTTTTTCATATCATTCTCAACTCTTTAGCTCTTCATATTTCTCTCTCCGCATCTCTACTTTCTATCTTACACTAATGTCTTTGTTAAGCTTTCCTTTGATCCCACTTTCTTTCTCTCAAGCTCTTAACTTCAATTTCTTATAAGCCAAACCTTTATCTATTTTCTCTAATTCTATAGGTAAACCATGAGAACAAGAAATCAATCCAAAAACAATGGTGCTGTGGATGAAGTTTATGTTACTACATCGCAAGAAGTCCCTCCGTGATGCACTCAAGAGAGCGAACAATCTCAAACCTTAAGCTCTCTAGATCCGATTGTGTCCGTCGTAACCTGTGTAGGTGGAACAACGCAATCAAGTGGAGAATTTAGCCATCGTGTGGAAATTGCTACCACAATAGAAGACATAGGAAATGAAGCGTTTGGAAATGTGGTCGACAAGCATATATCTTTGGGTTGGGTGGATTCTCATAGAGCTCCCTATGATGGCAAACTTCCACGCTTACCTCTATGTTGACTTCTTTTGAACCCTTCCATCTGCATGCATGATGACCATGTGGTGGATTTGCAACTCTCCATTGCAGATAAAAGCGACCAAACAACCATGGCAAGAGTTATTGTAAGTGAGTGGATTCCTGGGAATGATCATAAGCAATTCTCTCGTCGTGGTTACACTTCGAGAGATCTTGCAATGTCATATGACTTGGACGAGGAGCTTTGTCTAATCCCCAAGCTTAGTCACATGGTCGAGAGGTACTTTATAGTTGGGATGGAATTTACATATTGGAGGCATGGATGCGGTGGATGAACAAGAACGACATCCCGATTGAGAAGGCACCAAGAGTGGAGTGCGTGCTTATCGATTTTCAACCCCATGAAACAACGGAGTTTCTATTGGTTTTGAGAATGATAAACAGGTAAATCCAACTTTACTTTGCGAATGTAAACGCATCTTATTGTTTTTGACAATGTGTATTACATCAGAGTGTTATGCCACAAGGGTCCCAGTTCCTCCACCACTGCGCATGATATATTCATAATGAGAAAGCTAGGGTTGAAGGACCCAACTTCACTCTTGCAATTTTTTTTGGAAAGAGCGCGTCTAGCGGAAAAGAGGCTTTGCACTTTAGGAGTACAAACAAATCAAAGTGGTTAAAATTGCCAATGGCTCTCCTTGCTCAACTCATTTGGAAGGTATGCTTGAAAGCAATGCTAAACGAGAAGATGTTTTGATTATGAATTCTTATTATAATTGTTTTGATTGTGTCCTTGGCAAATGATAGGAAGAGTTCGATGCTATGTACAATAGTAAAACTAAAGGGCTGCCATCAAAAGGGAGTTTTAACTAACGACTTGGCACCTAACGCATACGAGCAAAGTATCGTTTTTGTGCTATCTCAAACAGAGTAGTATTTCACGTGCAAAGGGCTTGACATTGCAAATCCAGAAAATGACAACGAATTTTTTCAAAACTGTATATCATTTACAGGATGGGGCGAGAAGACCACCAAAATGACACCCTCTAGAGTGGCAGAGGTTGCGCATGCACGCATTAGCCCAAAAGAGTAAGTAAATTTCATTCAAGTTGTTTGATATCTTTCTCTTTTGATTATGTCGCAATGAAAAAGAAGACTCCCTTTTCCTTTGCTAGGAAGTGTCTCTTAATTGACTTGCTCCAAGGTGGTGATGCAACCTTTAAAAGACAATGGCATAGGGCTAGGGGAGAAGGCATGGATCCAGTGGCTTTGATATCACGTGTATTGGTGGAAATTGGAAAGGTGGATCAAGTGATTATGTCCTCGAATCAATTTTTTGGTGATCTAACTTGTGTCATATTATTTGATGCAAGAGAGTACTTGAGATGGCCGAGAAAATGGAGGGCGAAAATCAACACGTTGCCATCCAACACGAGAAGGCTGAAGAGAGGTATGGTTGCACACTCACACACACATTGCAGAAATACATACGTAACCACTTTGACAAAGCCTTCAAGAAGTGGAGTGTATGAATCAATTCCACACAAGATCCCAAAGAGCAACCCTACTTTGCTTGCACTGCACGACGCATGTTATAGGCTGAACATCTTTGATTTAAACATTACGTATATTGTAGGTTATACTAATCTTGCCACGGTGGCTCAAAAAATTATTTGTTGTCTTGTAGATGGTGGAGAGATGCTCTAGTTTTCCCCATTCCTGAGAACCCCAGTGATGCATGGTGCAGGTCGGAGAGAGAGAGGAGACGGGCTTATACCCGAATGCGTGGATAGATGACTTGCAGCCAAAGGGAGCGTGTCTCAAGTGTCCTTGCTGGCTAGATTACCCGCACAAGGACTACCCACCCAAAGAGGAAGCGCTTTAGATAGGTATCGTAGTATGTAGATTTCGCCTTTGCCATGCAATACGACATGGGAAAAATAACTTTATTTTTTAAATTAGTAGTGGAGAATACTGCTTCATGGAAGAAAGCCATTGTGATAGAGGATACACTCTCTCCAAACACAACAAAGAAGCTGGCCTCAAAGAAACCAGACTCAAAGAAACCGGCCTCAAAGAAAGACACAAAGATTGGCTCCACATCGTCGTCGCAAGAACCCTTGGCTGACCGACAACGTGGGAAGAGAGCTATTTCCTCCAGTGTGATAGTGAGAGTGAGCATGTGGTTGAGGAGTATTCTATAGAAGTTAGCGATAGTGATCAGAGCCTTGGTGCTATGAGCCATAGTGTACCAACACTTTTCTTCACTCTGAGACTAGTAGGGGGCACCTAGGAGTCCCCTCCATGTTCACCATCACAGGGCAAGGTTGTAGAGGACCTATCGAACATGGATAGAGTGGTTGGGAAAAACCCTTCGGGTACGTGAAAATGTTAATGTTGTGTTGTTCTCTTTAGCATTGCATGTTAGATATATTTGATGTTATGTTGAGCATACAAATATGCATGTAGAGCCATGCCACCTTGCAGTGCATGCTAGCATCCAGTGCTTGGCAAAAGATATTACACATGTGTTGTGCAATGACAGGTAAGCCATGCTTTTTTGCCTTCATAGTTATGCCCACAATTTTAGTGCTAACAAAGATTGCACGCACTTCTATGCAATCACTATGTAGATTCTTGGGCTCTCTAGCAGAAACAAGGCAAATGAATCCCGACTTGAGATTGATTGGCGTACGTTTGATGTACATGGCCTTTCCCTTGCACACTAGGCCACATGCAACTAGCACGGGTGGAGTTCGTTTATGGAACCAATGGGATAACGATCTTGTGGATGCTGCATTCCTTCTTGCAATCGAGTTTCTTTTGGTTGATGGCATGGTTGTCGTGACATGTCATGCAAAACATCTGTCCATTGTCACTTTGAAGGTAGAGGACGCTTATTTTTAGTTGTTGAGGATATTGTACATACGGCTGTCGGAGTCTAGCTGCATGATTGTTCAGAACTATGTAGAGGGGTATGTTTTTTTTTTTTTGATATTGATGAGTATCTTTGTTGTTCACATTTCAAAATATCTATGTTTTAATGTTATTTGTAGGTTGGTACTTTGTTGCTAGTCCTTTTTTCACCCCCTAGAACCGGTGGGTGTCGGCTTCCAAGGTATGATCAAGCGGATGGAGAGATTGCAACAAATATACGTGGCTTCTCTGCAGATGATGACATGTTGTGGGAGAAGATACTAGGTACAGATCCCACACAGTGGACGCTTGATTGTATGGGTAGGCCTTATCGTAGAGGTGTTGAGATGAGTCCAGCGTTTGCCAGGTGCTAGAAACTTGTTGGATGTTTTTACTTCACGTTCTTAAAAAAATGGAGGTATAACAAATCAAAGGATTTTTGTTGTTTTGTAGGTGGCTATTAAGTACCTTCACAAACATGGGAGATGCTGTGTTGGACTGTTTTGCAGGAGTGGGGACATTGGCAACACAATTTTTATTGCTACAGAGGCATTACATCAGTTGTAAGAAGGATTGGTCAATTTTAAGTGTTTTTCTAGGGTCGGCTCAGCGCCTACCTTCCAATTTAGGCTCGACATTGATGTTTCATAGAAGTGATAGAGTTCATGTAACTGAGCATCCGAAGCAGGTGATAGAGCAGATTCATCCGCTAGAGCCACATTTCCTGACACCACTCATCAGTGAGGGGGGAACAATAGCAGCTCCACATGCTACTTTCACGGCCCCAGTGTTGGCATGGTGTGCAACTGGACCATCCACCAATGCATTCAGTGCCTCCACATTTGAGGCCCCACCCCGAGTTGATCCATTGCCTCTTTCACTATCTACAGGCCTCCCCACATATGGTTCGTACCCTCTGTCATTTGGAGGAGTTCCCCCACCATTTGGTACACTACCACAATTGGCACGACCTTTGTTTCCTCCCGGAGCATATGGCCCCCCACCGCCCTTCTTTCATCCACCTCACCCATGATGTATCGCACCCCCCCCCCCCCCATATGTATTTACTTTTGATGCAATGGAACACATAGATTTGGGGTCTACTATATCAAATAGACCATAATTGTGAGTAAGGAACTTCTTTTTGTCTTATCAATAGTGTATTGAATGCATCCATGGTGATAAATCATGTTTTTGTTTGAATGTAAGTTGGCATTGAACGTGCAATCTTCAATGTTACATTACCCTGCTCAACCATTTGTCCAACAGAAACAAGATTCTTTGTAATGTTTGGGACATGAAGTACAACTGCTAAGTACTAAGTCTTTGATTTCCCACTCTTTGTATTTAGGGGTATGTCCCCTACATGAGCAATGGGGTGAGCTGTGTCATCTCCTGTCTACACATAGCCTGACACATCTGGTTTGCGCATATCTCTAAACCACTCTCCACGAGACGTCATGTGATTAGAGGCACCTGAATCCACATACCAAACATCATCTTGGGTGGAATTCTTTGCAGTCATTATATTCATTACATGCTGCATAACAAACATGCGCTCGTTTTTGCTGTCATCTGCATCTCTGTTAGTAGATGCATAGTTGCCCTGTCCTCTCTTTCCACTTGCTTTTCCCTTTGGACAGTCACGTGACATGTGACCTCTTTCACCACAAGTCCAACATTCTCTGCTATCTGGAGTATTTTGCTGCCTGCTTGATCCTGCACCACGACCTCTTTGACTCCCCCTGCCTTGAGATTGGTTTCCTCTGCCACCTGTATTGTTTTGATTTGATTGACCTTCCAGAAATTGGCCCCTGCAACCCCTTGGGCCTCGACCACGACCTCTACCTCTACCTCTGTTGGAGTTAGAATAGAAGGCATGTTCAGAATTATTTCTGCCATGAGAAGAAGATGTGTCAAGGTTCTTCTCCTCAAGAATAAGCATAGAAATCAAATCTTGGAACACGGGGATGTCGTCTCTTGTATTCATGGAAGACCTAAAATGTACATACTCATCTCCTAGACCATCCAAGCATGCACGGACAATGTCATCGTCTTCCACTGAGACTTTAATAGATCCAAGAGCCTCAATGATACTCTTGATCTTCAAGGCATAATCATTGATTGAGAGGTTGTTCCTCTTAACCTGATTTAGCTCCGACTTTAGTTGAAGCTTCCTGGCCTTGGTGTTCACCTCGAACACTCTGCCTAAGTTTCTCCATGCAATGGCGGGGGTTTCAACATCCTGTAGATAGCCCATCATGCCATCTGTGATGCTCATAGAAAGCCAATACATCACTTTGCTCTAGCCTTGTTGCCAGTCCCTCAAATCTTTCCTTTGTTCTGCTGTAGCATTTGCCTTGGGAATCTCTGGTTCCTTTTCATTGTCTCCTTCTACATAGTCCCAATAACCTTTTCCTTTTAGGAAATTTGTTATTCTGAACTTCCATGCAGGGTAGTTATTTTTCTCAAGCTTCTCAATACCAATCTGACTGAAACCGTCAGACATCTTGAAGCACTAAGACAAAATAGCTGCAATCTTCAAAAACCTGCAAATCTGTTGAACTTGCTATCGTGGTACCTGTAACGTTTTCTACACTCAACGAGTGTCCACAATCAAGCGTACATACAACCACTGTACTTGTACAGTAAATCTCTATATACTGCACTTTGGAGACCTGTTCAGAAACTTGTGCGAACGAAGGGATTGTGATGCTCTTGCTCTCTTAACCTCTCTTGCCTGCACCAGGCTTTGATACCATGTAAAGAATGAGGATGCAAGAGAGCTACACAAGACAAGCACAAAGCACACAAAGATGGAAAGCTTCTTCTTCTTCTTCACAGAAAAGAGAGTACAAAATGACTAAATGCTAAAGCTGAAAAGTAACACATATGTACGTGCGGTCACTAAGTGTGAACTCGCTAGAAGCGTACTAGGCTGGTACTATAAGTGTAGTCCAGCTGTAGAATCACTGACAGAGATCCTCCGTGTTGGTCACCTAACGCGCGAGTGAGTAAATGCCGTAAGCGGCCAAGACCCGTAGTGGATGCCAGCTCAAGGTGTAGAGCTCGACATCTCAACAAAATTTGCTTGCCTAGGTGTTTGGAATGCTTATTCTCATCATCCCTTTTTGATCACTATCTTCTTCATTGTCACTAAGTTCTTCAATGTGCACATTGATCTTTGCAAAGAGAAAACAAATGACAAGAATGTACATTCCAAAAAGATATGCAATTAGGATTAGATAGTTACAAGTATATGATTTACAAAAATTTTACCAGAGTCTCCTTTGTAGATAGACCACATTTTCAAAAAAACAATACACCGTATGTAGGGCTCTCACATGAGATTTAAGGACCTTGTCTCCAACATAAAAATAAATAACACTCAAAATGTTCACTAACATTTATCAATGCTATGAATAAAAAAAAAATGGTCCACCCTTTCTTAATCTCCCAAATGGAATATAAGGAGTTTCAATATGGTTACTTGTTACCCAACTTTCTCAACCAATAAAAAATTTCCATTACATCTAACCATCAACCATTGCAAAATTTTTAATACAAACTACAGACCAACATAAATTCATAACATACAATAATAATTTACTTGTGATCTCTACATCATCTTTGACGTTGTTGGAGTCTTCATCAACTTGACCCTCATCATCAATAAAAACACACCTTTTGAGAGTCCGGTTCTTTTTATTGGGTGGAGTGTCCAAATGTTGGACTTATGATGAGACCTTCTGATCGATAGTTCCCTTTGGAATACAGCCAGACCTAAGCTTCATGCTCACTTGAAGGGGGAGACTGGAGGTTTTCTTTTCTTGCTATCCCTCTTAGGTGCCATTACCTACAAAACACATTTTATATAGTTCTCAACTTACATAAAACCAATAATATAGACTTTAGTACATATTACATAAAGTAGACTACAAACTACTTACAGAACATACAATAAAATGTAGATTATAGTATATAACACTATATGTGGTATAGTTTAATCTGTAGTAAGTAGTATCCATTACTATATGTAGTATGCAGTATATTTACTATTTGTAGCATGTAGTTTAAATATTATATGTAGTATACAATATATATATATAATATGTAGTATGTAGTTTATATACTAGATGTAATACACAATATATATACTATATGCAGTGTGTTGTATATACTCTATACTCTATATGTTAAACACAAGAACGTGAAAAACAATGGCTTCTTCTCAAACATGTACTCCCACAACAACAATGACATCCACATCAACATTACCAGTGGCAATCAAAGACGACGCCTTGAGAGCATTTATCTTGAATGTCACTGAAGCTTTTAAATGCTAGCAACGTGAAGAAAATGAGCACCTTAAGAGAAATTTACAAGCAAAGACTAGGAAACAAACAATGATCACGACTTTGAAGAAGTTTCAAAGAAGAAGATACAAACAAAGACTATGAAACTGTGACAATGACTTCGAGGAAGAAGATACAAACAAAGACTATGAAACAACTAGTGATCAAGATTTTAAAGAAGAACTTCCCAAAAGGAAAGTAAATGCCTTGGCCCCCTGTAAAGATCATGGTGTGCTCATGGATTTTGATTATGCTTTGCCCCACGTCACTCTCACAAATGCTTTCAAACCCAAATTTTTTGAAGAATGGGGGTTGCAAAGACTAGCTTTTGGATCATTTCCAACCACTAACATGCCCTTAGACCACTTATGAATTTCTTTTCTCATTTCCCTCACACTTTGTCCCCTTCACATGTGAGAATCTAGGGAAGGTATTTGGTAGTTGAACGACGTCAGCTAGCATAGTTGCACGATGCCAGTTGATTAGTGACCAAAACATACTCAGGCAAACTAAAGGACCCTCTATGGGTAGAAGTAACTTCACTATTATAAGTAGGCCATCCCACACATGTGACAAATAGGAGGATGTTTTCCATCCTCTCTGATAATTTTTTATTAAGGGAGCAAATCAGTCACAAAACAAACATCAAACAACAATAAGGTGTTCAAATATGTGATCCCCTATATTGTATGATGCAAGGCATGCACTATCCATTTCACAAGATCATGAATAAGTCGAAATTATCTGTAGGAGATAGAGGCAGCAATGACAAAGAAGGAAAAATAACCAACTCTCCTTCCTCTCGTTGGCCTTTTTGGAGCTGAGAGGCTACACCCCAAAGTACTCCCTCTCGTATGTATTCTTTCAAGAATAGTCTCCTAAGAGTAGGGTAAATCGTTTTTTTTTCCACCCTTAGGGTTCTATACCAATCCCCAGCCTTCCCACTTAAGGTTAGGCTTAAACAATTACTCTTATGCAAGTCATTGTGTTCTCCTAGAGAATCAAATATTTGTTCAAACACTTCGATATGCTTTCTCACATCCCCGTCTCCACTAAATTTTTGTGTGAGCTTGGCTATTTGTACTGCCTTACTTTACAAAAGTTTGAAGGTGTCTGTTGGGAGAGGAGTTTACTCATTTGAGTGGTGCCCTCATGTTGTACGAGCTCACTCATGGGGTCTTCTTTGGGTAATGCCATTGCTTCGGCAAAGAGAATTTCTTTCTAGCATTGTGAGCCACTGATTCAATGGAAGTAGCTAAATGTGCTTGTAGGATGGAATTTTGAACAAAAGAGTCTAGCTCCAAGAGAGAATAATTCTTCCACATCACAAGTTGATTGGCCCAAGCATCGGGTTGAACTCTAAGAAAGGATATGGGTGAGAAATTTAACAACATCTTCCAAGAGTTCATCTACAAGATCATGGAAGCGGTCAAAAACTTTTTGGAGTTTTTTTACAAGGAGAGCTTGGGCTTGTATATATGCATCAGATCAATCAAGTTGGTATTGTATATTGAGGTTGACAAACTTAGCATTGAGAAGGGCTTGGGCACAAGAATCTTCTACAATAAGATGTTGTGGTTTCATGCAAAGACTATTTGGGGCTTTATTATTAGAACGGAGATTTTGGAGGTGGAGGAGGTGAGATTTAGCTTTAGAAAGCTTAAGATTAATCGTCTTGAATTTTTGTAAGGAACAAGACACAATTTTGTTGAACTCTAGAGGCTTGGAGATTGTGGGAAATGTGAAGAGGGGGGAAGAGGAGGGGATAGTGTTAAGGGAAGAGATAGAGGAGAGAAAAGGGGAAGGGGTGGTGGTGGTGAATGAGGAGGAGAAAGTACCAAAAGAGAAAGGGGCAATGAGGGGAGGGGAGCACTCCTCTTAAAGAGGTAAGGCCGACGGGTGCACCAAAGCTTTTGGAACGTGTAACATTTAATGGTCTAAAAACTTATGTGTAGCGGAAAATAGTGGGCATTTCATTAGATAGATTCCTAATGAGAATTACAAGAGTGCTTGGGTGGAGAGAGCATCAAAAAACATAACACCTAGTTAGATTGCATCAACAATACTTTCAAAAGAGAGAGAAATTAAGCTATTGACAACAGTTGAGGACCGGATTTGCATGGAGCCGGTCCCCCCTCCAAAAGGCTTTGTATTATGATTTCTCCCATCAAGAGAGACATTGTACAATACAATTCTTTGTGTTCCTTCAAGACTAGCTAGTGAAATGAAGATGAAAGCTTCATGCACTAAGCAAAACACTTAGTAAACACAACTTTAATTATCCCCGTTCTCAGACCCAAGACCTCACACACCTTCGAAGATGGTGAGAGCTAGCAGGGTATGAGAGTAGATTGAGAGGAAGAAGGAGTATCTTACGAGAAAGATGTGCATCTCCTCACATAATCACTCATCTTAGCATAGATTTAGCTTAGTAATTAGCTTGGTAGAGGAGATGAGCATGCATTGAAGCTTGGCTCTTGGTTGGATTTGCATCCACAAGCCAAGAGTGTGTCGATGTAGGCTTCTATCTCACAAGCTTGGAGTAGGTGATGAGCTCTCCATTAAAGCTTGGGAAGAGATAGTCTTCTCTTTCTTCACACATGAGATTGTGTGAGTGTGTGTGTGATAATGCCTTGCAAAAATCAGCCCCCCCTCTCTCTCTCTTGGGTGAGCCCTCTTGCTATTTGCTCTTGTAGGCTCCCCATTGGACCTCCCCAAGTCAAGCCAATGGCTATTAAGCAGCATAAGTTATAGCCTTCTGACATGTGTCCCCCTTTCCCCTTTTGTGAGAGATTTAGGTAATTTAATAATTAAACTAAACTCTCATTGGACCCCTTTGCCTCCTGGCCAATAGGAATCAGGCAAGCCATTGGGCTCCTAAATGCTCATTGGACCCCTTGCGAGACTGTCCAATAGTCTTCTAGGAGACTTAATTCTCATTGGTTCTTTTATTAAGTGTTTTTAAATTAATTAAACTAGATTTACTCTAGCCTAATTCTCATTGGTCCACCTCCAAGGCCATCCAATAGGAATTGGGCACACCTTGTGGGCATCTGGGCTAGGGAGCTGACATGTGTCCCTAATTCCCTTTGTGTAAAGGGAGCCTGTGTGTGTGTGTGTGTGTGTGTGTGACTTTCTCTCTCATCCCCTAGAAGAAGGGCTCGCCCCCCTCCCGTGTAGGGATATGCAAAGACTTTTTAGTTACACACAAAGCATCCAATTTCCCCTAGGTTTGACCTTTGGACACAACCTTTGAATTTTGGAACCTTAGCATTTTGGAAGTCTTAATGGGCTGAACCTTAGGGTCTTTTTAGCCCATTGTTGCACATGGCTCTTTTGCAGATGGTCCCCCCTTTGGATCCCTATTTTCTCTCCTTTGGTTCCCTACCGTGGCCGGTCTGCTAGCTTAACCAATATTCTAGCTTTTTCTCCCCTACACTTCCCCACATTAAATGATAGTTTAATATGAGAAAATCATTTAGGAGAATCAGATATTGATTATTATGACATTACCTCTCTCTCTAAATCATAGTCGTCCTCGACTATGGTGTAGAGAAGATAAAGCATATTCATGAGTCCTTTTCTTAGCGGGTAGAGGATCCCTATGTTACCCTACGACATCATTCCACAATGGATGACTAGTCCATTTAGCGCTTGAGAGCCTGAGGCTGCCGCAAGCATGTCTGCACATTAGTCCTATCAGTCTTCCATAGTAGAGTGACAAGCTCTACTTGGTGTTTGGGAGACGTCGTCTCCGCAAACTTGATCTATGCATGCATACTACTTCATTTTTGTGCACAATAAAGAAAAAGTGAGTCTTATAAGACAAAAAAACTTTGTTCATTTTAAACATTTTATACATTTGCTTACTCTTGGGAAGCATTGTAAGAATTGACAAGGTTTAGGTTATCCTTTAATTGTATGCCTTGCATCCATCTAGCATCTTCAAAAGGATAATTCTTAAACTTAATAAGATATCATCGGATAGTCTTACCGCCTCTTAATACCTTGTCTTCATGTCGGAGAATGGACTCGGGCTGCAGCACCTCCTCTTGGTCCTCGATCTCCGTTGGGTCTTCAATAGTTGGTTCTTAAGGTGGCTCTCCTTTGTAAGGCTTTAATAGGCTCACATGGAAAGCATTGTGTATGAGCCAATGATTGGGCAACTTGAGTTGATAGGCCATCTCATTGATTGGCCTAAGAATCTGGAAGGAACCATAGTACCTTTTTGCTAGTTTAGCATAGTACTTTTGGTGGCCCGTAGGATTCTTGCCCGTCGTGTGCCTTAATTGAACCTTGGGAAACTTTAACAAGACCCAATCGTTTTCTTTAAAGGCTTGGGCTCTTCTGTGCTTGTCAGCAGCAGCCTTTTGCCTTTGCTGTGAGATAGAGATAGCATCCTTAATATTTTGAAAAGATTCTTGTAGGTCTCGGCTATACTCATCTGCAGCGAAGATCTTCCCATGTACCTTAAGTAGCAAGGGACTTTTTGATCTTCCCTCAATTACCTCGAAAGGTTCTTTTCCCGTGGAAGTATGTACGGTGTTATTGCAAGCATACTCCACTAAAGGTAAGTACTTCTCCCATTGGGATCTTTGATCTACTTCCGTTACATAGGCTTTTAGTAGATCGAGAATTGTTAGGTTAGCTATTGCACTTTGGCCATCCGTTGTGGATGATAGGCCGAAGAGAAGTTTAGCCTTGTTCCTAAATTCTCAAAGAGACCCTTCCAGAAATTACTGGTCATTCTAGGATCTCTATCCAACACTATAGACATTGGCAAGCCATGGTACTTGAAAATTTGTGAAATGAAGAGGGTTGCCATTTGATGGGCTTTGATAGTCTTTTTGACAGGTATAAAATGAGCTTGTTTACTGAACCTGTCTACTATCTTCCATATTCCCGTATTCCCATGGATAGACTTAAGTAATCCAAAGATAAAATCCATGGATATGCTCTCCCATGGTGAATTAGGGATTGGCAAGGGTTGAAGCAATCCAAGTTGCTTCCCTCTATCAAATTTTGTCTTTTGGCAAACCACACATTTAGAAACATACTCTTGTATGTTCACTTTCATGGTAGGCCAATAGAAATATGTTTCAATTCCCTTTAAGGTAGACTGAATCCCTCTATGCCCTGCATACGGTGGAGCATGAGATTCATACATTACTTTCTCACGTAGTGAGTTAGTAACGCATAGTCTATTGTCATAGAGAAGATAACCATCTTGTAAAGTAAATGGTTCTTCTTTCTTCCCTAATGCAAGGGTTGAAATCACATCTCTAAAATCGGGATCAATAGCGTACTCATCTATTATTGAAGATAGATCATTGTGAGTTGCTATGGAAACCGCATTCACTCTCTGTCGTCTTGAGAGTACATCAGCTACTTGATTATGCTTTCCAGCAATGTGAGCAATATGAAAATGAAATTGCGAAAGGAAATTTTCCCACCTCATTTGTTTGTCGGAGAGCTTGGTCTGCGTCATGAAGTACTTAAGACTTTGGTGATCCGTTCGCAGAATGAAAGGAGTCCCCAATAAATAGTGCTTCCATGAGTCTAAGGCATGTAGAACTGCAAGGAGTTCCTTTTCATATATGCCTAGAGCTTGCTCAACAGGGTCGAGCCTTCGACTCTCATAGCCTATGGCGTGCCCTTCTTGGAGTAAAACAGCTCCAAGGCAATCACCACAAGCATCACATTGGACCTCAAATGGTTTTGAGAGATCCGGTAGTGTAAGCACAGGTTGAGAGATAAGCTTTTCTTTAAGCTTTTCGAAAGCATTGTTCTCCTTAGCAGACCATGTGTACCTAACGCTTTTCTTTGTTAGGTCATGTAATGGTCCCGCAATTTGTGAGAAATTTTCTATGAAGCGTATATAGTATGTACACATACCTATAAAGCTTCTTAGTTCATGAAGATTCCTTGGTTTAGACGGCCAAGACTTTGTCCGTAGCACCAAAGGTACCATCATAGGTAAGGAAAGAGATGCTCTTCCCTCCCTCTTTGAATTTCTTCAGCTTGGATGACCTCTTCCATGCGGCATAGGATTTCCTATGGCCTCTTCTTTTTGATGGTTCAAAGGTTGCACCATCACTTTCTTCAGAAGGTGAAGAATTTGAAGAAGGTGGAGAAGAGGGTGACCTCTTTCTCGCCTTTTTCTTGTCTTGATCTTCGTTGTCTTCACCATCACTTTCATAAGAGGAAGACAATGAAGAAGATGGAGAAGAGGGTGTCCTCTTTCTCGCCTTTTTATTCTCTTTCTTTTTATCATCCCCCTTTGAATTATGGCGGGGAGAAGAGTGTGCTGGTCTTCTCCGCCTTGGTGGTGATGGAGAGCGTTTAGCCCGCCGTCTTCGTGGAGCCATCTCCTCCGAGGTGGCGGGAGACTCACTTCTTTCTCGTTTCTTCGGTGGAGGCTCTTGAATTCTCCTTTGGGAAGGAGATGCATCATCAAGAAGTAAATTCTTGATCCCTTCGTATGGATTCTCTTCTTCTTCCCGAATCGGAGAGAGACCTCTTTTGGGAGTCTCACAAGGAGGCTTCCTATGTGTTCTCTCGTCATGGTGATGAGCTTGGAGAATCCCATGAGCACGGAGCTGCCGTTGCACTTCACTTTGGAGAGATGGATTGCCCATGGCTTGTTGAAGCCTAGAAACAAGATAGTTAACAAGCATTGAAGCATCATTAGTAGCTTGCTCATGAGCAAAATCAAAGTTATCAACATTAATTTCACTCTCTTTACTATTGTCAGCCATTCTAACAACTTTTAGGTGTAAACTTTTTAGGTGTACTTTGGCACTTCAAGCCCTAGTTGCTACTCCTCTTTACCCCTTTAGAAAAAGCACTCAAGCTACTGTACCCGCGGCTTGAATACCATTAATTGCAAGGAATAGAAGAGAGGGTCTTTCGACACCAAAACAGCACCGGCTCCTGTCAAGCTTCCAATAGCTCAATAGTGGTTAAGCCGTAGGCAAGCCTCGTAGGACTCCACTATTAAGACCATAGCTCTCGACGGTGATGCCCCATTAACTGCACAAAGGCAGACGCACTACAAGGCTGAAAAATCCCCATTCTACTTACTCACAAGCAATTAATAATACCAACCATTTAAATCTAGCTTGAGGACCTCCCTTCTTGAGCAAGAAAAGAGAAAACTTGTGCTCTGATACCAATGTAACATTTAATGGTCTAAAAACTTATGTGTAGCGGAAATTAGCATGAATATAGTGGGCATTTCATTAGAATAGATTCCTAATGAGAATTACAAGAGTACTTGGGTGGAGAAAGCAACAAAAAGCATAACACCTAGTTAGATAGCATCGACAATACTTTCAAAAGAGAGAGAAATTAAGCTATTGACAACAATTGAGGACCGGATTTGCATGGAGCCGGTCCCCCCTCCAAAAGGCTTTGTATTATGGTTTCTCCCATCAAGAGAGACATTGTACAATACAATTCTTTGTGTTCCTTCAAGACTAGATAGTGCAATGAAGATGAAAGCTTCATGCACTAAGCAAAACACTTAGTAAACACAACTTTAATTATCCCCGTTCTCAGACCCAAGACCTCACACACCTTCGAAGATGGTGAGAGCTAGCAGGGTATGAGAGTAGATTGAGAGGAAGAAGGAGTATCTTACGAGAAAGATGTACATCTCCTCACATAATCACTCATATTAGCATAGCTTTAGCTTAGTAATTAGCTTGGTCGAGGAGATGAGCATGCATTGAATCTTGGCTCTTGGTTGGATTTGCATCCACAAGCCAAGAGTGTGTCGATGTATGCTTCTATCTCACAAGCTTGGAGTAGGTGATGAGCTCTCCATTAAAGCTTGGGAAGAGATAGTCTTCTCTTTCTTCACACATGAGATTGTGTGAGTGTGTGTGTGATAATGCCTTGCAAAAATCAGCCCCCTCTCTCTCTCTCTTGGGCGAGCCCTCTTGCTATTTGCTCTTGCAGGCTCCCCATTGGACCTCCCCAAGTCAAGCCAATGGCTATTAAGCAGCATAAGTGATAGCCTTCTGACATGTGTCCCCCTTTCCCCTTTTGTGAGAGATTTAGGTAATTTAATAATTAAACTAAAATCTCATTGGACCCCTTTGCCTCCTGGCCAATAGGAATCAGGCAAGCCATTGGGCTCCTGAATGCTCATTGGACCCTTTGGGAGACTGTCCAATAGTCTTCTAGGAGACTTAATTCTCATTGGTTCTTTTATTAAGTGTTTTTAAATTAATTAAACTAGATTTACTCTAGCCTAATTCTCATTGTTCCACCTCCAAGGCCATCCAATAGGAATTGGGCACACCTTGTGTGTCCCTAATTCCCTTTGTATAAAGGGAGCCTGTGTGTGTGTGTGTGTGTGTGTGTGTGTGTGTGTGTGTGTGTGTGTGTGTGTGTGTGTGTGAATTTCTCTCTCGTCCCCTAGAAGAAGGGCTCGCCCCCTCCCATGTAAGGATATGCAAAGACTTTTTAGTTACACACAAAGCATCCAATTTCCCGCATTGATTGCCTTTTATGTGAAGTGCACTATCACTCCTCACATCCGTTCAACGAAATATTCAAAACAAGCTTGGGATATTCTAGCAAGTCTTTAAGCAATCCGCAATGAGGCTAAAATCGCTCCGCTACGTAAAGAGATAGAATTAAAGATTATGCCTAAGGAATATGAAATGGACACTTTTCTTGCTGGAGTCAAGGATATTAATGAGAAATTCATTTCTGCAGGAGAAGTCATTCTTGACAACTCACTTGTGCAGACTGTTCTTGATGCTTTGCCATATTCTTACCATACTTTTGCTAGTACTTGGAGACTTACGACCCAAGAAAATCCTGAAGTTTTCATGTCTGATGCATTATGCACATTGCTGTGCAAGAGTCACTTTCCAAAAAAAATAGGACTAGACAGCGTGCGATTGAATAGGGTTTTATTGCAGCTCAAAGAAAAGGTGGCAACAACAATATAACCACTTCTTATGGTTCTCTTGCGAGTGGCAAAAGTTTTGTTCTTAATGCTTCTGCTGCTGGCAGCACTTTGTTTAGAAATTCTGGTGATAAGGGCAAAAATAAGATGTGTTGCCATTATTGTAAAGCTAATGACACTTTATCAAGCAGTGTCCGAAATTGAAGGAAAAAGATGCTAAGAATAAAGAGGCTGATCCACTACAGGGTCCACCAATACAAGTGCAGCAATTGTAGAGTCTTCTGTCAAAGGAGATTGTGATGCTGATGTTGATGGAGAATGGAAATTTAGTGCAGAGTGCACTTATGATCCTATTGTCCATGATGCATGTATATCAATTGCTGCAAATTCACATGTGTGGTATTTTGATAGTGGTGCTACAAAGCACATTACGTCACATCGTGATTTGTTTACCTCTATTGAGTCTGTCCCTCATGGGAATATGGTGACTTGTGTCAACAATGCCTCTTATCCTGTTCAAGGAGTTGGAAAGATTGTGCTTACTACTGCAAATGGCAGTTCTTTCACACTTGTTGATGCATTGTATGTACCTAGGATAAAAAAGAACCTTTTTTGTATCTACACTTGCTAGACTTGGTCTTGTAGTCAAATTTGTGGATAACAAATGTACAGTTCATGATCTCAATTTTGGTGATGAAATTGTTGCATCTGGCCTTTTGTATTGTGGGTTGTATAAGCTCACTTTGTATGACAAGTGTGGATAAATTTACAGATTCCAAGGTTGTTTCAAATGCACAACTATGGCATGCACGTTTTGGCCATTTGAATTTTGCTAGTTTACTGCGTTTGCAAAAATCTGATATGGTTGCTTCTTTGCCGCCTCTTGAAGCTCCTATCAAACATGTTTGTGAAGGCTGTATTTTGGGTAAAATGCAGCATGCTAAGTTTTCAAAGGATGGGTTAGTTTGTGCTACATGTAGATTGCAATGTATGCATAGTGACGTTTGTGAGCCTATGCAAACTCCGTCCTTGGGAAATTACTTGTACTTCGTGAATTTAATTGATGACTACTCCAGGCATGCAATGGGTATACTCATTGAAAGCTAAGTCCAAAGTGTTTATGTGCTTCAAGCAATTTCTTGCTATGACTAAAAATGTCTCAAAATGTACTCTGGGCACTCTCCGTTCTGATCAAGGGAGGGAGTATATGTCTCATGAATTTAATGCATTTCTGGCTAGTCATGTGATAAAACATCAATGTACAGTGCCGTATACACCTCAGCAAAATGGTGTTGCTGGGAGGAAAAATAGGTCTTTTACAAAAATGGCACGATGTATGGTCAAGAGTCAAGCTTTACCATGTTTTGGCTTGAGGCTCTCATGTGTGCCACTTATGTACTCAATAGGTGGTATACAAAAGCGCATTCTATGACTCCATATGAATCATGGCATGATAGAAAGTCATCTATTGAGCACATGCATGTTTTTGGTTGTTTGGCTTATAGTTTAGTGCCACAATAACAACACAAAAAATTGGATGATAAGGCTATCAAATGTATTTTTGTTGGTTATAGTGCTGAAAGCAAAGGTTACAGGTTGTACCATCGACAAACAAAGTGTATTTTGGTCTCACGTGATGTTGTGTTTGTGGAAGATTCTGCTCAACCTTTGTTGTCATGTATTAGAGATAGTAATGTAAGCTCAAATGAAATTTATGACAGTTTATTGCCTCTTTTGAGTGGTGAAAGTTCGAATGTAAATTCAAATGAGAAAAATGTATAGCCTATGGGGGTTTCTGAAAATGTTACAAATCATCCTATTATTGATGCAGATGTACATGATGTACCTGATGAGAAAAGGGTTGAAAATGAGCAGGCTAGAGGTATGCCAAAATGGCTAGTGCACACTTTGCGTGATAGTAAATTGGATGCACCTTTGTCTAGTCGTACTCATTAAGATTCTCACCATACCTCTTATGCATCAGATTGTTATGCTTTGGCTATGTCTGGCTTATGGGATATAGAGGAACCTGTATCTTTTGATGAAGCACAAAATTCAAAAAATTGGATAGATGCCATGCAATTAGAATATTATGCACTTATAAAAAATGACACATGGACTTTATGTGATTTGCCTCCTCGCAAAAAGGCCATTGGTACAAAGTGAATTTACAAGTTGAAATGCAAGTCGGATGGTGAGGTTGATTGCCATAAGGCTTGACTTGTTGCAAAAGGCTATGCACAGCAGAAAGGCATAGATTATGACGAAACTTCTGCTCCCACTTGTCGTATGACTCTGTTCGTTTTCTATGTGCATTGGCAACTCATTTTGGTTGGGATGTACATCAATCCGATATTGTTATTGCTTTCTTGAATGGTGACAGTTTTTAGGAAGTCTTTGTAACGCAGCCTCGCAGTTTTGTCAAGAAAGGATAAGAGGACAAAGTGTGTAGATGCAAGAAGGATTTGTATGGGTTGAAGCAATCTCTTTGTTCTTGGTATGAGAAGCTAACACTCATTTGGTCAAACTAGGCTTTCATAATAGTCCAATAGAAAGCACATTGTATGTCAAGCGCGAGGGTGATGTAGTTCTCATTGTTGTTCTTTATGTGGATGATTTTCTAATCACTGGTCCCAATGAGGCAGATATTGCTGAATTTAAGGATGATTTGAATGCTACTTTCAAGATAAAATATTTGGGGCTATTGCATCATTATTTGGGCATACAGTTTAAACAGTTTGATGGTGGTATTTCCTTGTGTCTAAAAAGTTACATAGAGACATTGCTATGTAAGTTTGGACTTGAGGATTTCAAACCTATTGCCACTCCCAGGTTTGAAGTTGAGTCTACATGATGTTGGTGATCCTACTAATGTCACTCTTTACCAAATTATGTTGGTTGTCTCATTTATGTATGCAACACAAGGCCGGATATTCAGTTTGCAGTCTCACAAGTCAACAAATTTATGCATAGCCCATGGTCTAAGCATTGGTAGGCAATCAAGAAGAATTTTTTGCTACTTGAGTGGCACTTTTCATCTTGGCTTGTTTTACCCCAAAAGGGGATCATTGTCACCAGATTTACATTCTTTTTCAAACTCAAATTGGGCTAGTTGTTATGACATGCGAGTGTCCACAAGTGGTTTTTGTTTCATGCTTGGTAGTTCATATATTTCATGGTTGAGCAAGAAGAAACCTACTGTGGCCACTTCTAGTTGTGAGGCTGAGTACAGGGCAGTCTTCACAGCTATGGTTGAGTGTGTATGGCTCAAACACCTTATGGCAAATTTGGGTGTTGGACAAGACATTGCCAACATCATCTACATTTATAGTGAGAGTGCATTGGCAGTTGCAAGGAACCCAATTTTTCATGCTCGCAAAAAGCATATTGAGGTGCATTACCACTATGTCAAGGAGAGGCTCTCAGTAGGAGAGATAAGCTTGTCTTATGTTCCAACACAGGACAACCTTGCAGATCTTTTCACAAAGGCATTGTCTCGTGAGAAGTTTGAAGCTTTCCGCAAAGCTTTGGGCTTGCTCTCCCCTTTTTTGTGAAATGATAGTGTCCTCAAGGCATGGCACTTCCCTTTACTCTTCATGCCATCCCTCGTTCACCGCATCACTTCCAGAGGGGATTTGTTACCATATACATGTGGTAGTGATATGTGTGAACACACTAGGACCGTCAGGGGGGGTTTTTTCCCCTGTGCATTGTATATACACCCATCACTCTAGGGCTATCTATCTTTCCATTGCACACTAAGTAATACACTCTCTGTTGTGTGCCTTGAGCTTCCTTCATCTTCTCCAAGCTGCGTGTGTTTACCTGCAACCCTAGCTCCAACAAAAATGCCACTTTTTAATATCTAATTCTACACTAGTTTAAATTTTTTTATGGCTATAGCACCCATATAGTAAGACTAGGAACCCATTGAAGTTCATGGGACAAACAAGCTTGTAGCATGAACAATTTTATATATAGTGTACCATGGGGGTAACAATGAAAGTATGTTGTTTTCAGTAAAATGCAGCAATACCTTGGAATCTTGTTATGACCAAGAAATCAAGAGATAGGCATGCTACTTATTTTTAAAAATTGGAATGGATTCTTAGATTGAAGCTCATGTAAGCATCTTTGGAAATTCACACAAATACTATGAGTATTGATTTTTTTTGGATTTTTTTTTTTCTTAGATTGAAGCTCATGTAAGCATTTTTGGAAATTCACACAAATACTATGAGTATTGATTTTTTTTCCAAAACCCTAAAAGGAACTTCGATGTCCTAGTAGGTTACCAAACTAGTGCTAACTATTCTATAAAGTGTGGACCTCCCACGGGACTCTAACCAATTCCCATAAGCACTTGACAACATGCAAAATTCTCAGGGCATAGTTTTATTTGTGAGCTTTCAAAATCAAAACCAGTTTTGCAAGCTTTATGATTTTAGATTCAGAGCATTTTCTAACAACACAAAAAAAACTAATCCAAAACAAAGACATCAGTCTATGTACGCACCAAAAAACATCTATTACCTTGCAACAACTTGGCTTAAGATTTAGAGTCTCTTTTAACGATACACACCAAAAACATGTACAAGTTTCCAAAAGCCTAGTTGTGAGCTTGTACAATCCTCTAGATAGATATCACAAAATGTGCTTCTATAACTAAAAGGGGTTCAAAAAAAGGTTCATGTGTCTAAAAAAGCTACTCCACAGTTCATACATAAGAGAAATATCCTTCAATGCATACCTCTAGATGACATTCTCTAAGGTTTAGGTTCACTAAACCATAGGCTTTATCTTGCGGGTTTGCCCTAATACAAATCCAAGGTCTGTGGGAGTTTGTGCAGACTAATGAATGACCATGTGCTCTTTTGGTTGAAGCCTAAGAATATGCACATACTCATAGTACATGTGCTTACATGCCAAGAAAGCTTTATGTGTATATCTCTCTTCTGAAAATCGAGACATGTACATCATAACAACTCTCTCTCAAAAACCAAAAAATGTTCACTTTTTAGTTTCTTGTCCAAGAACGTTGCAACCATACTTGCAGTTGACTTCAATATCTTTTGCGCTTCTTTGGAAATACCATGTCTCCACTTACGCTTCCTGTTAATGGAGCCTCCTTGTGTAAGAGCATCATTTGTATTGTTCATGCATCGTAGTGGTGTTGCAAAATCTGCAATTGAAATCCACTTTGCACCAAATTGTCACTCTCTTCCTTGGATAAGTTGGTTCCAATATCCACTTTCCACAAATTAGGAATGATAGGTGAGAATTTCACTTGCCTCTATACTTTTTGTGTGTGGCTTACTTCATAATTGTAGAACCATATCCACTATGAAATATTCTTGTCTTTAAAAATTCTTTTAGACCAAAAACATGGAGAAACCATTCCCACTTGATGGCTCTGTAATTTTTTACCACAAATTTTCTTCCCTTCCATTCCAAAACATTTCCTCATGCAATTGGCTAGCATCCTTTGTAAACCCACTCTTCATGGGAAACTTTGACCTCTTGAATACACCTTGCTGAATTCTCCCCTGGCTGCACTGGAATGCTCTCTTCTGCTTCACTGTCAGTGATAACATATACCTCTTCATTATCATCTCTATCAAAATGAATACGCCGTGGTCTCCCTTTGGTTTTGTGATGCCTTGCTTCCATTGCATATCCAGGTTTATGTGAGCTTGTACCAACTGCACTTGTTTCCTTCTTCTGTTGTACAGTCTCTTTGTCACCTTCCATCACAGGCTCCTCATACAAAGGACTACCAACAACCAAGCCTTTCATTGTACTCGCAAAATGAGTTGGATTTGGAGATTCTGATCTGCGTTTGGCACTGGCCATCATTGCTTCTATGGAAAGGCGTGTTCCCATGTATCTGCATGTGATGTATCCCAATCTTTTTGCACATTGAATATATGCATTCAAAACATCACTGACACATGCATCATAAAGTGATATTTTGCATTTACCACTTTCACCTTCTAGCCAACTTGCATGGATGCTCTCTGATAATTTTATGTTTGTGGACTCTTGTTGGCCTATAAATACAATACGATAAAAACCATAAAATAAGTTAATCTATGTTTTCATGTATTTTATATGAATCAAAGAAAAGAATGATATACCATTGTCTTAGAGCTTCCCCAATCCGTTTCTCCCACCAGTTAAACCATCTCTCTAAAGACTTTTTATTATCCCCTGTCACATTTTTCACCCACCATTCTTGTATTGTGGAAGCTAGAAGGGAGGCCTCATTTGTAGTCTCTGCTAAGCGCCATGCTTCACACATTTCAATGTGATGCATTTGTCTATCTATAGCGATATGTTTTTTAGTGTTTTTGTATAGACTCTACTCCCAATGGAAAAGACACAAGTGCTCCCTCCCCTCCATTACATTATGCCGTCCTCCATTGTATACAACTCGCATTGCCAACCAATTAGCCATGGCTTCATTAGACATAAATCCAGCAAGGTCTATTGGTTCATGTCCACGCATATCCATAACTGCATTTAAATTTCTCCACAACAAGATTTGTGTTTCTTTGTCTTCTTCTTTACATTCACATATTGCAATCACCTACAATGCTCGCATGTTGTACACATAGAACAAATAAGTAATGAAAGGTGTCTTGTAGAAATAATATGCTATCTAACATATTTTTATAAATTCACTTTAGGAACATAAACCGAGCAGGACATAGTTGCCCATCCTTCAATCCAATAAGTATGATCAACGTGCACCCATGCACTACCCAAATCTCCTGTCCCTCCTTGCCTTATTCAATTGACTAATTCAACTCTAGAAGCATGTCCTTTTGTTGGCATTTTGAATACGTAACATTTATCGCTAGGTCCATCCTGGCCTGGAAAACGACTTCCATGAAACAATTAAAAAACACATTGTTTCTGTAGCAATAGTATATTGTCATATCCATCCTCATTTGATACAATACTTTTGAATCCCCTATTTTGAACAAGGGGCATCATTTCCTAAAGAAAATGGTTAAGCTCTACATCAGTGGCTTCTAAATCATCTTCTTTAGTAAAAAATTGGAATAGCATTTCACAAGAAACTAACATTTGTACTTTTCTAGGACCCCCCTTCTCAATCTTTAAAATTGTCTTAACAAGATTGCACGCCTTTTCAAGAGTTTCCCTTCTAGTACCTAGCTGAACATTGTGGTCATGCACTCCCTGATGGATCACCAAACTTGTTACTGTTGTTTCCTTTGGCATCACATAATAGATCATACACTTGCAAATATTTGAACAAGTGACCATTTTTTCACAATAGTGGCAGGTTATTTTAGATTTACCTTTTCTAGCAGGATAACCCATGCTAATTTGTCTATCAAGATGTCCATGAAATAAGGCATCATTGTATCTCCTTTCACCAAGGTAAAAAGGGCATGTCACTCTACAAAATTGAAGACTTCCAAGACAATAACTCAAACAAATTGTGCAATCTATGGCCATGTTAATCGATGCTGGATGAGACAAAAGGTGATCGTCGTACTTTTTCTCCATACCAAGCATCATTTTATTGTGGTGAATCGTAGGAAGCTCAAAACAAACATTTCCATTATAAAAATTTGGGAGCTCATCAACCTTTTTGGGAGGTCCACAAATCTCTAAAAGTTTGGACAACCTGCATGAATTGCCTTTTTCTTTCATCGATGAAATGATGGATGTATCATTTGAATACTCCTGCCTTGTTTGCTCAACACAATCATGTGTTTCTTCAAAGGGTTTTGGTGACCTGGTTAGTTCAACCGTCTCCAAAATAACTGCATTTGTATCTTCATCAATATCAACATTTAAATGTGATGGAGAAAAACTTGTGTTACATGGTGTAGCATACATAGAATCATCACCGACTTATTCACTTGTTTCTAAAGTGTCAGCCACATAAACAGAGTCATCCAAATGTAGAATGTGATAAGCTGAGTACAGAGTATGGTTAAGAAGATAATGATTCTAATCTTCATGATCCCATCTTGGGAACAAATTTACCTTAGACAAAGAGCTCCCAGTCTAAACGATTGCATGCAAGCCTTCAAAATTAATAGAAGGAGACAATAGGCTTTGAAGAAAATATTCACTAAGTAGAACTCTCCATTTTGTAATGAGACTCTATAATCCACTTCGGCACCATTAATCATCCATGAAAGTATAGATGTAGCTATAGCTGTCATCTTTGATACAGACAGGGAGGAAGAATACTTGAGGGAAATAAAATGACAAGAATAGAAGGCAAAGAATGTGTATAAGGCACAAAGAAAGTGTAAAAGCATGCAGCTGCAAAAAGTTAATGCGTTCATTGAAAACTGTTCAGAATAGATGTGAAATATTCTCTCTTCAAGTTATGCACAATCATAGTCATTAAGATATATTCCAATCAACATTTTGTCAAATCCACTCTTAACTTACCGAGATTTTATAATCTCCCCAAATACGTGCATATAAAAAAATCAATATAGTATATATACTATATAGTTATATTATAGTATATATTATATGGTTATACTATATGTACATATACTATATAGTTATAGTATACTAATATTATATAGTTACATTATATGCTATACATACTATACGTTTAGTATAGTATAGTATATAATATATACTTATTGTTGTAGCGATACTAACGTATACTATATACTATATAGTTATAATATATACAATTCATGCTATATGTATAATTATAGTCACAATTATATAATTATAGTTACAAGTATATTTATACGTATGTATGGTATATCGTTATATTATATACTTATATAATATAATAGTATGTATATAGAGTATATAGTATATAATATATATAGAGTTATACTTTATACTTATAGTTATAATATATACTTATAGAGTTATACTTACACCTATAATTATAATCTATTAAGTAGTTATAATACATACTTATATAATATAGTAGTATGTATACTATTAGTTATACAACTCTAATAATATATATTTATATATTATAAACTATATATACTATAGTTATAATATATATTATACTTGTATTTATAGTTATACTATACTTATGTTATATACTATTTAGTTATAATATATCCTTACATAATAATATACTATAACTATATACTATAAATCTATAAAAGAGAGAAGTAGTCCAACGGCGCGCAGAGGCCATTTCAAAAAAAATTAGGTACCGCCATGGGTTTGAACTTTGTTGTAGTATATGCTTGCCTCTTTATTTGTCACTTAGAGGATAGTATTAACCTTCCCTCCCATCCCTCTCTCCTCTATTTCAAAAGGTTCATTGATGATTCCTTTGGCATTTGGTAGGACTCCCTTCTTAACCTTGAAAAAATACTCAAGCTTTACGGTTCTCCTCTCCAAAACCATATCAAAATTTCCTCTGCCATTTCTACCATAGAAGCTTCCATCCTTGTTATACATTTCTTCAAAGTGTTGGAACGAGGCTATGGGGGATGCAGCCTGAGGGAAGCCATGGCGTGGAGGAAGCACAGCAGAAGGCGAGAGAGAGAGAGAGAGAGAGAGAGAGAGAGAGAGAGAGAGAGAGAGAGAGAGAGAGAGAGAGAGAGAGAGAGATCTCGACACAGCTTGAAGCAAAAGAACACGCTATACTAATTTTTATTAATGGAATCCTTTACATAGCCTTTGGAAGATGATGTCTACCTCACCTTTTTCCACATGCAAACTCAACTAACTAATGGTCTATACCTGCATGCCTTGAGACTTGGTTCCACGGGCTGACCAATAAGCTGACCAATAAGGGCTTGAACCCAACAATCCCCCCCTCAAGCCCGAACTGGACAAGCAACTCATGATACCTCGAGTTTTTGGTATACTCGTCAACAGTGAGTTTTAGGTTTTCTCACAACCAAGAATTTTTGGTTTATCCATAACCTGGTGCTAGGTCAGTAACCCCCCCTTGAACAGATAGGGTGTAGGTCAAAACATTAGCTACCAAAAGTGATTGGAGTTTTTGGTTCACTGCCAAACCTTGGGTTAAGGTGTACCCAGTAACCTCATGAGAAGCGGGACAAAAAATGGGACTTGAGAACAAAAACTGATAATTTGGGAGGTCTTACCACTCATGTGTGGTGGTAGTGTCTATACCCCGTTCAGATTTTTGGACATGGCTTTAAGTGACATTTGATAAGCTAAAAACAAAGCTTTTGACAAGAAATATATGATTGTTTTTGACAATAGACAAAAGCATAACAAACCTATGACAACAAAAAGAAATGACAGAGCATGACTTTCGACCGGAACAACTTGATTGAAGAACCTTTGAAGAATACTGCCAGTAGAAAGCCAAAAAAAAAAACCATTTGAAAGTGACCAGTTCGAACTTGCTTCTTTTGTGACTCCTTTTCTGTGTGACTGCTTCCTTTCCCTTTGTGCCGATTCTTATAGTCATTTTTGGGATGATGATGATGTTGAGGATGCCGCTGGCGATTTTGGCTACTTGTATGCGATGTGCGAGTACATGGTGGATCATAAACATCTGCAGCACAAGTAACATGCTTCTCGACCGGTGTCCAAGGCCATACTTTGCAAAATCACCTCGTAATGCTGGAATCTTTGTGTGCACTTGGAGTTTGTTGTAATGAATCTTCAACTCCGAATTATTCGTCATGGTAGAAAACCTGCTTTCGTTGTCCTTGTCTATATGAGCTTAATCACCACCGTCGTCAAGACCTTGGTCGAGTCACTCACCGTCTTGAGAAGAGTGGGATGGTCCTCTTAATCCAATTAATTTCCAAATGGTGTGAACACCCAAGAAAAGAAAAATTCTGCGTTTTTCTGTAGCAGCAGTCGACGACACAGAGCTTGTGGACGGGTTCGCTCACAGCGGGCTCTAGAGGCCGATTTAGGAGATGATGCAGTATCGAAATTTGCTCAAACAGCCAGGGCGAACTGCATGATGTCGTTTTTGTGTGTTTTGCAGCAGGTCGATTTCGGGTCTTTCCTCCTCTGCAAGCAGTGGTACCCGCGAGGCTTCTCGAGCACAGCCCTCGAGGCTCTGATACCAGTTGTTGGAACGAGGCTATGGGGGATGCAGCCTGAGGGAAGCCATGGCGTGGAGGAAGCACATCAGAAGGCGAGAGAGAGAGAGAGAGAGAGAGAGAGAGAGAGAGAGAGAGAGAGAGAGAGAGAGAGAGAGAGAGAGAGAGAGAGAGAGAGATCTCGACACAGCTTGAAGCAAAAGAACACGCTATACTAATTTTTATTAATGGAATCCTTTACATAGCCTTTGGAAGATGATGTCTACCTCACCTTTTTCCACATGCAAACTCAACTAACTAATGGTCTATACCTGCATGCCTTGAGACTTGTTCTCACGGGCTGACCAATAAGGGCTTGAACCCAACACAAAGGACCCTCCTTTTCTCCTTCAGGGATTCTTGATTCTCATTGCTTTCAAAAAAGTCTTAACTCTTACAACTACATTCCCTGGCAATCTTGGCACCCCACCCGCCAAAAGGTTGCTTTTACCATTGTAGAGCTTGAAAGATATATCATTAGAGAGAGCTCTTTGGAGGGATTCCTTACCGCTCGCTATCTTTTCTTCCAAAGGCTAAGAGCAAGAGGTTATCCCCAAGCTCTCCTTCATAATTGTTTTTCCCTCATCTCTTACAAAGTTAGAGCCTCTCTCTTAAGCAAGAAACCCAATTCAAAAGGCTCCCCCATTGTGGTCAAATTCCATTTTCACCCTTTACATGCAACCATAATTCCTCTCCTACCTTGATTAAACCTCTCACTCTTCACCTTAGCACCACACCGGAATTATCCCACCTCCTCAAACCCCTTGTATGTTGGCTCAACGCACCCAATGTCGAAAAAATGCTAACCTCTAATTCTCGCGCCCCTCCCTGACCTCTTCAAAACCTCCTTGTTGGTATACCTTAAATCCTTCTATATCCCCTCCTTTGGGTTTAGACTTTACTTCTCTAGTTATGAGTCACTTTTTTTAAAAATTTATTTTTGGTCCCTTCCCCTGTTTTTTTGCCTCTCTTAAATGAGTCGCCCTCCAAGATTTTGCAGTTCGTGCCTTGACCCTTATTTCAGTCAAGTTCTTATCTTGATGTTACTCCCCCAATGGATGCACTTTGTACAAAAAGTGTCAATATTTACATCCTTGTACCGAAAATCCCCTCTATCCTCCTCTTAATATTCCTCACTTTTGTACCCTTCTTGGGTTTGTAACCATCAACCCTTATTTATAAACCCCCATCCCTTGCAAAAAGATTAACACTATTGATGAGCTTAATATAAGTGAAATGCGTTTAGTGTTAATTTTTTGTCTCCTTCCCCTCCCCTTCCCCGCGCCCCCCCCTCCCCTGTTTCCCTCTTATTTCTTGGCAAGTATCTCTCGCTTAATGTTCATACAATACTATAGTTTTGTGGCATTCTTTGCCGTAGATGTTTTAGCATAGCAATTGCCGCTCTTTTTGCCCTCCTTTCTCTACATCTGTTTCTCTTCTCGTCCCTTTTCCTTGAATGAGTTTGCACCATCCTCATGGTTTGCAACCTTGTATTTTATTATAGTCTTTCTAAGTACCATCTGAAAGGTTTTACACGTGCCTAATGGGTTAGATTTATTCTTCATTTCCCCAGGTTCTCCTTTCTACCCCCGTCGCCTGCTCGGGCCTTCGCCATTGCTTGCCTTTCACCCCTTTTTTGCCACACCTTGAGACTCTTTGCTCCTACCTGCACCTTGAGCCTTTTCCATGCTTGCCCTTGTGTGACCTATTTTCATCCCTGCTGCTTTGTTTTCTCTTCTTCCCATGTTTTTGTACACACTTCACCTCTCAGATTTAGCGATGGCTTGCACAAGCTCCCACAACCTCCCTAAATCCCCCCCGCTACATTTTGCCTTGTAAGCCTACTTTGATTTCCTAATTTCCTACCTCCCCTTGCTCTTGTGCATCCGCCACCTGGTTTGAGCCCTACACTTTTGCGCGAGTGTTGTTGGCAACCTCAAGCCTTCTGCTATTAAGAAGGGTAGTTTCTTAGATTCGCATTTAGCGTTATGCTGCATTCGCTCAGCACCCTCTATCAATACGGCAAGCCAATTATCACCACAACAACTGTATTGTGCATTGCCTTTTCCAACCCTTGGCAATGGATTTCCGGTACTAACAATGCACTGATGCTAAGATCCTTGGCATATTTGGGCACAACACTGGGGAGCTTACACTTTTGCGCTTCACTGCAAGCCTTCAGTATCAGCCGTAAGGATCATCTACCATGACTAAATGTTTGCATCAACTTTGCTCTGTAGCGCTTGCCTATGGGCTTTGCAGCAGACTTGATAGATCTTCACTATTACCCACCACAGCTAACAGGTCCTTCCCATTGCGTTTCGACTTCAACTCCAAGTGCCATCATAAGCTAGCAGGACCTTCACGAGGCAGACTTTAACTCCAAATACCAACAACAACAACCCCTTATTCTTTCGGGCCTCGACTACGATTTCCAACAGTTTTTCAATAGTCTGAGCCTACCCATAATCTCCCAGTCCTTCTAAGCTTTATGTTTTCCTTGTGGTCAGTTAACTCAAATCTGCTGCATCATGTGCTCCTACTTTCTTTTTTCCTTGTGTAAGGTAAACAAAGATCTGCTACCTCATGTGCTCCCCCCACTTTCTTCAGAAATTGGTCCGATTTAATTTCAAAATTTTATACCCACCATTCAATAGTATTTGTGGCAGTTTTTTCATCTTGGAATAATCTCAGAATCTTCTATCCACCATTCAATAGTATCTGTGGTAGTTTTTCCATAATGAAATAATCTCAGATGCCTCTGGCTGCCATTCAATAACATTTTTGGGCAATATTTTCTTATTGGAATAGTACTAGTATTTCAACAAGACGTTGTCCGCCATCTGCAGGCTTCCACCTTGGTTGTATAATCGACATGTCCTCAAGCGCAGTGGATACTAAAGTTGTAGAAGGTATTGTCACAAATAATTAAGATTGCAAACTATAGTGGACAAACCTCTCACTAGCTGCCTAATCATCACCACCTCTTCAACATGGAATCCTCCTCTACCCCTACCCTCCAAAGCAATCTCGTGCCCTCCTTTGGTACCTCTCCTTTCCTTTCACCATCTAGATCTATTGCCATTTCTTCCTCCGTCGGCATTGGCTTTTCCAACGTGGGCTCCCCCTCCCCAACAAACACTTTTGCCTTTCCCACACCGGCATCCTCTTCTTTAACACTTCCTACAACCCTTCCAGGATTCATTATATGGCTACGGCCCTCATCGATCCCTTTGCACTTGTCAACCAACCTAGCACTCCCTCTTTCTCCTCTAAGAAAGCTCTCTTCAACATGGAAGATCTTCAAGGACTCACCGCCAATCTCCCTGTGGAGGAATTTGATTTCTACCCTCCTTCCTTGAAATGTTCTATCATAATAATCAATATCTAATTCTCCTAAATGATTTTCTCATATTAAACTGATCATTTAATGTGGGGAAGTGCCAAGGGAGAAAAAGCTAGAATATTGGTTAAGCTAGCAGACCGCCCACAGTAGGGATCCAAAGGGAGAGCCATGTGCAACAATGGGCTAAAAATACCCTAAGGTTCAGCCCATTAAGACTTCCAAAATGCTAAGGTTCCAAAATTCAAAGGTTGTGTCCCCATGCATCTCTTACATCCCAATGAGCCTCCTTAGTTGTAGGCAAAACAACTTTGACAACAGCAACCCTGGTAGCAAAACCTAGAGCATCCTCAACATCTCCTGCATCCACAGTACCAGGACGTACATCAATGCCCTGCACAATGTTCCAAACTCCCTTTGATACAAGTACATGTTGCATCATGTAAGCCCACACAGGGTGATTGTCCCCATCCAATCTGTCCTCAACAACAAACATCTTGAACACATATGGATTGTTATCAGCTATGGAAAATGCTGACACCTGATGTGCAAACTTCCCGAAATGAGGAGAAAGTGAGTGAGACCAGAACGCGTTATATATAGCACAACCCACAATAGACTATATGGGACCTGTTATGCAGCAATTGACACTGACAAAATTTTTGCACAAAATGACGAAATTGCATGTGGAGACCTGGTTGTAGTGGAAATGGAGGTCGAATTGAGCCCAAAATGAAATTCTGAGCAGACCAAGCTCTACGAGCTTGCTTGAAATTTTTGTTGACATGTTGATGCTCGCCAAAGCTTGTTGAAATTCGAGAAAACAAGCAGGGGTGTTCTGGCGATGTTGGCGACTAAG
Source organism: Adiantum capillus-veneris (assembly GCF_014529385.1). Lineage (NCBI taxonomy): Eukaryota > Viridiplantae > Streptophyta > Polypodiopsida > Polypodiales > Pteridaceae > Adiantum > Adiantum capillus-veneris. The sequence continues at coordinate 99,602,662 of NC_140932.1, read as the reverse complement.
CCCGAGAGAACGTGACCTCCTCTGATACCAATTGTTGGAATTAGGGTTGCAGGGAAATACACACATCCCAAAAACTATCAAAGACATGCAAGCATGTCTTATTATGATCATTCTAAACACAACCAGGTAGACACAAAAATTGCGAGAATGAAAAAATTGGGTTCCACATTGTATCCATCCTAGCCTCCTTGAAAAATAGTTACGTATACCCAAATTGGGTTTTGTATGCTTAGATATGTCTCTAAGCTAAAAGTTGACAATGTTAATTGAATTTAATTACCAATATTGTGTTAGAATTAGGGTTGCAAGAAAACACACACAGCTTGGAGAAGACAAAGAAAGCTCAAGGCACACAAAAAAGAGTATACTACATAGTGTGCAATGGAAAGATAAGATAGACCTAGAGTGATGGGCGCATGCCCTAAGGACATGATTAGTCCACAAAGGGGAGTAAGCCTAAAGCTTTGTCAAAAGATTCAAACTTCTCACAAGACAATGCCTTTGTGAAAATATCTGCAAGGTTGTCCTATGTTGGCACATAAGCCAAGATGATTTCTCGTACTAAGAGCCTCTCCCTGACATAGTGGTAATGCATCTCAATGTGATTTGTGAAAGCATGAAAAGTCGGGTTCCTTGTAACTGCCAATGTGATTTGATTGTTAGTGTAGATAGACTTGGCAATGTCTTGTCCGACACTCAAATCAACCATAAGGCGTTTGAGCCATATACACTCAACCATAGCTATGAAGACTTCCCTATACTGAGCCTCACAACTGAAAGTGACCACAGTAGTTTTCTTCTTGCTCAACCATGATATGCATGAATAGCCAAGCATGTAACAAAAACCACTCATAGACACTTGTGTTGCATGTCAAAACAACCAGCCCAATCTGAGTCCAAAAAAGCATGTAAATCTAGCGGCAATGAGCCCCCCTTGGGATAAAACAAACCAAGATGTAAAGTTCCACTCAAGTAGCAAAAAATCCTCTTGAAAAATTGCTAATACTTAAACCCTAAGCTATCCATGAATCTTTTGACGTGTGAGACTGCAAGCTGAGTATTCGGCCTTGTGTTGCATAAATAAGGCAACCAACATTAGTTTGGTAAAGAGTGACATGGGCAAGATCACCAATATCATGAAGACTCAATTTCAAACCTGTTTCCATGGTACTGGCAATAGGTTTGCAACCCTCAAGTCCAAGCTTACATAGCAATGTCTCTATGTAACTTGTTTGACACAAGGCAATACCACCATCACATTGCTTAAATTGTATACCAAAGTAATGATGCAACATCCCCAAATTCTTAAGATAACATTCAAATTAGCCTTAAATTTCACAATATGTTTCTCATTTTGTCTAGTGATCAGCAAACCATCCACATGAGAACAACAATGAGAAGTACATCACCCTCATGCTTTATATACGATTTGCTTTATGTTGGGCTGTTTTATGAAAGCCTCGTTTGATCAAACGAGTGTCAGCATTCTCATACCAAGCACGAGGCAATTGCTTCAACCCATACAAAGCTTTCTTACATTTTCACACTTTATCCTCTTGTCTTTTCTTCACAAAATTGTGAGGCTGTGTTACATAAACTTCCTCAAATATGTCACCATTGAAGAAAGCAGTAACAATGTTTGATTGATGTACATCCCAACAAAAATGAGTTTCCAATGCACATAGAAAATGCACAAAAGTCATACGGAAAATGGGAGAAAAAGTCTCTTCATAATCTATGCCTTTTTGTTGTGCATAACCCTTTGCAACAAGTCGAACCTTATAACGATCAATCTCACCATCCGGCTTGCGTTTCAACTTGTAAACCCACTTCGTATGGATTTTTTCTAAGAGGAAAATCACATAAATTCCATATGTCATTTTCTATAAGTGCATCATATTCTGATTGCATGGCAGCCATCCAATTTTCTAAATTATGGGCTTCATCATCAAAAGATAGAGGTTCCTCAACATCACATAAACTAGACACAACCAAAGCATAGCAATCTGATGCATAAGATGCATGACAAGAATTTGAATGAGTACGACTAGACAAAGGTGCATCCAATTTAGTGTCACGTAAAGTATGCACCAGCCATTTAGGCATACCTCTAGCCTGCTCATTCTCAGCCCTTTTCTCATCAAGTACATCATATACATTTACATCATTAATAGGATGATCTGTAACATTTTCAAAAACCCCTGTAGGCTGTACATTTTTCTCATTGGAATTTACATTCGAACTTCTACCACTGAAAGGAGGCAATAAAGTATCAAAAATGTCCTGTAAGCTTACAATATTGTCTCTGGTACATGACAGCAAGGACTGAACAGAATCTTCCACAAACACAACATCCCATGAAACCAAGATACACTTTATTTGCGGATGATACAACATGTAACCTTTGCTTTTAACACTATAACCAACAAAAATATATTTGATAGCCTTATCATCCAATTTTTGTTGCTACATTTGTGGCACCAAAGCATATACCAAACAACCAAAACCACACATGTGCTCAATAGAAGGCTTTCTATCATGCCATGCTTCATATGGAGTCATAGACTGCAAGGCTTTTGTAGGACACCTGTTAAGTAAATAAGTGGCACATATAATAGCCTCAAGCCAAAATGAATGTGGTAAAGCTTGACTTTTGACCATATATCTTGTCATTTTTGTAAGAGACTTGTTTTTCCTCTCAGCAACACCATTTTACTCAGGTGTATACGGAATCGTATATTGGTGTTTATGTACATAATTCTAATAACCTATCTATGCATAGGTAAAGTGGTGAAAAATATCCGTCGTCAATATTTCTCATGGGAACCCCACCTTTTGCTTTAACTTTAGGTGTGCATTATCAATAAGTGTGATTTTGCATATGTATATTATAGTTGAGGCTATTTAAAATAGATAAATAAAAATGTCTTCACCTATACTTTTTGTATTATCCATATAGATTTCTATGCTTCACCTATGTAATAAATAATGTTGATAATATTTTTACATGGAAAAATAGCTTTGGGAGGACTTTTCTCAAGAAGATATGTACATTTTTGCACATTTGATTTCAAAGGAGGAGTTGTGAATTTGCATATGTATAGTATAGTTGAGGCTATTTAAACCTGATAAATAGAAATGTCTTCACCTAAACATTTTTTATTACCCATATAGATTTCTATGCTACTCTTTATATAGATCCACAGAGTAATAAATAACTTTTAAAAGAAGACTTATGCATTTTAAAGACCTACAAGCCTATACAAAGGGATGTATTTTTGGTGCTATAGGTTTTATGTAAAGTTTCCACTGGATATGTGGACAAAGGTATACATAAAAAATTTGACATGTGTAAGATCTTTTAAGAGCTTGGTGACATGTGTGAAACTTCTACACTTTTACACAAAACCTAACTCAAGCTTCACTCTCTCTCCTCATTTTTGAGTCATTTTTATCTCTCTCTCACCTCTTACAAATAAAAAAATTGACCCAAGGACCAATGATGACCTTGGGGGACTTATTTTGGCTTTCCTAGGGCTCTAAAATGCATTTATACACTTTCAAATAACCCATTCTTTTTTTTAGACTTAACGAGCAAAGATCGAGCACCAAAACTCAAGCGAGGAAAAAAAATTCAAGCGAAATCACAATTTGGTTAGCTTTAACTATTTTTCTTTGTGAATATTGTTGCACACTTCCATTAAGATGTTCTCAAATTTAATGATGAATTAGATTGAGGCTCAATAAGCAAGAACAATAAAGCCAAATCTACGTATACCAAATCACAAGAACATGTGTTGTAATAATTTTTTTTTTTTTCATTAGCAATGTCCTAAAGAGTATGTTTATCAATTACCTACTTAGATCATGTGTGTGTGTGTGTGAGAGAGAGAGAGAGAGAGAGAGAGAGAGAGGGAGGTGGGTGCTGAACAAGGTCGATGATTTTTTTACTTGCTTAAATTTATTTGAGTATTGATATGCCAATGTTTATCATGAGTCTCTAAGATAGACCATGTGGTTGGAACAAGCTCTTGGTTCCCTATGGTTCATAAGTAATGACGTGGCAAACTTGAGATGTAATGGAGATTTCTTATCTAGAAAAGTGGCCAAGACTGAGAGATTCTTTGGTGCCTCTATTACCATGCACCTCCAGGCATGCATCATTGCTATACTTCTTGGTTGCATTTGGGTTAAAGTGCACGAGCTTGCTTGGAAGCTCTGGTAAGATGTGCACAACATGGTCAATATAATTCACTCACAATTGTGAATCCCCCCCCCCCAAAAAAAAAAAAATAAAAAAAAAAATGTACACAACATGGTAAGCTTTTTGGGTTGCATTTTGAGAAGCATTGTGTAATTAATACTATGAGGATTGTATATAATACCTCATTAAAAAATGTGCAATCTCATCCCTTGAAAAACCAATGCTTACTATTTTTGAATAAGTTCCCCCACCACCCCGTTTGAGGTTGCATTTGGAAACACAATTGTTTGGTGGTTGGTGAGAGGCTTCGAGTCAAGAAAACATGACATTTAGTTTATATTTGTATGCTTATATTACCTGTTAAGAAACGGCATTACATTATTATCATTTGCTATGCATATACATTCCTAAGACCACCTCATTTGGTTTCCTTCACCAAGCATCTCCAATTTGCGTTTGGAAATGCAAGTGTGTAGGGGGGTGGTGACAAGCTACAAGAATAATTTAGAACTAGTTTTGTATTTGTTAGTATAAAAAAATATATTTTATTTTTGCAAAACTCACAATTGTGAGTGATTGTATTAGCATCACACCAAGACATATACAAATAGCCTCAAGATCATGCCGAGCCTTGAGGGGCAAGTGGTTACATCAAGCCCTAGAAATATCTAGAACCAAAAACACACTCCTCTACCCAACAAGGCTCGATCAAATGACGAGAGTCTCCTTAAGCCAATCTTTTGACTTTTGCCTTTTACCTACCACCATTATTAACTCTTTACTTTCTTGAACAATCTTTGAAATTCTAGCCACAAAGAGGTCGCTATCAAAGACCCGGCAGTTTCTGGCCTTCTAGATCCTATTAAGAAACAATTCTGACAATTTGAGTATAGATTAGCAGTGTAGGGCTTCTGAACTGTTTCCCTCCAAGGCACATATCCTTTTTGAAAAACCCTATCTTCCATGTTCTTTGTATTCATTTCCACACCTATCTACCAAGCCTCTCATAGCTGGGCATTCCATGAAGACATGTGTAAGGTCTTTGCTAGACAATCTGCACCCTGAACACCTATCGAACCCGATACTACGTGCCTGAATCTTGAAGCATGTTGGGAAAGACCCCCACAACATCTTCCACATAAATATTTTTATAAAATGAGGCCACTATGGATTCCAAATGTTCTTTGTGACCTCTACCCATCGAGCTTCCTTGCATTGCTTCTTCCATTGTTTGTTCAAAGGGGCGACCCAATCCATCGTGTGCATCAAAGCTCGGTAGATGCCCTTGGTATGAGGCTTCAAAAAGTGTCTACTCATAGGCCATTTTCAAGATTTCCACTCAAAAGTGGATTTCAAAATTGGCACCAGAATGTTATCCAGGCCTTCAACAACTCTATTGATAAGAAGCATCTTAGTGCCATTGAGTTGAAACTGGATAGCCAGCTGGTGAGAGGATTTCGAACACTTATTGTCACCATCCCAAAAGTGGGTCAAGCACCGGAGTCCTTTATTGTTCATTCTTCTTGCAATCTCTCTCCAATAACGGTTCAAAATTACACCAGAAGAGTTAGACAGCGAAGGAGTTCTGTAGAACAAACTTACTAAGGAAAGTGAAAATCTTAAAGATAATGATACAAAGAAATCTTTGCACATAGAGTATTTAAATGTCAAAACAATGGTATAGCAGGAGGATGAGTTATCCTGGATTTCTAAGAATCCAAAAGCTTTAGAAACAAGTGAAAGGATCACGATGGCTTTCTAAAACAATAAGAAAGTAATAAAATCTTTAGGTTGATTTTAAGTATAATTATATAAGGTGAAGCACTATTCAAGAATGTCTCTTTTATTAACCCATCGAGTGCCCTCCTCGCAAAGAAGAAAACCAAATATACTAGTAAATTTTTTGAAATTTGTAAGATTTTTGAGCTAAGTTTTGACATCATTGCACCGGTTTTTCTTCTCTTTATCATGGTTTGCTCATTAATATACATATAACTAATTAATATATATGTGTATGTGTATGTATGTAATATAGAACCTACTAGAATTAAGATGAAATAAAAATATCCATTTAATACTTTAAAACCAAAATAACATTTAAGGTAAGTCTCAATCATCGCTGAAAACATTGAAAGTATCCCAACCCAACACATCTCTGAACCAATGATCCACAATTACACCCAAAATGTAACCCTTTTACAATGGCCTTATGGACTCCCAAAAAAACAATGCGAAAGTTCATTATGATCTACATAAGGCTATGTGAGAGAAAACAAATAAAATTTAAATAACATTTAAGGTAAGTCTCAATCAGGCCATTTTTTAATGTTCTTCTAGGCTACTCGCAAATGGCTTATATATTATAAAAGGGCCCCAATAATAAGGTAAATGATACACATTGCACATTAGTATTTTGAAACAAAATAAAACAAAAAGGAAGTAAAATAAAAAGACACATTAAAAATCAAAACAAAAGAATGTTTTAATGCTTTCAAATAAGCATAGAAAATAATTAAACAATTTCGTGAAGTGATTTTTTTGAAATCCTCAAATGAGAGAATCGTTTATCAATACCTCAGTGTTTAAGAAAGATGTATCTGACCTTAGGCTTAAGCTGATTGAAAATTGAGATTAGCCGGTTGCAAAGGATGGCAAAGGAGAAAAAACCCGATAAAATATACTAGAAAAAAATAGTTCGAATATTTTGCAAATTAAAATTTTTTTACTAGTATTTCCATTTTGTATTTGTATAAGGAAGAAACTTGCCGCTTAGACACAAAGGACTTTCTAGAAGACTACATCATAAGATCAAACTCCTATGAATATTTTGTTTGATGTTTTGATCTCTAAAGTCATTTTCAAGCATGTAGAGAAAGTAAATGCTGCCTTGGAGAATAGCTTTCTATTCCAAAGTTTTAGCTTTTTATTCAGAAGACTTTTGAATTCCTTAGGGACACTTGTGATCTTTCAAAGAAGGTGATGTAAGGAAACAAAAAGGACAACAAAGTTATTTTACAAAGACCCTTGCTATGTGGCGCTCATCCAGCCAAAGAATCCAACGGCCCGAGTCTTGCAACAACCTTGCACAATGAACCCTATGGTTTTCCACATGCCAAAAAACATGTGTGTGTGTGTGTGTGTGAAAGTAATTAAAATTATGTAAGATGAAGCTTCACTTTAGCATTCTAAAACAATAGAATGCAAGAAAAGTAAAGATAGGATATGAAATGAAAGGTAAGTCTCCATCATGCACTGAAAACTATAAAAGTCCCCCTAACCCATGCCAACACTAAGTGTTTCTTTTAGAAAGCCAAAAAGAGGTACACTTTTAGTTTCCTTTTCAAGAGTAAGGATCACAAGAGATCACATGAAGTAACTCTTTCTAAGTATATGTAGAGCCTTCCAAATTGTATGCCTCAACTCATTGTTCCAACTTGAACTCCCCACCATAACCAATAAGAGCAACTTAAGACTCACTTTGATTACTTTCCATTTGAACATTATTAAGCGCTCTCTCTCTCTCTCTCCACACATCCAAAAGAAAAAAGATTATGTAACTTTAGACTAATTTTAAATAGTGAAATAATGAAGACAAACACATAATGTAATGTATATAAAACTATCCATGGAAAATTATGTGGATGCCGCACATTTTTGCAAGCAGACTATGTCTTCGGATGCTACACATTTTCTTCTTCATTGACATCTAAGCCTTAAATATGATTTCCCATTCGCATTTTTTTGCTCACTTATTTGAGTTTTAGTTGAGGTGCTCATATCACTTATCAGTTTTCTTGAAGCTTTGAGTATGCATGGTCAAAGGTATTCATGAGGTTGGCTATGAAATGAAGGTATCCCTCTCTCTCTCTCTCTCTCTCTCTCTCTCTCTCTCTCTCTCTCTCCACCCTCGCTCACGTCCTAGTTCGTGATACAAAAAACTAGGTGGTGCCTCTACATTTTTCTCAAATTTTGTGTGTGATATTTGGGTGTGTAGTTGTGTTTGGGGTCTGTGTGTTGTGTTTTTCATAGACCTTCAAACCCTATGAGCAACACAAGAGCCTTCAGAGGTGTCTATAGGCCACTTCTCTTATTCCTTTCCCTGGAAAGCCTCATTTTTTGGTGCCCCCACTGGGGAGGGCTTTCATGTTAGTCTGTTGCATGTTTTAAAGCTCAAGATTGTGTCATGTAAATGCTAAAGATTCATGTGGTTTGAGTGCTTAATTTCTAACATGATTGAGTTGGTTGCATGAATCATGAACTTTTGTATGAGCGTGCCATTCCACTTGCAAGATAAACCATCCATGTCATTGTGAGCACAAAATTGCAATTCCAAAATGTTATTCGTGGAGTTTTGATCCTCATAGGTCAAGGGAAATAGACGTATCAGTAAATCCTTTCATTCTATCTCTCATTAGGTATGACCTTAATCTAGATGTGTATATCTTTATTTTACTTTAGACATTAGGTTATGTGGTGCATGTGTGTACTATGGATGGTAGGTTGGGAAAATAGTTCTACTCATTTCATTTTGCATCCCATATTAGGATCAACATCACAATTAGTAGAAATATCAATTTTCAACAATGCATGGTGTTCTTGTTTGGTGCACAAAAGGTCGTAGAAATACAAAGCGGTTTGTATCCAGGATTCTCGTAGCTCTAGTTGAACCATTTTCTCTTGCAACCTTGATTGGGCTTGAAGAAGATATCTTATTTGAAATTGTGAGGAGGCTTCCTCACTCAGCGTGGGTGGATATTGAAGACAACGAGTTGGTAATCAATTGCTACTACGTCATTGCCTTAAATGAGCACAAAGATTTCTCTTTTATACAATTTTTTTGTACTTTGGGGATTGTTGAGAGAGTTCCGTTTATCACTTGGAACGTAGTCACCAGTTGGGACCAAGAAAACAAAGTGCTAGAAATTTTCATCGATCGCTTAGGTTTTGAGGAATTACAATCCTTTCTAGAGGTAATCAATAGAGTTCCCTTCTATTTTGACCAAACATCTTGTGACCTCATTGAAGCTTGGTTAGCCGAGGACAAGGATCTAGGGTGGTTTTTCTTGACTTCACCATTTTCAAGTTGTTGGTTGTGACTCGCTTGTTTTAATCCCTATTGTAAGCACTTTCTTTGTAAAATGGAGGGTCACAGTAGATGTCAGGATACCCCCTTTTCTTTGGAGACCTTGGTGAGGATGATGAACTATTTCTTGGAAACTTTTGCATGGAATTGAATATTAATCATCAAGTGACAGATTAAGAGAGATTGGGTATGTTTGAAGTAGTCCTTAGAAAAGATGCATGCACTTGGTTTCAATCCCTGCCTGAGGAGGTTAGAGGTAATTTTCAACAAGTTGTACAGAGGTTCTTAGACCACTATTTTCAGTCCACAACACCCAAAACTTGTGGCAAGAAATCATCATTTTGAAACAAAATTTGTTTAACAATTACCATGCATATAAAAAGGGATTTTTGTGTCTATGGAGTCTTTGGTTAAGAAGCCTTCCTAACCCTAGGGATGGGGCTGAGTTTTTGAAAAAACAGAGGTTTATTGTTGAACTATTTCCAACTTTAAAAACTAAGGTGATGGTAAGCGAGCCGACAAACGTTACTGAAGCTGAGCAAAGAGCTACTCAAAAGTTTTGAAATTGAAGTGTGTGCAGGATTGTAATAGTAATGAAAACAACCCAACAAGGGAGATTGGACAAAGGTCCAACCATTGTGAAGTCCTAGAAGTCAAGTCGGAGGTAATCAAGAGTCTGAACAAGTCAATTAACAAATTTTCCATTCTTTTTTCACAAGGTGTAAGACCAAGAGGACCGCCTCAATGCCCACTGGAGTGAGAGCCTAAACCTAGGCCGGTGCTAGAGTTCTAGAATTGTGGAGAAAGAGGACATGGCATGTCCGATTGCCCTTATCCAAGAGGGGAGATAGGGAGGCCAAAACTAAACTATCTGATGATGAATGCGAACAACTCACCAACAACCATTCTTACTGCAACAATGGAACACAGGACCAATGTCTGATGTGAGGCCACCACCACCGAGTATTACCATGCACCAAACAATTTTTTTCTGAGCAAGGACAAACCCGAGCAAGTGTTTGTATACGATATAGTAAATTTTATCGTCAAAACATAATATTTATGGTTTGTTATATGTTCATGAACCACAACAAAAAGGGTTATCAATGGAAAGACTACCTCCTAAATCAAAGTTTACTTTTAAGAAAATAAACACAATATTGAAAATATTATCTTCTCTCTTAGGCTCGCTTGGGCTTCATATGTTTGAGCATAAAGTAAGATTGATAGACTAATAAGAGCTCTAGCTCTGTACTCAATGCTCAAGTCATCGTAAGTTTCTTTTTGTAAGGTCATTTGTAGTGCTCCTATGTCTAGTACTTTGGTTCTTGATTGTCATTTATACTTGAGAGCATCTTAGACCCATCAATTTGATAGCAATTTATTGTACCTCATTAGTTCATTTATACACCAATCTTCTTTTCCATGTCGTCTTGCCCTATCTATACTACAAGGTTGTGATCTTCATACAAAGACACCATTCTTACACGACATATCGCTGACAATCACCATTATTATGAAAGACTTATTTTGTTACAATAAAATCATGTTTTCCCTTAATTGACCAATATAGTACTTTTTTAATCAATTTATGAAAACAACAACCAAAATTTATAGAGTTCTATGCCTAAATTTTTTTATAAAGGCATCGTCATAACTAGCTGAAAAAAGTTAGTTGTAAATAAATAAAATAATTAGGATCTTTTTACCATACAATGTGACAACCTCAAAGCTTAGGGGTGTGAGTCTTCATATGAAGAGATTCTTTCACAAAAGATTGAAGATGCTACTCCTTTCTATTTTGAATCATTGTTTGAAAAAGTATGGCAGATGTAAGATATCAGGAAGGCCATAACATCCACCACTCAATGGAAAAGCACATAATAATTGGAATATGCTTTACATCCTTGCTCATAAGGAATATTCATGTAACCACCAATTATAAGAGGTAAATTTTGCTTCAATCTATGAAGATCAAATCCATGCCCTACTCTAAAAGGTAGTATTGGAGCCTTCTTCACATCTGGAATGATAGTTTCAACAAGAGGGGAAGCCACTGTAGTGACTTTGTATACTAAATTTTTTGCGGCAAAATGCAATCTATTTTGAGCTTGTGTCCTCTCAAGATAAGGTTGTATGGAAATCTTACTAGTTCAATGAGGGAAAGAGCTGGATTGTATTGACAATGCATTGTTTTGCAATTGATCATGTTGTCCACCAGAAAGAACGACGCTAAGTGAGAGAAGATGCTTCGATCTCTCTCTCTCTCTCTCTCTCTCTCTCTCTCTCTCTCTAAAAAATGAGAAAGAATATCACTATTAGGAGTACATTAATTATAGATCGATTTTCAACAAAAATGCCATAGAAAACTGGTATTTAGTGTATTTTTAAAGCACAAAAATTGAAAATTTTCAACTAGTTTTGAGGGTCGCTTTGAAGGAAACCGGCTAGATTTAGTAGATTAAAGTGTTAAACCCTAAAAAAATCCTAGATTTTATGTGGAGGTTTTCAATGCTCTCCTTTTTTCCATTGATTCCTAGGTGTTTGGGAAAAATGTGTCTCAGCTTAATATCGTGCCCTTTTCAATTTAAAAAATGCTAGTATGTCCCAACAATTTTTGAAAAAAGAGTACGACATGAATCCTAAGAGATGCCTGTTGCAAAGACAAAGTATGAGACTGACAAAAAGAAGGGCATGGAGTCATCTACTATAGCACGCTAGCATGAGCAATAGAGTGGGGTCAATGACACAATGTTAGTGACGATAGCATGGCCAAGCATGTTTTGGGGGGGCTTGGTTATATTTTTTTATTAATGAGTTGCACTATGCCGCACAACATATGCAGCCTCCAACGTTGTTAGCTCAGTTGACTTGAAGATGCACGTATGGAGCAGCGAGAGTTTGAGTCCAGCTTGCTAAGTTTTTGGTTGGACAACTTGCAAAGGCTAATGCTGCACTCGTTGGAATCTCGGCATGATTGCTTCAAATATAATAATGAACCTACCGGTATGTTGAACCGAGTAGTAGGCCAGTTGAGGGTAAGCAAAAAAGGAGAAATTCCACCCCACTATAGAGAAAAATAGTGTAAAGCCCCAAAACATAAGCTTAATTTTCTTAAACTTTCTCTTGGAAAATTCAAGGAAAGGAATTTGTATGTTTGAAGAAATGGTTTTTCCTGAACAGTGGTCCCTACCAACGTTCTTGGTGAACACTGCCTTGCAAAATGTAATTTCTCTTTGTCAAAAAAAGAACGATGGAGACTAGCTTAGCTCTCTCTCTCTCTCTCTCTCTCTCTCTCTCTCTCTCTCTCTCTCTCTCTCTCTCTCTCTCTCTCTCTCTCTCTCTCTCTCTCTCTCTCTCACTGGTAGCTCTTATATCTAATTAGCCCAAATCTTTGCAGACTCTTCTACCTCCTTACACCAAGGCGAATATGAAGCAAAATTCTCATGCAACGTTACTAGGAGTTGAACTCTCCACCGATCAAAAAGCTAGCATCCAATTTAGCTAGCCAACCCATCACACTGTGAATGTTGCTCAACTCAGTGACACTTTTCATATAAAAAAAATAAGTTTTTATATTTCTCCACCCTTTCCTGCACGATCGGTTTTGTGTCGTGCACGTGCGACTGTCCTATTGTTGGCTCGTCGTCTTGACTCCCTTGCACGCTAAACTGCTATCACTTCCTCACATTTCACTTTTTCACTTCAAAAGAATGTGAGTATCCCTGCAAGATTCCCTCTAATAAGCCATTTTCCAAAATCGTTAGCACATATTGGCTCACTTATATATTCATTTCTACATCACTAGATCTTCCAAATCTCATCCCTCCTACTTAGGGAGACCTTAGCATTCCACTCCCGTAACCACATGCACCAACAAACCAAGCTGTAAGCAATGTTGATTTGTAGACTTAAATGCTATGACCATCACAACAACTCCAAGTGGGAGTCTACGCACCCGTTGCTTCTCTTACCCCTGCTTTGCATGACACCATAAGCTACCCTCACTGGTCGCATCTCTTTTAATTCACATTTTTTTTTTTGTAAACTCAGCTGATACCCACTCTTTGCTTGACTCTTGTCTTTAACAATAAAATGAATCGTGAGAACATAATGGGGGACATACTACTTGTTCAACATCAAATAAAACCTATTAATTAGTTAGATTCGTGTAACATTTTAATATATACTATCCCTATCGTTCCTAGTACCTACCTTGTGCTCTTCCAACCCTGCCCGCCCCCTCGCTCGGCCATCAATAGTGATTCACTCTCCCTCAGTGCCCTTGCGTTTGCACTACCAATGCTCAACACTCATCGAGAACTGCTTCCTACAAAGCCTACAGTGACCTGCGTGACCTGCAGGGTAGACATAAGCAACCATAGCCACAATCACACATAGAGTTTGTGCTGCCACGGCCATCACCATGCAAGAATAACCATTAAGTGTGTGAGCTGCAAGCTAGACACTCGATATAAAAACCACTCCTAGGAGCACATGGCAAAAAGCCTAGCACACAATCATGCACGCGACAGAGGCAGAGACGTGTAGCTCTCTTTCAAAAATATCAGAGTAAGAGGGATACTCTTTCACTTTAAAAAAAATTGAGAGAGAGAGAGAGAGAGAGAGAGAGAGAGAGAGAGAGAGAGAGAGAGAGAGAGAGAGAGAGAGAGAGAGAGAGAGAGAGAGAGAGAGAGAGAGAGAGAGAGAGAGAGAGAGAGAGAGAGAGAGAGAGAGAGGACTTCCAACGCCCATAGTAAGACTGCAACGACGGCGGAGGTATACGCAAAAGGGGTAGAACACACGGTGGATAGCGGAAGCATGCGGCCCCGTGGCGGGGGGGAGGGGAGGGGGGTCTGTCTGTTTAACAAGATAAAGGGTGCACGGGATTGCAGTGTTGGCATTTGCCTAGATAGGTTAGCCTAGTAGCATAAAGTATAGTTATCCCCATTTTGTGAGGGTAAAAGAAGGGGCAAGGGAGAAATTCCTCAAAGTGATTACGAGGACCCTTGATGATATTTGAATAAATGCAGAAGGTGCTAGTAGTAGGGAGTATGTCCCTATGATTTTTTAAAAGGAATTTAGCAGACGAATCACTTGAGATGCGATGAGCCATACACGCGCAATGGTGGTGGAAACAAGACCCTCCCTATTTCCCTTTTCTTGTTTTAGATGCTCCTTGGTTTATTACATCTTGGTTTCTAGGGTAGTTTTCTCTTTTAACCTTTTTTCTTTCATTTTGTCTTGTTTATCTTTCCATGATTTTCTTCCATTTCTCACTTCTCTATTTCTGTATGAATACGCTGGTTTCTTTCCTCTGTGACATGTGCCTTTTTGGGAAGCTTTCTAAGCTTGTGCTCTTGTCCCGCATTTATAGGAATTGTGGGTCCTATCTCAAATCCGCTTGAAGAAGGCAATACTCCTACAACGGTCATTGTTGCTTTTTCCTTGTTGTTTGGTTGTTTGAGACAATCAAGAATCTGGTGTGTAAGAGCACATTCTAGGAAATATCTCAATTTCTCTAATTTCTTGATGAGGAAAATTTCTTGCTGAATGATTTCCTCCACACTTGTAGCATGGTCCTACTCCCTGTGTAGCTAGTGATGCAATTGATGGTTGTGCTTGCCTAGTAAAAGTGGTCTTTAATCCATACTCTTGATTGACTATGACCATTAAGGTATTCTCATCCATGGAATAACAATTTTTCATGGGTTGTGGCACATATGCTGGTTGAGTGTAGCTGACTACAACATTGTCATCATTCAGAAGAGGTGGTTGTTGACCTAGCATACGTTGCGGTCTTGGCTGAGTGTTATACCATGGGATGGGATGATCCCCTCCATAAATATCACACCTTGTTGTGGGTTGTTGTCGTTCATTTAGGTTTTGTTTGTAGCCTTGATTTATTCTCCTCACACCACTTCTTCAGCCACTATATCAATGCTTGGCACGGTAGGAGTTTGAACATCTCGCTTTGTTATGGATTTTCTCATCGTAGAAGAGGCACTAATGGTCACATTATTTGCATATTCAATCACCTCTCTATAAGTCTTACAATTTTCAACTAGATATAGAGCTTCTCTAGTGACTTTCTTAAAGATTCTGCAAGCTTTCAAGTGTAGGTCCTTCTTAAGAGTCTCGTTCTTCAAGTCCTCTATGAAGAGAACTGATAGTCTCTCATCTTGCCGTAACTCTCTAACAAGACACCTCTTTATGTACTATTTGAAGCAAAACAAGGCTTCCTTCACTTTCATGTCCCCTTTCTGTTTCAAAGTGTAGATTTGTGACACGATGTTATGCTTGATCCCCCTTTTAGAGAACTCCTCTAAAATTCTTGGAAGAGTTGTTCTATGTGTAGAAAATCATCTTTATTTAGAGATTGAAACCACAATAGGGACGTTCCTTCCAATGTCAACCCAAATCCTTTGTACTGAGTATGGAAATCTGCGATTTGTTTAGCTCTCAATGCTTGTTTGAAGAGTGAGACATGAGCATATGGATCCCCTAGCTCATTTTACTTTGTCTTCAAAAATTTGGCCACTTGAGATGGTCTCATTTGTCATGGTTTAGTCACTAATATGACCATTTCATGGTCTCTTACAAAGAGGTCTCTTGCTCTCTCTTCTTGTCTTTGAGAAAATCGTGGTGGAATTCTCTTTAATATATGATCTGGCCTCATTTTTGGTTGAAAGTAAGTAGAAATTGGAGAACCCTTACATCTATATCGTTTTAGGTTATTTGGATCAGCAAGTTTATACTCTCATCCATACTTATCTACCATCAAAACTTGCACTTCTTGGGCATTTGTATACATGAATGCATAGAGGTTCTTATGGTCTAGCATAGGGTTCTACACACTTGTAGAAGGTATGTTGATACAAGCCCTCATGAGCGTAATTAGTTTGAACTCTCATGGCTTGATTAGTCTTGATGAATCTCACGCTTGGTTTGTTGATCAGTGGATGCCTCTCTTCTAGGTGCATATCTGTGAGTTGAGTAGGAAACCCTGGTGGTGGACGATTTGTCATGGTAAAGGATCACTCAAAAATCTCAAGGTAGTCTTGATAGTGCCAACTTGGCTTAGTGTAACTTATTCCTTTTGGTTCCTGATCAAGTCTCTCAAAAGTCATGACTTGGTCTTTGGAAACTGGCTTTAGGTCCCTTATAAGTTTGGAATTAGGACTTTACTGGTCTCAATTTGGAGTTGTGAATTGCACTTGAAACATCACTCAAAACAGCCTCGAGACTGGGATACAGGAACTTCTGCTTGTATCTTGGTCTTCAGAGGGTATTTTTAGCTCAAAATTGAGATTTGAGATGTACTCAAGTATATCTACAAACTAGACAAGGTCATGCACATGCTATGTATCAATTTTTAGCAAATTTGTACACGGATCATGATCCATGTTCAACCACATTTGGACTTGATCTATGAAGAGCTTGTTACACTCTATGTCCACAAGCTATATCCCAAATCTTTTTGAATTTGGACTTGTTTTGATAGGTGAAATGTCCAACACTAGGTTTGCACTACGGTTTTGAGTGCGTCTTTTGTTTTGCTGCCTTTTGACCAAGATTTGCTAATTTTTTTTCAAAATTGGGGTTGGGGATATGTTTCCTTGTATATGCACTACACTTTGGAAAATTTTTAGGTCAAGCTGTCACCATAGGGATATGGACCGCGATCCATGTTTAGAGGCCAAATTAACTTTTCTTCGTACCACTAAGATCAACATGACTAGTAGATGCTATGGTAGCAAACATTTTGGATTTGGACCTCAAGATTGGAAACTAGGCCAATATTTGCACTTTCTTAGAGTACTATATGGATCAAGATCAATGTTTTAATAGCATTTTCATAGCAACTTGGCTAACTAATTGCCTATGCCCTGTAGAGACTAATGCCCAACCTTTTTTGAATTTGGATCACAAAATTCCAAGATATGCCCAATTTTGTATCTCAAACCCCCGTTTTTACCCTATCATTCAATTTTGATGTGATTTTTTTTTTGTTGCAAACAAACATTATTCCATTGATGCAAAGTGTCACTGATAAGTTTTCCACAAAAAAGGCCTTTGAGGTACATGAATCACAATCCATGTTCCTCAATAGATTGTACTCAAACTTTTGAGATTAGTTATGATGAGTATTTTAAAGCCCTTGATTCTCTACCATCAAATTTTTAGAATTCCAAAGTTATGGTTGTTTTTGTCACAATATGGTTTTTAGCCCTTTTTGCCCTAAACTTTTCAACCCAATTTGATGGTATTGGTTTCTACTTACCCTACTTCTATTTGCTGAAAAGAAACTAGGAACAAAAATAAACAAGGCAATGAAAATAAAAGTTAAGAAAAATGATACATCACTCTGAAAGTAATGTGAAGATTGAAGAATGAAATTCTTTTGGCTATCTCACTCACAACCTTCTTTAGATCTAGCAAGTCCCAACTTCTAAACCTCTTCTAGACTCTATCAATCACTGAACCTCGTGTCTAGATTCTTTACTGCTAAGGTATAAATGGAATGTAAAGACAAATGTTTGGAAAAGAACGCTCTAAATATGCACTAGATCACTCACCATCTAAGGATCATTCCCCGTTAGTGGTGCCAATGTTAGTGGATTTCCGTGACGGAAGTGTGTAGCATAGCTATCTGGAACTAACATCATAATATGTCAATACTCAGGAAAGTGACTTGAATGGGGTACGGAGAGTCTTTGAGGTTGTTAGTCCTCAAGAAGTAAACCTAACAAGCAAAAGCATCAACTCAACAAGAAAACCACCACTCAGTGATTGAAAAATCCGCATATATCTGTTCTCACAACTCTAGGTCATGAGGTCATCACACCATTTTGTCGACTAAATGAGCTTGGATTATCATGAAATTTTAAGGGAAGATTCACTAGGCCTAAAGGGACATTTGTGCCTGCAAAGTCTTGTTGCATTTTGACTAGGTACATAGGTTGCAATCCATCATGGTTCTAGTCATAGAAACTACAATAAAATAGTCCAAAAAGGTTGCCCTAAGGTTCGACAACACTCTCCTATGGTCAAAACGTCAAAAAACATTGATTTAAGCACTCAAATCTGCAGATTAAGCTCGTAGATGCATTGTCATGAACCACAATGAAATTTGCACTGCTTCCACTTAAATGAAAGAGCAAATAAAGAGGAACACAATGCAAGTTATGAAATTGAAATTAGATTACCCAATCACAAGATATGTTGATTACAAGTTGGAGTTTCTTGGTCGCTTAAGCATATGCAAAGCAAAGCTCTTTTCTCTCCAAAAGATAAGATTTCTTTTTCACATTAAAGTTATAGACTTTTATACATAGGGCTTTCTAAATGGCCAGTGACCGGCTCACATGGGCCTTTACAAATATCATCATAGAATTAAAGCTTAGGAAAATTACTTGCTACTCAAGAATCAGGATTTACACACAGTGTAGCTACACTAGCTTGAAAAAAAATAGAGTACAAATGTGGTGTTTGTCTAGGTGGGTGAATTATGACTAAATATCCACCTTGGACTGATGAGATAAGCTATACACTTCATCAAAACTATCATCCTATGCAATTGGTTTACTTCTTATCCAAATCCACCTATTTTTTCTAGTTGTAGCTGGGATGCATTTCCTACCCAAAGAATATTTTTGTAGAGGTTCTACCAATTTTTTCTAACTGCATCTAGGCTACTACACCATTAGACAACATTTCTATAGAATTTCTACCCATTTGTTATAACCATATCTGGGTTACATCTCTTACAACTATAATATTATCCAATATTTTCTTTGAGGTTCTATTTACTATTACACTTTGCATGATCACATTTAAGCCGGTGAATGGTGATTTGATAACCCATCAAAAGCTTGTAGGGCTTTTGGGTTTTCATGGTGGGCCCATGTGAGAACCCATGGAACTGCATAGAGGGTTCTCCATCCTACCTCCCATTATATAGGCCCTTGGCCATCCATTTTTGGAACCCCTTGTCCGCACTTAGCAGTTGGCCCATGGCCTGAGTCCATGACCCCCCTGGGTTTGCTCTTGTTCTTACATTACTCCCCCCTTGGAGAAACGTTTTTTTCCTTGAAAAAAAATGTGGTGATAATGTCATAAAAGAAAACACCAATGTTTTTGATAGTGGCATCTGGCATCATGCATGGATCCAGTTGTCCCTGTGATCAGAATACAATTTGGTAGGAGGTTTAGTGAAATCAAGACAAGAGTCTTGATTTTTCACATTGTTGTCCCTTCGTATAAAATCCATTTAAAACCTGCTTGAGCATGTTAAACAACTTCTCACAACTAAGATGTACCCTAAAGAGTACCTCTTTCCACTTTCCATAAAAGTAAATGGCTGACGAAATTCATCTGTAAAAGTACAAGTCCTTGACTTAATATTGTTCTTCATCAGTGAACAACCTTATCATAATCGGTGTTCAAGGTTGAGAACCTCTAATTTTAAACAGGAAGAGGCTAAACTTAGTCACAACCTTCTTTGTCGCATAGTAAGTAACCTCCAAGTAGAGAGAAAATCTTTCTAATTGGGTTGCTTTGTACTAATGTGTGTAGTTAGCATATCCTTTAGCACAAGATTAACACTTGTAAACTACCTATACTCTTTGGATAACTGATATTATTGAGGTGTGGTTCCCACCGTTTAAAGAAAGTCCTCCAAAATGACTAGTAAACAGGGATCATAATTCCTTGCATTATTGCTAATTAATCAATAATGTTAAAAACAACCATCTTGGTGAACTTAAATGAGCTGATTTACAAGCACCCAAACCGAGCCATGACCTCTATTGGTGATTGATAGATCTACAATGAATCTCATGGAGATAGTAGAGTGAAAAATGCTTTAGAAGCTACTAGAATGTCATGAATGTGCATGCCACTCCAAATCGGCTGTTGCTAAACACTAGGGCCCATAAAACCTAGTGTGCATGGATTTAGCAAAGATAGATCCAAACCTGCATATCCATAACCGCACTTGCCAATGCTTATAGCTAATGTTTGCTCATGACTCATGGAAAAAGGACTAGATACTTTCCACGTGAAAACCATGCCAATATATTTGGACCATAATAGAATGTGAAAGTCCATCACATCTAGGTACCAAATAAACTAGTTCATTAAATAGAACATAACTTTGATACGTGTATAAAAAACCATCTGTTAAAGGTGTTTAACAATACTTGTAACCTTAGCAAGTCTTATTAAGTATTCGACAATTTTTGACCACGGAAATTGTTCTTGATACAATGTGCTCAAAATGGTCAAGTAAACTACTAGTAAACCTAGGTGTTGCCTTTGCAATCAAAAGGGACTTGGTTAGATTCTACATTGTCAAACCCCTTGGTTAGACTCTTCATGGAAACTACTCAAACTAACAACCAATGGTGACCAACATAGTACGTCTACCGTGTCTAATAGTGATTGAAATCAACTTTAGAAGTTGAACTTGTCCACTACCCCTTGGCATCTTGTGGAATTATTTCCTTGAAAGTGTAACTGTGATGATCTCAGATTGTGATCCTCAACACCTTCAAAGTGATTATGCATTCGTTGGGTCATACCCCTATAATTACTAATCCAAGAGATACAATGACTGCTGCAAATGAGCATAGATCGTCTCGTAGTTGGAATCTGTTAGGAATTATGACGTAGCTAAGTAGATAATTGAGTAGTTTACCTAATGGAGATAGGTAATTTTCACACATGAGGGATTATTTATATATATATATATATATATATATATATATATATATATATATATATATATATATATATATATATATATATATATATATATATAATCTCTCTCTCTCTCTCTCTCTCTCTCTCTATATATATATATATATATATATAGAGAGAGAGAGAGAGAGAGAGAGAGAGAGAGAGAGAGAGCACGATATATGTGGTTCACCCAATGTGGGCTACGTCCATGGGAAAGCATCCACTCAATGGATTTAGTACTTCAAAACAAGAAGTATACTACAAAGGGATTATACCCTTTTGTAGCTTCCACATTGCTTCACTCTCACCACCTCACATCAACTTCATAATGCACGACAATGCTTCACAATCCATTTTTGTGTGTAGAAGAGACCTCCTTTTATAGGCCAAAAGTGCTATCCTCTCTCATGAGAGGCAGCCATGTGTAGCCCCCCTTGTGTTAACAAGTTCAACTTGGACTCTCCAATACACCCATGTGTGGCCGCCCTTGAGAAGACAAGTCCATCTTGAAATAAAAAACCGGCCATTCAATTTGGCCACCATCCACTTGCCATTGACTTTTGACCACACCAACCATTGACTACTGGCCATTGGCCAATCGCCCATCCATTTTTCGACCACTTTTTGATTGCCGTCCGGCCATAATATTTCGACGAAGCCAATCTTGAGCAAAGCTCAAGATTCACCGTGAAAATTTGGGTTTTTGACGAGTGATTTTTCTTCACTCGCAATGACTTATCCTCATAATGGGGGCCTTACAAATGTACGTTTTTAATACAAAAAACTACAAGAGGTAAATCAGGTTCCATACTTAACAATCTCCCACTTGGAGACTGATCTCCACATCAAACCTACGAGTGCTTTCCATCTTGGATTCTTATCCTTAAATGGTGATTGAAGATGAGCAGAAGCTCAACCTCTCCTTATTGACCACCTTTGTAAACATGTCTGTAGGATTTTCACTTGTATGCACCTTTATTAGCTTTAGCTGTCCCTCTTCTAAAAGTGTGCCTATGAAGTGATATCTCACCTCAATGTGCTTTGTCCTTGAATGAAATGTTGAGTTCTTTGCAAGATGGATAGCGCTTTGGCTATCACTGTACAAGACACAATTGTCTTGTTTGAATCCAAGCTCTTCTAAGAATTCACGAAGCCACATAATTTCTTTTCTTGCCTCTATCATTGCTGCATATTCTGCTTTCGTGGTAGAAAGTGAGACCACTTTCTGCAGCTTTAATGAATCCCAACTTATTAATGTGCCTCCAGCTGTGAAGACATAGCCACTAGTGCTCCTTCAAATATCTTTGTCACTTGCCATATCTGCATCAAGATACCCTTGCTAGAAAATATCAGTGCCTCCAAAATACAAAGCATTTTTTGTTGTCTGTTTTAGATACATAAGTATCCACTTCATAACTTGCCAGTGCTCTTTACCAGTTTTTTCCATAAACCTACTTTCAACTCCCACTGCATGTGAAATGTTTGGCCTTGTCTAGACCATAACATACATAAGAGAACCTACCGCTACAACATATGGAACTTTAGATGTATAGGCTATCTCATCTTGTGTATTTGGACACATATCCTTTGTTAGTTTAAAGTGACCAACCAAAGGTGTAGAAACAATTTTTGCATTTTGCATTGCAAACCTATCTAGTACCTTTTTGATGTAATCCTCTTGAGATAGCTTTATTGTCTTCTTCATCCTGTCCCTTGATATCTTCATACCAAGTATCTTCTTTGTAGCTCCTAAATCTTTCATTGAAAAAGATATAGAAAAATCCTCTTTTAGGTCTTTGATGTCCTATACGTTAGCACTTGCAATCAACATGTCCTCAACATACGGGATGATGAACTTCCTATCTCTCAAATTCTTTGTGTAGACGTAATGATCTGAGTTGCATCTTTTGAATCTATGATCCATCATCCATCGATTGAACTTCAAGTACCATTGTCTTGATGCTTTCTTTAAACCATACAAGCTCTTCTTTAATCTGCAAACGATTTTCTCCAAACCTTTTACTTCATACCCCTTTGGTTGAAGCATGTAAATTTCCTCCTGTAAGTTACCATTGAGGGAATGCCGTATTTACATCCATTTGCTCAAGATTTAAATCTTGAGTAGCTACAAGGCTTAAGAAAGCCTAATTGAGTTCATTTTTACAACATGAGAAAATATTTCATTGAAGTCAATACCTTTCTTTTGAGAAAACCCTTTTACCACAAGCGTGGACGTGTACCTTTTCTTCCCACCTTCTTCTTCCCTCAACTTATACACCCATTTTCTCTGTAGTGTTTGCTTACCTTTAGGTAACTCAACCAACTCCCATGTTTGGTTGTGATGTAATGAGTCCATCTCTACTTGCATGCTCTTCATCCATTCTTCTTTGGATTTGTGATGCATAGCTTCTTGTATGATTCCGGTTCTCCAGAATCTGAGATCAAGAGGTTGAAGGAAGGAACGAACCTTTCTGGAGGTCTACTTGCTCTTGTATATCTTTGGGGAATAGGTTGAGGCTCCTCATTTGGTTGGCATTGTTGCACATTGTCATTGTTTGCAATGGTTGAGTCTTCACCGTCCTCAAGCTCCATGTACTCATCACCTGTTTCTTTTGTTTGTATTCTTTCCAAGTAGTCTTTGTATATATTTTGTTTTGCTAAAACTTACATCCCTACTCCTAAAGATTTTACCATCTTCAGGATTCCATAGGTGATACCCAAAGTCACCTTCTCCATAGCCGATAAAGAAACACTTTTTGGACTTTGGATCTGGCTTTGACCTTAGGCTTCTATCTATGTGCATGAAAGCCTCACACCCAAACACTTTGAGAAATGAATAATTCACCAGTTTACCTGTTCACGCCTCCTTTGGAACTCCCCCATCCAATGCCGTTGAGGGTGATCGGTTGATCAAGTACATAGACATACTTACTACTTCTGCCCAAAGCTCATGTAGCCGCATGCTTCATGATCGCTCCATGATTCTCTTCATCCTGTCAAAACTGCCATTTCGGTGAGATGTCCTTGGGGTTGTACTTTGCCTCCAAATGCCATTGCTAGCACAAAAGATTTCAGAAGCTTGGTTGCAATACTCGTCTCCATTGTCAGATTTGAGGCATTTAACCTTGGCATCTGTTTCATTCTCCACAAAGGTTTTCCACCTTTGAAATATGGAAACACATTGGATTTATTCTTCATTACATAAACCCATGTTTTCCTAGTCGCATCATCTATGAATGTTACATAGTGCAATGAGCCACCAAATGATGGTGTACTTGCATGACCCCAAACATCAGAATGGACCAACTCAAGTTTCTTATTTTTTCTTTCATTTCTTGCTTTTAACATAAACACAATCTTTATAGAACTCTAAGTCCACTTATTTCACACCTGATAGAAGCTTCTTTGATTGAAGGATTTGCATTCCTTTGGCACTCATATGTCCAAGCCGATAGTGCCACACCACACTATCAACTTCTATAGCTGTTGCACAAGTTGAAGGTTGCGTGCTAATAGTACACAAGTAAAGTGTACCAACCTTTTCTCCTTTGGCAACCACCAATGATCCCTTTTTGAGATTTTACAACGCTTGTTTCCAAATGCAATGCTGTGACCTTCATCGTCCAATTGTCCAGTGGATATCAAATTTTTGCAAAGAGAAGGAACATGCCTAACATCTTTAAGCTTCCATTCATTTTTGTTAGAGCAGTTTTGACACAAACTGTACCTTTGCCAACAATTTCACAAGCTTCATCATCTCCCAAGTATACATATCCAAAATTTCCTTTGGTGTAATCTTGGAAATGTTACTTGTGCAGTGTCACATGGAATGAGGCCTCGGAATCTACTATCTAAGAATTAGACACATTGTCTAATGAGAGAATTAAAGAATCTTGCTCTACTTTACCTACCACATTGGACTCCGATGTTGGCTTGTTTTCTTGAGATTCCAACTCCTTCTTCTTCTTGGACTAGCAATCCTTCTTGACGTGGCCCTTCTTGCAACACTTCCAGCATTCAAGAACTGACTTTGTGCATGATTTGCTCTGTCTTGAGAAATCATGACCCTTTTGGTTTTTGAACCTCTTCTTAGGCCTTCCTCTTGTTTCCACTGAAAGTCAAACACTTGATGATTCTCCCGTGCTTCTCCTTCGCATTTCTTCGCTTAGGAGAACTTTTGGAGATCCCGCCTTGCTTCACTCTCACCACCTCACATCAACTTCACAATGCACCACAATTCTTCACAATCCATTTTTGTGTGAAGAGGAGGCCTCCTTTTATAGGCCAAAAGGGCTTCCCTCTCTCATGAGAGGCAGACGTGCATAGCCGCCCTTGTGTTGCCAAGTTATTGAATTCGGCCACCAGCCATCGGCCATTGACTTCCGACCACTGGACATCGATTGAGCGGCCAACCGATCGACCGTTTGGCCATAATATTCCGACGAAGCCAGCCTCAAGCAAAGCTCGAGAATGACCATGAAAGTTTTGGTTTCCGATGAATGATTTTTCTTCATGCCGCACGATGGCTTCTCCTCATAACGGTGGCCTTACAAATGTGTGTTTTCAATACAAAAAATTACAAGGGGTAAATCAAGCTCCATACTTAACAAAATCTTATTCACAATTGAATCTCAAAATGATCATATCTCTCCTTGAATAGAAGAGAATGATTCCTAACACCCTAAATAAAGTAGTCATATTATATTTTCTTGGGTTTGTAAGAAGTGAATATATTCATGTCATCCCATGAAATATTTTCTTGATAGCAAGGCCATGCCTACTTGCTATCGACAAAAGCATCATCTGTATTTTCAGCACTTGTGCACAAAAATTTATCGCCATTGTAGTTATATACAATGAGCACAAGCAAATATACCAGCCTCAGCTCTTTCTAAACAGAGTAGCTAATGTTATAGCAAAAGTATAAACTATTATGTAGTGGAATAAATCCACAATACTCGCATGTCATGCATGCATAACAGAAAGAATAGTGTGATAAGCCCTTGGCTTCAATGACGATCTCCACAATGTGAGAAGATATTATACGTGCCTTGCACGATGTGTGCTGACATGAATACATTATAGTTGGTCATTGCAAACCATAAGCTTATATCCTCTTATTGCCAAACCTATATATGTGTCAGTATCCTTGATCTACATCAATGGTGGATAGTACTATGAAAAGGAATACAAGCTTCGCAATAAATCTATCAAAGAACTTTGCTTTGAATAGCAGAGTAATCCTTTCAAATGAAAATGCTAAATACATAAATACAAGTAAAACTTGATATTATCGAACCTTGTTGCCCATCTAAGAATAATTACCTTTGCTAGATGGAGCTCGTAGCCATGTATAGTGAGAAATTTAGAGCCATTGAATGTACTCAGTATGCCCTTGAGGCTTGGTTCATACCGACCTCCGATTAAAAATAAGTAGACATGTTGAAAATTTATTTCCAAGTTTGTATGTTATGAGCATATTCCATACTTTAGAAGTTTCTAGGCAAATTGAAGCCTTCGTTTGCATAAGTTTATCAAGGAGACGAGACAAACTGAGAGTAATTTCTCTTAGCTAGCATGCACTCATATCAAAGCAAAAGAGAATCGACGTTGTCAAGTTTTCATAGAGAATCAACCTTGCCAAATATTATATCTTATTGAGAACCATGATCGAGATTGCCCAATATTGAAAGAGATAGCCTGTGAAGCTTAGCTATCAAATATCATGGAACTGTCAAAGTCTGCTTGACCGAAGCAACATTTGCTTGTTAAGTTGGCATTGTAGACAATCTTGCAAAATGGAATAAGTTCAAAATTGAAACTTATATTGAAGGTACTTACTGGTTTTTGTAACCTCCACCCTTGGCTTTAAAATTCATAGCATTTGGTGGCATGATTGTGCTTTCAAATGTTTTTCACATACTTATTTTTCCTACCCTCGGCAAAACTATAGTGACTTTGGATTGATTATGCACCCGATGTTGGGTGCAAAATATGGAGGGTGACGGCGGCTGCAAGTCATGGCAAGAGAGAAGGTAGAAAAGCAGAAGAATAAGAGAGAAAGCAAAGAGAGTCAACAGAACAACAAGGAAAAAGTAACACTTGTGTATTTTTATTCAAAGGCTTTACATATATATAAGGTAAAAGTTTTCCATGCATACTCCACTAAAAGAGTGGCTCTCATTGGGTGTAACTGCATGCTTATGGGAGATATTCCCACGGTGAGGGCTTGAAACCTAACAATCCCCCCTCAAGCATGAACTAGAAAAACATCTCTCATGATATCGTGAGTTTTTGGTGTACTCGTCAACCGTGAGTTTTAGGTTCTCTCACAACCAAGGATTTTGTTGTATTTATAACCTGGTTCTATGATAGTGAACCCCCCTTTGAACAGATAGGGTGTAGGTTGAAAAATTAGCTACCAACAAATGGAGTTTTTGGTTCACTGCCAAACCTTGGGTTTAAGGTATATCTAGTAACCTCATGAGAATCAGAACAAAATAGGACTTGAACAAAAAAAATGATAGTTTGGGAGGTCTTACCACTCATGTGTGGCAGTGTTTATAGCCCGTACAATTTATTTTGACTAAGAAAAACATGAAAAGAGTTGATCTAAAAAACATCACTGTCAAAAAAAAATATTTGAGATTATGTGTCTCCATCAATCACATGAATCTGATTTTTACCCTTTTGAAAGCATCTATTTGAAGGATGATTTGTTTTACCACAATGAATGTAAGGATTCTTCTTGAAATAGCATTTTTCTGGTGATTGTTGCACCCACAAATGGCACAAGTTTTGGTACCAATGGATGCTGAGTTGAAGTTGAGGTAGAAGCACGATTAGTGATTGCATATGCACTGGGAGTATCAGAAGAATTGATGTGGGATACTTCATGGGAGACTGTATATGCACTAGGAATAATGGGAAAATTGGTATCGGATACCCTTTTTTCTTCTTCTTACAATGAATTGATAATACCATCCAAGGAGAGCAGCGGATCTTTCTCTTTTAAAATAGTAGCAATCTGATGGAATTTATCAGGAAATTTTTTTAACAAAACAGCTATGAGATCCTCTTAGCACTCGGGCTTCGACATAAACAAGTTAATTTTTAATACTCTTCTAGTGGTTAACTAGAGATGGAATGTTTTCATCGGCATGCATAGCGAGAGAGTACAAATCCATCTTTAGACTCATCATTAAATACTTAGCTTAAGCACCAAAAACCTTCTCTAGCTGTATCTAGGCAGCACTAGAAGATTGCATGTCATCCAAGTAGTGAATAAAATCATCTTCAAGAGATGTGAAAATAATACCTAATGCTTGCTCATCCTTGTGTTGTTGCTCGGTAGATAGTGCTCTTGTAACTGTAGTGGATGTGCCAGCTTCGTCACTTGATAAGGGTTTCACTACACTCCACAGGTTCTTCTGTATCAAATAACCCTTCACTTTAATTTTCCAGGTGTGGAAGCCCGTTGCATTGAATTTATCCACCTTGGATGCCATGCTCAATATGATTTTTAGATTGAAGTGGGGTTTTTTAATTGTTGCAAAAAAAAGCTTCTAATAGATTCCTTTTGATATGCTATCAAAAGGATTCCTTTTGATATGCTATCAAAATTTACTCAGTGATAGCTCGTAGTTGAGCCTTGCCTGCTACAACAACTCCTATCTCTACTGCAACCACCCTTTTGATATGCTTGGTGAAGGTAAGCAATGACCATCAACCTTGGTTGTTGTGTATAATTGACTTGTAATGCCTTGTAAAGCATTTTGAAATGCCTACAACAAAACTACCTATGAAGGCCCCCAATCGAGCGTTTTAAGACGCAATGTGCCAGCCTCCAACCCGCCTTGACTTCTCTGTGCCCTCAACTAGATTTGCTACCGCGTGTGCGTATCAAGAAGATCTGTGTTAGCGTGCAACATATCAAGACCCTCTGTGTACCTCCTAGAGCGACGTTTTGAAATGCGGTGCTTGAAGCTTCACCGCATGCAGCCAATTTCTGTGCATCTTGAGAGGAAGTTGAGGACCCACCTTACAACACCATAAGGCTCTGTAGAAATCAAGGATGACAATTTTCTCCTGTGTTTTGAGATGTCATGTGCAGAGGCTTCTTCACCTGCCCGCCTAGACTCTAATACCAGTGTTGGGTGCAAGCTATGGAGGGTGATGGTGGCTGCAAGCCGTGGCAAGAGAGAAGGTAGAAAAGCAGAAGAAGGAGAGAGAGAGATCAGAGAGATTGGACACAACAACAAGAAAAAAGTAATGCTTTGTGTATTTTTATTCAAAGCCTTTACATATATAGAAGGTAAAAGTTTTCCATGCACACTCCACTAAAAGAGTGGCTCTCACTGGGTGTAACTGCATGCTTATGGGAGATGTTCCCACGGTGAGGGCTTGAAACCTAATACCCAATGCATGGAGACATTCTCTTCAAAACCTTGATTTTCCCCTCCTCGTGATAGCACAAAGAGGACATATCAAAGGGTTCTTGAGAATCCTCGTACGAAGCCTTGCTCCCTAATTAAAACTGATGTACCATGATGCACCTTATGGAATTGTCATGTTAAATAGAGTTAAAAGAAAGTTAACCTTGCTGATTGTTGATCTTGTCAAGTAATATACTAGAGTAAAAGCATAAAAACTCCTACAATGTTGTAGAAACAAAGCGTACCTGGGTTGCCCAATACTGACCCTTGAAATTCTATTGGAGTGTGTTTTCGATACTGGGTTGGTCGTGATTACATTGAGTTTGGAAAACTTGCCTGGGAGCCATGCCCTTACAAATCCCAAACTCTAACTGCAAAGAAAGATGTATGCTGGCTTCTTGAATATCAATAAATAGTTGGCCTTGCTGAGTACTACTATCTTATAAGCCATAGGGTTACTTTATAAGCCACAAGCCTTGCTTGTACTTGCAGTATCGCAATTGGATAGCTTACCAATATTACCTTTTCCTCTTGGAGTAGGAGCCTTTGCTTGATTGTGGTCTTTAACCTCGTCTGTGTTCTTTGCTAACAGGATTTTTGTGTAAATTTGTTGTTCATGTCACTTTCACAAGTCTTTCTTGTATCGTGATGGGTTAAATTGCACAAGTATGTAAAAACATTTCACGATAGCACACATACCCACCATTACATACCATAGTTGTTGAGCATATTCTTGAAAAATGTGTCAAAAAAATAAAAAACTATTGTGTACCTTTTTATTACTTGCATCAACTTGCCTTGCCGACCATTAGCTTGTGTGTCTGATCTTTTGTATTTGTCAACAAGCAATAAATACCATTTAAGTCGTGCTCCACTGGTAATAGGCTTTCATCCTTTCTGCTTTATTGTGTATAGTGTTAAAAAATAAAGCCTTTGGAAAGCAAATTCAAGCTTGTAGCCAAATTAATAGTCAAAAACCACCCTTCTTAACAGTTCACAAAACCATGCAGTTAGGATTTTAGGCTACAAACCAGAAGGTCATTGCCTAGTTTGTGAGTGAAAATAGTCAATGTTGAAAATTTCTCCACTCGCCTCAAAATCCACCCTCCTTGAGAGATCAACCATGTGTGGTGGTGCTTTCTAAACACGGCTGCAAATCATTGTCATTGCAAGTGGAGCCGAGATCAAGGCTGTGTCATCCCATGTCCTTGAAATTCCATTGTATTCCATTTTATGTTGATGGTGTGTGAGGAGTTTGGGGGGGCCTTGGCCCGTGGGCACCATCATCCCTTAATTCCTATTTTATTGAGCTCTCTAAGGGCCAATCCTAACCTAGGTTGGGTGCCCAAGTGGAAAAACCAACCCCTGCAGCGATGGCGGACCACAACATGAAAGCGAAAGCCGTTCGCCATGCTCACAGTGTTGCTCTCCGAGCTAGCTGCTTGTGATGAGAAAGAGTCCCTAGCCTACTATGAACGCAATGAGAGATAATTTTTGTGAGGGTCGAATACCTTCCCCTCCCCTAGTAAGCGGTCGTGTATCCGTGATCAATCTTCCTCAATGCCTTTTTTTTTTGCTGAGCGGCCATACCCACGGCCTTTATCTTCACAGTCTTTGCATGCTCAGAGGGACCCCGCTCCTTGTTTCCCCAAAAATCCATGATCTCTGATACCAATGTGAGAACCTAGGAAATTTCATAGAGGGTTCTCCGCCCTACCTCCCATTATATAGGCCCTTGGCCATCCATTTTTAGAACCCTTGTATTCGCACCTAGTCCATGATCCACCTTGATTTTCCCTTGGCCTTAGTCGAGAAGACAAAAAGAACTGGATCTTGTTCAAAGAAACTAAAAGCCCAATGGACCTATAAGGATATAATATATGGGGCTCAAGTAGGCCCACGAGGACTCATTTTTAGAGCATAGATAGAGAGAGAGAGAGAGAGAGAGAGAGAGAGAGAGAGAGAGAGAGAGAGAGAGAGAGAGAGAGAGAGAGAGAGAGAGAGAGAGAGAGAGAGAGAGAGAGAGAGAGAGAGAGAGAGAGAGAGAGAGAGAGAGAGAGACGACAACCTTCATAGGTATGTCAAGAATAGAGAGGGAGTGAGGGGGTCCTGTAGGAGTGTGTTTCTCGCTATCACAATGTGCAACAGTAGCAGACCACATGTCTCATGTGCTTGTGTATGTGCTATGTGGTAACGTGCCCTATGTTGTACTGCACGGTAATAGCAAGGTAGCTGGCCATAGAACTGCGGTGTGTGAATTAGTCATTCTATGCAATAATGCTTACCTATGTCTTTGATTATAATT
This sequence comes from Adiantum capillus-veneris, assembly GCF_014529385.1. Lineage (NCBI taxonomy): Eukaryota > Viridiplantae > Streptophyta > Polypodiopsida > Polypodiales > Pteridaceae > Adiantum > Adiantum capillus-veneris. The sequence continues at coordinate 99,570,890 of NC_140932.1, read as the reverse complement.
TATGTGACATGCATGAAATATATATGATTATCTATTTCTTATCGTCAGAACGTGACTAATACATTGATAGTCTAATAAGTGTGAAACCTAGATGCACTATGCTAAATATTTAAATTAGTTTTTCAAATTTCCCCGTGTAGAAATGATACCTAAATAGAAAAAAATCATCATACGAGCAATTTGCAAAGAATGTATACTGGTAATATCAATGTATGAAAATGCCAAAATAAGATAGATTAATGGAATAAAATTGTTTTTTAAGGATTTCATTAGCACTATGTGGGAGAATACAGAGTATTTTGGCATTTTCATATTCTTATTTGATCCACATCACAAAATAAGAATAGTGCTTGGTAGCATGAAGATATGTTGCAAATATTTAAAAGAAGACATTCCTTCCACATGCAATATGACTAACGTAGAGCTATGTGACAAACATTGGAAAAAATAGAAGATAAATTTGCCCAAGTGTGGAAAGGGAGCCATTTGTGATAGGTCGGATGCTAGCGGCATGGGAACAATCATGCACATAACATTGAATACCAAGTGTGCACATTTGATTGGCATTCCTCACAAAGCCTTAGTGGAAAATGCCAAAAATGGATTAGGTTCATTTGATGTTTGCAACTTATACACCACTAAGAGAATTTATTTCTTTCTATAACACCTTAGTTACATAGGAAAATTCTATAAGAAAGGGGTTGTACAATCGATTTTATATACGAGATGAGGATATTTTTTGGAATGCAGCTAGAAGAGTATTATTTTAAAGATGAAGCGTTTTCTCACCTTGACCACAATACTCTTAGAGCTATTCAACAAAACATGGACACATGAGATTGCTTTTAGCTTGAATAATTGCTTTAACTTCCCCTTGAGAGGGAATGAAAGAGAGCAGCAGAGATGTGTAGAGAGAGAGAGAGAGAGAGAGAGAGAGAGAGAGAGAGAGAGAGAGAGAGAGAGAGAGAGAGAGAGAGAGAGAGAGAGAGAGAGAGAGAGAGAGAGAGGAGAATGACATTCAATGGGTCCCAACTAGACCTCTCAAGGGCCCCGCACATCACTGCCAATGTGGTATTTGCTTTAGATTGTGTAAATGGAATATACACACATGCAATATCTCAAGTGGAGACTCTACTGACTTGAATGGGTAATGTTTCCATGGTAACTCCTCAAGACAAGGAATCTCCTGGGCTGATTTGATGCACCTTTGGATACTTCTTGATGTTGGATTGTGGATAGCTACCAAGGGGTAGATCTAGGGCTGAACTGCACTCTCAATGTGAGAGGAATGAAATGCTAAAAGTTGGCTACAGAAATGTAGATCTAGCTTGTAGAACGTAGCAGATCTCTTGCATGAATCAAGGTTGAAAATGTAGCTACTAATGGAGAAGATGATGGACAATGATTTGAGCACTCAATGTGGCAAGGGAATGGCCAAGAAAGAGGCCATTCCAGTAAGGGAAATGACTGAAAATTGAAAATGTTGAGTGCTATGGATGATTCAGTGTGGATACTCGTCATGAAGTTCCAAAATGCTAAGGGGCTAATTTGTGGCTCTTTTGGTGAGGAAAATGACTGAATACTAAAAAAATTTTCTCCTATGGCTACTAGCAATAAAGGTCCAAAATACCAAGGGATTGATCTACAGAAATATTGGGTTGATCTTTGGCACTGGCTCATTTGGTTCAAAACACTAGTTCTACTGCTCTATTTATAGGGAAAAATACTTGTTATAAACTTCTTAAGACTTAGGTAGGAAAAAATCGCCATCAAATTCTTAAAAAGGCATATATGTGTGGAAAGTATCTTTTAGTTATATTACCAAAAATTTTATAATTCTTTGCATTGTCCATGACTACTTGAACGACATGTTCAATACATATTTCTTCAATTATGTTGGTCAATGCACCATCAATATAAAAACCACTTTTAATAACACGAAAACTATTGATAGCTTTTATGAAAGTATCTCCTCTTAAACACACCAACATAACATTGGTTAGTAATCATCTTTGAATATTAGACCAACCGTCACTGACAATTCTCGGTGATAATTATGCATCCTACAAGCGATATATTGCTAAGAATGATTTTGGAAACATGCTCTTTTACTTTGATGTAACATTTTTCCAACAGATCATTCTGTATCGTGCGATATGAAGTGGCTAAAAATCTTGGACCATACTCACTTATTTTCTTCCATGCCAATGTTCCCAATGATGGATCTCAACCATAGCCAATGCACTTTCAATGAAGAAAATCAAATTTTCAAGCATAAATTGTGTGTCTTCTAACAACTATCTTCATAATATTAGGTGCAAAGATCTTTCCTGCATTTATCCAAGCCTCACCTCACTATCACGCTTAGAAGAAACACTACTAGGCCTTGTGTCTCCTTGTGTACGGTATTCTGTAGTGCTTGTTGGCGTTACCATAGGATTGACATGATTGGAGTTAATGTATGCTCTTTGCACATGTGCAATAAATATTTTTGAGGCCGCTTAAAAAATGATCCCTAATATGTGGATCTTCACTTGATTTTGCGACCATGCATACTTTACATTGCCACTGTATATATTGATTACATATGTTGTTGCCGGGAGATTTTTTTCTCTTTCCTGACTATGTAGTATTTGTGCTGACATTTTTCTTCATTGATTTGCAACTATAGATGAAGGCATCAGAACTCCATATTCAATTGCAATTTTTTTTTTGCTTCTCAATATACATTCAAAATAAGAATTTCATTAAGAAACCAATCAAATTTCCACTTGTGCGATTTGTAAACAACATAACATTTGTAAAAATCAAATTGTCTTTATCTAATGGTGGTAAATTTTAATATTTTCTCAATTGTTTTCACGTGCAAAAAAGAATAATCAACCGAGTCATGGCAACAATGTTAAATTTACAATAAACAAACAAAAATTGTGCGATTTTAAATACTCAAATAAGATAAAAATTTAAAAACAAAAGTGAAGCATGTCACCTGTCATGTAACTAATATCTAATCCTCCTAAAAGATTTTCTCATGTTATACTGATCATTTAATATGGGGAAGTACCAAGGGAGAAAAAACTAGAATATTGGTTAAGCTGGCATACCGGCCATAGTAGGGATCCAAAAGAGAGAAAATAGGGATCCAAAGGGGAGGCCATATGCAAAAGAGCAATGTGAAAAAATGGGCTTCAAAGACCTTAAGGTTCAGACCATTAAAACTTCCAAAATGCTAAGGTTCCAAATTCAAAGGTAATGTTCAATGGTCAAACTCTAGGTAAAATTGGATGCTTATGTGAAGACCATAAAGTCTTTACATATCCCTGGATAGGAGGGGGCGAGCCTTTCTTGTAGGGGATGAGAGAGAAGCACACACACACTCTAGCAAGCTCCCCTTACACAAAGAGAATAGGCGACACATGTCAACTCCCTAGCCCAGTTGCCCCCAAGGTGCATTCAAATCCTATTGGATGGCCATAGAGGTGGACCAATGAGAATTAGGGTAGAATAAACCTAGTTTAATTCATTTCAAAATAGTTGATAAAAGAACCAATAGAAATTAAGCTCTCTAGAAGACTATTGAACAATCTCCCAAGGGATCCAATGAGCATTCAACAGCCCAATGGCTTCCTGATTCCTATTGGCCAAAAGACTAAGGGGTCCAATGAGAGTTTAATTGCATTATTTAAATACCTAACGCTCTCATAAAAGGGGAAAGGGGGACACATGTCACAAGGCTTCATTGGCTAAGCTTTGCAGGGTCCAATGGGATGCCAGCATGAGTAAAGATCAAGAGGGGTCGACCATCAGAGAGAGGGGATTGATGTTGGCAAGGAATTATCACACACACACACACACACTCACACAAGCTCATGTCTGAAGTAAATAAGACTCTCTCTCCTTCTTAAGATTTAATGGAAAGCTCATCATCTACTCCAAGCTTGTGAGAAGGGAGGCGTACACCAACAACTCTTGGCTTTGTGATGCAAATCCAACCAAAAGTCAAGCTCCAATGCATGATCATCTCCTCTACCATGCTAATTACTAAGGTATGCTAAGCTATTATGAGTGATTATGTGAGGAAATATACTTCTTTCTTGTAAGAATACTCCTTCTTCCTCTCGATCTACTCTTATACCCCGCTAGCTCTCACTATCTTCAACGGTGTGTGAGGTCTTGGGTCTGAGACCGTGAGGAAATTGATGTTGTGTTTTATAAGTGTGAGCTTGGTTCATGAGGAAACCTATAATACAAAGCCTTTTGAAGGGGGCACCGGTGGCTCCATGTAAATCCGGTCCTCAACTGTTGTCAATAACTTAATTTCTCTCTCTTTTTGAAGTATTGTTCATGACTATCTAACTAGTGATAGCCATTTTTTGGCTCTCTGTAATTGCCATAGTGAGTTATCTCACCCTATCAAATCACTCAAACACTGTGGTTACCCTCACCCTTTCACTGTATATAGGCACGTGTGAGTTAGGGGACTTTTCCCATATCTCCTTACTGAAATAAAAAACCCTCAATTAGCTAGTCATTGGGCTAGTTGAGCCAAAAAAATATAAAATATAAAAAATATAAGTATATTATGGCCCATGCGTATGTAAATATTTCTTTGTATATAGGGCCTAAATAAAAGATTTTTCATAATTATTTTGGTATTTATTTAAATATTTCTACCTAGGTGTGTGTTATTTATGCTTTGTACATTGCCTCACCATTACCACAATTTTTCTTACCATTTTTCATACTCTTTATTCCATATAGAAATATTTTCATGTAAGCTTCTCTTATATTTGGTGTAACTCCACCCCAACAAAAATCCAAAAAAACTAGTTTTATTTATGTGTATATTTTTACACTATTGTGATTTTTCCTTTCCTACATCTATTTTGTTTTTTTTCTAAAAAATTAGAACACCAAAAATATTTATCTTTTTATGGTAGCCTCATAATGAGAGAGATTTCTTTTGACCCCTTTATATTTTTTCCACTTATATTATTTATATTTGACATGTACATATTTTTTAGACCCCTCGATATTTGATTTTCTTAGTTGTACTATTCACTTATATCATGATCTCAACAATATCTTCAATTATAGACCTACCAAATAAGGTCAAGGGTAGGTGGCATGCATACATGCACTATGGAGGGCTCACTCTTGGAGGTATTCAAAAGAATCATCCAAAGAAGGACCCCACAAGGACTTTGTGCAGTGGAAAAAAACAGTCGGTTTTGCTGAATTTTTAAAGTTCACTTGCTCTCCGAATTTGAAAAGGTGATACAAACAAAAGTTGTAGCTGGTGGGCTGAAATTTTGCCTCAACTTTTTTCATATTTTTTTGAGCTACGAGCTGTGAGCTATGATTTTATTAGTGGACCCCAGTTTTCCCATGCTATGCAGCCACACTCTCTCTTCCACTTTATCATTTTCCTCTTTCACACACACTTCTCCACTCATTATCCCCACCTCTCTCACCACTCCTCTCTGCACCCTACTCACCTTCTCCTCAACCTTGAAGAATAAGAGAAACCATGGTGAACTCATACCTCCCACACACAATTCCATTCCAAAATTGACCACCTAGTCTCATTTTTCCTCCTCCAAATTACCCATATCTATCAAAAAACCACAAAATTCAGCCTCTTCTCTTAAAAGACAGCATCATGGTGGTTGATTACTCAGCTTCAATTACCTTGTCTCTCAAGGAAGGTCAAGAGTGGAAAAAAAATGTACCGTCAAAGCTAGTGGACCGTCAACAAGCGTCAAAATTGGCCCTACTCAAGACACTTGGAGCATCAACCTTGTAAGAAATCCACCTTTTCTTACCTCTTAAGAGTTTTTCTTCCTTATTTGTATCCTACATGGATACTCCCATTGTAAATATCCAATTCCATTTGTAAATTAATACTAACTCTACTAACACTAACCCACTATGAAAAGTCCTATCACCTCCATTTCTCTCCTCTCTCTTTCCCCACCAACTTCTTGATAATTCCAAGCAAAAGAAATTAGGTAAATTGCTGAAAATCTAACCCAACCATGGTTAGAGGAGTAACCCTAGCCTTCAAAATTGCTATAAAAGGAGGGTGTATCTAGCACAAAAAAGGGGAGAAGAAAGAGCACTATGCTATAGCTTGAGAAGCCAAGCTCAACCTCTTGAGAAGGAGCTCTTGAGTGGAATCTCATTGGCATTAGGCATATGTATGTGTCGTATTAGGGGTGATTAGCAAGGGAACTCTATGCCATTGTAAGAGAGAGTGATCATTAAATTGAGAGTAGGAAATCTATCATTTCTCCTACTAGAGTAAGCCCAACATTTGCTGAATCAAGGAGGGTAAATTTGGACTAAGCATGGATACCTTGTCTCCCTTCCAACGTGAAGTCATGGACAATAATGCTGTGTAAGTGTCTTGGTGTTTTATGTAAGTTCTTGATAGCTTGTCTCCGGATATTGTTATCAATTTAGCCATAAATCCCACATGCTGTAAGAGGGCGACAGGGTGGAGAGGACTCCCCTGGCCTTAAGACAGTGATTGGGGTGGCTTTTTTTCTTGTGATGTGTTGTGGTGTAATTTACTCAGGCTATGTTGAACAAATACTAATCTCACTTTGATTGGTCATGACAGATTTGTAAGAAGGCATTAGTGCAACAAGCACCCCCTTCCCCCTTCTCTCTCTTTCTTACATATATATATTTATGTTTGCTTGATCATTAACAATACACTTCAAAGCAGCCCGAGCACCATCTCTCTCTCTCTCTCTCTCTCTCTCTCTCTCTCTCTCTCTCTCTCCCTCCCTCCCTCTCTCTCTCTCTCTCTCTCTCTCTCTCTCTCTCTCTCTCTCTCTCTCTCTCTCTCTCTCTCTCGTGTTTTAGTGTGTGAGAGTGTTCCATTGGTGTTAGGGTTAGTGTAAATTCCTTGCTTGTTTGTGGGTTGCTCTAACGATTCTCCTCTTTTGCGTCCTAGTTCGCTCTTAAACTAGGTGGTGCCCCTTGTGTAGTTGGGATTTGGCTGGGGGTTTGTTGTTTTGGTTTGTGTTGTGTTGTGTCCCAGCCCCATTGAGCAGCACGGGAGCCTTGAAGGGTATCTAGAGGTTCCTCTTCTTGTTGCCCGCCCCGGACCGCTTCAAATTGGTGCCCCCACTGAGGAAAGGCTTGTGTATGTTTTGTGAAGGCTCAACCTTTAGCATAATCAAGTAGCTTGCATGAATCACGAGAATTTGTATGATCCCTTCATTCCCATTGCAAGGCAAAAGGTACACATAATTGTTAGTACTAAGTTGCAATTTCAGCGAGTAATTCTTAGAACTTTAGGTCCTCTTAGGTTGGTAGAGATAAACGCATCAGTAAATCCTTTTATTTTGCCTCTCATTAGGTACGACCTTAGTTTGGACGTCTATATTTTTGTTTTGTTTTAAGAATTAGGTCATGCATAGACTATGGATAATGGCCCAGGAATATAGGTTTTTCCCTTTCATTTCACTCCACACATTAGAGTAAACATTGCAATTAGTAGAAAAATCCATTTTCAACAACGTGTGGTATTCATGTTTGGTGCCCAAAGAGTAGGAGAAATTCTCGCATCACCAAACCCTGTCATTCTACCTCTTATTGATTATCATAGGTCATTTGATGTGAATATTTTTATTTTGTTATAGAATAGATTGCAATTTAGAAAATATTATTGTGTAAATCTTTTAAAGAAAGAAAAAACAAAGACGCGTCACTTTGAAATCAATTCAATGGAGAGCCAACGCCAAATGTCTGGATATCCTCTTTTCTTTGGAGAGCCTGGAGAGGATGCATTATTATTTTTAGCAAATTTCAAGATGTCTTGCTGTATCAAGAGGATAGTAACCGATCAAGAACGTGTAGAAATGTTTGAGGTGGTCCTTAGGAAAGATGCTAGTACTTGGTTTGACTCTTTGCTTGAGGAAGTTAAGGGGAATTACACAAAAGTTTTGAATCGTTTTAAGAGATACTTCTTTGATCCCCAAAACACTCAAAAACTATGGCAAGACATTTTTTCTCATAAGCAAAAAGACTTAGATGACTACTACTTGTACAAGCAAGAGTTTCTACGTCTTTGGGCTCTATGGATACGAAATGTTGCTAACCCTGGTGATGGTGCAAAATTTTTAAAGAAGGAGAGGTTCATAGCCGGACTCTTTCCTGACCTTAAGGTAAAAGTTGAGGCGGGTGCACCTGCTACTTTTGATGCAGCTGAAACTAGGGCTGCTGAGAAGTATAGGAAACTCAAGTGCTTAAGGGGAGAGGTTCCAATAGAAGGTCTTAGACCCAAAGGTAAGTCACAAGCATCAACGTCTAGGGAGCTTCCTGAGGTAACGGCTGAAGTGATTGAGAAGTTAAATGAATCTTTAAGCAGCCTGTCAATTCACCTTGCACAAGCTGTAGGTCCAAAGGGACAAGCAAAGAAGTCAGAAGAGAGAGAGCCACGAACTAGGAGAGTCTTTCAATGTTGGAATTGCGGAGAGTCTGGACATGGGATGTATAATTGTCTTTGGCCCCGTGGAGAGCCAGGGAGACCTAACTTGAATTACCTAGTGATGAATGCAGGAGAAGGAGCTGGTCAACAACCAAGGCTTCTACAAAGGCCAAATGGACCAAGACCACCTCCACAAGGGGTAGAAGGAGTTCCACCTTTGCCAGATCCAAATGTGCATGTGGTAGAGGTGACAAATTCAAATGAGGTTGACATGGAAGCCAATGGCATTAAGCGTGGCCGAGGAAAAGGTAAAGAGAAAGAAGGAGTCACATCATAGAGTGACCATGGACAAGGCAAGAAGGCAAAGGAAACCAAGGAAACCAAGAGGACTCGACGTCGTATCAACCTCCAAGACTTCCCTCTTGGACATGGTATGGCTCCGTACAACTTGTTGGAAGACATGAGAGGTAAGGGTCCTCATATTTCATGGCCTCAATTTCTTGCATTATGTCCACAAGTTAGGAGGGGTTTAACAAGGGCAGTTAGCACTAGGAGAAAGGTAAAAGAGAGTGTGCCTGTTGTAAAAATTGCACAAGCTGAAATGAATGAGGACATTACACCGGTGCTAGACTGTTACATCAAAGGAAGATTGGTTAGGAAAGGTCTAGTGGATGGGGGTGCACAAATTTTCATCATGACAGAGGGACTCATTCAAAGACTAGGCATGCACATCCATGAGACAGCTGAAATCAAAGTCAAGATGGCAAACAATAGCAAGGCTAGGTGTGTAGGCATTTGTAAAAATGTCTTTGTAGAGGCCTTTGGCATTAAGAAAGCGGTGGATTTTTATGCTATGTTGACCAAGGGAAGTGGTTATCCATTTATCCTAGGAAGACCATGGCTAATGAAAATGGGAGCTTTGCAGGATTGGGAGAGTGGGAAATTAATTTGCAGGAATGACAATCATAAGAAGGTTGTCTTTGACATGAAGGAGAAACGCAAAGAGGAGCTCCATGAAGAATCATCTCAAAGTGAGACGGAAGAAGGTTGGACCGATAGCACTTCAGAAGAAGAAAGTAGCGGCAGCATTACTGAAGAGGAGTCTTCCATAGAAGTCATGGGGGTAAGGTTTAAGCCAAGCAACCAAGAGACCTCTTGTCAAGGCTTGGAGGAGGTAGGTCCTCAAGAGAACGAAGGTGTTCAAGATGAAGGGATGCTGGAAGGTATGCTATCAACAACACTTACAAAGGATAAAAGAGAGGAGTTCAAATGTGTGCTAAGGAAGTTTCCTAGGCTTTTTGCTAAAGACTACACCGACGTGTGTGGGGTAGATGTTGTTCAACACAAGATTGAGTTAAAGCCTGAGGCCACACCTAAAGCTCAAAAGCTACGAAGGCTAGGAGTTATAAAGGAACAGGCTCTACTCAAGGAGGTAAGAAAGCTTCTAGAAGCAGGTTTCATTTATCCAGTGGAGAATTCAGAGTGGGTCTTTCCTGTTGTTGTCACTCCTAAGAAAAATGGCAAGTGGAGGGTGTGTGTGGATTACCGTCCCCTCAATGAGGCAACAAAAAGAGATCACTTTCCCCTCCCATTCCAGGATGAGATACTAAATGAGGTAGCTGGTCATGAGAAGTACACTGTGTGCGATGGTTACTCAGGTTACTTTCAAATAGGGATTGCATTGGAGGATCAATTGAAAACAACCTTTATCACTCCTTGGGGTTGTTATGCTTTTAGAGTCATGCCATTTGGTCTGACAAATGCTCCTGCAACATTCCAACGTTTCATGAATATGGTGTTTCAAGCATTCTTTGGAAAGTCAATTAGGGTGTTCATTGATGATTTCTGTATTTATAGCTCAAAATCATTGCATCTACAAAGGATAGAAGAAGGTTTAAAGAAGCTCTACGACATGGGAGGTCAACTCAACCCCGAAAAGTGCCATATAGGTGAGGATGAAGTAATCTTGCTTGGTCATAAAGTTTCTTACAAAGGCATTGAAGTGGATCCTTCAAAGGCAAAGGCTCTTATTGAGCTACCATCACCCAAGAGTCTTAAGGAGGTCATCTCATTCATTCAAAAGGTGAAGTATATGTCACGCTTCATTCACTTAGCCTCGGAGTTACTTCACCCTTTGCAAAAGTTGACACAACAAGTAGAATTTGCATGGTCTGATGAGCTTGAAGAGTACTTTTGTAACATTAAAGACATTTTGTCAGAGCTACCAACACTCATGCCTCCTTGTTGGGAGTACACATTCTTTGTTAGCTCTAGTGCTGGGAAAGAAACAATTGGTGCAGTTTTGTTACAACAAGATCCCTATAGTACCAGGATGCGGCCCATCTACTTTGCTAGTAGGGTCATGAATGCTTTAGAGAGAGGCTACACGGAGGCAGAACTCATGATGCTTTCTCTCATGTTTGCGATAAGGAAGTTTAGATCCTACTTGCTCCCAAAACCTTTTGTAATCCTCACCGCAGAGAATTTGTTCCCTTGGGTGTCATCTCAAATGAATCTTAGTACTAGGATCTCAAAGTGGATTATGGAGTTGCAAGAGTTTCAATACTCTTTCAAGGTAGAAGATAGTGTGCGTGCACAATTGGCAGGGATTCTCACTTATAGGGTGCATGAAAAGGAGATTAAGGTGCCTGAAGTAAAGACCCTACCATTGCCACCACCAAAAAGTATTCCTAATGCTTTTACCTTGTTCTTTGATGGAGCTTTTCGTCGAGCCACAGGAAAAGCAGGGGGAGGGCTAGTGTTGCTCAACCCAAGTGGAGAGGTGGTCATGAAAGAGAAGTTCAATCTACCAAGTTCAGCTAGCAACAATGAAGCAGAATATGACACACTACTTCATGGTTTAAAAATATGCATTGGCCATGGTATACAACGTCTCATGGTAAAAGGGGATGCACTTCTCATTGTGAAACAGATTTTAGGCATTTGGGCATGCAAAAATGAAAGACTAAGGGCCAAAGTTCATACCATCCGTAGGCTATTTAATCAATTTGAGGAGGTGCAATTATATCATATTCCTAGGAAACAAAATGAAGATGCTGATTTACTTGCACAACAAGCCATTGCATGTGTAAAGAAAGAAGTGCAGGTCATCATGGTGGCGGCTGCTGTGAAGCAACCGAGGTACCAGGGATTGGAGTCATTGGCTCCCATCATTGGCTACATTTTGGAGGGTGAGTTTCCACCAGACTTCACAAAAGCTCAGAAGAGGAGACTCATGAAGAAGGCAAGCATGTATCTCTTCCTAGAAGGCTCCCTCTATCAAAGAGGGAAGGATCAAGTGTGCAGAAGAGTACCAACTATTGAGGAAATTCCATCCATTCTAAAAGGTTTGCATGAAGAGGCATGTGGTGGTCATTTTACCCAAGAATCAACTGTGAAGAAGATTTTGCTTGCGGGGTATGTTTGGCCAAGCTTGCATATGGACGTTCAACATTGGTGTAAAAGCTGTCACAATTGTCAGATAAATGGAAATAGAAGGTTGGTGCATGGCCCGAGGCAAATAGTTCTTGCAAATGGAGCCTTTGAAAAGTGGGGCATTGATGCTATGGGTCCTCTGCCTAGGACAAAAAATGGTAAACTCTACATTCTAGTGGCTGTAGACTATATGACTAGGTGGGTGGAAGCACAAAGTGTGGCAAAGGTAAATGAGAGGACAGTGAGCAAATTCGTCTACACTCACATTTGTTGTAGATTTGGCACACCTTTGGAGATTGTTTCTGATAATGGTCCAGGGTTTAGAAAGGGATTGCTCACAGAAGTCTGTGAAGAACTTCACATTCTACATCGTCACAGTACACCCTACTATCCCCAATCAAACGGTTTGGTAGAAAAAGCTAATGGTGTCATTGCAGGCATCATTAGAAAGATGGTGAGAAACAAGACAAAGTTGTGGGATGACTTCTTGGATGGTGCCTTGTGGGCGTATCGAACCACATATAGGGAAGCCACGGAGTTCACACCATTTCACTTGGTCTATGGTCAAGAGGCTTTACAGCCAATTGAGCTAAACATTCCAACAATGCAACTTCATGGCAAATCAGCACAAGATGATCAAGAATCATGGATGGATCGACTTCTTACCTTAGCTGAGCTTGAGTGGAAAAGAGAAGCAGCATACGAGTGCTATAAGAGGAAAGCCACACAGACAAAGGAGAAGCTTGACAAGAAACTGAAGGACAAAGGCATCAATGAAGGAGATCTTGTGCTAAGGTATGACAATCGACTCGATAATCGTTTTGATGCCAAATTTGAAACAAGATGGCAGGGGCCATACATAGTCAAGAAGGCTTTCAATTCAAGTTACTATCAACTTATGGACTTGAATGGGAAAGAGCACTCCAGGAAGGTAAACGGCTATCGCTTGAAGCCTTACTTGAGTTGCCTTCTACCAAAGGATCTACCAGAGCAAAAGGAAACTATCTCATGTAAGTATTGTTCCATGAAGCATGAGTGTAACACAAACCAAAATTCCAAGGGGCCAAACAATGAAGATCTTGTCAAAGACTCTGAAGCACTCTCTTTGGAAAAGATTCTTTATGATGGTACATGAATATACCATCATCCTGGGGGAGGGCTAATGATAGCCGTTTTTTGGCTCTCTGTAATTGCCATGGTGAGTTATCTCACCCTATCAAATCACTCAAACACTGTGGTTACCCTCACCCTTTCACTGTAAATAAGCGTGTGTGAGTTAGGGGACTTTTCCCATATCTCCTTACTGAAATAAAAAACCCTCAATTAGCTAGTCATTGGGCTAGTTGAGCCAAAAAAATATAAAATATAAAAAATATAAGTATATTATGGCCCATGCGTATGTAAATATTTCTTTGTATATAGGGCCTAAATAAAACATTTTTTCATAATTATTTTGGTATTTATTTAAATATTTCTACCTAGGTGTGTGTTATTTATGCTCTGTACATTGCCTCACCATTACCACAATTTTTCTTACCATTTTTCATACTCTTTATTCCATATAGAAATATTTTCATGTAAGCTTCTCTTATATTTGGTGTAACTCCACCCCAAAAAAAATCCAAAAAAACTAGTTTTATTTATGTGTATATTTTTACACTATTGTGATTTTTCCCTTCCTACATCTATTTTATTTTTTTTCTAAAAAATTAGAACACCAAAAATATTTATCTTTTTATGGTAGCCTCATAATGAGAGAGATTTCTTTTGACCCCTTTATATTTTTTCCACTTATATTATTTATATTTGACATGTACATATTTTTTAGACCCCTCAATATTTGATTTTCTTAGTTGTACTATTCACTTATATCATGATCTCAACAATATCTTCAATTATAGACCTACCAAATAAGGTCAAGGGTAGGTGGCATGCATACATGCACTATGGAGGGCTCACTCTTGGAGGTATTCAAAAGAATCATCCAAAGAAGGACCCCACAAGGACTTTGTGCAGTGGAAAAAAACAGTCGGTTTTGCTGAATTTTTAAAGTTCACTTGCTCTCCGAATTTGAAAAGGTGATACAAACAAAAGTTGTAGCTCGTGGGCTGAACTTTTGCCTCAAATTTTTTCATATTTTTTTTGAGCTACGAGCTGTGAGCTATGATTTTATTAGTGGACCCCATTTTTCCCATGCTATGCAGCCACACTCTCTTCCACTTTATCATTTTCCTCTTTCACACACACTTCTCCACTCATCATCCCCACCTCTCTCACCACTCCTCTCTGCACCCTACTCACCTTCTCCTCAACCTTGAAGAATAAGAGAAACCATGGTGAACTCATACCTCCCACACACAATTCCATTCCAAAATTGACCACCTAGTCTCATTTTTCCTCCTCCAAATTACCCATATCTATCAAAAAACCACAAAATTCAGCCTCTTCTCTTAAAAGACAGCATCATGGTGGTTGATTACTCAGCTTCAATTACCTTGTCTCTCAAGGAAGGTCAAGAGTGGAGAAAAAATGTACCGTCAAAGCTAGTGGACCGTCAACAAGCGTCAAAATTGGCCCTACTCAAGACACTTGGAGCATCAATCTTGTAAGAAATCCACTTTTTCTTACCTCTTAAGAGTTTTTCTTCCTTATTTGTATCCTACATGGATACTCCCATTGTAAATATCCAATTCCATTTGTAAATTAATACTAACTCTACTAACACTAACCCACTATGAAAAGTCCTATCACCTCCATTTCTCTCCTCTCTCTTTCCCCACCAACTTCTTGATAATTCCAAGCAAAATAAATTAGGTAAATTGCTGAAAATCTAACCCAACCATGGTTAGAGGAGTAACCCTAGCCTTCAAAATTGCTATAAAAGGAGGGTGTATCTAGCACAAAAAAGGGGAGAAGAAAGAGCACTATGCTATAGCTTGAGAAGCCAAGCTCAACCTCTTGAGAAGGAGCTCTTGAGTGGAATCTCATTGGCATTAGGCATATGTATGTGTCGTATTAGGGGTGATTAGCAAGGGAACTCTATGCCATTGTAAGAGAGAGTGATCATTAAATTGAGAGTAGGAAATCTATCATTTCTCCTACTAGAGTAAGCCCAACATTTGCTGAATCAAGGAGGGTAAATTTGGACTAAGCATGGATACCTTGTCTCCCTTCCAACGTGAAGTCATGGACAATAATGCTGTGTAAGTGTCTTGGTGTTTTATGTAAGTTCTTGATAGCTTGTCTCCGGATATTGTTATCAATTTAGCCATAAATCCCACATGCTGTAAGAGTGCGACAGGGTGGAGAGGACTCCCCTGGCCTTAAGACAGTGGTTGGGGTGGCTTTTTTTCTTGTGATGTGTTGTGGTGTAATTTACTCAGGCTATGTTGAACAAATACTAATCTCACGTTGATTGGTCATGACAGATTTGTAAGAAGGCATTAGTGCAACAAGCACCCCCTTCCCCCTTCTCTCTCTTTCTTACATATATATATTTATGTTTGATTGATCATTAACGATACACTTCAAAGCAGCCTGAGCACCATCTCTCTCTCTCTCTCTCTCTCTCTCTCTCTCTCTCTCTCTCTCTCTCTCTCTCTCTCTCTCTCTCGTGTTTTAGTGTGTGAGAGTGTTCCATTGGTGTTAGGGTTAGTGTAAATTCCTTGCTTGTTTGTGGGTTGCTCTAACGATTCTCCTCTTTTGCGTCCTAGTTCGCTCTTAAACTAGGTGGTACCCCTTGTGTAGTTGGGATTTGGCTGGGGGTTTGTTGTTTTGGTTTGTGTTGTGTTGTGTCCCAGCCCCATTGAGCAGCACGGGAGCCTTGAAGGGTGTCTAGAGGTTGCTCTTCTTGTTGCCCGCCCTGGACCGCTTCATTAGGTGTTGCTTTTGTTGTTTTGTCCATCCAAGCACTCTTGTTATGCTGATTAAGAATATATTCTAATGAAATGCTCACTATGTATATGCTATTTTCCACTACACACAAGTTACTAGACCATAAAATGTTACATTGTTCCAAATGGCTACATTTTTAAATATTGATAGGTTATTTTACATTTTTGTTTGCGGCGACAAAAGACTATAATGAGTTTGGTGGAAAAATGTTGCAAAGTTTTATGCGACAATAGGTATGCATACTATGATATGGCTATCTATACCCTTTTGGTCCAAGGATACAAAAGCCGGGATTTTTTGTCTCATAAAATAAATCCTTTCTATCAAAACAAAAACAAAAATTTATCATTTTCTTTTCATTGTCTAGTTTAATTTTATCCCTATTATACAAAGATCAAGCATGATAAACTCAACGTTGTGGTATTTTTTGAACCTCACCATAATTATCTCAAACATCCCTATAGGGATGAAAGAAACAAACACTGTCTTCTTTAATTCCTGAGAGGTTGAGTCTTTCTTGGTCCAATGCAGAACAAAATTTAGAACTGTACCAATAGGGTAATGTTCAAGCACTCAAAGCTAAGCTCCGTGGCTAGGTAACCGAGTCTACAAAAGACTTTACATTTGTCCAATGAACCAATGATTCATGGAAAAGATTAAGATTTTGATAGTGACTCTTGAAACAACATTTTCATGAAAGATAGAGGTAGAGAAAGATAATGAATTCTTTCTAATCACGCTCTATTTTTAACGTCATTTTAATCCTAATTGGCCTTGTGTGATGATTGTATTTCCAGCTTAAGTCTTTTGTGCCTCTAGCAAGGTTATGTGCTTGCTTTTACAGACCGATAGAGAAAGCATGCCTATCTCACCTTATACTTTGGATGCCTGCAATAACTAAGAAATAACATATAATAACATAAACACTTTAGTACTAAATGAGTTTGCTAAGGTGCAAAGATGTAGTTGTTAAACTTGTCATGTCAGCCAAGGTAAAGGGACAAGCAACCCTAAGGAGAACTATTATGTGCTCTTTTATGTTTGCATAGCATTCTTTGCTTCAAATAAATCAATGTCAAATTCATGTTTTTGTACTTGTAAATCATAGGAAGTGTCATGCTCCTTATACATTGCCAATAGTCTTCTACTTCCCTTGAAAGAGTTAGCTGCTTTGATTTAATGTAACTTTCATAACTTAGCTAACATTTAAGGACGGTGGCTCCCATAGCTAGGACCGTAAAGCAATCATCTCAACCTCGGGATTCTTGTAAATACATTGCATCATTTTTTATTTACTTTTTTCAATTTGAGATTCTCTCTAAAGATTCATAAGACATGATAATGCTAGTTAAGAAGAGCCACATGCTCCACGAAGATGGCAGGAAAAACGCTCTCCAACACCCCCTAAATGGAGAAGAACATCCCACACTTATCCACACCATAATTCAAAGAGGCATGAACAAAAACAAGAGAAGAAAAAGGCGAGAAATAGGTCACCCTCTTTTCCATCTTCTTCATCCTCTTCTTCTTATGAAGAAAGTGATGGTGCAGACAAGGAGGAACAAGGGAAGAAAAGGGCAGGAAAGAGGTCACCCTGTTCTCCATCCTTCTCCAAATTCTTCATCTTTTGAAGAAAGCAATGGTGCAACTTTCAAACCACCAAAAAGAAGAGGCCATAGGAAATCCTATGCCGCGTGGAAGAGGTCATCCAAGCTCAAGAAGTTCAAAGAGGGAGGAAAGAACATCTCTTTCCTTACCTACGATGGCACCTTTGGTGCTAGGGACAAAGTCTTGGCCTTCATCCAACAATTCAATGCGGCGTTCGGAGATGAGGGCTTCATGGAGTCCTCTAAGCTACGCCATGTAGCTATGCATTTTCAAAAGTCCGCCAGGCAATGGTGGTCTAGCCTACGGGAAAACGGTGAAGCTCGACAAACATGGAAAGCGTTAAAAGCTTCCATCATGAAGCAGTTTTTGGCCATCGATGCCAAAGACAAAGTACTCACCGGATGGTAAAGCTTGAAACTCTCTCCCTACAAATCTATTCACAAGTATGTAGACAAGTTTTGGGACTTACATCTCAAAGCCACTATCGTCAAAAAGATCGATTTTGGAGAGCAAAAACAACAATTTTGTGCGGGTCTAACTGAAGATATGGTGAAGTATGTCAAGTCGTAAAGGCCACACACCATATTTGCAGTCATACACCATACCATGGTGGCTTCACGAATCAATTTCCAACTAGGGGCTAAGAGAAATCTTAAGCCCACGAAGAACAAGGACCGTAATAACGAGCCCAAGGGGAAGAACAGTGCCCAAAACTCTCCTAAAGGCAACACCAACAACAACAAAGCTAAGGAGAAGGGAGTTTATAAAGGAAAAAATAAACACTGTCCTGAAGAGCTTGAGCGTTATCGTAAAGATAACCCCCGCTGTTTCAAGTGCGGGGAGCAAGGGCATGCTAATCATGCTTGTCCCCACAAAAATACACGAAATGATCCTCCTAGAGCTACCTTGGTTGAAATCCAAGAAGAGGATTCTCACCACAAAGGATCTCCTCTATGCCATGCTTGAGGAAAGGTAAGAGAACATGATGCTTTTATTTTCAGGGAAAAATATATGTACATAGATGCCAAGAGTTGGGTAACACGATACCCATTGTACATACGCAAGCTTTCAATAAGTCAATAAAGAGCTCTATTTCCATGTACACGATTTTTGTTAAAGATTCTCAAAATGAACGTAATGCTTTAGCAAAAGAAAATATAAACAATCACAAAGAATTAGAGTTATCCAATTCTCTCAAGGGATTTCAAGATGTTTTATTGACGGCATCCCTTGTGAACTACCTCCTAAACGAGGCAATGATGACCATGCAGTCAAACTCCTTCTAGGAAGTTCAAACTCCTTCTAGGAAGTTCATCCCCTAATAAACCTCCTTATAGAGTTTCTCAAGCTCAACAAGAGGAGATTATGTGGCAAGTACATGAGTTAGTTGAGAAGGGCATGGTTAGGCCTAGCTCATCTCTATTTTGTTCACCCTTGTTATTAGTGCAAAAGAAAGACGACACATATCGTATGTGTGTCAACTATAGAGCACTAAATAGGATCACTATCAAGAATAGGTTTCCCATTCCACGGGTAGAAGACCTATTTGATAAGCTACAAGGGTCGACCTACTTCAATAGAATTGACATAAAAGTGGCTACCATCAAATAAGGATAGTTGATCAAGACATTGTAAAGACTGCATTTTGCACTACGTTTGGTCTTTATGAATACATTGTCATGCCTTTTGGCTTGACCAATGCACCAGTCACATTTAACTGCTTGATGGAGAAGCTATTCAGGCCTCACCGAACCTTTACTGAGTGTTCTTTGATGATATTATCATCTACTCTAATGCACTAGACGAACACAAGCAACACCTCTAGGTAATATTTCAAGTCTTACGAGAGAATAAACTCTATATTAATTGAAAGAAAAGTGAGTAGTTATTCTAGTTTCAGAAGCCGGGGTGCAATGGTACTTCCAGATTGTAAATACAAAGCCATTTCACCCTTTAAACCCCATTTTTGGTTAAACCTAAGGTAGCCTTAGTATATAAGGTACCTAGGTCATTTTGTAAGGAGGAGACTTTAATCATAATCAAAACTTTAGCGCTGCCGTCTACTATGTGTGAGAGAGAAAGAGAGTGAGCATGAGCTTTATCCTCTAGCTACGCCCGGCTTGCTCAACACATTGGAGATCCGACTGCACCATTGTTGTAGGCTCGAGGAGAGCTACGCAACAACGCCAAGCATTCCACGCAAGACGAAGCGCACACGCGGACGCATCTACGAGCTATTTGGGTCGTAAGTGTATCAAACGATGTCTGTTTTCTGCGTTCTAGTAGTCTATAGAATCGTGGCGACATACAAGAGATTCAATATTTAGGTCACGTTATCTCTCAAGATGGCATCCAAATGGATCCATCAAAGCTAGAGGTAATAAAAGGATGGCCTAATCCAAGGAATCTACATGAACTAAGAAGCTTTATAGGTATGTGTGCATACTATAGGCCCTTCATGGAAAAGTGCTCACAAATCACGGGACCATTACATGACCTAACAAAGAAAAACGTTAGGTATATGTGTTCTGCAAAGGAGAACAATGCTTTCAAAAAGCTTACATCTCAACCTGTGCTTACACTGTTGGATCTCTCAAAGCCATTTGAGGTCTAATGTGACACTTGTGGTGATTGCCTTGGAGATGTTTTTCTCCAAGAAGGGCATGCCATAGCCTATGAAATTCAAATACTCGACCCTATTGAGAAAGGAAATCTCTAGGCATATATGAAAAAGAACTCCTCGCAGTTCTACAT
This sequence comes from Adiantum capillus-veneris, assembly GCF_014529385.1. Lineage (NCBI taxonomy): Eukaryota > Viridiplantae > Streptophyta > Polypodiopsida > Polypodiales > Pteridaceae > Adiantum > Adiantum capillus-veneris. The sequence goes on along the minus strand of NC_140932.1, from coordinate 99,550,756 downwards.
TCCTTAGACTCGTGGAAGAACTATTTATTGGGACTACTTTCATTCTGCGGACGGATCACCAAAGCCTTAAGTACTTCATGACGCAGACCAAGCTCTTCGACAATCAAATGAGGTGGGAAAGTTTCCTTTCGCAATTTTATTTTCATATTGCTCACATTGCTAGCAAGCATAATCAAGTAGCCAATGCACTCTCAAGACAACCAAGAGTGAATGCGGTTTCCATAGCAACTCATGATGATCTATCTTCTATGATAGATGAGTACGCTATTGATCCTAATTTTAGAGATGTGATTTCAACCCTTGCACTAGGGAAGAAAGAGGAACCATTTACCTTACAAGATGGTTATCTTATCTAAGGCAATGAATTATGTGTTATTAACTCATTAGTGAGAAAGTAATGTATGAATATCATGCTCCTCCATATGTGGGGCATACAGGGATTCAGTCTACCCTAAAAGGGATTGAAACATATTTCTATTGGCCTGCCATGAACGCAAACATACAAGAGTATGTTTCTAAATGTGTGGTATGCCAAAAGACGAAGTTTGATAGAGGGAAGCAACCTGGGTTGCTTCATTCTTTTCCAATCCCTAATTCACCATGGGAGAGCATATCCATGGATTTTATCTTTGGATTGCCTAAGTCTATCCATGGGAATACGGGAATATGGATGATAGTAGACAGGTTCAGCAAACAAGCTCATTTTATACCTGTCAAAAAGACTATCAAAGCCCATCAAATGAAAACCCTCTTCATATCATAAATCTTCAAGTACCATGGCTTGCCAATGTCCATAGTGTTGGATAAAGATCCTAGAATGACCAATAATCTTTGTAAGGGTCTCTTTGAGAATTTAGGGACAAGTCTAAATTTCTCTTTGGCCTATCACCAGCAAACGGATGGCCAAAGTGAAATAGCTAACCTAACAATTCTTGATCTTGTTACTTTTTGAAAAGTTATAATACATACTTATATAATATAATAGTATGTATACTATTAGTTATACAACCCTAATAATATATAATTATATATCATAAACTATATATACTATATACTATATAGTTATAATATATCTTATATATAATGATATACTATAACTATATACTATAAATCTATAAAAGAGAGAAGTAGCCCAACGGCACGTAGAGGCCATTTCACAAAAAATTAGAGTGCCCCTCGTACGCCATTTGGTTAAAATCCCTTTATAATATATATATAATAATAAATGTGTGTGTGTGTGTATATATATATATATATAGTAAGAAGTATATATATATAGTTCTTTATATATAAAAACCCATAAAAGGGAGAAGTAGCAGAACGGAACAAAGAGGCCATTTCACAAAAATTTAGAGTGCCCCTCGCATGACGTTCTGCTACAACCCCCTTCCCCCATTTAGAGGCTTTTTGGTATTTTTTGATAATAATATATACTTATTGTTATAGCGATACTATACTTATACCATATACTATACTATATATAGTTATAATATATACAATGCATGTTATACTTGTAATTAAAGTCATGATTATATAATTATAGTTAGAGTTAAATATATATGTATGTATGTATATAGCTATATTATATACTTATATAATATAATAGTATGTATATAATATAGAGTATATAGAATATAATATATATAGAGTTATACTTATAGCATTATACTTATATAGTATAATAGTATGTATATAATTAAACATTATAAACTATATAGTTATAATATATATTATACTTGTCTTTATAGTTATACTATACTTTTATTATATACTATATAGTTATAATGTATCCTATATATAATAGTATATTATAACTATATACTAGAAATCTATAAAAGAGAGAAGTAGCCCAACTATAATTCTATACGTTTAGTATGTATATTATAGCAGTCAGTCGAACTTTGTCTTTTTGGTTATAGTCAGTCGGACTTTGTCCGCTTGTAATGTGGATAATCTTAGTTAGGGTTTAAACTTTGCAGCTTTGGGAGGGACTGCTCGAGCTTGAAACCTTGCACAGACATGGGTATGGCATTCCTTCCTCCTCTCTCTCTCTCTCTCTCTCTCACTCATGGTGTTGCGTCCTCTTCTCTCTCTCACTTTTGCTGTTGCAAACCCCCCCCCCCCCCCCCCCCCCCCCCCCCTTTCACGATTCGTTGAATGTGTTGTATGGTTTTTGCTCTATTGCATGTTCTGTATGTTGTTAACGGCAGCCAAGTCAACTTCGATTCTCAAAGAAATCCATTGCTTTAAGTCCAAAAATGGAAAAAAAAGGGGGGGCTTATCATCCGCGCCCCTTTTTTTTCATTTTTGGAGTTAAAGCAATGGATTGCTTTGAGAATCAAAGTTGAAATTGTTAATTGCCGTTGAAGACACCTTCAAAATGCAAAAAAAAAAGGGGAGGCGGAGCTCCCCCATCATCCACGCGTGTGCAAATGATGGGGGAGCTCTTCCTTCCCCTTTTTTCTTCATTTTGAAGGTGTCTTCAATGGCAATACTCTGAAATTTTGATTAATTTCATTAATACTCCATAATTTAGATTAATTCCACTCAATATGCTACTTCAAAACCGCGCGCGGATGATGGGGGACCTTTGCCTCCCCCTTTTTTTCTTCATTTTGAAGGTGTCATCAACAGCATTACTCTAAAATTTTGATTATTTCCGTCAATACTCTATAATTTAGATGAATTCCACTCAATATGCTACTTCAAAACGCAAAAAGAAAGATGGAGGTAGAGCTCCCCCATCATCCGCACGCACACGGATGATGGGGGATCTCTACCTCCCCCTTTTTTTTCCGTTTTGAAGGTGTCGTCAACAATAATTATGAAGTTGTTGCGCATGATTTTCATTTGGTGTATAGTATATAGTATATAGTATACATAGCATATAGTATATAAAATATATAGAGTATAAAGTAAATATGGTATATATATAATTTAGAGTATATAGTATATAGTATATGAATAGTATACATAGTATATAGTATATAGAGTATAAAGTAAATATAGTATATGTATATAGTATAATTAAGAGTGTACAGTATATAGTATATATCAACCAGCATTTGTCGTCTAAGCCAGATCAACTCAGGAGCTGCAAGTGAAGCCGCAATATATTCTGATTCAATCATAGAAATAGCAACACAACTTTGTTTCTTGCTGGTCCAGAAACAAGACAACCATTTATAAAGAATAAATTTCCACTAGTAGATGGCATATATAAATGTGAACTTGCCTAGTCTGCATGTGTGTAACCCAAAAGAGAGAGAGAGATTGCATAGAATTCGATGAAAAATGTCATCGATAGACCAAACCAAAATCTGTAGTGCCTTTCAAAAGTATTTCAATACACGCTTTGCTGCAGACCAGTTTTTAAGAGAAGGACATTCAAGATGTTGTCCAAGATAATTAGCAACAAACAAAATATTAGGACGAGTGTTCATACCAACAAAATGAAAACATCCAATCAAGTTAGCATAAGGTTGATTTGTGACAAGTTGACCACCCCTATCAGAAGTGTTCTTTATAGAACTCGCAAGACAAGGTGTGTTGGCCGAATGTGCAAATTCCATACCAAATTTTTGAATAGTATCTACAATAAACTTTGATTGTGTCGATGGAATAAAATACCTTTTGTACGGTTTTGTTTGAATCTGAATGCCAAGACATGAGTGAATCTCTCCAAGATCCACCATATCAAATGCAGAATACAATAACTTTTTTACTTGTTGCTGAAGAAATCCCAAATCACTGGAAACAAGGATGGTATCATCCAAATAAAGAGAAAGAATCACAAAAATGCTACCTTGGTGTTTTATGTATAATTTGGGGTATGAAGAGCAAGAGATGAATCCTTTGGAGGTGAGGAAAAGATCAAATTTCTTATACCAGGCTCGCGAATTTTGTTTGAGACCATATAGTGCCTTATGGAGTTGAGCAACAAGGTCTTGTTTACCTGAAATAACAAACCCTTCTGCCTGTTCCATGTAAATTTCCTCTTCCAAATCACTATTCAAAAAAGCAGATTGCACATCCATTTGATGGGTTTCTAAATCAAATTGAACAACAAATGCCAATAAAACTCAATGCAAACAACTGGTGAAAAGGTCTCTTGATAATCAACACCAGCAACTTGGGAGTAACTTTTTGCAACTTAACGTGCTTTGAACTTGTCAAAAGATCCATCTGCTTTTACCTTGGTCTTATACACCCACTTACACTTAATAGTTGTCGACCAGGAGGTAGTTCGGTTAGTATCCATGTACCTTTAGAGATTAGAGAATTGTATTGTGCTTCCATAGTCTCTTGCCATTGATCCTTTTGTGGTGAAGAGATATCTTCATCATAAGTAACATGATCTTTAGAAGTAGAGAAAGCATTATCAACAATATCGTCATCATAAACATGACATGAAGCATGTTCAAAATCAATAGGCAGATCAACAAAAATATCAATATCATCATTGGCAACATTTGGAATGGATGGTTGTGAAGGGGAAATATACTCTATAGGAATAGTTTCATCATCTGAAAGAAATGGAAAATCTTGAAGCAATGATGTAGTATCACGAGAATCATCCATAGACCATGAGCCTCCCATAAGCTGTTCGTTAAAAGTAGCATCATGATTCACAATTAATTTCTTGGAGGAAGGGTCATAGAATTTGTAGCCTTACAAAGTGTCAAAATATCCAATAAAAATAACTTTAAGACCAAGAGCATCAAGATTTTATCGTGTTTCTTTGGGAACATGAATATAAGAAATACATCCTAAGGTTCAAAAATGAGATACAGAAGGAATGTCATCTGTCCATGATGTGATGGGTATCTTACCAGAGGGTGCAGTAGTAGGAAGATGATTTTGAATAAATAATGTTGTCAAAGTAGCTTTAGCCCATAGCAACGCCGTTCAAAGTGAATATGGAATAGTGTGTGCATGATGAATTCCACTGTCAGCACTGTAACTCACAAACTCACGAGAAACCTATTCGCCTCCATTGTCACTATGAAGCTTCTTGAAGCGATGACCAGTTTGAAGTTTCGCAGCCTTGTGGAATTGTTTGATAACATAAAAGGCCTCAGATTTCTGTCTCAAATTTTTGTCTAAGTAGAAATACAGTCGTATTGTGAGAAATCATCAATGAAGGTAATGAAGTAGCGATATTGTGATCTCGAAAAAGGTAGAGGTCCACATATATTAGTATGAACAAGATTCAATATGTCATGAGAATGAGTTGTATTTGAGAGAGGAAAGGGTTTACGATTATGTTCCCAAGAGCATAAAACTCACAAATTCCCATGTGGGAATGAGCTTTAAGCACTATGAAAATCTCCAAGTGTTTGCCGCGCTGTTTTACTGCGTTTTGTAGAGAGAAGTTGCAAATTCAAGTAGAGAAAGAAGAGAGAGGAGGGTGGGGATACTTTTTTTGTGTTTAAAATATTATTGTGACAGTTTTTGTGATTATTAGTGCTGTTATTATTGCGTATATTACCGCTTATATATCTGACAATCAAATTTAGTGCCTAAACTTTCAGATTCTGGCTTAAAATAAACATCCCCCCCCCCCCCCCCCCCCCCCCCTAAAATTTTGGTGTTTCCCTCCTCTCAATAAAAATTAAAGAATATTGTACAAAATTTTCAAATTAAAAAAAGAAGAGAAAGAAAGAGAGAGAGAGAGAGAGAGAGAGAGAGAGAGAGAGAGAGAGAGAGAGAGAGAGAGAGAGAGAGAGAGAGAGAGAGAGAGAGAGAGAGAGAGAGGGGGGGGGGGAAGGAGGAGGGGGGGATAAAAAGATTACACTTGGTTACAACTAAAATAATCATTGTCCATTGATTAACATAATTGAGCATATTCCCAAATCTATAGAGAGGAAGAGGGGGAAGAGAGAGATGAATGGATTAACGACCAAAAAACTTCATAACTGCAAAGTGTTTATGAATCATCTTCCAAAAGATCTCTACATGAGGCATCACCCAATTCTAAGCCCATGGCTCCTAAATCAATAAAGAGAGAAATGGAATTGTCGTTTGTGGATGCATTGCCTTCATCATCTTCGAGTTCATCATCCTCCATCTCATCATCTTCATCATCATGACAATCATCCTTGCTAAGACTTGCTGCCACCGGACTTGATTCATTGACCTCCCTCTCCTTTGTTTCCACCTCATCCAAACTCGGAGGTGGAAGAGGGTCAAAGATAGTCTCCACTTCATTAGTGGAAAAAATGGTTCTCCCCCGAGGTGTTACGGGAATTACAAACCAAAGTTTTGGTTGGTGGATTGCTGGGATATAGATGACCTATAAAATAGAAGCTCAAAGTGAGTAACACTGGTATACCTAATGCTACAAGAAAATACGAATAAAAAAGGTACATGTCACTCACCTGCTCACAATTACGCGGTAAAGCTAAATTGTCATACCTCCCTATGTGATGCACACTAGAGTCCACCATGTAGAGGCCATTCTCATGTCGTCTTGACACATTTGCAAACCACCTGCACTCGAAGACGAAGGTATGAAAGGTTCTAAAATTAACCTTCAGTATCCTTTCAATAGTTCCACAGTACCTGGCTTCATCACCGTCTGTGTCAAAGTTGCCCATGATGGCACAATCCATGGTGGTTCTACGCTCGTCAATGTGGCACGTACGAAAGTGACGACCCTTTGACCACATCGAGTTAAAGGAAAGGCACTGCAAAATAGAAAAATATCTTAATTTATCAAATACATATTAAAGATAATTTCAAGAAAAATATTTAAAATATGCTTTAGGTATATGGGTACTCTAACTTTGGTACGCAGCCTCGTGCACACTCCCATTCTTTACTGGTGATGTCTTCTCTATCCGCTTTTGCCTCGGTCACTCTCTTATGAATCCACTCTGCACTAATGAGATCTGGGAAACATGCAAAGTGTCTAGGCACTGGGGGTGCCCTCCTTCCTCCATGTACTTGTTTCCATGCTTCCCTCTCTTGCAAACGCCTTGCCTTTGCCACTGTCCACAAGTCCACCCACTTGGTCATAATCTTTGCATTGAGAATACAAAAGTTATTGATAACTCGGGATAGATTCATATCCATGTTAAGTAGTTTCCCCTTTCCACTTGGCAAGTGTAAATTCATCCTTGCATCTTCCTCGTCTAACCACATGCAAGGCATTGAAGGATCAACTTGTGCCAAATAATTTGATATGTAAACAAATGCCTCTTGAACGATCCATCCTTCGGCCATACATGCCTCTGGTTGAGACCATATCCGCACAAAATATTCCACAGTCTTTAAAAAATTCCCTAAGAAGAACATCCATCGTGTGTGCACTACTCCACATATAGCGATCTACTCCACCACATGAACCAATAGGTGAATTTGACTAAGAAGGACCAATCGAGGAAATGCATCTTCAATGGCACACACACTTTCTGTTGCAAGTGTTTGAGCAGCAGGGATATCATCTATTTTGATTTCCTTGGAGATCACAAATCGGAAAGAAAACACACAAGGATACACTAAGTGCTAGTTGAAATTATTGTGTACATGAAAAAGGTGTAGTTGAATGGAGTCTTGTGGTGTACCTTACTAGCTCTCCTAGTTTGAAAATAGCATTCTTGACTTTCTTGTCCCAACATATACACATACTCACCGACAGAATGAACTACAATGTAAATCAGGGGAAGGGAAAGTGAGTGATAGTCATACACACAAACTATAGATAGAATAGGGAGTATGAAGATTACTTAAAGCATCTTGCGCCAATCATGGGACTTCAACCCATACAATTGAACGCTTCCACCCTTCTTTGCTTTTGTGAAAGCTCCCTTTAGAGACCTCATGTATCTTGTTGGTGTGCGAATAGAGTCAATGGTACCCTTCACCTTGTCTAATTCTTCTTTGGCTAGCATCCATGGTGCTTTAGGAAGCACAATCTTTCCATTTGTGGCACGACGTGGAGTAGCAGAGGCGGGAAGACGTTTTTAAAACCTCAAATCCTCCCTCGCTAAAGAGTCCTTCTTGCCAATAATGTGGTTCCATAGTATTTGGGCTACATTCTTAAATATGTGCATGGGATCCAAGATGTGTTGCACTTTAAAGTCCTTCCAATATGGAAGCCTAAAAAATATGGAATACCTTGACATATGGAGCCGGATTGTTGTTGTGGTGTTCTCCCCAAATGATTGCCCAATCTGCCATTGTGAGCTTTAGAGGAGTCTTCCCATTTGTTGGATCCTTGTGCTTGTTATGCCCTTGGGGTAAGAAATGATGGTTGTTTGTATAGATTACCTTATGCAAGGAATCGGGCCTCTCCGTCACCAACGATGGCCTGCAAGTAGGACATGCATTGTGCCCCGATGTGGACAACCTTGCATACATATCATATGGTTAGAGAGATGAGTGAGCTAAAGTGAACTAAAGGGAGAGAGGGAAAGATAGAGAGAGATAGAGTAAAGGGGGTTACAGAAATCTCTCCAAGCCTAGGATAGTCGTGCATAGTCAACATAAAGATACCCCTCACAATGGCCTCTCTCCCCTCCTTTGCAAGTGAGACATCGACAACAGGAATGCCTCTCCATAACTCCTCCAACTCCTTGATGAGGGAATCGAGGTAGACATCAATATTTGACACTTTGTGCTTCCCTGGCACAAGAAAGGAAAGAAGTATATTGCCCTTGTTGTTTGTCTCCCATGGTGGAATATTGTACTTGACAATCACCACAGGCCAAGTGCTCCATGAAGTAGACTTAGTGCCGAAGGGGTTTACACGATCACTTACTAACCCAAGACTCGAGTGTCGAGGCTCCAACCCAAACTCTGTCCATTGAGTTTTGATTTGCCTCCATGCGGGTGAATTGATAGGGACACGCATCATTCCATCATTTGAGCAACGGTTCGTGTCCACGCAAGAAGCTCCACGGTAGACCTGCTTTTAAACATATGTTGGATTCAAGGAATTAATGGAAAATGTCTCAATACCTTGCGGGGTAGGTGTCCCCACTCACTCCGGTCTTGTATCATGCCTCCCCACACACGGGACATTAGGTAGCATGTGCATGCTCATTGCGGTATAGCATGCAATCGTTGTCGCACGCATGGATGCGCTCCTACTCCATTCCAAGTGCAATGATGTACGATCTAGCTTGTCAATGATCTAAAGGCATGTGGTGATCTTTTGGAAAACTTTTCCCCATCAAACTACAACAAACATGCGTATTAGTATAGTTGCTAAAAGACGGCACCATAAAGCGAGTGGAGAGTATATAAAAGCCAGATTCCATACTTACAGAAGTAGTGCATCGACACTTGCATTAGTCCAATCGAATTTTTCATGCAAGTTGAGGACTTCCAACTATGCTCGGAGCACCGAGTACCGTGCAATGTTGTAAAGAGGTGTTTGGACACTCGTCATCAATCCATCCTCCGCTTTGGTAGTTTGTTTAGTGCAGGGCTCGCCCAGTCACTCTTGCCTCTGCCGTTCGGCCTTGCGCGCCGGTGCACCACCACCGAACATAGACCAATGGGGAACGTCCTCAAGCTACGGGTGAGTTGCGCTGTCATCTCTCCGAGCGCTTTTTTGAGGATGCCAAAGCCCTTGGTTCTCCACGTGCTCCAAGGCAATGCGCTTCAAGTGAGGGATTGCCCTTTTGCACTTGGCGCAAGGACAAGGGAGTTTTTCCTTGATCCAATGATTGCGCTCAGGCCCTCTAGGGGGACCACGATCATCCCAGTCAATGTCCTGCACACGCGAAATGTTGTTTATTTAGTCAAGCATCCTAAAAAATAAATAATTAGAAAAGCCCTAAATTCCATCAAAAACATTACATAAAGTTAAGTTCAAAGGGTTGATGATGAAGGCTGATTTGCATCCTTCCGAAAAATCACCTATGGCGGAGGGACGTGGCTTTCCATTGGGTAGGTAGCATCTCTTGTGAGTTTTTGGGCTCACATTCTCAACGGATGGTATATCCCCCATAGTTTGGCTTCCGATTGATAGCATCATGTCCTGTAGTACATTTATATAAACCAAATCTTGTCTATCAGTGGTCTATTCTAGATGCTAGTTTCTAAGAATAATTGGAAAAAACCTTGGCTATACAACAACACTTTTATATTAACTATCTGTGAGGTTTGAACATCCTATCCTCTAAATGGATAGAATTCTAACCTGAGAGGATAAAGAGAGAGATATTAAGAAAACTTTGAGAAAATGTAAGATCGAATACCCATTTTTGGGTTTGTATAACGGATGAGATATATTTTGCCAAATTTTTGGCAAACTTTGTTTGTATGTGGACCCATTTTCCAAAAAGTATACCAACCCTCCTTTTGTAGGAGCCTCACATGAGGATTTATGCTTGAAGAGAATAAAAATTAAACTATCTATCCAAATATGTACGTACTTTCTAAGGTATGGTTATGTCACACTAAAAAAAAAAAACAGTCTTTATCTTTTAGCAAAAAAAACCCAGATATTTGTCTCTATTACATCACACCTTCCTCTCTGCGGAGCGTTACATAAGGACCTGCTTCTGTGCACATATTAGGTAGCATTTCATTTCTAAATTAATTTATTTTACAAGTACCTCGTTCAGAAGATTACATTAGATTTTTCATATAAGAATATACACATTTTGCTAATAACTTCTTACTGTCTATATCAACTTAAAGAAAGGAAAACTTATGCCTAATTCTGGTAAAACACCTTTTCAGTAGACTAAAAGTCTACCTGAGAGATCGGGGTCGTCATCTGTATGCTTCTTGCTGAAAGCGTTTTGAATGCTTTCCGATATGATGCTGCCAAACAAACCACATACAATATGCTATTCATGAGTAGATGTTTACCATTATTCAGTCAATCATTTTTCAGAAAAAACCTTTTTTCCTTTTCTATGCTTGTCTCAACATTATCGTACTTTTTTTGGAATTTGATATCAGATACAGTTAGCCCATGGTATATCCGATGTGTATTTTCGACCCTAATAGTTACACCATGCATTCGTTTGCATATGAGATACCCCGTGTTCCAAAGCATGCAGATAAAATAGTGTACTAGATTATGTGAATAGAGTTTAGATCAGACTGAAAACATGCATCTATACACAGTTATGTAGAGGAGTTATCCGTTCCCCGTTTCTTCTTCTATTGCATTGCATAGAGTGTTTTTCTTCTCTAAAAACCATTTATATACAAAGGACAAATACACAAAGGACAGGAGTTTATATGTCAACCAATATTTCTTTTTTATATACAAAGGACAGGAGTTTATATGTCAACCAATATTTCTGTAAAGCTTGCTTACGTAAATCAATCTACTAAGCTTTAAACATTGCCATAATGTAACAAGATTTACAGTACTATAAAGAATCGCAGGTTCCCTTACCGTGCCGTATTCCAATGCTGTCAAAGCCTATTCCGATTGTGCTTCCGGATGATGAGGATTTGCCAGTTGAGATTTCGTGTGTGAGCCGCTTGTGTGAGATCAAGCAGGGAAGCCCTCCTTCAAGTAGACATGCGCCATTTCTTCAAAGCTTGAAGCAGCACTAAGCCATGCTACCTACGATGTGTGTGTGTGTGTGCGAAAGAATGCTCAATATGAGTGCACAGTCGGTTTATTTCCCTCGCAAGCCCTCCTCTGCGTTTTTTAGACGCGGTCCACCGTGCCAACTTTATGATGCCCAGTGCCTTTGCCAACTGTATGCGCCCAATTTAGGCTTGCTGTATTCGGTGGAGCTATTTTTCATCAACAGGATACCTTCCTTATATGCACACAAGGCTTTAATTAAGTAATATCGGGTTTGGAAGATTATCACTACTGAGAGTAAGTTAAAAGAACCTGTTATGTGTTTAAAAAAAGTTAAGGTTATAATTAGTTTCGACCCATTTTGGTGCCACTCCCATCTCTTACGGGTTTCTTTTTTTTTATATATAAATATATAAAAATAGATAGAGATAGAGATAGAGAGAGATACAGAGAAAGCGAGAGACAGAGGTTTATTCCCAGCCTTGCGTATGCCCTCATATTACAGGTTTTAAGAGAGAGAGAGAGAGAGAGAGAGAGAGAGAGAGAGAGAGAGAGAGAGAGAGAGAGAGAGAGAGAGAGAGAGAGAGAGAGAGAGAGAGAGAGAGAGAGAGAGAGAGAGAGAGGCCCACCCCCAACCCTAGGAGTATGCCCATTTGGTGGGGGATAGCCCACCAAGTGGATATATCCCCGCCGATGTAAAACTTGAGTTTGTCATATACAATAGTTCGTCTTTCTTAAATTAGTATCAGCCTTTCCAACATCTGGTGTTTGTCTAATTATACTTTATCCAACAGTACATAGTATCAATTCGTATGCACACCATAATATCCATTTTTACTGCAACACCTATGGTGACAATTTGTCTTTGCAATGTTTATTGTCCAATAAAACCTTTGTACAAATGTCCTGGTACCCTTTCCATTGGTGGTAGAAAAACCGACTTTTATTGAGAAAAAAGTTCCATACACCTTATATGAGTTACATATGAACAACGAAAAACTTAATAAGATGTCGTCATCATGTTGTGTGCTGACTTGGTATTTCTGTCCCTCCTTCCTGTCATTGTGTTCTCACCTTTCTGGTTACTTTCCTGCATCCAACTCAATTGCTTCAGAGGTTTTTATCGTATTTTTCTCATAAGTATGTACATCCTGTTATCTTTCTTGTTCATTTAGTAAATTCATCAAAGATATGATCTTGAATCTGATACCCAGGAAGTTACCTTTCATTAGAAATTGTGTGAATAATGTTATGATACGTGTTCTTTTGAATCCGTTCAAAGCAAACATAAAGCTCAATCGTTGCAAATCATTGAATGCTTTAACTACACATGATGCGTTATAAATGATGGGTAAGATGTGAGACACACATACTTTGTATGCCAACTGTGTCGGGCGATTACTGGCCGCTTGTATGAATGATACTTGGTGTCCTGGTAATGCATCTTTCTTCCATGTTGTTTCCGTAGTGTATTCTCCGATAAAGGGTCTTTGTAGAATTATTTTCATGTTTAAATATGTAGAGCCAAATTTTCTATGAGTCGTTTTTACGGAAATGATACCCAATGGATATATTGTAAAGGGGTCCTCAGGGGACAAGGGTTTGTTATGATTCATGCATCTTGTAATATATGTGTTATTTATGAAAAGGAGATCATCCATATACCGATTAGAGTGTAAGAAAGCTAAAAGCACATCATTCCTTTTCAGCCTAGATAATTTTCTGATATATTCCAGCTCAAACCAAGCCAGATATAGATTGCACCATAAAGGAGAACATGAGTATCCCATTGGAATTTCTCTAGTTTGTCGATAAATATTAGATCCTAACCGTGAGAAACAATTGTCTAACACAAAGATATTTAAAGTTTCAAAAAATTCAAAGGACCATTTCACTTCCGACTTCTTTTTTGTAAGGGTGATTTTACTCCTAGATGGTTTAAACCCTTTGTAGCCTTGTCCAATCACTAGTCTTTTAATGTTATTCAAGGACTCCATCAGGCTATGCTTCCCATGGTGAGGAATTGCTTCATAACAAGATTTAATATCATACGTATGAACATCGTAAACTAGTTTGGGGAGGTTTATCAAAGCATCGTATTGGTTGTTAATGACTCAGTATGCATTTGTATTTACTTTTACAAATGTTTGAAGGTTTCTTGACTTTTGGATTTCATTGAACATTCTTAGGTCAACCAATAGTTCAGGTGGGGGATACCACCATTCGCCTAACCAATTAGGCTCCCAACCCATAAGCACAACGACTCACTTCCAAAGGAGACACTATATTCATTGAGCTATATCCCTTTTTCTTGGTACAAGTAAAGTATCCATTCACTTGCTTCATGATGTGTTACCAATTTAGTAAAGTCTATTGGATGTAAAAAAATGGATGAAAACGGTTATAGCAGCATTGTGCTAGTAAGAACTAAGCTCACTTGAAAGAATTAAAATATAATAGCCATAACAAAAAGCCACCTTGGAGTGTAAGGTATTCAGTCTGCCATCATTTAAAAGCATGACTTTGCTAACTTCCATGAATGGAGGTAAAAAATGGGGTTAGAGATGATTTATTAAAAATTCTCTGTGGTATGGTAAACATCTTAGTTCTTGCTTGCACGCTAATGCAAACTTAAGGTAAACTTAAACTGTGCGTGGAAATCCTTTTTTATCACCAATAAAATCTTGAAAGTGGTGCTTACTTGATGAGCTCAATGAACAAATAGTGTAATTAGAATTAAAACAACAGTATACTTGCTCGCACTTTTGTTTCATACACCTATATGATGGTGAAAACTACTACAGACACATGACAACGACATATAATTTTATCTGCTTATCACTATACTATTACAAATAAAGGTAGTGCCTACGTGTTTAATTATTGTCTCTATTGAGAATCTACACCTATTACTTAGCTATATATGTGATAGGGTCACTAGAATATAGTAACAAAGACTGCTTTTACTTTCTTTGGGACTACTAATGCAAACAATATTAGGACAAAAAAAAACAAGTCGCATGCCAAAACAGACTTTAAGTCAATACTATAATTATCATGAATGCATGGCTATGTTGATCATAAATATGGGTGGGGTGGCACGCTATGAATATTTGAGTGGTAACTCTCTTCTTCTATGAGGATTCAAATCCTATTATCCCTATTAGCTTTATACTAGCTATGTTTGCTTTAAAAACATGTCACAATTGATGATATTGGTGGAAAGGAAACCTGAATACCTTTGCCCTCTAAGTAGAGCATGTAGCTTGCTTCCATCTACAATATTTACTAATAATTAAAGTAAAAAACATAGTTAACAATAATAGTGGATCCAGTAATAATGAAAGCAAAAGTGGCATTAGTGCAAATAAAGTAATGAATAAGCTGAGTTAAGTTTGGCAACCTTACATATCCAGATGGCTCTCTGGGAGTGTTGATTAGTCGTTAACTCGCCATATCATCAAGGTAGAAAAATTGGTTTTTTCGGAGTTAAGAAGACGGTTCTTATCATGGGATCAATCAATAATATTGTGAAATCTCATTGGATAATGGTGTATCTATATCTGGTGGATTGGAGAATGTACACGTAAAAGCAATGACCTCTACATGGCATGGAAACAAGGGAATCAAAAGTTATTAATAGGCTTGGAGTAAATATTTAAGAAAATATAGATGCTTTTATTGATAGTGTATATGCTAAATGAAAGATATGCATAGCAGGCCAAGCTCCATGTCATAGGGAAAGCAAGAAGGGAAAGCCATAGAATTTGCCTTATTAAGGATAGGAAATCCACAAGTCATCAATACCTAACTTTTGTCGGAAGCATGCACAAATTTTTCAAGGTCAAGCAAGAGTTGAGGCAAATAGCTTTCACCTATTTCATTCGAAGATTAATGATTGTATAGCTTTAAGAAATACGAATAGAGGGGATTTCAGCCCCCACGATTGAGTAAGGTCACCAAACCTAAACCTGTCATATCTAGAAATTCCATCATATCTGCACATTGATTCTTACTTCAAAATGTTCCTATTGAGTTGAAAAACCCACTCTTTTTCAAAGCTGACCAAATAAAGCAAATCAAATGGTAGAGCAAAGTTTACATAGCATAGCAATTAGACTGCCATTGTACCTTTTAATTCTCCTACGATAAGAAAGAAATGTGACTTACTCATGACTTACTGCATGCATCACAAATTGTATAATCCCTTAGGCTTAGCGCTTTGAAAGTGATGCACTATGTTGCTAATATCGGACGACATTATCTATTTGGTGTAATTTCACTAACATGAACACTAAAAAGGGCTCTTGTGTATTAACAATGTGCATACCTCTCATTGAACCATCTGTGGCACTCATAACTACGGCTCTTACTTTATTGTTACCCAATAATTGACCTCACAAACAAGTAACATAAAATTTTTATGGGTTTTTATTTTCCTTTGACTACTCTAATAGTAAATTGCATATGTTAGGTATTTTCCCCGCATTGACATTGACTTAAGTCAAGATACCATTTATAAAATTGTGGCATAGCCAGCTACCATATGAGCCAAAGGGGAATGAAAACACTAGCTCCAATTGGTTACTTGCCTGTGATAAGTTATTCCAATTTTTCTATATGTGAGCATTGTATTTATGATAAACATACTAGGAACACCCCATCGTCATTGACATCTAGGAAGTGTTTCCATCCACTAGAGCTTTTCGATAGTGACTCTTGCAGTCCTATGATGACCAAGTCTGTAGGGGGAGCTATCTAGGAGACTTTTAGCTAGTATATTGTCTTGGAGAAGGAGTGGATTAATATACTAGGAGCAATGCATGCTATGGGTCATGGATATAGGCAAATATCGGGCATACCCATGCCCACAAGGCTTTGTTCGGTGCTACATGTAATGCTAGCATGTTGAAGTGGCGTGTTAGCGTTAACAAAGAAGGTTTCAATTACTTTTGTGGAAAGTTTGAACCATTCATGCAAAAGACATCCACAAACTTTTGCAAGGCTGTGCGGCCCAGGCATTTCATTAACGTAATCACGATCGGGTAATTACATCAATAACTCTAGTATTTACACAAAAAATCACGTGATCACGTTAATTGTTAACGCGACTTTGATTATGACCTGCAAAAATCTATATAGCCGGTTAGCCCTCCAAGTTTTCTATTTTTTCCTGTGGGGCCCGCCGGGATTTTCCATTTTCCCGGCGGGCCCGCTGGGTATATGTAATTGCCCGACGGGTCCGCCGAGAAAATGAAAACGCCCGGCGGAAATAATTATATATAGTAAACAGTGTGCTAACAACGGTCCTTTAGCTAGGCAAATCCTTAGAGAGTGTATCCGAGTGCCGGGTATAGTCATCTCCTTGTGAATTGACCTAAGGTTACAGAGTCAGAGGTCCTTTTTTGGACCGAACTTGATTGTTAATTTGGTAACCACTTCTAAAAATTTTTAATCCATTTATCGACATAAAGGTACAAAACCAAAACAACTAAAAACTTGGAGAGTCATGCTCATTGCGAAGAAGCCATTGGTCCAAATGAGGGTAGTAATTGGTTTTAGAAGATGAACATATGTAAATGACGAGTCGATAGTCAAGGGTCGGATGTCCTATACTAGTATACTGGGCATATAAAGATCCTTGAAGTCTTGCATTTGAGTTGATTTACACTTGTCACTCCACAATATAAGAGCTATAATCCTTAATTGGGTTAAAATAGCTTTTATATATTGAATTGGTTGCATGGGTGGGCTACAATCCTTCATTGGGTACAAGTAGTCCTCAATTGAGTGATTATATTGAAGATTTATTTGCGCTAGTTCATGCATTGGTTTATACAAAGAGTGCATTACGTATTACGATAGATTATTAGTGCATGAAATGACCAATCATATATTTTATTGCTTTCGTTTGTTTTTTGTAGCAATTGAAATTAGATGTGTCTTATTTTTTGCAAATCAAAGTGGACATAAAAATAATCATTATGATAATAATTGCATTGAGAGATTCATAGCATTGTTATAGTTATTATGTCATGCATAGACTGTATTGCAATGTGTATGGTTGCTCACAATAGGTGATCAATATGTGGATTGACTAACGTGCATTGAAAATCTCATATTGTGCATCACAGTTACTTTCATATTGAATGGTTTTTAGATTTTAATATATATTGAAAATAAGAAAAATATTTTAAAAATTGAACATCTGGTTCTTTTGTCTTCAGTTTTAATTTAAAAGCAATGGAGCAAAATGTGGGCACAAGTGGTACGAAGAAGCCAAAGAATAAAAAAAGCTCCTAGCAAAGAGTGAGATTATGCTCACAACATATGCGGCCGATATATGGAGTGGAAATGTAAATTCTGTCACACAACAAAATCAGACAATGCACCACATAATAGGGATCATTTTCTAGGTAGCATTAAGAAGAGTTGTAAGAAATGTGAACATCCTCAGGCACCTGCAATTGCAAAGTGTTTGAGAGAAGAGCTCATCAAAAAGGGTGGCAAGAGAAAACATATATATAGCTCTGTGGCTTTGAGTCAAGAGTTCTCAGAGCCAAATATTAACTCCGTAGATCCTGTAGTGACACCAACTAACCTTGGAGAACAACCTGCACAGGGAGAGGAAATTCCAGGCAGTGTTCCTTTTAAGCGTCATAATGAAGGTGGACTTAGTCAAATGCGTCAAAAATCATTACATCAAAGCTTTTGAGTGCAGTCTCTAGAAGAAGCACAAACTGCACTTGCCAAAGCAATATTCTTTACTGGAAGTGCGGTAGATAGCAATCATTGGAAGGCTGCTTGGAAGAAAATCGGTGAGTTTGGTCCAGGATTTTCAGCTCCTTCTTATCACACGATAAGAATTGTTTTCTTGGACAAATGTTACATCGAAGTCAAAGAGCGTGTTGGCAAAATAATACTTGGGAATATTTCGCTTTCAGGATGTACGATTGTGAGTGATGGTGGATGGTCAAATGTTCAAAGAAGACCGCTTATCAATGTAATGCCGGTTTGTCCAAGGGGAGAAACGTTTATAAAGGTGATTGATAGTTTTGGTGCAATTAAAAGTGGCAAATACATTTTTGAGGTCTTGATTAATGTAATTAAAGAAATTGGTGTTGAACATGTCATTCAAATAGTCATGGACAATGCAAAGAATTATAAAAACACCAGTAAATTAATAAAGAAGTGCTTTCCACACATTTTTACCAATGGTTGTAATATGTACAACTTAAAGTTGCTACTGAAAGATTGGTACACTAGCGAAGAAACCATATGGTTCACCAAAATAATTGATACACCACGTCAGGTTGTGAAATTTATCTTGAAACGACAAAGAGTGTTCAATTTGTATAAGATGCACATGTCAATGATGTTGAAACTTCCTGCTAAAACTTGGTTCGGCATACACTTTTATACCTTGGAATCACTTCTCTGCAATAAATGCACGGTGATTGACACATTCAATTGCGCGGCCTTTGATGAATGGCAGCTTGAGCAAAAAGAGAAAATGAAAGATAAAATTACATGTCTACATGGCAATGTAAATAAGGCTGCTTGGTGGAGGAGTATAATGGATTAATACCATGTAATGATGCCCATTATGTTCGAGATCCGCAATCTTGATCAAAGGGCGTCAAACTTGGGCAAAGTGTGGATGACATGGTGGTCAATCCAACAGAGTCTTGAAAATCCGAAAGAGCTGAAAGAGTCTGTAGTAGAGAAGGAGTGGCGATTACCATTCTCTGGCAAACAACAAAAAAATTTGGCCAAGTATTTCATGCAAGGTGGAAGAGTGCTCATAATCCACTCCATAGTGTTGCTTACATGCTCGCTCCGGAGTATTGGAATTTAGATTTGATGTTCAATACAGAGGTGGTAAGTAATTTATATCACGTGGCCAACACGTTCTACTTCAATGTTCAGGATTGAATTGATTGCATCAAAGAAATGAGTGCATTTAGGTTAAAAGAATGTCCTTTTGTGAATGATTTTGTACACGTAATGGCAAAAGAGCAACCTGCATAAGTGGTGGATGATGAATGGTGGAGAACATTACTCTACCTTATGTCCCCTTGCAATGAAAGTACTGGCACAATATGCAGCAAACTCAAGTTCAGAGAGAAACTGGAGTATGTACAAGTATGTTCACAACACTATTCGCAACAGACTATTAGCAAAAAAATTAATATATATGTTTTACAGCAAAAAGATATTGAATCACATCGAAAGTGTTGGCTAAGAGGAGGAAATGCCAACCTGGTTGTGTGATTGTCAAAACGAAGACGAAGAAGAGTTCAATGCTGGTGTACCTCAATGCACTATAGACAAAATAGAAGAGAATTTGACAATAGATGTGGAGGTTGAATTACAAGGAGAACCACAACACTCAGACTTAGAACCAGATAACAACTCAACAGATTCAATATAGCTTGAAAGTAGAACGAGTACATGTCAAAAACCATTGTAAAAGACCTTCTATTCAAATGTGTTTTGAGTAATTACAATACTTCATATTCACGATTGTACATAGTTTTTCGATCTCAATTGTGTTGCTCTGAAGCAGCATCTTGCTCATCAAACAGATTTCTAATTGTGCTAGGGGTATCTTGGCGAGCTTGCTTGAATTTATACTCGTTTGCTATGCCAAACATAATATATATTCCTTGTGAAATATCTTGTGAATAGATTGCGCATCGACTACTATTTTATATTAAATATCCACTCCATCCATCAAAATTCTTGTAGCAAACTGGACATTGGGAAGATGAGGATGCATCTGAAGTAGACAAGGGGACCAAATCTGGATGCATGACAAGGTGGCTGATGTGTATCCCTTGTACAAGTGTTGGATTCACTCAGTGTGTTAGATTTTGAACGTCCTGGCTTAAGCGGTGAATGCTTTTCTCCATCCGGACTTGTAAGGGTTGGGGTGTCTCGGTGGCTATAGAAAGCCGTATTATTTTTATATTTTTTTCTGCCAACTGTGTCATGTAAATATCCTTCTCTCTCTTTAACTGTAGGTCGGCACCTTCCACTATCAATGCCAGCTCATCTCGGGTGAAAGTGACATAACTCTCGCTTTAATTATGAGTGGCAACAATTGTCTCCTTTGACGAAAAGTCTTCTGGTTGTTGTTGCACAAAGTGAACATATAACATTTTTACAAAATATAGCGCACAATCAGCATTGTGCATGGGATGGCCATAAACTTCCAAATAAATCCTCTTAGCGTTTTCTTTGATCGCATCATGGTTGCACTTCGAAAAACTTTGACCTTCCTTTCTTCATCTCTGTATCCTCACATGGCCATATTGTCTTGATCATGTCCTCTGTCACTTCTTTATTGATCTCTTTCCATTGCATGTGGTTTGGATTTGCCCATTTTGAGAGTCGTTGAGCAGTACGCGTCGCTTGTTGTGCCAACATACCGTGTGCTACAGACTTTATGCACTGAAAATGCATTAAAAGTCGCTCGTTGTTGATCATGGAGCAGTGATTGGGTGCCAATATCAGCTTGTTCTTCATCGGCCATTTTCTCTTAGAGCTGCAATCAACAGATAGACAAATATTCAATATCATTGACAAATATATATGCTCACAATTCAACAGTTTCACAGATGTACAAGATAACAACTTCTCGTCCACTACAAAAGACGTCAAAATCCACTAAATCAAACCACAACAAATGCGACTAATTGAGCCACAAGGCAAATTTGAAATACTGACACTCAACATGACAAATTTGAAATGACTAAAGATAATTGATTCAATTAGGTGAACCACTTCAAACCAGATAATACACTTCAATAAAAAATAGAATACCCCGGACAAGATATATGTATATCATAGAAATATTTAAATCGATAAAATGATGGTGCAAGTTCAACAAGGGGACATTGGACAGGGTTAGGTTATGTTTTTAAATGTTCTTTGAAAAGTATCAATACATCAAAAGAATTTCTTCTTTGTTCCCACTCTTTTAACTTCATCTGGAACAATCTACTTTAATCCGAATAGCCCTCATAACATCTTTGTCCGGGTGTTGAAAAACTTTTTGTGGAAAATAAACTTTTCTAGCTGCATTTCAAAAATCTGCCAGCATGTCGAATAGGTAGCCCAATGCGTAAATGTCGCTTGCTTTTGTGTACGCATCTGTGCACCATGGATCGTATAGCTCTGGAGCAATCCACGGTCGCTTAGCCATCTCGGCATTCCCTGCTCTCTGTGCCCCCAAAATTGTAGAGTCCGACTATGCGCTTGGATGCAAATAATTAATTACTGTCCGCTTAGCTGGTGTTCTAAGAATCATACCCCAATCAATGATGCC
Source organism: Adiantum capillus-veneris (assembly GCF_014529385.1). Classification (NCBI taxonomy): domain Eukaryota; kingdom Viridiplantae; phylum Streptophyta; class Polypodiopsida; order Polypodiales; family Pteridaceae; genus Adiantum; species Adiantum capillus-veneris. The sequence continues at coordinate 99,528,914 of NC_140932.1, read as the reverse complement.
GACGCGGGGTTTATTGACACGAGTAAAGTCCAACATTATGTTGAACAAGTGAAGGTCAATGTGCACTATACCAGTCGAGTGGGCAGCCGCAACGCCGTCGATTAAGGCATGACAAATGGTTGGCATCTGCGCTTTGATCCGCACCATGTCTATCTCTTGCATAGGAAGATTTGCTGTAGGCAATGACCTCCAGTCGTGTTGTAGCATGTGCATGTGTCGTTTGAACAATCTATGAGCGAATGGTAAGCGGTACATCATGTCGCCCACGGTACCCCCATTGTAGTGTGGGAATATTGTGATCCAAGGAGCTTCGGTAGTAAATCCAATGCACCTTACAATGGAGGAGTGAAGCGTTTGCATTCTGCTCTGTTTGAAAGCTGTCAAATTTTGCCTCACTCCCTCCCTTGTAACATTTTCCCACCTATGTAATGTGGTCTGGAAAAAAAGAGATGCCTTTGATGGTGTAGAGTGTACACACACCAAAGGAGCCTGCTCCAACCCTCATACCTTCTACGAAGGCTTCGTGAGGGATTTCAACAAGATAAGCGCAGTTGGCATTCAAAGCCGTGCGCATGATTGTGCCGGTGCCACTGGCATCGAATCGACCTCCCAAAGCTGCTTGTGCATCTTGGGCCATCTTCAATCTCTTGGGTAAGGCTGCTTGGTCCTGAGCTTTCACACGCTTCATCTTTACCTTCTGTTCTTTGCACAATTTATCCCAGAGCTCTAATTTTGACATGTCGCAGACAGGTGGGATATCTTTCTTTAAGTCTCTGCAACATACTTTCATATTGCCCAACACTGTCCTAACCTTGTGGTGGGGGTCAAATTCTCGAATCCCTACTGGAATCAACAAGTTGTATTGGCCTTCAACTTGTAGCCTGCACTCTGTGTTCTCCCATATATCGCTAGTGAGGTCTTTCATGAAGACATCGCTTTCACTAATCTGTTGTATGCGACCATCTGCACATGATGAGATTGCCAAAATACATTCTTTATGAATGGCACGCATAATACTTTTCTTTTGATCTGGCGTCATATTTGCACTGGACAATAAAAAACAGCATATCAAATACAAATTCATGGAGCTGCGAATGACACTAACACTCTCGCACTATTTCAGGCAAACCCTTAACCACCACTTGAAGACTTTAAGAAATGTACAAGAAAATATTGATAAAAATTGAAAACAATCTCCACTTAAAATTGCAATTTGTTACACATGTAAAATATATGTCGTTTATAAGAACTTAATTCAGATCAAACAATACATGTTCACAGTCTGGCACATTTCAACATATATTGAATTTTTAACATATTTTTCTTTGTGCGCACGTACTAGTTCAAACAAAGCACACACCGACTTAAAGACTCCAAAAACATGTAGAACATTGGAAGTATACAAATCGGACTAGCAAATTGTGTTCACACAGTTTGTTCACACAATCTACGTAAAAAAGTGTGTTCATAGAATTTTTTACATAGAATTTATGTAAATGTAGCAATAAAAAAAGCGATGATAATTGATGCTCTTTAAAAAGATACATAATAATATTAAACATGCAAATTGTGTGCAGATTCTTTCTTACAAAGAATTTATGTAAATGAAGCATTAAAAATAGCGATAATTCTTGAGGTCCTTTAAGAAGATAAAAAAGAATATTTAACATGTAATTTTTGTGTAAATACTTTTTTTACATATAATTTATATAAATGGAGCATTTAAAATAGCGATGATTGATGAATAAAGTATGCTTTTGAATATAATTAGCTAGTATATAGTTTCATATGGACAGTTAAAAAAACAACAAAATCAAACAGTTCATACATTTGTATATGAAATACTCTTCACAACCGCGTTACCGACCAAGTATTTCATATTCTTAATACTTAAAAAATTAACTGCACATGCACATACAAACTATATGACGTTTGTACGGCCGGGTTAATGACCTGAATGCCACATTCATGCAAAAACAAATGCTTCTAACAAACGACACTCTATTACCCGTGTTACTGATCGAGTGCCGCCTGAATCTAAGGAGAAATAATGACTTGCATACGAACATCATATATTCGCGTTACTGACTGATGCCCACATATTTTTTGGGTAAGGGGAAGGGAAGTTGATTTACCATAAGGATACTAGATTCATCGCGTCACAGATGTAGTACCCAGACAATAAGCCAATACTTACCACAAGGAGACCATCTTCCTCGCGTCATTGAGGTGATGCCCCCGTGATAAGCACTGTTCCGTAGAACAACTTACACACACACTCCCATTGTGTGGTAAGGTACCTTATCACTGTCGTGCAATACGACAAAAGGCACGCTACCACACAACCCATACACACACACACAACACATACCCAGATCGTGTGGTCAGATACTCCGCTATTGCTTCACACTACGACGCAGAGCATGCTTCCATACGACCCCCTCTCTCCTCTTTCCTCTCGACGTACCTGCAAAGGTGGTCGATGATCTCTCTCTCTCTCTCTCTCTCTCTCTCTCTCTCTCTCTCTCTCAAGATAAAAGCAAGAAATAACACCCAGCAGACCCGATTGGACCCGCACATATATAATTATGCAAGCCCACCGGGCTTTTTAGTATTCTCGGCGGGCCCATAGGGAAAATGGAAAAGCCCGACGGAAATTTAGTGGGTTTGCAGGTCACCCTTAACCGGATTCTTTGTGATCATGTTTAGTGTAATCATGTAAATGTGTCAATAAGACCATGTGATCACACAAAATTTATCATAATTACGTAAATATTAATCCTTGGCTGTGTCCATTGAAGATAGATAGCAATCACTCTCAGTAGGCTTGCAGTTAGGAGACAGGTTTTTGGGCCTTGGTGACACTTATGGGTGTGCTAAGAGCATATCTTGTGAGATTGTGCTAGATTTTTGTATGGCAATTGTGAAATTTGGCCTTACTGATATCTACATTAGATGGCATTCAAACTCCTGGCTTGTAACGTTAGCACATGAGTTTGAGGCTACAAGGGAAATCCCCTTCGTTGCTGGGGAGATAGATGGTTTCCACATCCCCATAATTGCAAAAAGAGACAACCATGTCGACTAGTTCAGTTTGGAATGGATTCCCATTAGGAAAAATATGGACTCTCCTTGGGCCTTTTTGATTAGTGAAGGCTTAAGGGAGAACCAATGAGAGGGCTCTTGGGATATCACCTAAAGGGGGAGGAATGGTAGGGGTCCAGCCTAATTGTCTCCCTCTTCAATGCTTGATTCTTAAAGAGTGGTGGTGGGGGGGGGGGGATAAAAGGGGGAAAGAGGTGTCATAAAAGAGGGCGGGACCCCCCCAAAAGAAAAATGCGCAACCTTAAAAACCCTAAAAAATGAATTTTTTTTTTTAAGTGTCAAAATTGACTCATTTGCCTTCAAAACTATCCCAAAACATGTACTAACTTCAAAAAGTCAATTTCTCTCCCCAAAATCCACTTTCTCTCCCTCCCTCACTACTTTTCTCTCCCACACTCTCCCTCTTCTCCCTCCCCTCATTCTCTCTCTACAGTCAAGGCAGCCATAGCCAAATGCTTTCCACCACTCTCTTCCTCTCTCCATAGCTCCCCCTTCTCTCACACCTCCATCAACCCTCTGCAGTCCCAAAACCCATAGCCCACAACTCCACTATCCTCTCTACCTCTCACTCCTCCCCTCTTTCTCTATCTCCATTGTCAAAGCCACCATAGTCACCATATGTAGCTCACCTCACCCTCCCCTCAGCTCCTCATTCTCTCTCCACAATACCCACACACAATAGCCCATAGCCTTGCCCACTTCTCTCCTCACCTTCCTCCCACCCATTCCCAATCCCTTCCTAAGCCTAACTTCCCAAGCATGTCCACCGCTAACATGCATAGACGGCCCAAACCAGAGATACAGGAGATTGTGTTGCACAACACAAAAAATTCAGAGGGGGGATGGATCCCACAGGTATTCAAGAAGGGTTCATGGGTCTACATGCAACCGTCCAGTGTTGGACCTCATCGTGTACGATGTCGAGGCGTATTGGAACGCCATTGAAAGGGAAGACTATTGGCATTCAAAGAAACCAAGCCCGGAATGGTGGCCATCGTGCAACAGTGTACAGTGTAGGTGAGATCCACCTGAAGAGAGCTTCAACTCAATTTGCACCTCATTGTACTTCCTCATGGTTTAGCTATCCCATGCATATATCATGTTTACGTGCATACGATCATTATGTTTGACTAAGGGCATTTGTAAATATGTTTTTCCATCCAGCTTAGTTGAGGAGCAGCCGCTTGAGTGCCTCTCAGGCACTCAAGCAGCTCTCAGGCATGAACGTGCCTCTCAGGCACGTTCATGGTTGTGCATGCTCACATTGGGGGGCTTATGTTTCCTAATGTCTCGTAAAAAAAACTTACAGAGTAGGGAACATTCATGTACTCCCACAAGTACGTGGTGCCAAAGTCAAGCCAAAGCCATGGTAGGTTAGAAGCTGTGGAGACACCCTCATTGCAGAGTCCAGAATGGCCAACTCCAGACCATTGGGCCTTGCTTTCTTTCAAGCACAAGGTGCTGCAAGATTTCCAAGGGTCCCTAAAGTTTAGTAGGGAAACCAGATTGGTGGGTCTCAGTTGGCATTGTCCCATTCATTTGTTTGTGCATGCATTCCGCTCTCTGCCGATTGTGGAAACACCGACAATGTTTGTTTGCAAAGATGCAATGGAAACCATTCTAGGTGTCAATTGGGGCTATGGTTACGGTTTGCATGATGGTGACCGTTACAAGTGCAATGTGTCCCCCACACAGCTTTGCCTTCGATATTTGACGGCAAGGTGCACCTTGTATGCACGGTTTAGCTACGAAAGGTGGATGCACAAACGTGGCAAATGGATACCCTTGCAGCTGACAGCCAAGAGGTTCAATCCTTTGAAATTCATGTCCGCATGCCCAATAATGAGGTGGAGGTGGTTGCAGTGAATCCGCATTGGACTCTTGCCAATCTTCGGGAACACTTTGTCATTATGGGATTCAAAGATGTCGGCAATTCAAGTTTCAAACTGGAACAGCGCAAGGTATGCTTTGTGCTTGATTAGCTACCCTTTCTTAATTTTTGTGGATATTTGTGTTTTGATTGCCCATTTTTTGGTTGTGTAGATTGGAAGGCGGATGGAGGCCACTATGCTTGTTTACAAAGATTGGGCTACAGACGAAGTCATCTTGTCTAAGTGAATTGGCTTGTAACTTTAATCGTTTATATATTGGACATTTTATTAAAGATTCTAAAATTTTTTAAGGTGTTGTACTTGATTTTGTATTTGAGTTTTAAGGTGTTGTGTAAAATTATTTTTAAAACGCATATTTTTTATTTTTTTTGAGATGGAATATGTCTATATAAGGGGAACCACCTCCCTATTTCACCATTTTTATTTTTTTTCAAGATGGAATATGTATATATAAGGGGGACCACCTCCTCATTTCACCATTTTCATCCCAGCATTGCAGAGAGACCTAGCATACCCAATCACGCAAAGAGAAGACATGGCTGCTACTAGTGCTTTAGATGCATTCCTTACTGAGGCTGGGCATACAAATCGCCCTGAGCTTCAAGCATTTTTCACAACCCAACCCGATTTGGAAACCAGCTTAACTCTCCACTCTCAATATTTTGAGCATATTACTTCATACATTTCCACGTGCATGGGGAGATTCATTGTTGAGTTACCAAACCGGCAAGGGCAATGGGTCCCTGAGGGCCTTCTGCACCACATCTACCAAGGGGACATGCCATTTCATCAGCGGCTTGCACGCTTTGCCACCATAGCACAACCCTCCGGACAATATGTGCGGCTTGAAGATGATGATGTGCGAGCAATGCGTAAGGGAAAGATCGGAAACACTTTTTTCTCTGTCCAGGCGATAATGATCTTCCTCCTTCATGAGTGCCCAACAGGCCCTGACGTAGTGCTACCACACTTGTAGATCGGCGGGGTATTGGCTGATGTGAAGGACCCCAAGCCCGCGACCATTGACACATCCGTAGAGGAGAGGACGCTCGCCTTGACTTACTCTATAGGGATTCAAGGCCTCTTGGAGGCCTCTCCATCTGTCGGTTCATCCTCGGGACCACCAGAAGGAACCAACACTCGGGATGCCATCCCTGAGGTAGAGATTACCCGTTTCTCCTTCATTGTGGTGGGTGGGGAGGAGTTTGTGCTTATGCACGATCTGGAGAAATCCTTTGAGCTTCACATGGATGAGTGTTTCGCCATCCTCGATGCCCATGGAAAGTTTGAGGTTGATACCACCACCTCCCATGACGATGATCTCCTACTGCCCATGGGGAATACTTTGGCGGACACAGTGGCGATCGCACAAGCCGAGGTGGCAGCGGCCGAGTAGTCCAAGGTCTCTGAGGAGGATTTTGCGGCCATGCAAGCCATGTGTTTCGCTAAACGCGCAAGAGTGGATTCACCATCACCTGCTGCAACACCTGTTTTGCTTGATCCAAAGGGGAAGTCAAGTGTGAATCTTTACTTGCACTCGGATGTTGATGAGGAGGATCGTAGACAAGAGGTATGGATGCTCACTTACATTTGATGGTTACAAATGATTTTGTTAATGTTATATCATAATTATCTGCCATATTTCTCACAAAACCTATGTTTTGCAGGATGTTTTGGAGATTGACGCCTGGGCGCAATGGTCAGGGGGGAGGAGGACGCCGTTCGGACCTCAAGCGGCACTTGCTCACTACCTCGGCACACTTCCGACTGGTTTCATGGTGTTTGTGCATGCCGACTACTCTCCCAATGGTCGCTACAACATTTTTTCTCTCCGTTCACTCTCCAAGGCGTTGTGCTTAACAACCCTTGTCCAATTGGCCAACCTTGTAGTGCTTGTAAAGAAAGATTTTGCAATATCCACTTTCGGCGTTAACTTTCGTGGGCGCCTAATCGCCCATGTCGGCATGAACCAAGCTGTAGGGGTTAATGACACCCAAGAAATCACAACCACTTTACTTAACAGGGAGCTACCCCAAAAGGCAAAGCGCCAAAAAATTCTAATTCGAAAGATCCTAAAGCAAAATCCGGATATCATGTAAAGCATTGATTTCTTTAATGAAACTACTTTTTGGTGTCTACGACTCTCTTACTTGCAAGTTTTTGAATTTGTTATATGTTTGGCTTTCCATTGTGTATGAGAAGCACCATAATTTCTGATATGACTACTAAAGGGTTTGGCAGGCCTTAAAATTATTAATATGCATACTTTGTTATATGTTTGGCTTCCAAAGTTATTGATTTGCCTACCGAAGGGCTTGGAAGGCCCCAAAATGGGTTCCCATAAGGGCGCGCATTTGGGCCTTCCATCAGCAAATGAAAGGGGCAAATGCGCGCCCTTGTGGCAGCTCATTTTGGAGCATGTAAAGCCCATTTTTGAGCATACCCAGGTACATTACATGTGCAAAACCCAAAGACAAGAGATAACCATGTTGTGGCAGCTCATTTGGGGTAATCTCAAGCCCATTTTGGAGTAGACCCAGATACTTAAAGTTCCAATACCAAGTCACAAGAGGAAACCATGTGGCAGCTCATTTTGGAGCATCTCAAGCCCATTTTGGAGCATAGGGCCAGATCCTTTACAGTTGCAATACCCAATCACAAGAGGTTACCATGCTTCAAAAATTCTATGCTACATGGACTAAGGGGGGATGATTTTCAGATGCATCTATGCTTTGTGAAGCATTGAAGCAAATAAAATATCCTTATTGCTTGTTAAAATTTTTTGGAAACCCTTGGAAAGGGCTTGGAATGCCCTAAAAAAGGCTGCCACAAGGGCGCGCATTTTGTCCATCCATATGCCTCTGGAAGCCCCAAATGCGCGCCCTTGTGGCAGTCACTTTGGGGGCATTCCAAGCCATTTTCAAGGCTTTCTAGATGCTTTTTCTATGCAGTAGTGAGTTTTCCCTTGCTTCAATGCTTCACATAGCATGGATGCATTAGGAAGTGCATGCCCCACTTAGCCAAGGTGCTTAACGTAGGCAAGTTTTCACAATAACAAGCTAATGGTGAGGCGGTCTGGGGCGGGCAACAAGAAGAGCAACCTCTAGACACCCTTCAAGGCTCCCGTGCTGCTCAATGGGTCTGGGGAAAAACACAACACAAACCAAAACAACAAACCTACAGCCAAATCCCAACTACACAAGGGGCACCACTTAGTTTAAGAGCAAACTAGGACGCAAAAGAGGAGAATCGTTAGAGCAACCCACAAACAAGCAAGGAATTTACACTAACCGTAACACCAATGGAACACTCTTACACACTAAAACACGAGAGAGAGAGAGAGAGAGAGAGAGAGAGAGAGAGATGGTGTACAACTTAGCTTCAACTTTATATTTTGCACAAAAAGGAACTTAGAGCTTGCGGAATCAAGTGACAAGATTTGGCTATAGCATCACTAGCACATTGTCTTAGGGTTATGGGAGCCCTCTCACCATCCACCCTCTTACAATGGTAGCCAAACAATAGCCAATGAATCACAAGCAACAAAACAACAACCTTCAATGAAACAAGTCACCTTATGAAGCTGAATGAGTTTGCCAAGCCAAATTGGAGGAGAAGCATGAGCCTTTGGACATGAATTGCACCCAAAACTACCAATTCATTGATGTTGGGGTAGATACAACAATGGTAGGAAGAATATCTTCTACTCGCACTCACTCAAACTAGCTCAAGCTTTTCTATGCACCAAAGTGATGGTGTATAGAAAGCTTACTCTCTCTTTACAACCAAGATAGAACTGGCGTGTGCTACGCTCAATCTAGTGTGCAATGCTATAGTGATGTCTTTCACAAGGAGGAATGGGTTCTATTTATAGGTTTTAGAAGCCTTGATTAGGATTAAGCCTAATCAATTTTATTAGGAAAGATCAAGGATTATGAATTTTTATGAATTTCAAATGATAATGGGGTCTCTCTTTTCTCTTGAGTCACATGGATGTGAGCTCAAGTAAGAGAATTATTGATGTGGTGAAAGGAGAGAAACTTCCATGGGAGTGAGTGAATTTGGTTTACTTGTGCGGTTGCCTACTCCATATGTTGATAGTGTGGGTGCATTTTTACAAGAGAAGTTAGTTGTTAGTGGTAATAATCACTAGAATTGTTAGCGATACATTTACAATGGGTAGGATGAGTTGATTTGATGAAGGAAGAGGGGTGAATTAAAAGAGAATCATTGAGATGGTGAAGCTTTGAAGAAGCTTGAACTCACCCTTGTGTAGATTGTGGAAAAAATGACCGCTGGTCTTCTTCTTCTTCTTCGCTTCTTTACGTCGCCGCCACGGTTGACCACCACGATGAAAAGAGGATTTGTTGATGAAAAATCCTCAATTTGCAGAAGTTATCATGGTTAGGATGCTGAATTTTAGATATTTTTAGGAGAGGTAAATGAAATTGTAACATAGAAGCAATAGAGAGAGACATGGAGAGTGTGTATGTATGTAGAGGTTCATAAAAGAACTATAGGGATGAGAGAGAAGGGTAATGGTGAAGAGGGTGGGAGAAGCCATGGAAATTGCAGGTTTGAGTGAGGGAAGGAGAGGGAGGGATGTGTAAGAGTGAGTAGGTGTGTGGAAGGGTGAGAGAAGACTAAGGGCTACTTGTGAGAAAAGTGGGCAGACTGGGGTCCACTCAAAAAATCATAGCTCACCGCTGGTAGCTCCAAAAATCATGAAAAACTTTGAGGTGATTATTCAGAGCGTGGGATACATTTTCTCTTTTGACCACCGCTCCAAATTCGGAGTGGAGATAGGTGCCAAAATTCTCACCAAAAAGCCTGTTTTTATGCCTGCAAAAGTCTTTTAGTGGCCCCCTCCTTTGTTGAATTTGTACAATGCATCCAAGAGTGAGCCCCTCCTTTATCATATTATAATACAAAGCATCCAAGTTGCCCTTGACCCATGCATGGAGGAGGATTATTGGTGAATAAAGAAATATATACATGGTGGGACTAGTGTATGGACTATTCATGGACTTTAGCTCAATGAGCACATGGTGTTAGAATAATGAGTAAAAATAATAATAAAAATATGGAGGAGTTATGGATATGGAAAGATATTGGAATCATATGATATGGTCCCTCCTTGAATTATTTTGGGTAAAAGAGGAAAAGGTATGCAAGTAAATAATATAATAAACGTAACCAATGAATAGAAATCAATTTTTTGTTTTCACGAGGGCGAGGGTGAAAATGTGGGAGTGATTTGTATAAAGGAAAAATATGAGGTTAGAGTATGTACATATTGGCAAAAAATATAATTATGGTGTAAGAGGATGAAAGAAGGTGTACATAGGTTTAATAAAACACACACCTAAGTAGAAATATTTAAATAAAATACCAAAATAATTATAAAAAATCCCTATATTTAAGCCATATATACAATGAAATATTTACACACAAAGAGGCTATAATATACTTTTATTTTTTTTATTTTTTTGGCTCAACTAGCCCAGTCACTAGCTAGCAGAGGGTTTTAAAGAAGATATGGGAAAAGCCCCCTAACTCACACACGCCTATGTACAGTGAAATGGTAGGGATAGCCATAGTGTTTGGGTGAATTTGGTAGGGTGGAGTAACTTACTATGGCAATTATGGAGAGCTGAAAAATGGCTATCAATGGCTACATACGTACAAAAGAAGGTAGACAAAACATGGACCAGTGCTACATCGCATGGTACAGAATTAAAGCAATACAATGCACAAAGTGGGGTATACAATCAAAAGACGCTTATATTCAAATTCTTCCCAATCTTGGAAGTTTCGTAAATACAAAAAGTTTTGATGCCTAATTACAAGCTATTCCTCATGGCGCAAACGGTGAGCAAGCTGCATATCCTTGGGCATAATGGTTACATGCTTTGCATGGATGGCACATAGGTTCGAATCCTCGAATATGCTAGTTAGATATTGCTCTGCTACCTCTTGGACTGCCTCTATGGCCACGGCACCCATCCGAAACTGAGTGTTGTACAATTGCAAAACCTCCGTGCATAGCCTTGCAAAAGGGGCCCTCCGAATCAATAACTCAATGCTCTTCTGATAGTGACGAATCTCTGCAAAAGCACGACTGCGCTTTCGCACCTTCTGAGGTCGACGGGGAGGTGCATTTGTTGCACGAGTTGGGGCAGCTTGCTTCCTCTTCTTGTAGACAATGCTCTTTCTCTTTTTTGGCCGCACAGGCACTTCCAACACCTCATAATCTGATTCCACCCACTCTCCATCTGATTCGTGCTCTTCACTATTGAGCGGATGTGATGGTGTAGGTCCACTCCCTTTAGGGAGTGTCTTACCCCCAGTAGACATGTGAGCCTCATAAGTTTGTATTTTGATGCCAACCCATGGGGGATCTTCATCCGTTTGCGTCTCTTCAGAGCCTTTTGACGATTGATTTTGGTTGTTTGTTTCTTTGCCTTGGTCGCTCTCATCCTCCGTGTTGCCATCAAAATCGTTGGAGTCCAATGAATAGACAACAAGGCGATGCTTTCTTCTCTCTTTTGCTGCTGTAGAGGACTGGCCATGCTGATTTGAAGCTCCAGCTTCTTCTGTGTGGACCTCACCTTGAGCTTGTGAAGTTCCAACTTCTGTTGCTGTACCTTTGAGTTGTTGGCCTCATCCTCCGTGTTGCCATCAAAATCGTTGGAGTCCAATGAATAGACAACAAGGCGATGCTTTCTTCTCTCTTTTGCTGATGTAGAGGACTGGCCATGCTGATTTGAAGCTCCAGCTTCTTCTGTATGGACCTCACCTTGAGCTTGTGAAGTTCCAGCTTCTGTTGCTGTACCTTTGAGTTGTTGGCCATCCGGCCCCTCTGAATATGCAATCCTTGCCGTTTGTTTTGTTCTTGCCATGGTAGCACCTAGTATGGAAAATGAAAAAATGAGCGCCTTCAACCTTTACATAGGATTTTTTGGGATTTGGGCCCTTTCACAATATGCGGCCAATTAAGTGAAACTCAAATAAACCAATTTAATTTAACAAGTAAACCTGGATCATGCGGATGGCTGACGCAATGTCCAAACGCTGCCTTTTTGATACTTAGTTGCACGCCAAGCTTCATGGCCCAGGGACGCTCGCTAGCGTTTCCACTTCTCGGATGCTGTAGTACGGGAGGCCTTGCATAACTGCTTTGCTAACATCGACTCTCTTGCTTTCTCAATAGTGCGAGTTCTCCCAAAGGTGTGCCTAAAAAACCAGTTAAAAATCTCTTGGAGGTAGTTGGAGTGTTAACCACCACCACCATGCCGAGTATTCTTGAAGTAGACTCCTTTTGCTCGATAGTGGGACTTCTCCATGCCTTGTTTACTCCATATATCAAGCGAACCATAGCGGTCCATGAAGTATGCACCATGCGCATAGAGAATGTGCTAAAACAACCAAAAAGAAGATAAGCCAATAGAAAAGTTGCATTTTCAAACATTGCATATGTATTAAGTCCGTTAAAACAAACCATGTAGTGTGTAATCTTGCTTTCAGACCATCCGTCCTTAGCGGCCTTTGTGAATTCATAAAGCACCTTCTTGAACTCCTCTCGCTGCTCAACGGTGGTGCTTGAAAGATTCATCAATTGCACAACCTTTTGAAAGGATGACCATACTAGCTTGCGTTGGTTAGCAACCTCCACATTGGGATCTTTGTCCGTCCTGCATGAACACAAATCTTTCCACAACTCCCACTGCTTCTCACTTGCTAGATCGGCACTTGCCTTGGATACCTACATTGGAGACTTTGACATCTTCTTGAAAAATCGACGTGCCTTGGCTCCATTCATGGAAACCTTCTGTGCCACCTCATATGTCTTCTCCCTACAAGTCTCTGCTACAATGTTCACCCTTGATCGGTGACATCCAATCTCATTAAGGAGCGTCTCCACCCCTTGCAAGGAGTCTTTTGACCGTTGAAGGAGCTTCATTGTGAAAGCATAATAAATGTGATGCTTTAGGATCCTATCCAATATTCGTATAAACGCATGCAATGTACAAAAGTGAACATTGTTGAGGGAGAAGGGAATTATGGGGTTCCACCCAGGATCTTTGCTATCCCTATTGGGCACCTCTAGCATATCACATGAAAGAACCGAAGTGTGCCACTCCCTATTTATATGGTCATCATTATCTTCATCCTGACCTTCCACTTGAGTTGCTCGACTTGTCTTGTGCCCTTTCACATAGAATGGGCAGGGAAGTAAAGAATTTGCACCTTGTTTGCATCCAAGCATGCACTTTATGGTCTTTAGATCATCACCTAAATTCCATTCAACATCAAACTCCCCACGCCCTGGAACCATGAGCTTCTCACCGTTTATTTGAGCTTTAATGACCTCTGTGACCCATGGGATTCTACTAAAAATCCATGCAAGGACTTCATGTGTCTCTTTCGGAACTTCAATTGCACCAAGCCACCATATATCCTTCTATGATTGCATACTAAAAGAGGGCTTTGTCGCTTCACTCGAACTGCAAGATTGCTTGGCATAAGCTAGGGCTTCATTCATAAGCGTGATGCTCATTCTCTCCAACTTTCTCCTTTTTACAATTACACACTCATCCAACTTCAGCACAAACACAAGCTTGCCTTCAAGAACTACCAACAATATAAAGCCTCAGAATGCATGTTATGACACATCATAGAGCATGTAGGCAACCCTAAACTAACCTGCATCACTCAAATTGTAGAAAATAGCCATGGACTGCTACGATTGTATCAAGTCCACAAAGATATTGTTGAATTTGGTGTGAAAAAACCCTTTGGTCCGCAACACACTGTTAGAAACAACACCGCTTCCCTTCCCGCGGACCTTCCTTCCTTGTGATTTTCTACGGAGCGGCTGAAGAGGCATCATGTCTTCAATATACAAGTAGTCCCCTAGTCGGTGAACAACATCTTCATTTGACACCCTCTTGGCAATCGCCACTCTGTGAGGAAGTGGGAATAGGTTTTCTGTGACTCCTCTACTTATTAATGCATCTTTTAACACTTGATGTATTGCTTGATAGTCCTTCGTACTAATCCCAACAGCATCACAAATATCCTGAACATCTAAATCAGTGACAATATTAGAAAAATCACTAAGAACTCTCTTAGTGATTGCGTCTTTCAAGTGTTTTTCCTCTGGAGCATCAAGCATCCCAATATAGTCCTCTTTGTTGAAACAAGAACGAAGTAAAGAAGCCCGAGCTGACGCATTCTTGTCGCCGCACGTTTCTTGGACGAAGTTCCTACTACCCAAAACAACAATGATGAGCGGTATTAGACTTAAACAACATGAGGGGTAGAACATCTTACCTCATAGCTGTCACCCTTCGTTTTCTTGCACCACCACGTGGTGCAAGAGTCTGAATTTCGGACAACTCTCGTGTTCTCACCCTACCTCCCATGTCAATACTCTTCATGTGTGAAAGAGTATCCTCAAGATTTTTAATTACATTTTCCTTGGTTGCGATGGTGCTCTTTGCCTCCTCAAGCGCACTAGTAGCTGTTTGCATCTGATCTTGAAGATTGTAGAAACTCCCATTGAGAAACTGCCAATGACGCAAGTAGATCTCGGACCGCGCAATCTCGTGTCTGTTGAGTCTCTTGCAGTAGCCCAACAAACCTTGCTCTCCATTTCCAACGTATTGCAACAGTGATGGAATGTTTGTAAAAGGCGGATGGACATTGAGAAAAGGATCCTTTGGGTACAAGCATCCCTCTGTCCAGAGATCCACATTCTTCTCCCCTTGAGCGCGGCGTTCGTTGGCTGAAGGTAATGTACCCAAGCATGTCTTCTTTGTCGAAACATACTCTTGAGGTATGCGTAGGAAAAGCCCTGGAGACCTACCGCATGAAGAGCTTGCTGGGACATTGGTCACGTCGTCAAGAGGCATTGTAGGATGGAGAGATGGAGCTTGAAGGATGGCAAGATGGGTGTGTAGGTGCAGCAGGTGCAGGTGCAAGGGCGATGGGTGTAAGAGAGGAGCTTAGATTAGAAGAGAAAGTGATCAATTTTGGGAGGAATTTCCTAAAAGTTTTGGAGGGAGTCAAAAATTATTGAATTATGATTAATTTAGCTTAAAAATCTATTTTTAATATGTATATATTTTGGGGGTACTTTTTAGGAGGAAATAGAGTTTTTTTTAAAGTTTTTGAAAAAAGTCATTTTTTTGACCTCTTTGACCTACGGATTTGATTAGGTGGCATGGGAGAGTTAAGAGGCCACTTACAAGTTGGCCAAAAAGCTAGAAAGAGAGGACCCCCTACCCCCCTACTTTTAAGATGGTTTCCCCCCCCCCGCCTCCTCCCCCTTCCCTACTTTTTAAATGGTTACCCCCCCTTCCCCCTACCTTTTTAGGGGTCAAAGGTGGAGGAGACCCTACCAAAATAGCCCCATTCAAAGCCTTTGTCCCCCTTAATCTTGGCAGGCTTCCTTGAAATTAAGGATTCTTACAAGGCCCATGGAGAGTCCATATTTTTCCTAATGCACTCTATTTTGCTATAACTAATCGTGGATGCTATCAATTGCTCAATATGAGTTTTGGTGTTAGATGGGCCATATCTTTGTATAAATTCTTAAACTTCACTAGATTTTGAAGTTTAAGGAGTCCAAGCTCATTAGAAGTGATCTAGGATAGAAATGTGTGAGCGGCTGTGCAAGAGGAGGGTTGGGCAACTATTGTATGGTCAACAATTGTGCGTATCTTGCATGTCCATACATCTTAGGGTCCTTCAAAGGATGCAAGGAAGGGTTGTCACGTTTTAAGTACAACTGGAATTTTATTCAATCAAGCACAAGAATGTCAATTGAGAGAGCTTTTGGTATACTCAAGGCAAGGTTTTAAATCTTGTTAAAAAGATGTGACATGAATTTACGCTAGGTGCCAAATATTATTGCATTTTTTCTTGAGCTTCACAACATGTGTGTTTGCCACGGAGATACTTTTGATATGGAGTGGATGCAGGAGATGGAAGCAAAACTGGCGGGTCATGGTGGGCATTCGATACAGGATCGAAGAGCAATAGCTATATCCATGATGCAGCTTCGAGCAACAAGTGAACTCAAAATAGAGGAGGCAATGGAGCATGCTCAAGACAACAATGAAGGAGGTGCTAGTGACCTTGGAATTGGCTCTGAGCGGTGAGATAGTCTTGCCCGGACAATGTACAGAGAGCAAGCAAGGATGAAGAAGTGCAACTTTAGAGGAAAGGGATTAATTCATCATCATTTGCAAAAGCATTCAGTTCAATAGAATAATTGTGTTATGGTTTGTAATGTAGTTTGTCAATGTAAGGGCATGGTCATGCAAGGCTTAGTTATCTCTAAGCTTCGACAGATCTAACGAAGGCATACAAAAAATTCAGAACACTACTGGGAGCAACTAGTGAGAGAGAGATTAAAGCGTAGATAGTAGAGAGAGTAGACACATTAATCGGCAGAAAATGGGAATAGTTTTGAAACTATGCCTAAAATGGCATATTTGCAATACTAAGCGGGTGAAAAGCATGCACACTGTCCAAAATGGTCGGTTTTGTTACGGCCAACTAAGCCTTGGGTGACCATAGCCTAATTGGATTAATGTTGCTCCCTTTCACCCTTTTCTCCTGCCGCCCCTGATCGATGACATGTGTTCGCAGTGGGCGGCAGACCAAAATTGTTTCACTTTTGTTTGTTCCACCCTCTGTGTGAACAGGTGGGTTACTCCACCTCGAAAAGCACCTTCTGGACTGTGTCTGGTGTCAACTCTTCCTCCTGCAGCCTGCTTTCAAGGACGTAATATAGACAGAAGAGTCGAGATTGCAGGTAACCTCTTCCTCCTGCAGCCTGCCTTTCAAGGACGTAATATAGACAGAAGAGTCGAGATTGCAGGTAGCCTCTGCTATTGTAGACATCTTGCCCTTCCTGATTCCTGCCCTTCTCTACATGGCAAGGGCATCACGTACGTACGATGCACTTCCGCAGAACTCTCTTTCTCGGCGACTCTTTTCTTGAGTTATGAGAACCTTTCTCTCTAGGTGACTCTCAGCCATGGCGGAGCCTAAGCTCCCTTTGTCATGTGTGGAGAGAGAGAGAGAGAGAGAGAACAACTAGGGGCATGGCCAGCAAGAAGGAGGAGGGTGGAAATGGGCTGCTGCTGCTATCTGCTAATCTTGAGCACAACAGTGCTGCCGATTGGAGGACCAATGGTCCAGAAGATGCCAGCTACGAGAGGAGAAGGCAAGAAGAGAAGGCGTAGCTGCATGAGCGAGTGGCCGTTGAGCCCAATGGGAAAGGTGAGCCTTGAGCTAGCCATCCATGCTCCAACCTCGAAATTAAGGTGTCTCCATATTGTCATCACGTGCATCTGCACTACCCAATTTGGCCGGCTGGCTGTAGCAGGAGGGAGTACTGTCCAAGGGAGTACAATTCCTGTAGAGCTTCCATGGTCATTGAAGGTGAAGAGTACCGGCCTCCTCCTCTCTCCTTCTCTCTCTCTCTCTCTCTCTCTCTCTCTCTCTCTCTCTCTCACACACACACACACACACACACACACACACTCACACTGATTATTGGTGTAGAGTAGCGGCCCCCTCCTCTCTCCTTCTCTCTCTCTCTTTCTCCCACACACACACACACACACTAATTGGTGTTCCCACCAGGACTACTACAGAAGCGGGCATGCTAATATAAGGGAGGGGGAAATTGCAAGTATGATTGCTCAGATGGCAGCTAGTTGAGAGTTGACTTTTATAAGATTTGTTTCGTCTACTTGAGAGTTGACTGGTTATAATTCCATGAAGTGTTGGCATGTTGCAGGTGATATTGGGGTTTTATGTCAGATGCTGCTTTTGGAAATTGGAGCCTTTTGCCACCAGCCTGCCCAAGGATATACAGGTAGTTACCATTACAAGAGCTCGTAGTTTTGAGTGTCTCAACACAACATGCCTCTTAGATATTATTGGAAATCCTTTTTTACCATGTTCTTCTACTATTCGATATATTATATCATTCTCTTTTCTTCAAAAAATCAAAAGTCTTAATGTCTTATTATGTAGTACTATAAGTTTGATATGTGGTTACGTTTTTTGGTTTTTCTTTTCTTGTGTAAAACAAAATACTGGTTATGATCGTGGAAGATAATGATGTTGAAATGTAATCATGAAGAGGTGGTGGTTTGTAGAAAGAGGTGTTTATGGATCAAGTGAACAAGAGGTGGTGGGTGTAGGTCCTCATCAAGACTAAGTAACACGGGGTATCGAAGGAAATGGGAGCGATGGGAGGAAAGTAGGGGACGAAACGTGAAACACTCTCCAACCGTTAGATCTGTCCAAGTTTACTTTTCAGCATTTTGGTTTACTTTATGTGCTTTTGTTTTCCCCCTTTGGACAACCAAGCGCTCGCGTTTACGTGATAGAGTGTGAGCCTCTCACAGTGGCCATTTGGGTTCAACTCCCGCTCGCGTGCTCGGGATTGAATTTTTGACCATTATCTGTCATCGAATAATCCCCCCCCTCCCCCCCCCCCCCCCTTCCCCATGAGATCCCATCGCTTGGGGTCATTTAAGACCCTGTGTTACTTTGTCCCGTGGGGTGTTGGTGGAGATCCATAATGTTTATCTTACATAAAATAATCGTCATAATGTTTTTAAGTTATATACGTGATTATTTTTTCATGTAATCATGATGATGCTCATAGAAGCTAATGATGTGAAAGACAACTTACAAGGGGGCGGAATTAGAAGATACATAAGAAACAACAGAAATACCTTAAAGAGTGATGGCTTTATGCATAGAGGTGTTGGTGGATTGAGTGAAGCAAGAGGTTGTAGTGCAGATGGAGGGTGTGGCAGTAGATGTAGTATTGTCCATGAGGGCCTTGATCCTAATGGTCTCTTAAGTAGTACCATAGTCAAGATAGACATATAGATGTTGAAGTTTCTGTCTCATTAAGTGCATAAAGTTGAACTGACAGTACTACATTCTTGCAAACAGGTATATAGAGTTTATTTTAGATGAATCTATCAAAAAAACTTTTTTTTTTCTATGATCATTGAACAATAACAATTGTACAACCAAGAGTTTTTTTATAGCATGGGATAAGGGAGAGGTCTTTAATGTTCGTTAAGAAATTCTTATCAGTCTTTGGCACGGTTAATTTGCTTCAAGAGTATACGTATGTGTAGGTCTCTATAGGTATCCATCCAAGAAGTGATATTTAACTTGTTTACTTGTCTTTGAGGTAGATCTAAGCTTTTGCATGAGAAGGCAGTTGCTTTCAAAATGGTACTACAATTTAGAGAGATAATTTCTAGTTGATATAGAGAAGATAGAAAAGTAGGTTGATTGGGCGTTAATAAATATAAGAAAAAATAAATATGCACTTAAATATTTTGATTAGTCCAATATGTGTTTTTTCAAACTACTCTTTTATCTTCTTGTATGTAGTTGCATAAAAGAGTTTCACTTTAAGTGACCTCTCTATTTCTGGAGCAACTTTTAGTTCATGCATGATTCTTTTATCCATCTCAGAGACATACGTGCATAATATTATTGTAAGAATATTCAACCAATGGTAGATGGTATTTCCAAGTTTCCTTGTGCTATAACACATAGCATTTGAGTAGATCTAAGACAATAGAATTTGCCTCTTCTAGCTGTCCATTTGTTTGTATATGAAACAAAGTTGAGAACTTTAGGGCTATATCCATGTTCTCAAACAATGCATTCCAAACAAGACTCATCATACGTGGATTCTTGCCATTGACGATTGCTTGAGGCATCCCATGGCACTTAAAGATTATTCATAAATATCTTGACCATATGTTTTGGCTTAATCTTCTTCTTGACAAGAATGAAGTGAACTTGCTTACTGAACTTGCAAATGATAGTCTAAATCTCATCATTGCCTACTCGCATTCTTGGCATATCAAAGATAAAGTCCATGGTTATACTTTCCCAAGGACAATGCATTAGCCAACACATTTTTTTTTCCTCCCACATGCACAATCTAAAAATAGAACATCAACAAGATGTTTGCCCATCATATATGTTTCTCTAAAAACTCGGTTTGTGCGAGAAAGTATCGCAAGGTTTGGACAACAAAATCAGTGACCTGTAGATAGTGTTTCCAACTAGTGAGTAGTGAATTACTACCAATAATTATTTCTCATAAACTTCAGTAACTTTTTTTTGGCCTTCAAGAAAATTATGGTCTCCATATGCCACTACTTGACCATTTTGCATTAGAACTACACCAAGGCTATTCTCACATGCATCACAAAAGCTTTCATAAGGTCTGGCAAAACGATTATTGGATTCAAAGCTAACTTTTCTCTTATGTGTTTAAAGGATAGATTTTCCTTGATTGTCCACTTGAAGGTAACTCCGTTTCTTTGTAGTGGATGAAATGAGAAAGCAATCTCAACAAAATTTTAAATAAAACTCGTGTAAGAGGAACATAATCCTAGAAAGCTTTGAATGTCATGTACGGGCTTCAAATATGGCCATGATTTAATTGCTTCCATCCCATCCTTTTAAACAATGTGCCCATGAAAGTGAATTTCTTCTAAAAGGAATTCACTTTTTTTTTCACATTAATGAGTATCTTGTTCTTGTGTAACTCATTGAAATCTATGGTTAAATGATCCATATGCTCCTCTTAGTTTTTGAAAAGGCAATCATGTCATCAAAGAATATACACACAAAGTTTCTATTTGGTTTAAATATTTTGTCCATCATTCTATTAAACATGGTAGGAGCATTTGTGAGACCGAATGGCATGATAAGAACCAAATGTTTTCTTAAAAGAACTCTTAAGGCATCTTTTGGCCTAATTCATATCTAGTGGTATTCACTCTTGAAATATATCATGCTAAACAATGATCAAGTATTTCACTAACTTGATTACAAACACATGAACACGTTAATAACGTTAGTGATTAAACATGAAAAATATGTAACTATGTTAAAATATTATTGTAACCCTTCTGGTAATCTACAGAAACCACTTGAGTTGGTAAGCCGGCTAGGCTCTTTTATTTTTTTGACAGATTCGTCGGGCTTTTAAAGTAGTCCAACGGGCCCGTCAAGAAAATAACAAAGCTTAGTAACCCAATTTGTATAAAGTAAAACTCTATCATCTTTAGTATTTTGATTAAGCAATCCTTGGGGAGTGTATCATAGCATCAAATACAATTATTTCTCCTTGTGAGTTGACCTAAGATTATAGAGTCACATGACCTATTTTTGGGCTAAATGTGATTCTTAATATGATGACCACTTCTTAAAAGATTAAAATCATTGACCTAAGGGAAATGTATCATGACAAACTAGTGAAAAAATCGAGTCGTTAGTCAAGGGTTGGATGTTTTGTACTAATGTATTGGGTATATAAAGATCCTTGAAGTCTTGCATTTTATATCATCATAGGTTTTAATTGATGTATCACTGAAAAATTTAAGAGTTACAATTCTTGATTGGGTGAAAATAGTTTTATATATTCAATTGGATGTGTAAGGAGGTTGCAATTATTTATTAGGTAAAAGTAGTCCTTAAGTGTGATTGTATTGAAGATCTTATAGTTTCGTTTTATGCATAATATTAGATAGAGAATGTACATTGTATATGGGGATAGATTGTTGGTGTATGAGGTTGAAATCATACATACTGCTACTTTTGTTTGTGTTTTGCAAATAATCATTATCGTTTCAATGTTTAAGTTAATTTGTGAGGTTCATACTCAGACTCGACCCTACTCACCTCCCTGAGTCTTCCAGACTGCTCCAGGGAATGATGTACATCTATCTCCAGGGAATGATGTAGATCTATCTACAGGTATCCCTCCCACTTGGGACCGACACCTAGACAGGACTCCGGTCTATCTTGAATGCCAACCCGAGGGGATAAATCCTATCAATTTGACGATTCTATTCGCTTATAATAATTTAATCCATCCTTGGCATCTTTCAGTCACCCACACCCAAAATCGTGGTCCTTAGTTTTGATTCTCTTGATCTTTTAACTTGAGGATCTGCTCTTGCTTTTTTGTTCTTCCTTGGTTCATGGAGATAACCCTTTTTTCCTAAAAAGCAGACACTCTTGTTCTCCCTTGGCTCATGACGATAACCCCTTTTTCCTGACAAGCAGACACGGCAGTTATCACTTTCTCATAAGAAGAAGGATCTTGTAATCCTACCTAGTATCGCTCATTCTCGCTTATCCGTTTTTATCCGCTATAGTCCTAGCGTTTAACATAAAAAATTTATTTAACATCCGACCATCTGACCCTCCGGATCCGCCCACCCACTAGAACATTTCATGAAAATCCCTTCCCGAGGTAGTACTTAGCTACTTAAAAATCAAGAAGACAGTCTATCAGACATCGTCAGATAACAAGCAACATATAATCTTTTGCATACCCTCGTTCAGGGAGATTCATCTGGTTGTTCTCACCAGATCTTTATTTAGAAACTGCTATAATTAGCTTATAACTAGTTTTCTAACTAATCATGCAACACATTTAGTTTCAACCAATTCATCTTGCCTTACTCAGGACCAAGATAATCAGTTATCAGCCATCAAAATGGCAGCATTTTCACAATAATTTCCAGAATTAAGTGTTTGAGAAAATCTCAAGTAATTTAATCATTTCTTCTTAAAAATTTTATTTCGAGAGGTATAACATCATCTGGTGACAGATGCACATGATAACCTCTATATTCCTAACCTTTTCAGTTCCTTTTTATGCAACCAAATCAAGCAAATTTCCTTAATTCAATTCACATCATCTTTCCTGAGTATGACCTTTTCATCCAACTATTGGCATCAGACCATACCAAGTTTATGGCCATCTTCCAATAAAAAATCGCTGGTACTTCATTCGTTCGAGTAAAAATAAAACAAACCCATTCATCCCTTATCCCTCGGGCATGAATGACTTAGGTATAATGAACTTGTCGGTTACGCTATCCTAGCCGAAAAGGACCAATCTCTGTCAAGTTCTCCAAAAGAATCCTCTCCCTGCGTCGGCCTTTCAATCAAATTGACCCCAACAAAATCCATCTTGGTTTTCGGTCATTTCCAGACAATCTTCAAAACTCTTAGTTAAATCTATGTTTGGAAATGGGCTATCCCTATCACCTCTAGAGATTCTTTTTTTAACTCCTAGTTGGTAATTTTCAGGTCCATTCATTTATCAACCTTAATTCTTACTTTCATTAATTATCTACCAACCAAGTTTATTTAAAAAATACGAGCGAGTTTTTTCCATAGGCATTTGATGGTTAATGTCTCTTCAAAAATGTCAACTTTTTAAGTTCAATCCTCGTTTTGTACGATTCTCAAGTTTTGCAATCTTTTTCCATCCATGGGACATCTCCATGGAAGCTTGTAGAGTTTTCGGTTCAAAACAATACGGAGATCAATTCCGTGAAGTTATCCCCTATCTTCCCCATCCCGTATTTGCAAACAAACTTGAAATTGACAACTTTAAAAATACTCTTCAATACCAAAAATTGAACTACTTCTATCGAGCTTAGACAAGTATTCTTTTCTTATGGTGCTTAGCTTTCCATTTAGGAAGTTAGAAGGTCGTCCTATAATTTATGAGTCTTTGAGCTTTCCATTAAAGCTCGCTTTGGGGATAAAATGAAAATCTTATAACCATACAATCTTCCTACCATAAAGAGACATGCAAAACTTAAGTTTGATTACCATAATGAGTCTAAACCTTTCTCTCTTTAATGAGACAAGGTTTTCATGTAAACTTAACCTTAATCACACAAGGTCATCATGGAAGCTAAACATTAAATTGCAAGCTTGTCTTTCAAAACTTTTTCTAAGTGTAAAGTTACCATCAAAGCTTAGCTTAAGGATGCAGATCTACTTTTGAAGTTTAGCTTAATAATTCATACATATTTTTAACACTTAACCCTAATTGCGAGGTTACCATTAAAAGTTAAACCTAAAATACAAGGTAGTCACTAAAACTTACATCTAAGTGCAAAGTTACCATTAAATTTTAGCTTAAGAGTGCAAATCTATCTTTGGAAGCTTATCTTAATGATGCATAAATACTATTAAAAAATTAACCATAATTCCAAGATCACCATAAACCTAAAACACAAGGTAATCACTAAAATTTACACTTAAGTGTAAAATTATCATTAAAGCTTATCTTAATGATACAAATATATCTTTGAAACTTAACTTAATGATGCATAAATACTCTTAACATTTAGTCATAATCGCGAGGTTACCATTAAAAGTTAAACTTAAAATACAAGGTAGTCACTAAAGCTTATATTTAAGTGTAAAGTTACTATTAAAGCTTAATTTAAGAGTATAAATATACTTTTGAAAGCTTAACTTAATAATACATAACTATCATTAATACTTAATCCTAATTTAAAAATTACAATTAAAGTTTATACCTAAAATACAAAGTTATCACTAAAGCTTACACATAAGTGAAAAGTTACAGTAAAGCTTAGCTTAAGAGTGCAAATCTACCTTTAGGGTATTTAGATTAAAGGACAATGAAAAAGGTATGGACCTTGAATAATACACTTGTCTTCCATTTTTAGCGCTGACTCAAAAGTATTAATCATAAAGAAGTTTTAATGACTCGGGGTTACTTTAATACTGAATGTGATCTTACTCAATTAGGTATTTTTCCTTTGGTGTGACCGGATTGTGTTTCTCTTGTGAGGTTTGAAGATAATTTCTTCACTTCGTTCTCTATATAGCCTTAATACACTTTGTAAAAATCTTACCGTTCTTACTTAAACTTTAACTTTTTTCGTTTTGAGCGTTGATTCATTTCTCTATTGATATCATCCAATTGATACCATGTTCTTGACACTTAAAAATTTTATACCGATCTTTCAATTAATCTTGCAATATCTCCTCCCTTGTGTACCCAATTTATTTTTTTCATCCTTATTTTTCTTATGTCGATAGCTTATTGCCCCATTTTTCACTTGGTATAATCAGATATTTCACGTATCATAACAATTAGACTTGTAAAACACAATAGACGATTTGAATCTCAAAACAATTGACTGATTAGAGATACCTAAATTTTATAAATATGATGATTGATTACATCTGTATTACATCAAAAGTTCCATCAATATCTTGAAGACTAATTATAAGTTGTTCCGAAGAACCAACCAAAAATATGATCAAGGGTTTGGAGAAAAGGGAGATATTGATTTGATTCTAAAAGATGAATTACATGGGCTCATCCGCCAAAACTTAGAAATTGAGTAATTAGCTGGTACGAATCTTCTCAGGAAGCATCTTCAACCAGATAGCCCTTCCACTTGATTAATACTTCTCGAATTGTCATGTGACGCAGTTGCTTATCTTTAGTTTCCAGAATTTATTCTGGTTCCATTTGAAATTCTTCCTAATTTATGAGAATGATGTCATTATGATTCAAAACATGTAGAGGGTCAGCAACATATTTCTTAAGGAGGATGGCATGAAAAACATTATGAATGCGCATGTGGGGCGGTAAGGCTAACTCATAGGTTTGTTCTCTTATCTTTCTAAGGATTCCAAAAGGTCCACAATATCTGAATGCAAGCTTACGGAATTTCCCTAGCTTTAAGGAGCTGCGTTTGGGTTTGACTCTGAGAAAAACTTGTTCGCCTTCGCTCAAGCTTCTAGCGAAGCGATGAAGATCAGCGTAGCTCTTCTGCCTATCACTAGCTCTCTTCAAGTTATCTTTAATGACTAGAAGTTGATCTATTTCTTCCAGGATAGACTTAGCGACAGGAACATGAAAAGCTTGATCGGTTAATCAAAGAGGGACTAAACATTCCTAACCATACAAGGCTTTAAAGGGTGACATTCCAAGGTTGAGATGATGAGAAGAGTTATAATCAAACTCAACTAAGGGAAAAAACTTGATCCATTGCTCGGGTTGATGGTTGTAGTATGCTCGAAGGATATCTTCAATGACTTGATTCACTCGCTCAATTTGACCATCAGTCTCCGGATGATATGCTCGATTGAGATTTAGTTGGGTATCCAGAGATCGAAACATGGCTTGCCAATTGATGATTCTTGAAGGGATTCCATGTGATCTTACTATCTCTTTAATAAATACGTGGGTTATTTCGATGGCAGTGGAAGTCTGTTTGACTGGAATTAGATGACCAACCTTAGTGAGCTTATCTACTATAACAAAAATAGAATCATAGTTTCCAGTTGTCTTTGGAAGACTTGTAACAAAATCCATACTCATATATTTTCACTTCATCTGAGGAATATTTAGGGGCTGAATCTTTTCAGGTAGTAAAGAAGACCATCTGCTAAAGTATACTCAGTTAAGTGTTCTTTCAGATTCTGAGCTTGAATCTCTTGCAGAAGAGGTCTAAAATAGGGATTTACCTAAATTTTTTGTTGAACTTCCTCGAGTAAAGAAGAGCTAAGGAGTGAATTAGTCAAGGTTGATGAGGACAGAATTGTTGGTCAAGAGATCTTTGAATCTATTGAAGGCAACATCTCTCCCCAACAATAAAAGAAAGAGCTGTCTTCAACTCGAATAAAATACGTGATTGATGAAGCTTTTAGGATACGTCTTGCGACTTTATTTTTTGTTAACGCTTTTAACTTGACTTCTCTCTTACACTTCTTCATCCTCAAAAATCTGTTAATATAATATTGGAGTCATAGAAAATCTTTCTTAATAAGCTATCTTTTTGAATAAGTCATCGCGTTTGTGGCTTCTTCAATACACTACTTCCTATTTATAAGCTACTGGTAATCCATTCTTTATCAGCATTTGTTATCCTCTTATTTATGCGATTCACTCTCTTGTAACTTAGTCATTTTCTTATCTGATGGCGTTTTGGCGAGAAGACTTGGTTCTTTTTGTATACATCTCTCATTTGGAGAGTGCAGATGAGACAGTTAAAAGATTGTTCTTAGAGCGATACAAAGATCTCCTCTTTTTTTAGTCAAATTTTTATGTCGGTCAGACGATATGGAAGACATGACGACATCTCACAAGAGTAACTATCTACGGTAGAGATCATTTTCACAACAATATCCGGCTTGCTATGGTTATAGAGGCTCTGAAACTTGGCCCTCGATACTACTGCGTCAAAAGGACACGAGATCTTACGTTCTCCACAAGATTGTTCTTGCTTGTGCAGTTTATCTTCCATTCAAAGATTTACTTCGATACCATCTTAGAGTCTTCTTCTTAGAGGTTCTTTTCTTTTCCTAACTCATACCCGAGAAATTGTTCAAGCTGTTTCTCATAGAAGCATTCGAGAGGATGAACATCTTAATATATGAGGTGCTTGCGATACTTGGTTATGTAAATATATATTAGAGGATCTTCATGAGCTGTAATTTTTTTTGCCTCTCTTGTAATTACTTCCTGTCTCCTTGTGTTCCTTTTTGGCTTTAATTGAAAAAATAACCATTTTTTGAAAAATTTGAGTATTATCCGTACTTCCTTGTTTTGAAATGTTAGTTTTTTCTCTTTAATTAAATTTTTACGTACATCTCTATTTAGTGTTTTTTTTATTTAAAAAAATCAGCAAAGGTTCTTCTGCCTATGATAGTTCTGAGTAAAGATTTCAACTTTGAGTTCTTGGCTAACTCGTAAATTTGTTTTCTTATACTTCTTCAAAATTTATATCTCTACAATATTTATGAGTTTATTTATTGCACTTTCTCATTTTGATTCCTTGTGAGTTTTCAAGCACATATCATTTACTGTCTTTTCTATTTGTCAAATGTACAGTAATAACTTCTCATTGCACTACAAGAACTTTTTTTTTTCCAAAAATTACAGCATCACGAGATTACATATCGTTGAAAAATTGTATTTTTAAAACAAAATATCAAGAATTTACATATCGCAAAGGGATAGTAAAGCTAAAAGAGAAGTGGTTACAACATGCATTGGATAGGTTTTCTTGGAGATCTTAAACCCTCAAGATTCATAGGCTACGGGGTAAACTTTTTGTTTAAGAATCTCTTTTATTTTTAGGGGACATGACATACGCTACTACTGAAATTTTAAAAACCTTATAAAAAATTTGGAAGCTTTAAAACAAGTTCAATGGCTTTTTAAAACATCTTCATAGGTATTGTTTACGATCTTTTTGGCCTCTAAATAAACCGAATGTCATCCGCAAAGACCAAAAAAAATACCTTTAACTTCTTCGAGAAGAGAGATATCACCACGCGATTAAAGGTAACAGTGGTGTAAGTTAGACCAAAAGGACTAACTGTAAATTGTAATACCCAAACTTGGTGTTAAAGGCGATCTTGGGAATGTCTCCCTCCTTGATCCTAACCTGGTATTAACATGAACTGAGATCTATTTTGAAATAAATTGAGGTTACATGAGGAGTGGCGTCAAAAGTGGTGGTTTTAGATATAAAGGTCACTGGAACTTCAAGTGACACTTGCTCTGAAGGGTTTACAGGTCTTTCAGGGCCAGTTATCGGCACAAGAATAAAGACAACTCGTTCTCTCATCTTTGGAGACGGGTTGACATGGTTACTATCTACAATATCATATTCTTTATTTAACAAGAGAAACTATCACAATTCTGAGACAGAATTCTAACTTGGATAAATAAAGATCCTTTCATGAGGCAAATTAGATGCTACAAATAGAAGTTTACTTTCAAAATCTGAAAATAAGATTGGATCATATCATATTTCTTGGTTCTAATCTCAGCTTTCTTCCATCATTGCAATCCGTAAATTATTCAATAGTTGTACGTGTCCCCATAGGGTTAACCATGTAACTCCATTCGACCCACATGTTCTCCATTTCTTAGTAGAAATGACACTTTTCTTGGGAGAGAAAAGTTCAATAAAGTGTCTCTAACATGAATAACGTGTTCTTTGGTTCGACTATCCCCATTCTTTCAGGACTATCCTATAAACTTTTTCTTCTTGAATATTTCAAGCCATCAATAACTTCAAAACGAGTTTTTCTATACATACTGATAGTTTTATGTGTAGCTAATTATAAGAACTCTTTGGATTTTTTTATTATTACTCAAAATTATCTTTTAGTCAATGTCTCAAAAATTAATTCTTCATGTGGTAACTACTTTACCTAATCTTGCTCCTTATTACTAAGCTTAAGGGAGAATGACAAGTAAAGCTCAATAAAAGTTTCATCCATGCCATTTTCATGTGTCGTCGCACAAGTGCATACATTTTTATTCAGTTATGTCACTTTAATGCGTCTTCACACAAGTGCATTACTTATTCTTTCACAAATTTTTATATCGTTCATTTTCAACTTTACTCACACTTCTCACTTGCTTAAATCGCAGGCACAAGTATAAGTTTCTAGAAATAAGAGTTCCCTAAAATGTTCCAGCGTAGTGAGCTTTCGCTCTAGTGTAGCAGTTTCCATCCTCTCATTAATAATTCGCTAAATTTCTTCTGACAGATGTCATCTGAATTTTTTTGAATAATTATTGAAAACATCAAGACTTCATTTTGTAATATAATTGAAATTTGGGTTCTAGACTGAGTTGTTTTTCTCTTATGCATTAATCTTAAATCCAAAATTCTAAATTTCAAGGTCCAAGATTCAAAATTAGGCTCTGATACCACTTGTGAGAGCCATATCCAGAGTCGACCTAGAGTCGACCTAACTCACCTCCCTCAGTCTTCCAGACTGCTCCAATGAATGACGTAGATCTATCAGCAGGTAACCCTCCCACTTGGGATCGACACCCAGACAAAACTCATTTCCACTTCAGAGCTTAATTTTGAATAATGGACCTTGGAATTTTGGATTAATGCATGAGAAAAAAACAACTCAGTCTATTCTACACCCAAATTTCAATAATATATTACAAAATGAAGTTTTGATGTTTCAATAAATTATTCAAAAAATTTCAAGATGGCTTGAGATCTGCTAGAAGAAATTCAACAGATTATCTATGAGAGGATGGAAACTGCTACGCTAGAGCGAAGACTCACTATGCTGGAACATTTTAAGGAGCTCTTATTTTCAGAAACTTATACTTGTCTCTGGGATTTAAGCAAGTGGGAAGTGTGAGTAAAGTAGGAAATGAACGATATAGAAATTTGTGAAAGAATAGGTAATGCACTTGTGCGAAAACAGATGGAAGTAGCATAAATGAATGAAGACACATGCACTTGTGCGAAGACACATGAAAGTGGCATGTATGAAACTTTAATTGAGTTTTACTTGTCATTCTCCCTTAAGCTTAGTAATAAGGAGCAAGATTGGGTAAAGTAGCTACCACATGAAGAATTAATTTTTGGAACATTGACTGGAAGATAAAAAAATTTGAATAATAATGAAGAAATCCAAGAAGTTCTTGTGATTAGCCACAGATAAAGCTATAAATATATATAACAAGACTCGTTTTGAAATTACTAATGGCTTAAAATATTCAAGAAGAAGAAGTTTATAAGATAGTTCTGAAAGAATGGGGATAGCCGAACTAGAGAACACGTTAGTTCTGTTGAGACATCTTATCGAACTTTTCTCTCCTAAAGAAAGTGTCATTTCTACTAAAAAATGGAGAACATGTGGGTCGAATGGAGTTACACGGTTAACCCTATGGGGACGTGTACAACTATTGAATAATTTACGGATTGCAATGATGAGAGAAAGTTGAGATTGGAACCAAAGAGATATGGTATGGTCCAATCTTATTTTCAGATTTTGAAAGTAAACTTCTACTTATAACATATAATTTACCTCATGAAAGGATGTTTATTTATCCAAACTAGAATTCTGTTTTAGAATTGTGATAGTTTCTTTTGTTAAATAAAGAATATGATATTGCAAATAGTAACCATCACAACCCGTCGAAAGCTGAGAGAACGAGTTGCCCCTAATGTTGTGCCGATAACTAGCCCTAAAAGATCTGTAAACCCTTCAAAGCAAGTGTCACTTGAAGTTTCCATAACCTTTATACGTAAAACCACCACTATTGATGCTACTCCTCACCTAGCCTCAATTTATTCCAAGGTAGATCTCAGATCATGTTACTACCATATTAGAATCAAGGAGATAGACATTCTCAAGATTGCCTTCAACACCAAGTTTAGGTATTACAATTATACAGTTAGGTCTTTTGGTCTAGCTAACACCCCTGAGCAACTTTAATCGCGTGATGACAGATCTCTTCACGAAAAAATTAGAGGTATTTGTTTTGGTCTTCGCGTATGACATTTGGTTTATTCAGAAGCCAAGAAGATCGTAAACAATATCCATGACAATGTCTTAGAAAGCCATTGAACTTGTTTTGAAGCTTCCAAATTTTTGATAAGGTTTTTGAAGTTCCAGTAGCGGATGTCAGGTTCCTTATAAATAGGAGGGAATTCTACAGCAAGAAGTTTACCCCGTAGTCTATGCATCTTGAGGGCTTAGGATCCCCAAGAAAAACTATCCAACACATTCTTTTTTAACGTCACTATTCCTTTGCCATATGTAAGCTCTTGATGTTTTGATTATAAGATGAATACAAATTTCCAACGATATGTAAGCTTGTGATGCTGAAATTTTTGGAAAAAGAAGATCAATCCAACCTTCTACTTTTAAGTTCTTGTAGTGCAATAAGAAGTTATTGCTCTGTATTTGACAAATAAAAAAGACAGTAAATGAAACGCGCTTAAAAACTCACAAAGAATCAAGATGGAAAAGTGTAATAGATAAGATCATATATATTTCAGACATTTAAACTCCGAAGAGAATAAAAAAACAAACTTATGAGTTAGCCAAGAACTCAAAGTTGGAATCTTTACTCAAGACTATCATAGACAGAAGATCCTTTGCTGAATTTTTTTTAATAAAAAAATACTAAATAGAGATTTTCTTAAGAATTTAATTAAAGAGAAGAGGCTGACATTCCAAGACAAAGTACGGTCAATACTCAAAAAAAAATTTAAATGTTATTTCTTCAGTTAAATCCAAAAAGGATTACAAGGGAGGCAGAAAGTAATTACAAGAGAGGTAAGAAAATTTACAGTTCATCAAGATCCTATAATATATGGTCACATAATCAAGTATCGGAAGCACCGCACATATTACGATGCTCGCCCTCTCGAATGCTTTTACAAGAAATAGCTTGAGCAATTTCTCAGGTATGAATTGAGAAAAGAAAAAGACCTCTAAGAGGGAGACTCCAAATGATATCGAGGCAAATCTTGGAATGGGGGATAAACTGCACAATCAAGAATAACCTTGCGGATAACCCAAGATCTTGTGTCCTTTTGACGTAGTAGTATCGAGGGCCAAGTCCCAGAGCGTTTATAACCATAGCAAGTCGGGTATTGCTGCGAAAATGGTCTCTACCCCAAGAGAGTCACTCTTGTGAGATGTCGCCATGTCTTCCATATCGTCTGGCCGACACAAGAATTTGGCTGAGGAAAGAGGAGATCTTTGTATCGCTCTAATATGTCTTTTAATTGCCTCGTTTGTACTCTCCAAGTGAGAGATGCATACAAAAAGAACCAAGTCTTCTTGCCAAAACACCATCAGATAAGAAAATGACTAAGTTATAAGAGAGTGAAGATCACAAAAATAAGAGGATAACAAGTGCTGGTAAAGAAAGGATTATTACTACCTTATAAAGAGGAAATAGCGTATCGAAGAAGCCACAAACGCGATGAAATATTCAAGAAGATAGCTTATTAAGAAAGATTTACCAGAGTTCCAATATTATATTAGCAGATTTTGGAAAATGAAGAAGTGTAAGAGAGAAGTTAAGTTGAAAGAGTTAAAAAGAAGTTAAATTGCAAGACGTATCCAAGAAGCTTCATCAATTACGTATTTTATTCGAGTTGAGGACAACTCTTTCTTTTTTGTTGGGGAGAGATGCTACCTTCAATAGAATCAAAGACCTCTTGACCAACAGTACCGTCCTCATCAACCCGGACTAATTCACTCCTTAGCTCTTCTTTACCCAAGGAAGTTCAACAAGAAATTTAGATAAACCCCTATTTTAGACCTCTTCTGCAAGAGATTCAAGCTCAAAACCCGAGGAAACACTTAACTGACTATACCTTAACAGATGGTCTTCTTTACTACCTGGAAAACTTCAGCCCCTAGATATTCCTCACATGAAGTAGGAATGTCTGAGTATGAACTTTGTTACAAGTCTTCCAAAGACAATTGGATACTATGATTGTATTTTTGTCATAGTAGATAAGCTTACTAAGTTCGCTCATCTAATTCCAGTCAAGCAGACAGCCACACTGCCATCGACATAGCCCAAGTGTTTGTCAAAGAGGTAGTAAGATTACATAGAATCCCTGCAAGAATCATCAGTGATCGGGATGTCAAATTTAATTCTAAGTTTTTGCAAGCCATGTTTCGATCTCTGGGTACCGAATTGAATCTCAGCCCAGCATATCATCCAGAGACTGATGGTCAAACTGAGCGAGTGAATGAAGTCATTGAAGATATGCTTCGAGTATACTGCAATCAGCACTCCCAACAATGGATCAAGTTTCTTCCACTACTTGAGTTTGCTTATAGCTCTTCTCACCATCACAGCCTCAGAATGTCACTCTTTAAAGCTTTGTATGGTCAGGAATGTTTAGTCCCTCTTCGATTAGCCGACCCAGCTCTTCATGTTCCTGTCCCTAAGTCTACCCTTGAAGAGATGGATCATCAACTTCTAGTTATTAGAGACAACCTAAAGACAGCTAGTGATAGGCAGAAGAGCTACGTTGATCTTCACCACTTCGACAAAAGCTTTAGCGAAGGCGAACAAGTTTTCCTCAATGTCAAACCCAAACGCAGCTCCTTCAAGAGAGCGAAATTTCGTAAGCTTGGATTCAGATATTGTGGACCTTTTGGAATCCTTAGAAAGATAGGAGAACAAGCCTATGAGTTAGCCTTACCGCCTTACATGCGCATTCATAATGTTTTTCATGTCAGCCTCCTTAAGAAATATGTTGCTGGCCCTCTACATGTTTTGAATCATAATGACATCATTCTCGTCAATCAGGAAGAATTTAAAATGGAACCAGAACAAGTTCTGGAAACTAAAGAGAATCAACTGCGGCACATGACAATTTCTGGACCTCTACATGTTTTGAATCATAATGACATCATTCTCGTCAATCAGGAAGAATTTAAAATGGAACCAGAACAAGTTCTGGAAACTAAAGAGAATCAACTGCGGCACATGACAATTCGAGAAGTACTAATCAAGTGGAAGGGCTATCCAATTGAAGATGCTTCCTAGAAAGATTGGGACCAACTAATTACCCAATTTCTAAGTTTTAGAGCATGAGCACATGTAATTCATCTTCTGCAATTCTCCCTTTTCTCCAAACCCTTGATCATATTTTTGGTTGGTTCTTCGGAACAACTTATAATTATTCTTCAAGATATCGATGACACTTTTGATGTAATGCAAATGTAATCAATCGTCATATTTATGGGATTCAAGCATCTCTAGTCAGTCAATTCTTTTGAAATTCAAATCACCTATGGTGTTTTACAAGCCTAATTGTTATGATACGTGAAATATCTGATTACCAAGTGAAAGATGAGGTAGTAAGATATAGACATAAGAGAAATAAGGATGGAGGAAATAAACTGGGTACAAGAGGGAGGAGATATTGCAAGATTAATTGAAAGATTAGTATGAAATCCTTAACTGTCAAGAACATGGTATCAGTTGGATGATATCAATAGAGAAATGAGTCAACGCTCAAAATAAAAAAATCTAAAGTCTAGGTAAGAATGATAAGATTTTTACGAAGAGTGTTGAGGCTAAATAGAGAGAGAAGTGAAGAAATGATCTTCAGACCTCACAAGAGAAATACAATCCGGTCACACCAAAGGAAAAATACCTAGTTGAGTAAGATCACATTCAGTAATTAAAGTAACCACGAGTCATAAAACTTCTTTATGATTAAGACTTTTTAGCCAGCGCTAAAAATGGAAGAGAAGCGTATTATTGAATGTCTATACCAGCTTCACTGTCCTTTAATCTAAATACCCTAAAGTTACTGACCATCTTCAATCATAAGTTGACCGAAGATTGAGTCTAACTACTCTCTAAAGCATGTCCAGAGCTGAGGACATCTCTTTCTTTTTGTTGGGGAGTTTGTAAGGTCCCTCCCTAAACCTTAGAGACATTCAAAACTTTTTTAGCGTAGAAAATCATTTAGAAAAAGAAAAACCGACAAAGAAGTCATGCGGACAACGAGACTTTACTTTAGAATGAAAAGACAAGGATATTCCGGATAAGAAATTTCATCATCCCTATATTTTTTCAAAAAGATTAAGATTATTTTTATATTTCTTTGTCAAAATTCACGTGGAAACTGATTTAAATCGAGAACTGGCAGAAAAAGGGACTAACTTGATTGGGAGATAAAGTTAAGAGATATGATTTGAGAAGAAATTAGGGTCCAATAAGAATTGAGAAGAGAATTGGGGTCCAATATTTAAAAAATATTAAGTACTCAAGCGTGCGAGTCGACTCCTTAAGATTGGTAAAACATTGGTTGCCAAAAATAGCTAGTAAGTTCAAGAGGGAGTGTTACAATAGGGAGGGTACCACCAAACGCGTTTCGCTCTTAAGAGCTCATCAGTGGTGGTATATGTAAAATGTGCTTGTAAGGGAGGAGGAGGAGGTAGGGTTTATAAAGGGTGCTTGGTTAAAGTTTTGAGGGCTAACAATATTTTAGAAAAGAGTGGAATTGAAGACTAAGTACCAAAGTACATGGGGAGGAGTGGAATTTAAGACTAAGTACCGGGGTACAGGGAGAGAAGTTAAGGGGAGTTAAGGTGATTTTAGGTGTAGGTTAAAATCCAAAGTACCACAGTACAATTTTGAGAGGAGAGTTTTATGGAAAAGAGAGGGTGGGGTAGAAATGTGAATAAGGAGTTTCTTTAGGTGAGAAGTAATAATGAAAGTGGTTAAAGGTAAACTTTATGAAAAAAGGGGTCCAAAGGCAATATTAGGAAGGGAGGCACGGGTTTTCAGTGTCTCCAAAATTTTGAGCTGTATGTAAAGCATAAGATAAGAATTTTCAAAAAGGTCCACCGTGACGTTGCAACCTAAAGATTTATAGGTTTGGAAAAGGTTACCATACATGATGGATTTTTTACGAACGATTTTGAGACAAACCTCAAGGTTAGAAGGGTGTAAGGTGTGACTTGTTGGAATTACTTCTAAAGGATTGTAGGGAGCCAAGAGGAGCATGGTATACTCTTCTTTTCAACATGGAAATAGGAAGTTTGTGTGAGTTTTACCTTGGGGGCTTGAGAGAGAGTGAGAGAGCAAGAGTTGAAGGTACGGATCTAGTAGAGGTAAGGTGGGCTAGAGATAAGAAAAATAAGTGTTGTAAGGCTTAGATAAGTGTTATTAAGTAAGTAGCAGGTGAGTTTGTTTGGTAGTCACAACACATTTATGGGGCAAGGAGTGCAATGGATGTACAAGGTTACCCAACTTAAGGTTAGGTTAAAAAAAGAAAGAAGGAAATTGGTAGGTGTATATGGCCAAATTTTGGTTTGGTGAAAATTTTAACGAAGGTTAAGCATGCAACGATTATGAGGACAAGGTTAGCTCTAGGGCAAAGATCACATTGAACACATGATTTTCTTGATTAATGGTTGAGGTATTTGGAAAGTTTGCTTCAGTTAAGATTAAGGCTATATGAGGACAAGGTTATCTTAGGTCAAGTTACAACACATTTATGAGGCAAGGAGTGCAATGGATGTACAAGGTTTCCCAAACTTAAGGTTAGGTTAAAATAGGAGGAAGGAAAGTGGTAGGTGTATACAATTGGCATTTGGTATTTGGTAAAAGGTTTTTAGGATAGGTAAAGTGGTAGGTGTATACAACTCGCATTTGGTATTTGGTAAAAGGTTTTTGGGATAGGTAAGGGAATGTACAAGGTTAGGATGTTGCATTAAGGTTTTGGGTTATCGCCATCATGGGTCCAATCACATAGGGATTTATTTTCAAGAAATTCTTGGTGAGGTTAGGTTGATACACATTTGAAAAAACTATATCTTTGACTGCACAGGGAGGTTCACCAATGGGTACATTTGTATGTCCGGATACAAGCAAAAGAATCTAAAATTAGAAGAGTGGTTTGTATACATTGTGTGAAAGGGGAGAGTCCATGAGGCTTATAGGGATATTCTTTGAAGTCTTGTAGTAATGGCTAGTTAAGATGCCAATGGCTAGGGGACTTGCAAAAGAAAAGGTATTTTTGGTCAATGATAAAGAGAAAAAGGACTAGAATGAATACCACAAAAAATGCTTGAACAACATATGCATTATGTGCATCCATAGGGGTGACGGCGAAGGCAGCTCCTTTTGAGAAGCATGTGGCAGAGAAATTTAAAATGTAAGAGGAGTTGCAGCTTTTAAGGATCAAAAGCGACTGACCAATACTATGGAACTTACAACCAAGGAGGACAAGAGGATTGATAATTAGGGGTAGAATTATATTGCCCAAATTTCAATAAGATTACTTGATCTAATGGCACTCGATTATCTTGGCACATATTGGGTGTATCATGGGCAAGGATTGTCAAGTTAGATGTCCAAGGGAGTATGGAGCCTCAATCGTTGGATGAGGAATGTTTTGGATGGTCAATAGACATCAAGTGCATTCCTTGGGGGTTCATGACAAGGGTAAGATAATTGTGGTCTTGCTTTTCCAAGCCACCAATTTGTTAGGATTACACTCAACATTGCAAGATTATCACAACCTCCATATTCTGGTCATAAGTTATCTTAGAAGCTACTTGTAGCAATCACCCCAAGTAACCAAAGTTTTACTCAAGGGGTTGAGGAGAAAATTAAAAGACTCGAAGGGGTTAAATTAGAAGGATTAATATGCTACAATGGGATCAAGGATGAAGTAAAAAATCAGTGTGTGTAGTGTTTCCCCCTGCTATTAAGCCATGGAAAGTTCTCCGGCAAAATATCCTATGCATGGAGGGAGCATTGTCGGAGGCATTTGGCATAGTAATGGAAGGGAATAGGGTGTTAAGAGTTCCAAGTAAGGTAACTATGTAATTTCCAAGTTAGGATGCATCAGTATAAAAGGTACTTTGTGTTGATGCCAAGATAGAAACACTGTTGATGAAGCATGGCTACATTCATTTTTTGCATGTTCTTAAATAGTAGCAAAAGGAAGTTGTGGCTCAGGATCCAAGCCAAAAGCTACAACCTAGTCCTTTCTTAAGGCCTAGGAGGTGACTGGCACGCAGTAAGGAGAGTGCCAGCTAGCCATTAGTGGTATTCATTAGACATGAACACTTGTTAGAAGGAAAAGGGTAGTAAAGGGTTGATACCTAGAGGCTGGATAGTGGCCACCAGTCAATTATGTGTTACTTCCTACAGACAATCTTCATCAATTGCTACCATTTAGGATAAGGGGCTGTAGCCATAGGAGAGATATTAGGGTTGATTTGCTGGAAAGGTTAATATGAAGGAAGGGTTTGTTGAGAGCTACCCATGTTAGCAAGCTTTAGCAACTACTAGGTAGTATGAGGCAAGGGAGAGATCCATGGTTAAAAGTTCTCAAGGCAGGGAGGAGGTTTAGCATCCTGAGGCAAAGGAGAGATCCTAGGGTGTTTGTAGGGCATCCGAAAGTAGAGATCTTGGGGGTAGGTGGGTAAGGGTGAAAATTGAAATTGTG
Organism: Adiantum capillus-veneris; assembly: GCF_014529385.1. Classification (NCBI taxonomy): domain Eukaryota; kingdom Viridiplantae; phylum Streptophyta; class Polypodiopsida; order Polypodiales; family Pteridaceae; genus Adiantum; species Adiantum capillus-veneris. The sequence goes on along the minus strand of NC_140932.1, from coordinate 99,490,255 downwards.
CAGCGATTTGACGTGACTGTGTTGGGGCTAGGTGTCAAGTTTCAAAAATGATGAGCGTGAGTAGGACTCAGAAGTGTAGGTGTCCGTTTGTGTTCGAGCGCAGGTAAGGAGGTAGAACGGAAAGAAGGTAGGGGTTTGATATTCGTTGGTAGGGGCGGTGGGGTATGAAGCGGCTTGGGTAGGAAATCTTACCAGCTTGAAACAGGAGTTGTACCAGGGCTTGCATGGTGCTGCCAGCTGACCACAGGCGAGCGAGTTGGAGTTGACGCAGGCAATAACCACAGGTGGATAGAGTGCTGTAAGTGCAGCAAGCAAAGCAGGGGAAGAAGCAACGGGGCTTGAGTTAAGCTTTATACAAAGGAGAAGTAATGGGGCTTACGTCAGGTGTGTTGAGGCTAAAGATCAAGGGGTTTAACAGAGGTGGAGGTGAGGGTAAACTTTTCCATTGCGGCTTGGCCCCAAAATCTTCCTACCGTGAGTTAATGCAAGTAGTGTGCCGCAGCAGGCCTTCAGGAGTGACAGAGAGAGAAAGCCAGCGAGAGAAAGAGCTTGGTGGTTTGCATGCACAGCAGGGGCATCCCGTGGTGGGGCTAAGGGGGAAGGTGGAGAGCGTTGTTTCAAAAGAATGTAGGTGAAGGCAAAACCGAGAGCAGGCTTGTGTGGCACAGGAGTTGCAGCGAAGTTACTGCAGCATGCGGGTGTAGATCAAACCCAGTCGGGCTTGTGTGGTGTGGGTCTGCAACGTGGGCTTGTGAAAAGCCTGTGTTGAAGCGTAACCATGCACTGCGGGATTCTGAAGCGCAAGGAGACAGTAAGGAGGTTGGGTTGTTAAATACAATTAGATTGGGTTAGCGCATCACTGAAAGTTAAGGAAGCCATGGCTACAGCAGGGTTTCACGCTAAAGGGAAAGTGGAGCATGTAGGGATCCGAGAAGGTGAAAGAGGAGAAGTTTGTGCTCGTGGGAGATGTCCTTGAAGCCTAAGGCAAGAACCACAATGTTTTGGGAGTTGTGTAGAACAAAGGCGTTAACCTGGCAGGGGGAAACACTACAAACACTGATTTTTTACTTCATCCTTGATCCCATTGTAGCATATTAATCCTTCTAATTTAACCCCTTCGAGTCTTTTAATTTTCTCCTCAACCCCTTGAGTAAAACTTTGGTTACTTGGGGTGATTGCTACAAGTAGCTTCTAAGATAACTTATGACCAAAATATGGAGGTTGTGATAATCTTGCAATGTTGAGTGTAATCCTAACAAATTGGTGGCTTGGAAAAGCAAGACCACAATTATCTTACCCTTGTCATGAACCCCCAAGGAATGCACTTGATGTCTATTGACCATCCAAAACATTCCTCATCCAACGATTGAGGCTCCATACTCCCTTGGACATCTAACTTGACAATCCTTGCCCATGATACACCCAATATGTGCCAAGATAATCGAGTGCCATTAGATCAAGTAATCTTATTGAAATTTGGGCAATATAGTTCTACCCCTAATTATCAATCCTCTTGCCCTCCTTGGTTGTAAGTTCCATAGTATTGGTCAGTCGCTTTTGATCCTTAAAAGCTGCAACTCCTCTTACATTTTAAATTTCTCTGCCACATGCTTCTCAAAAGGAGCTGCCTTCGCCGTCACCCCTATGGATGCACATAATGCATATGTTGTTCAAGCATTTTTTGTGGTATTCATTCTAGTCCTTTTTCTCCTTATCATTGACCAAAAATACCTTTTCTTTTGCAAGTCCCCTAGCCATTGGCATCTTAACTATCCATTACTACAAGCCTTCAAAGAATATCCCTATAAGCCTCATGGACTCTCCCCTTTCACACAATGTATACAAACCACTCTTCTAATTTTAGATTCTTTTGCTTGTATCCGGACATACAAATGTACCCATTGGTGAACCTCCCTATGCAGTCAAAGATATAGTTTTTTCAAATGTGTATCAACCTAACCTCACCAAGAATTGCTTGAAAATAAATCCCTATGTGATTGGACCCATGATGGCGATAACCCAAAACCTTAATGCAACATCCTAACCTTGTACATTCCCTTACCTATCCCAAAAACCTTTTACCAAATACCAAATGCGAGTTGTATACACCTACCACTTTACCTATCCTAAAAACCTTTTACCAAATACCAAATGCCAATTGTATACACCTACCACTTTCCTTCCTCCTATTTTAACCTAACCTTAAGTTTGGGAAACCTTGTACATCCATTGCACTCCTTGCCTCATAAATGTGTTGTAACTTGACCTAAGATAACCTTGTCCTCATATAGCCTTAATCTTAACTGAAGCAAACTTTCCAAATACCTCAACCATTAATCAAGAAAATCATGTGTTCAATGTGATCTTTGCCCTAGAGCTAACCTTGTCCTCATAATCGTTGCATGCTTAACCTTCGTTAAAATTTTCACCAAACCAAAATTTGGCCATATACACCTACCACTTTCCTTCTTCCTTTTTTTAACATAACCTTAAGTTTGGGTAACCTTGTACATCCATTGCACTCCTTGCCCCATAAATGTGTTGTGACTACCAAACAAACTCACCTGCTACTTACTTAATAACACTTATCTAAGCCTTACAACACTTATTTTTCTTATCTCTAGCCCACCTTACCTCTACTAGATCCGTACCTTCAACTCTTGCTCTCTCACTCTCTCTCAAGCCCCCAAGGTAAAACTCACACAAACTTCCTATTTCCATGTTGAAAAGAAGAGTATACCATGCTCCTCTTGGCTCCCTACAATCCTTTAGAAGTAATTCTAACAAGTCACACCTTACACCCTTCTAACCTTGAGGTTTGTCTCAAAATCGTTCGTAAAAAATCCATCATGTATGGTAACCTTTGCCAAACCTATAAATCTTTAGGTTGCAACGTCAAGGTGGACCTTTTTGAAAATTCTTATCTTATGCTTTACATACAGCTCAAAATTTTGGAGACACTGAAAACCCGTGCCTCCCTTCCTAATATTACCTTTGGACCCCTTTTTTCATAAAGTTTACCTTTAACCACTTTCATTCTTACTTCTCACCTAAAGAAACTCCTTATTCACATTTCTACCCCACCCTCTCTTTTCCATAAAACTCTCCTCTCAAAATTGTACTGTGAAACTTTGGATTTTAACCTACACCTAAAATCACTTTAACTCTCCTTAACTTCTCTCCCTGTACCCCGGTACTTAGTCTTAAATTCCACTCCTCCCCATGCACTTTGGTACTTAGTCTTCAATTCCACTCTTTTCTAAAATATTGTTAGCCCTCAAAACTTTAACCAAGCACCCTTTATAAACCCTACCTCCTCCTCCTCCCTTACAAGCACATTTTACATATACCACCACTGATGAGCTCTTAAGAGCGAAACGCGTTTGGTGGTACCCTCCCTATTGTAACACTCCCTCTTGAACTTACTAGCTATTTTTGGCAACCAATGTTTTACCAATCTTAAGGAGTCGACTCGCACGCTTGAGTACTTAATATTTTTTAAACTTATAATTATTCTTCAAGATATCGATGACACTTTTGATGTAATGCAAATGTAATCAATTGTCATATTTATGGGATTCAAGCATCTCTAGTCAGTCAATTCTTTTGAAATTCAAATCCCCTATGGTGTTTTACAAGCCTAATTGTTATGATACGTGAAATATCTGATTACCAAGTGAAAGATGAGGTAGTAAGCTATAGACATAAGAGAAATAAGGATGGAGGAAATAAATTGGGTACACAAGGGAGAAGATATTGCAAGATTAATTGAAAGATCAGTATGAAATCCTTAACTGTCAAGAACATGGTATCAGTTGGATGATATCAATAGAGAAATGAGTCAACGCTCAAAATAAAAAAATCTAAAGTCTAGGTAAGAATGATAAGATTTTTACAAAGAGTGTTGAGGCTAGATAGAGAGCGAAGTGAAGAAATGATCTTCAAACCTCACAAGAGAAATACAATCCGATCACACCAGAGGAAAAATACCTAGTTGAGTAAGATCACATTCAGTAATTAAAGTAACCACGAGTCATAAAACTTCTTTATGATTAAGACTTTTTAGCCAGCGCTAAAAATGGAAGAGAAGTGTATTATTGAATGTCTATACCAGCTTCACTGTCCTTTAATCTAAATACCCTAAAGTTACTGACCATCTTCAATCATAAGTTGACCGAAGATTGAGTCTAACTACTCTCTAAAGCATGTCCAGAGATGAGGACATCTCTTTCTTTTTGTTGGGGAGTTTGTAAGGTCCCTCCCTAAACCCTAGAGACATTCAAAACTTTTTTAGCGTAGAAAATCATTTAGAAAAAGCAAAACCGACAAAGAAGTCATGCGGACAACGAGACTTTACTCTAGAATGAAAAGACAAGGATATTCCGGATAAGAAATTTCATCATCCCTATATTTTTTCAAAAAGATTAAGATTATTTTTATATTTCTTCGTCAAAATCCACGTGGGAACTGATTTAAATCGAGAACTGGCAGAAAAAGGGACTAACTTGATTGGGAGATAAAGTTAAGAGATATGATTTGAGAAGAAATTAGGGTCCAATAAGAATTGAGAAGAGAATTGGGGTCCAATAGGATTTGAAAATAAATTGGAGTCCAATAAGAATTGAGAAGATAATTGGGGTCCAATAGAAATTGAAAAGAGAATTAAGGTCCAATAGGAATTGAAAAGAGAATTGGAGTCCAATAGGAATTTATAAGAATTCAAATTGAAATAAAATTATTTGATTAAATAATTCAATTTAAAGTAAAATTCTTGAATGATTCAAAAGTTGCAACTTTCCATTCATTTTCTCTATAGCTTGCATTGAAGGTGAGTCCAATCACCCTCTCTCTCTCTCTCTCTCTCTCTCTCTAGCTTGCATTGAAGGTGAGTCTAATCACCCTCTCTCTCTCTCTCTCAAAAGTTGCAACTTTCCATTCATTTTCTCTATAGCTTGCATTGAACTCTCTCTCTCTCTCTCTCTCTCTCTCTCTCTCTCTCTCTCTCTCTCTTTACTTTCATGGGTTTTTAGTGGGACTGTATATGTACTTTTTCATCCACCCCCCCCCAATATATACATTGTATTCTACCTACCATTTCCTATATAAGCACCCCCTCTCCTTTGTAATTTGACACAAATTGCTAAGCTGCTTGTAGACTCGTCATGCTCAAGATTATGCTTAAATAAATCAAGATTTCCATTTAACCTTGCTCTTGCTCTCTCACTCTCTTGAAGGCCAAACCCTTGAGGGTTTTGTGAAGAAGCTCCTCTCTCCTTCCTCTTCATCCTAAATCCCATTCCTTTTTCCTTGAGCCTGATATCTCTTCAAGAAGGACTTCTACCCCACTTCCCTCTTGTTTAGAGGAAGTAATCTTCACTTCTAACAGGATTAATTGACATAAACCATGTTTTTTATTACTATGAAGATTTATGTGCATCATATTAGGTTTAAGCTTTAATGGCGACCTTGCCTTTAGGGATAATCTCTAATGGTATCTTTGCTTCATTAAGTTAAGCTTTAATGGTAACTTTGTACTTATATGTAAGCTTTAGTGGCTATCTTGTATTTCAGGTTTAAGCTTTAATGGTAATCTCACAATTAGGATTAAGTGCTAAGAGTATCTATGCATCATTAAGTTAAGCTTCAAAGGTAGATTTGCACTTTTAAGCTAAACTTTAATGATAACTTTGCACTTAGGTGTAAGCTTTGTTGACTACCTTGTATTTTAGGATTAAGGATAAACTTGCAATTAGGGTTAAGTACTAAGAGTATCTATTCATCATTAAGTTAAACTTAAAAGGTAGATTTTTACTCTTAAGCTAAGCTTTAATGGTAAATTTGTACTTAGGTGTAAGCTTTATTGGCTACCTCATATTTTAGGTTTAAGATTTAATGGTAATCTCGTAATTAAGGTTAAGTGTTAAGAGTATCTATGCATCATTAAGTTAAGCTTGAAAGACAGATTTGCACTCTTAAGCTAAGCTTTAATGGTAACTTTGCACTTAGGTGTAAGCTTTAGTAACTACATTGTATTTTAGGTTTAAGCTTTATTGGTAATCTCACAATTAGAGTTAAGTGCTAAGAGTAACTATGCATCATTAAGTTAAGCTTCAAAGGTATATTTTCACTCTTAAGCTAAGCTTTAATGGTAACTTTGCACTTAGGTGTAAGTTTTAGTGATTATCTTGTACTCTAAGTTTAAGCTTTAATGCTAACTTTTTCAATTAGGATTAACTGCTAAGAGTATCTATGCATCATTAAGTTAAGATTTAAAGATAGATTTTCACTTTTAAGGTAAGCTTTGATGATAACTTTGCACTTAGAAAAATCTTTGAAAGACAAGCTTGCAATTTAGGGTTTAGCTTCCATGGTGACCTTATGTGTGATTAGGGTTAAACTCCCATGGTGACTTCGTGTGATTAGGATTAAGCTTCCATGGAAACCTTGTCTCATTAAAGAGAGAAAGGCTTAGTTTGATTATGGTAATCAAGATTAGGGTTTGCATGTCTCTTTAAGGTAGGAAGAATGTATGACTATAATTCTTTCTTCCAAGCTTTAATGGAAAGCTTTAGATTCCCATTTTAACCCCAAAGCGAGCTTTAATGGAAAACTCGAAGACTCATAAATTATAGGACGACCTTCTAACTTCCTAGATGGAAAGATAGACACCATAAGAAAAGAGTAGTTGTTTAAACTCGATAGAAGTAATTCAATTTTTGGTATTGAAGAGTATTTCTAAAGTTGTCAATTTCAAGTTTGTTTGCAAATACGGGATAGAGGAGATAGGGAATAACTTCACGGAATTGATCTCCGTGTTATTTGAACCGAAAACTCTACAAGCTTCCATAGAGATGTCCCATGGATGTAAAGGATTACAAAAACCTGAGAATCGTACAAAACGGGGATTGAACTTAAAAAGTTGGCATTTTCGAAGAGACATTAACTATCAAATGACTATCGCAAAAACTCGCTTGTATTTTCTAAATAAACTTGGTTGGTAGATAATTAATGGAAGTAGAAATGAAGGTTGATAAATGAATGAACCTAAAAATTATCAACTAGGAGTTAAAAAAGAATCTCGAGAGGTGATGGGGATAGTCCATTGCAAAACATAGATTTAACTAGGAGTTTTAAAGATTGTCTGGAAATGACCGAAAACCAAGATGGATCTTCTTTGGGTCAATTTGATTGAAAGGCCGGCCCAGTGAGAGGATTCTCTTGGGGAACTTGATAGAGATTGACCCTTTTCGACTAGGGCAGCGTAACCAAAAAGTTTGTTATACCTACGTCATTCATGCCCGAGGGATAAGGGATGAATGGGTTTGTTTTACTTTTGCCTGGCGAGGTGAAGTACCGTGGTTTCTTATTGAAAAATGACCATAATCCGGGTATAGCCTAATGTCAATAGTTGGATGAGAAGGTCATACTCAGGGAGGATGATGTGAATTGAATTAAGGAAATTTGTTTGATTTGGTTGCGTAAAAAAGAACTAGAAAAGCTAGGAATATAGGTGCTATCCTGTGCATCTGTCACCAGATGGTGCTATACCTCTCGAAATAAAATGCTTAGGAAGGAACGATTAAATTACTTGATGAGACTTTCCCAAACACTTGTGAAGATGTAGCCATTCTGGTAGCTATAATAATCGATTATCTTGGTCTTGAGTAAGGCGAGATGAATTGGTTGAAACTACATGTGTTACATGATTAGTTAGGGAACTAGTTACAAGCTAATTATAACAGATAAAGGAAAAGAAATGAATTAAAAGTTTCTAAATAAAGACCTGGTGGGAACAACCAGATAAATCTCTCTGAACGAAGGTATGCAACAGATTGCATGTTGCTTGTTGTCGGACGATGTCTGATAGACTGTCTTTTCTGATTTCTTAATAATTAAATGCTACCTCGGGAAAAGATTTTTCATCAAATGGTTTGGTGGGTGGGCAGATCCGGAGGGTCAGATGGCCGGATGTTGATTTAAAAAATTTATGTTAAACTCTAGGACTACATGGGATAAAAATGGGTAATCGGGGACGAACGAGACCAGGTAGGATTGCAAGATCCCTCTTCTTAGGAGAAAGTGATAACTGTCGTGTCTGCTTGTCAGGAAAAAGGGATTATCGCGATGAACAAAGGGAGAACAAGAAAGTAAGAGCAGATCCTCAAGTGAAAGATCAAGAGAATCAAGACTAATGACCACGATTTTGGGTGCGGACCCAAGGGGGTAAATCCTATCAATTTGACGACTCTACCGCTTATCATAATTTAGTCCGTCCTTGGAATCTTTTAGTCACCCACACCCAAAATCGTGGTCCTTATCTTGATTCTCTGGATCTTTTAACTTGACGATCTGCTCTTGCGTTCTTGGTCTCCCTTGTTTTATGGCGATAACTCTTTTTTCCTGACAAGCAGGCACGACAGTTATCGCTTTCTCCTAAGAAGAGGGATCTTGTAATCCTACCTGATTTCTTATTCTCCCTTGGTTCATGACGATAATCCCTTTTTAGTGAGAAGCAAGCACGACAATTATCGCTTTCTTCTTAAAAGAGGGATTTTGTAATCCTACCTAGTCTCGCTCGTTCCCGCTTATCCGTTTTTATCTCGCATAGTCCTAGCGTTTAACATAAAAATTTTATTCAACATCCGGCCATCTGACCCTCCAGATCCGTCCATCCACCGAACCATTTCATGAAAATCCCTTCCCGAGGTAGTACTTAACTACTACAAAATTAGGAAGAGATTCTATCAGACATCGTCAGACAACAAACAACATACAATCTGTTGCATACCCTCATTCAAGAGATTCATTTGGTTGATCCCACCAGATCTTTATTTAGAAACTGCTATAATTAGCTTGTAACTAGTTTCCTAACTAATCATGCAACACATTTAGTTTCAACCAATTCATCTTGCCTTACTCAGTACCAAGATAATCGATTACCAGCCCCCCATCAAAATGACAACACCTTCACAATATTTTTTAAAATTAAGTGTTTGAAAAAATCTCAACAAGTAATTTAATCATTCTTTCTTAAAAATTTTATTTCGAGAGGTATAGCACCATCTGGTGACAGATGCAGAGGATAACCCCTATATTCCTAACCTTTCCAGTTTCTTTTTATGCAACCAAATGGAACAAATTCCTTAATTCAATTCACATCATTCTCCTTGAGTACGACCTTCTCATCCAACTATTGGCATCAAGCCATACCCGGATTATGGCCGTTTTTCAATAGGAAACGGCGACTACTTCACCCGGTCGGACAAAAATAAAACAAACCCATTCATCCCTTATCCTTCAGGCATGAATGACTTAGGTATAACAAACTTACCGATTACGCTGTCCTAGCCGAAAAGGGCTAATTTCCGTCAAGTTTCCCAAGAGAATCCTCTCACCGAACCCGCCTTTCAATCAAATTAACCCCAAGAAGATCCATCTTGGTTTTTGTTTATTTTTAGATAATTTTCAAAACTCCTAGTTAAATCTATGTTTTGCAATGGGCTATATATATCACCTCTCGAGATTCCATTTTTCACTCCTAGTTGGTAATTTTCAGGTTCATTCATTTATCAACCTTAATTCCTACTTTCATTAATTATATACCAGCCAAGTTTATTTAAAAAACACAAGCGAGTTTTTGTCATAAGAATTTGATGGTTAATGTCTCTTCGGAAATTCCAACTTTTTAAGTTCAATGTCTGTTTTGTACGATTCCCAGGTTTTGTAATCCTTTGCCATCCATGGGCGTCTCCATGGAAGTTTGTAGAGTTTTCGGTTCAAAACAACACGGAGATCAATTCCGCGAAGTATCCCCTATCTCTCCCATCCCGTATTTACAAACAAATTTGAAATTTGACAACTTTAGAAATACTCTTCAATACCAAAAATTGAACTACTTCTATCGAGTTTAAACAACTACTCTTTTCTTATGGTGCTTAGCTTTCCATTTAGGAAGTTAGAAGGTCGTCCTATAATTTATGAGTCTTCGAGCTTTCCATTAAAGCTCGCTTTGGGGATAAAATGAGAATCTAGAGCTTTCCATTAAAGATTGGAAAAGAGGATTATATCCATACAATCTTCCTACGGTAAAGAGACATACAAACCTTAAGCTTGATTACCATAATGAAACTAAGCCTTTCTATTTTTAATGAGACAAGGTTTACATGAAAGTTTAACCCTAATCACACAAGGTCACCATGGAAGCTAAACCCTAAATTGCAAGCTTGTCGTTCAAAGATTTTCTTAAGTGCAAAGTTACCATCAAAGCTTAGCTTAAGGATGCAAATCTACCTTTGAAGCTTAACTTAATGATGCATAGATACTCTTAGCACTTAACCCTAATTGCGAGGTTATCATTAAAGTTTAAACTTAAAATACAAGATAGTCACTAAAGCTTACACTTAAGTGAAAAGTTACCATTAAATCTTAGCTTAAGACTGAAGAAAGCTTAACTTAATGATGTATAACTACCATTAATACTTAAACCTAATTTCAAGATTACCATTAAAGCTTAACCTAAAATACAAGATAGTCACTAAAATTTACACATAAGTGCAAAGTTATCATTAAAGCTTAGCTTAAGGATACAAATCTACCTTTGAAACTTAACTTAATGATGCATAGATACTCTTAGCACTTATCCTTGATCGCGAGGTTACCATTAAAGCTTAAACCTAAAATACAAGGTAGTCACTAAAGCTTACACCTAAGTGCAAAGTTCCCATTAATGCTTACCTTAAGAGTGCAAATTTATTTTTGAAAGCTTAACTTAATGATGCATAAATACCATTAATACTTAATCTTAATCTTAATCTCAAGGTTATCATTAAAACGTAAATCTAAAATACAAAATAGTCAATAAAGCTTACACTTAAGTGCAAAGTTACCACATTAAAGCTTAACTTAAGAGTGTAAATCTACTTTTGAAACTTAACTTAATGATGCATAGATACTCTTAGCACTTAATCATAATTACGAAATTACCATTAAATTTTAAATCTAAAATACAAGATAATCACTAAAGCTTACACATAAGTGCAAAGTTACCATTAAAGCTTAGCTTAAGAGTGCAAACCTACCATTAAGCCTCAACTTAAGGAAGCAAGGATACCATTAGAGATTATCCATAAAAGCAAGGATACCATTGGAGATTATCCATAAATGCAAGGTTGCCATTAAGACTTAGATCTAATATGATGCACATAAAACCTTCCTAGTATTAAAACACATGGTTTATGTTAATTAATCCTGATAGAAGTGAAGATTACCTCTTCTAAACAAGTGGAAAGTAGGGTTGAAGTCCTTCTTGAAGAGATGTGAGGCTCAAGGAAGAAGGAAAGGGATTTAAGATGAAGAGAAAAGAGAGAGGAGATTCTTCACAAAACCCTCAAGGGTTTGGCCTTTAAGAGAGTGAGAGAGCAAGAGCAAAGTTTAATGGAAACCTTGATTTACTTAAGCATAATCTTGAGCATGGAAAGTATGCAAGTAGCTTAGCAATGTGTGTAAAATTACAAAGGAGAGGGGGGGTTTATATAAGAAATAGTGGGTAGAATACAATGTATATACTCGGAAGGGTGGATGAAAAATTATAAATACAGTCCCACTAAAATTTCAAAAATAGAGAGAGACGGAGCGTGGTTGTGGGCTCACCTTCAATGCAAGCTAGAGAGAGAATGAGTGGAAAGTTGCAACTTTTGACTCATGCAAGAATTTTACTATAAATTAAATTCTTCAATCAAAGAATTTTATTTCAATTTGAATTCTTCTAAATTCCTATTGGACCACAGTTCTCTTCTCAATTTCTATTGGACCCCAATTCTCTTCTCAATTCCTATCGGACCCCAATTCTGTTCTCAATTCTTATTGGACCCGAATTTCTTCTCAATTCCTATTGGACCTCAATTCTCTTCTCAATTCTTATTGGACATCAATTTTCTTGTCAAATCTTATCTTTTAACTTTATCTTCCAATCAAGTTCATCCGTTTTTTGCCAGCTCTCGATCTAGATCAGTTCCCATGCGGCTTTTGACGAATAAGTATAAAAATAATCTTAATATTTTTGGAAAAATATAGGCATGACGTAATTTCTTATCCGAAATATCCTTGTCTTTTTATTCTAGAGTAAAGTATCATTGTCCCATGACTTGTTTGTCGGTCTTGCTTTTTTTAAATTATTTTCTATGCTGAAAAAGTTCTGAATGGCTCTAGGATTTAGGGAGGGACCTTACATAATTATTCGTTGTTCATGTGAAATTAATTGAGTAAATAAGAGAACCATAAACCACTATATGTAGACAATGTGATTCTTTTATATGTGTCTTATTCTTTGCAAATTATAGAGTGTGTAGAAGTAATCCTCAAGTGTGTAACTGCATTGAAAAATTCATAGTTGGGTAGAAGCATGTTAATGTGTCACTAAATATGTTGTCCCGAACAGTGCTAGTTACTTGTGCTTGTTAGCATGTACTGAAAACGGATGGGCAAGTCCTTTGAATTTCAAATGTTCCATAAAAAAATTATTTTTCCTCCTCATGTGCTTCTGTTTTCAGTTATTGAAGACGACGTAGGAAATCTCTCTCTCTCTCTCTCTCTCTCTCTCTCTCTCTCTCTCTCTCTCTCTCTCTCTCTCTCTCGTTCGCTCCTTACGTCGAAAATCCTGTCTGAGAGATAAGTTGTCAAAGCTGAGCTCTTTCTCTCGTTTTTACACAGACCTATAGAAATGGAGAACCAACAACCAACATTATTGCCACTAGCTCCAATGCTGAAAATGGAGTCGTACTGTAATCTGATGGTAAGCAAATCTTATGTGTAGTCCATCCACTCCAAATGAATTCATTGGTTTTTTTGGTCACATATATAGTTTTGTGAGGACATTTGTTCATAGTATGTGTGTATTACAACATCAAGTGTTGACAGTTATACATTTAAGTGATTTTAAGTAACATATTATTCACGTCTACAGTTCTCAAGAAAAAGAAGAAGAAAAACACTACAGGCAATGAATTGCAACTCCCAAGATCCAGCTCTTTCTGTAATCAGGAAATATAAGAGAGTAAGAAAGAGGAAACAACGGCAGTAGAAACAAATCAAATTTGAGCGACAACATCATGCCCTCAAGGATGAGAAGAAAAAGAAAATCTCCTCCGAGATTGTGAGAGATTCAAGAGTAGGACTGAAGGTTTTAGTACAGAAGAAAAGTGGGAAATCTGGAATCTTGTTGCTCAACATCCGCATGTTCACGCGCGATCCATGATGAGTCTTTTGAGGAGGAGGCTGCTGTATAGACCACAATTGTCTCCAATGTCCGCAGCACACTGGCTACCTTCAAGTAGCCAGGCTTCAAAGAGGAGTTGTTTTTGAAAAATGCAGCATTGCAGATAATGTTGAATTCAAAGGAAAACATGCCTATTGCAAAAATTGCTAGGTCCTAAATTCAATCGTTGCACCTTGCACAAGGTGAGATTACGATAGGCAAGGCCCGATGTTGATGGTCGATTGTTTTCATTGGTTGCATGTCACAAGCAACACCGTCATATTCCTATCACAGATGAAATTAAGGAATTGGTCTACACATTTTGGAAAGTGGAGACTTGTGTTTCACCAAACAAGAAGGATGTTTGTCGAAAGAGGATGGGGAGGAAAAGGTACATAGAACACCAGTGCACCTCCTAGACGAGCCTCAATTGATCAATGAAATATTTGTACCATAACTTATGCAATTAATGCATTGCATCTCTAATGCTTAGTGACTTATATATGCTGATCAATAGCATACTGATCTGTAGACTTTTGCTAGTTAGCATATGGACTGTGTTGGTTAGCATATTGACTATGCTAGTTAGCATATGGAGTATGCTAGCTAGCATGTCTTGGACTCTAAATAGCATACAAATCTAGTTGGTTAACAAAATATGTATGCTAATTAACATACCTAGGTGCTAGTTAACAAACCTAGTATGCTAGTTACATACCTAGTATGCTCAATTGCATGATAAGTACGTTGTCTAATAGAAAGTGATTATGCTCGTTAGCATATGGAGTTTGCTAGGTAGCATACAAAGTATGCTAGTTAGCAGGACTTCAGACCTAAATAGCACACAGAGTTAGTTGGTCAACACAAAAGGTCTGCAAGTTAACACCACTTATGCTAGTTAACACCTAGTATGCTCACTAGCATGATGGGTATGCTAATTAAGACGAGGGTTATGCTAGTTAGAACTAGCAGTTGGGCAGGGTATGCTAGTAAGCATATGGAGTATGCTCGTTGGCGTAAGGAGTATGCTAGTTAGCATGCCTTGTGTTCTACCTAGCATATAAAGTTAGCTAGTCAGCACAAGATGTATGCTAATTAACATCATTTATGCTAGTTAGCACCTAGTATGCTCAATAGCATGATGGGTGTCCTAATGCGTATACTAGTTAGCATAGTGAGTATGATAGTTAGCATACAGAGTATGCTAGTTAGCATATAGACTGTGCTAATTAGCATATGGACTCTGCTAGTTAGCATATGGAGTATGCTAGTTAGCATGCCTTAGGGTCCTAAATAGCATACAGAGCTAGTTGGTTAACACAATATGTATGCTAATTAACATATCTGGTATGCTAGTTAACATACTTAGTATGCTAGCTACATACCTAGTATGCTCAATTGCATGATAAGTACGTTGTCTAACAGAAAGTGAATATGCTAGCTACAACATGGAGTTTGCTAGTATCATATGGAGTATGCTAGTTACCAGGCCTTGAGTTCTAAATAGCATACAGAGTTAGTTGGTCAACACAAAAATTATGCAAGTTAACACTACTTATTCTAGTTAACAACTAGTGCTAGTTACCAGGCCTTGAGTTCTAAATAGCATACAGAGTTAGTTGGTCAACACAAAAAGTATGCAAGTTAACACTACTTATTCTAGTTAACAGCTAGCATACCCATCATGCTCACTAGCATGATGGGTATGCTATTTAAGACAAGGGTTACGTTAGTTAGAACTAACAGCTGGGTTGGGTATGTTAGTTAGCATATGGAGTATGCTAGTTAGCATGCCTTGTGTTCTACCTACAATACATAGTTAGTTGGTCAACACAAAAAGTATGCAAGTTAACACCACTTATGCTAGTTAACAACTAGTATTCTCACTAGCATGATGGTTATGTTGTTTAAGACAAGGGCTATGCTAGTTAGAACTAGCAGTTAGGTTGGGTATGCTAGTTGGCATATGGAGTATGCTAGTTATCATGCCTTGTGTTCTACCTAGCATACAGAGCTAGCTAGTCAGCACAAGATGTATGCTAATTAACATAATTTCTGCTAGTGAACACCTAGTATGCTCAACAACATGATGG
This sequence comes from Adiantum capillus-veneris, assembly GCF_014529385.1. Lineage (NCBI taxonomy): Eukaryota > Viridiplantae > Streptophyta > Polypodiopsida > Polypodiales > Pteridaceae > Adiantum > Adiantum capillus-veneris. The sequence continues at coordinate 99,474,910 of NC_140932.1, read as the reverse complement.
GTGTCCTAATGAGTATTCTAGTTAGCATATGGTATGTGCTAGTTAGCATGCCTTGTGCTCTACCTAGCATACAAAGTTACCTGGTAAACACAAGATATATGCTAGATAACACTCTTTATGCTAGTTAACATACGTTGTTGCATGCACATTAGGATGTTGATTGTCACTATGATTTGCTTTCATGAAATTGCTGGATGTCCTAGTTAGCAATCTGAATACTTATCATCATTTGGATGTTGCAGGTTGAGTTCTTTTGTAGATTCAAGGAAAAACATAAAAATTGCAAGATTGGCATGAGAATGTTTGAGATATTGAAGCCATTCTTTTATAGGCGGCTGAAGGATAAATACACATGCTGTTGCGAATACCATGTGCAAATATCTTTTTTGAAGGACACACTGAACCTTCTGGTTCTTCTTTGGATCAAGGCATGGCAAGAGAGAACATGATGGTGCAGGAGCAGTTGTGAAAAGAACCTTGACCCATGAACAACCAAAACCTAATGGAGCTATTTTGAGGTGTACAGCTGATGTGGTTGCTTATTGCCAAGCCAACTTATCGAGTAGGGAGCACCTTCACACTATCCTTCAAAAGAAAGGGAATGTGCCCATGTGTTCTGGGAGGTTAAAGAGGGGGAAGTGAACAAGGAGGTGAAGTGGAATTGTGCCACTGTGGCAAAAACTCGCTCTCTGTATGCTTTTTGTGTCCACAACCCTGGGAATTCAAGTGCCCTTGCAACAAGATCCTTGGCATGCTTTTGTGATGCATGCATGCACGAAGATGAAATTGTTGCGTCAATAAAGCTCACGTGCAGCCTTGGGATTATCATATTCTACTGCCATTACCTGATGAGACTGTGTCAGATTTGGAAGATGAAGCAGCCACCTACGATAACTTCACATACAAAGGTGATCATGATATGTTGAGTAGCACTCTATGTGCTATCGACACATTTGCTGTAGATCCAAATGCTTCCACCAACGTCGAGGATGTGGATTTCTACCTAGTCAAGTGTGTTGCAGCAAAGGAGAAGGTGGAGAAGGGGTACCTTGATGAATGGGGCAATGCAATTGATAGAGGCTCATATGTTGTGCAAGATCTGTATTACGAGCAATTGGATGCATACACCTTCAAGCTAGACCACAAGCAGCCCATTTTCCACGTACTTTCACATCTGGTACGATGTATCAAAATACCCATGGATCACATCCCAAGGAGACGGAAGGTGTACACAATCAACCCAAAAAGCTATGAAGCAATCTATAATAGCATGCCCTTCCGCTTTCACTGCATCTTTAATATACTTCTTGCTCGGAGATAATGCAGTTTTATCAAAAACTTGGGTATCTTCCGTCTCTTGTGTTCTTTGTGTATACATGGCTTTGGTGTCTATCACAGAGGGTCTCAGTTTAAGAGAGATCTTTGGACAACCTTTCTCATTGTGTTCTAATTGTGTAATGTGGGTATGCTAATTAGCATACAGTTAGTGCTAGTTAGCATAAAAAATGTTCTAATTAGCATACCTTTTGCTGGTTTTCAAGGAGAAGAGATGGCAGCTTGCTCTATACTGTGTATGCTAATGCTAATTAGCATACTGTTTATGCTGATTAGCATAAAATTATATATGCTAGTTAGCATAAACAATATGCTAATTAGCATAACTTTGTTGGTTTTCAAGGAGAAGAGATGACAGTATACTATATATGTTGATTAGTATACTATGTTGTGAGTGGAATGCTAATTAGCATACTATTTATGCCAGTTGGCATACCCTTGCTGGTTTAGGGAAGAAGAGATGGCAGCTTTCTGTATATTGTGTATTCTAATTAGCATACCTTTGTTGGTTTCAAGGAGAAGAGATGGCAGCTTTCAGTTCTCTGTGTATTCTAATTAGCATACTAAATATGCAGTTGGCATAAAGAGTATGCTAATTGGCATACCTTTGCTGATTTTAAGGAGAAGGGATGACAGCTTTCTATATACTGTGTGGTCTAATTAGCATACTATGTTGTGAGTAAAAGCTAGCACAAACAAAAATGCACAGTATGCTAATTGAAGGTATGCTAATTAGCATACTATGTATGCTAATAAGCATACTGGTTTTGCCAGTTGGCATAAACAGTATGCTAATAAGCATATCTTTGTTGGTTTTAAGGTGAAGAGATGACACGTCTCTACATCCTGTGTATGCTAATTAGCATACTGTTTATGCCAATTCGCATTCTGTGGGTATGCTAATTAGCATAGTTAATTGGCATAAACAATATACAAATTAGCATAGGTTCACTGGTTTCAAGGAGAAGAGATAACAACTCTCTTTAGACTATGTATATCAATAAGCATATCATGTATGCTAATTAGCATATTGTATACTGGTTTCAAGAAGGGATGGCAGCTTTCTATATACTGTGTATGCTAATTAGCTTACTATGTTGTGAGTTGAAGTTAGCAAAAACAAAAATCCACAGTATGCTAATTGAAGGAATTATAATTAGCATACCATGCATGATAATTAGCATATTGTTTATGCCAGTTGGCATAGACAGTATGCTAATTAGCATACCATTGCTGGTTTCAAGGAGAAAACATGGCAGCTTCCTGTATATTGTATATACTAATTAGCATACTATGGTATGCTTTGAGTGGAAGTTAGCACAAACAAAAATACTCAGTATGCTAATTAGAATATATTCTAATTAGCTACTGTGAGTATGCTAATTATCATACATGGTATGCTAATTAGTATACTGTTTTGATAGTGTTAGCATAAAGAATCTACTAACTAGCATAAACATTATGCTAATTAGCATACCTTTGCTGATTTCCAATGAGAATGTATACAAATTTAATGTTTACAAGACGCCAACAGTACACATAGTATTGTCTTCAAAAAAATAATAGTGCAACATCGGATCATTACTATCTGAAGTGAATGTCCGAATAATTAACGATAGCCGTTTTTCGGCTCTCCGTAATTGCCATAGTGAGTTAACCCACCCTACAAAAATCATCCAAACACTGTGGCTATCCCTACCATTTCATTGTATATAGGTGTGTGTGAGTTAGGGGACTTTTCCCATATCTTCTTAAAAACCCTTAATTAGCTAGTCACTGGGCTAGTTGAGCCAAAAAAATAAAAAATATAAAAAATATAAGTGTATTATGGCTCATTTATGTGTAAATATTTCATTGTATATAGGGCCTAAATAAAAGTATTTTTCATAATTATTTTGGTATTTATTTAAATATTTCTACCTATGGTGTGTTATTTATGCTATGTACATTGACTCAACATCACCTTGTCTCTGGGTGTTCTTGATAGCTTGTCTCTGGGTGTTGTCATCAATTTAGCCATAAATCCCACATACTGTAAGAGGGCGACAGGGTGGAGAGGACTCCCTTGGCTTTAAAACAGTGATTGGGGTGGCTTTTCTTGTGATGTGTTGTGGTGTAATTTACTCAAGCTATGTTGAACAAATACTAATATCACTTTCATTGGTCATGACAGATTTGTAAGAAGGTATTAGTGCAACATTCACCCCCTCCCCCCTTCCCTCTTTTTCTTACATATATAATTGTGTTTTCTTGATCATTGCCGATACATTTCAAAGCAGCCCGAGCACTATCTCTCTCTCTCTCTCTCTCTCTCTCTCTCTCTCTCTCTCTCTCTCTCTCTCTCTCTCTCTCTCTCTCTCTCTACACGTCCTAGTTCTCATCCAAAACTAGGTGGTGCCCCAAATTTGTGTAGGGTTAGGTTGCGGGTTTGTGTGTGTGTTTGTTGTTTTTTCCAACCCCAACCCAATTGAGCAGCACGGGAGCCTAGAAGGGTGCTTAGATGCCACTCTTCTTGTTGCCCGCCCCGGACCGCCTCAAATTGGTGCCCCCACTGAGGAACCAACTTGTGTATGTTTTTGTGTAGGATCAATCTTTAGAATATTCAAGTAGTTTGCATGAATCACGAGAATTTGTATGATCCTTTCATTCCGATTGCAAGGCAAAAGGTACACATAATTGTTAGTACTAAGTTGCAATTTCAACGTGTAATTCGTAGAATTTTAGGTCCCCTTAGGTTGGCAGAGATAAACACATCAGTAAATCCCTTTAATTTTCCTCTCATTAGATACGACCTTAGTTTGGACGTCTATATTTTTTTTTGTTTTAAGCATTAGGTCATGCATAGACCATGGATAATGGCCCAAGAATAGAGGTTTTTCCCTTCTATTTCACTCCACACATTAGAATAAACGTTGCAATTAGTAGGAAGATCCAATTTCAACAACGTATGGTGTTCATGTTTTGTGTCCAAAGAGTAGGAGAAATTTTGGCATCACCAAACCCTGTCATCCTGCCTCTTATTGATTATCATAGGTCATTTGATGTGAATATTTTTATTTTGTTGTAGAATAGATTGCAATTTAGACAATATTACTGTGTAAATCTAAAACAAAAACAAACAAACAAAAACGTGTTGTCACCTTAAAACTGATTGAATGGAGGCCCAACGCCAAATGTCTGGATATCCTCTTTTCTTTGGAGAGCCTGGAGAGGATGCAGAATTATTTTTGGCGAATTTTAAGATGTCTTGCCGTATCAAGAGAATAGTAACTGATCAAGAACGTGTAAAAATGTTTGAGGTAGTCCTTAGAAAAGATGCTAGTACTTGGTTTGACTCTTTGCCTGAGGAAGTTAAGGGGAATTACACGGAAGTTTTGAATCGTTTCAAGAAATACTTCTTTGATCCCCAAAACACTCAGAAATTATGGCAAGACATTGTTTCTCATAAGCAAAAATACTTAGATGACTACTACTTGTACAAGCAAGAGTTTCTACGTCTTTGGGCTCTATGGATACGAAATGTTGCTAACCCTGGTGATGGTGCTGAATTTCTAAAGAAGGAGAGGTTCATATCCGGACTCTTTCCTGACCTTAAGGTAAAAGTTGAGTCCGGGGCACCTGCTACCTTTGATGCAGCTTAAACTAGGGCTGCTGAGAAATATAGGAAACTCAAGTGTTAAGGGGGGAGGTTCCAATAGAAGATCTTAGACCCAAAGGTAAGTCACAAGCATCAACATCTAGGGAGCTTCCTGAGGTAACGGCGGAAGTGATTGAGAAGTTAAATGAATCTTTAAGCAGCTTGTCAATTCACCTTGCACAAGCTGTAGGTCCAAAGGGACAAGCAAAGAAGTCTAAAGAGCGAGATCCACGACCTAGGAGAGTCTTGCAATGTTGGAATTGCGGAGAGTCTGGACATGGGATGTATAATTGTCATTGGCCCCGTGGGGAGCTAGGGAGACCTAACTTGAATTACCCAGTGATGAATGCAGGTGAAGGAACTAGTCAGCAACCACGGCTTCTACAAAGGCCAAATGGAGCAAGACCACCTCCACAAAGAGTGAAAGGAGTTCCACCTTTGCCAGACCCAAATGTGCATGTGGTAGAGCTGACAAACTCAAAAGAGGTTGATATGGAAGCAAATGGCATTAAGCGTGGCCGTGGAAAAGGTAAAGAGAAAGAAGGTGTCCCATCACAGAGTGACCATGGACGAGGCAAGAAAGCAAAGGAGACCAAGGAAGCTAAGAGGACTCGATGTTGTATCAATCTCCAAGACTTCCCTCTTGGACATGGTATGGCTCCATACAACCTATTGGAAGACATCACAGGTAAGGGTCTTGATATCTCATGGCCTCAATTTCTTGCATTATGCCCACAAGTTAGGAGGGATTTAACGAAGGCAGTTAGCACTAGGAGAAAGATAAAAGAGAGTGTTCCTGTTGTAAAACTTGCACATGCTGAAATGAATGAGGATATTACACATGTGCTAGATTTTTACATCAAAGGAAGATTGGTTAGGAAAGGTCTAGTGGATGGGGGTGCACAAATTTGCATCATGACAGAGGGACTCATGCAAAAACTAGGCATGCATACCCATGAGACACCAGAAATTAAAGTCAAGATGGCAAACAATAGCAAAGCTAGGTGTGTAGGCATTTGTAAAAATGTTTTTGTAGAGGCCTTTGGCATTAAGAAGGCGGTGGATTTTTATGTTATGTCTACCAAAGGAAATGGTTACCCGTTTATCCTAGGGAGACCATGGCTAATGAAAATGCGAGCTTTGCAGGATTGGGAGAGTGGAAAGCTAATTTGCAGGAATGACAATCATAAGAAGGTTGTCTTTGACATGAAGGAGCAACGCCAAGAGGAGCTCCATGAAGAATCATCTCAAAGTGAGACGGAGGAAGGCTGGACCGATAGCACATCAGAAGGAGAAAGTAGCGGCAGCATTACTGAAGAGGAGTCTTCCATTGAAGTCATGGGGGTAAGGTTTAATCCAAACAACCAAGAGACATCTTGCCCAGGTTTGGAAGAGGTAGATTCCCAAGAGAACCAAAAACTGGAAGATGAAAGAATGCTAGAAGGTATGTTATCTACAACACTTACAAAGGATGAATGAGAGGATCTCAAATGTGTGCTAAGGAAATTTCCTAGGATTTTTGCTAAAGACTACATCGATGTGCGTGGAGTATATGTTATTCAACACAAAATTGAGTTGAAGCCAGAGGCCACACCTAAGGCTCAGAAGCTACGAAGTCTAGGAGTCATCAAGGAGCAGGCTTTACTCAAGGAGCTAAGAAAGCTTCTAGCAGCAGGTTTCATTTATCCAGTGGAGAATTCAGAGTGGGTCTCTCCTGTTGTTGTCACTCCTAAGAAAAACTGCAAGTGGAGGGTGTGTGTGGATTACCGTCCACTCAATGAGGCAACAAAAAGAGACCACTTTCCTCTCCCATTTCAAGATGAGATACTAAATGAGGTAGCTGGTCATGAGAAGTACACTGTGTGTGATGGCTACTCGGGTTACTTTCAAATAGGTATCGCATTGGAAGATTAGTTGAAAACAACCTTCATCACTCCTTGGGGTTGTTATGCTTTTAGAGTCATGCCATTTGGTCTGACAAATGCTCCTGCAACATTCCAACGTTTCATGAACATGGTGTTTCAAGCATTCTTTGGAAAGTCAATTAGGGTGTTCATTGATGATTTCTGCATTTATAGCTCAAAATCATTGCATCTACAAAGGGTAGAAGAAGGTTTAAAGAAGCTCTATGACATGGGAGGTCAACTCAACCCCGACAAGTGTCACGTAGGTGAGGATGAAGTGATCTTGCTTGGTCACAAGGTTTCCTATAAAGGCATTGAGGTGGATCCTTCAAAGGCAAAGGCTCTTATTGAGCTCCCATCACCCAAGAATCTCAAAGAGGTCATCTCATTCATTCAAAAGGTGAAGTATATGTCATGCTGTCAGGAGTTTTTTGGAGCAAGGGATTGCGCATATGTACATATACATGCATGGTGCATCAAATAAAGAATTGCCCATTTTTCAGAGCCAGGTGGTTACGTGGGGCCCACATGTGTACAGGTAGGACTACATGTACATAGTGCATCGATTTTCATTGTTACCAGTACCAGTGTGTTTTTTCTATAATAATGAGGAGTTGGTAGCGCGTAAAACTTCTCGAGGAAGCTATCCGCGGGCCGACGACATGAGGTAAGCTGGTGCGTCAGATGGCATCTAGTGGCGTCAGGAAGGCGAATGGGGTCAATACTTGCACGCGGAGAAGTACGGACACAACGTGGGTGTTTGCTTGTGAGAATTATGCAGAAAGGTCATCATGAGGACCTTTTTTTGGGGCCACTTCACGTGGTTATGGGATGCATTATTGGGGAAAGCTGAGTGCCAAGTGTGCGGATGATGCAAAAAAGGTGACAACTATGCACTGCGAGGTCAGTTTTTGGCCTGTTCGGGGTCCGTTTGAGGTCATCTAAAAGGCCAAGGGTGCCCAAGTAATAAAGATAAGTGTGGGAACTGAAAAACCAGAGATAAGACCAGAAAAAACGTGGAGAAGAGAGGAGGAACAGCCGCAGGTGTGTTTTTGCTCATTTTGGAGCTTGTTTTAACCGTAAACTGCTCATCCGAGGTCGGATTTGAGCACTTTGACATTGTAGACTGGGGTTTTGGGCCGTTCCGAACGCGATGGTACTGTCCATTTTGCCAAATTCCTCACTCTTTTTCTACTGTTTTTTCTGTGTAAGTTTCTCCTATGAGTGAAGTTTCTGCTCCAGTTTGTGATTATATCTGGCTTATTTTACCCATACAGTGTGAGCTATTTGCCCCATTGGTGTTGGCCCAAGCTCAATTGTATCTAAACATCAGAAATTCTCCTCTTTTGAGCTGAGTTTTTCGGGTGTGTGTGTGTGTGCCTGTGTGGAGTGGGCAAGTGGATAGTCTCTCTCCTCTCACTCCAGAGGTGTGTTCCCTGTCTCGGCCAGGCTGGTTATGTAAGCCGAGTGGTGCCCCATAGTGTGTGTGTGTGTGTGTGTGTGTGCATCATTCCAAGAGTGTGTGTCGGGTCGTTATAGAGACGCTCTGTGTTTTTCCATCCCTCTCACAACGCTTTATTCACTTAGCTTCGGAGTTGCTTCATCCTTTGCAAAAGTTGACACAACAAGTAGAATTTTCATGGTCTTATGAGCTTGAAGAGTACTTTTGTAACATTAAAGTCATTTTGTCAGAGCTACCAATACTCATGCCTCCTTGTTGGGAGTACACATTCTTTGTTAGCTCTAGTGTTGGGAAGGAAACAATTGGTACAGTTTTATTACAACCACAGTACCAGGATGCGACCCATCTACTTTGCTAGTAGGGTCATGAATGCTTTGGAGAGAGGCTACACGGAGGCAGAACTCATGATGCTGTCTCTCATGTTTGCGGTGAGAAAGTTTAGATCCTACTTGCTGCCAAAACCTTTTGTAATTCTCACTGCATAAAATTTATTTCCTTGGGTGTCACCTCAAATGAATCTTAGCACCAGGATCTCAAAGTGGATTATGGAATTGCAAGAGTTCCAATACTCTTTCAAGGTAGAAGATAGTGTGCGTGCACAATTGGCAGGGATCCTTACTTATAGGGTACATGAGAAGGAGATTAAGGTGCTTGAAATAAAGACCCTACCATTGCCACCACCAAAAAATATTCCTAATGCTTTTACCTTGTTCTTTGATGGAGCTTTTCGACGAGCCACAGGAAAAGCAGGGGGAGAGCTAGTGTTGCTCAACCCAAGTGGGGAGGTGGTCATGAACCAGGTTCAACTAGCAACAATGAAACAGAATACGACACACTACTTCAAGGTTTGAAGATGTGCATTGGCCAAGGGATACAACGTCTCATGGTAAAGGGAGATGCACTTCTCATTGTTAAACAGATTTTAGGCATTTGGGCATGCAAGAATGAAAGCTTAAGGACAAAAGTTCATGCCATTCGTAGATTTTTTAATCAATTTGAAGAAGTGCAACTATATCATATTCCTAGGAAACAGAATGAAGATGCCGATTTACTTGCACAGCAAGTAGTTACATGTGTTGAGAAAGAATTGCAGGTCATCATGGTGGCAGCAACTGTCAAGCAACCGAGATACCAGGGATTGGAGTCATTGAATCCCATTATTAGCTACATTTTGGAGGGTGAGTTTCCACAAGACTTCAAGAAGGCTCAGAAGAGGAGACTTGTGAAGAAGGAAAGCACGTATCTCTTCCTAGAAGGATCCCTCTACCAAAGAGGGAAGGATCAAGTGTGCACAAGGATCCTTCCCTCTTTGGTAGAGGGAAGGATCAAGTGTGCAGAAGAGTACCAACTATTGAGGAGATCCCAGCCATTCTAAAAGGTTTACATGCAAAGGCATGTGGTGGTCATTTTGCCCAAGAGTTAACTGTGAAGAATATTTTGCTTGCGGGGTATGTTTGGCCAAGTCTGCATGTGGATGTCCAACATTGGTGTAAAAGTTGTCACAATTGTCAGGTAAATGGGAATAGAAGATTGGTTTATGGTCCAAGGCAAATCGTGCTTGCAAATGGACCCTTTGAAAAGTGGGGCATTGATGCTATGGGCCCTCTCCCTAGGACAAAAAATGGTAAACTCTACATTCTAGTGGCTGTAGACTATATGACTAGGTGGGTGGAAGCACAAAGTGTGGCAAAGGTAAATGAGAGGACAGTGAGAAAATTTGTCTACACTCACATTTGTTGTAGATTTGGCACACCTTTGGAGATTGTTTTGATAATGGTCCAGGGTTTAGAAAGGGCTTGCTCACAAAGGTCTATGAAGAACTTCACATTCTACATCGTCATAGTACACCCTACTATCCCCAATCCAATGGTCTGGTAGAAAAATCTAATGGTGTCATTGCAGGCATCATTAGAAAGATGGTGAGAAACAAGACAAAGTTGTGGGATGACTTCTTGGATGGTGCCTTGTGGGCGTATCGAACCACATATAGGGAAGCCACGGAGTTCACACCATTTCACTTGGTCTATGGTCAAGAGGCTTTACAACCAATTGAGCTCAACATTCCAACAATGAGATTTCATGGCAAAGTAGCACAAGATGATCAAGAAGCATGGATGGATCGACTTCTTACCTTAGCTGAGCTTGAGTGGAAAAGAGAAGCAGCATACGAGTGCTACAAGAGGAAAGCTACGGAGGCGAAGGAGAAGCTTGACAAGAAACTAAAGGACAAAGGCATCAATGAAGGAGATCTTGTGCTAAGATATGACAATCGACTTGATAATCATTTTGATGCCAAATGTGAAACTAGATGGCAAGGGCCATACATATTTAAGAAGGCTTTCAATTCAAGTTACTATCAACTTATGGACTTGAGAGAACTCTAGGAAGGTAAATGGTTATCGCTTGAAGCCCTATTTGAGTCGCCTTCTACCAAAGGATCTATCAAAGATCTGTCAAAGGGCAGCTATCTCATGTAAGTATTGTTACATGAAGCATGAGTGTAACTCCAACCAAAATTCTGAGGGGCCAAACAATGAAGATCTCGTCAAGGACTCTGAAGCACTCTCTTTGGAAAAGATGCTCTATGATGGTACATGAATATACCATCATCCTGGGGGAGGGCTAATGATAGCCGTTTTTTGGCTCTCCATAATTGCCATAGTGAGTTAACCCACACTACCAAAATCATCCAAACACTGTGGCTATCCCTACCATTTCATTGTATATAGGTGTGTGTGAGTTAGGGGACTTTTCCCATATCTTCCTAAAAACCCTTAATTAGCTAGTCATCACTGGGCTAGTTGAGCCAAAAAAATAAAAAAAATAAAAAAATAAGTATATTATGACCCATTTGTGTGTAAATATTTCATTGTATGTAAGGCTTAAATAAAAGGATTTTTCATAATTATTTTGGTATTTATTTAAATATTTCTACCTATGGTGTGTTATTTATGCTATGTACATTGACTCAACATTACCATATTTTTTCTTACCATTTTGCGTACTCTTTATTCCATATAAAAATAATTTCATGCAAGCTTCTCTTATTTTTTGTGTAACTCCATCTCACTATTGTCATTTTTTCCTTCCTACATCTATTCTCTATTACTCTCATGAATTAGACCACCAAAAATATTCATCTTTTTATGGTAGACTTATAATGAGAGAGATTTATTTTGACCCCTTTATATTTTTTCCACCTATATTATTTATATTTGACATATACATATTTTTTTAGACCCCTCAATATTTGATTTTCTTAGTTGTACTATTCACTTATATCATGATCTCAACAATATCTTCAATTATAGACCTACCAAATAAGGTCAAGGATATGTGGAATGCATGCATGCACCATGGGGGGCTCACTCTTGGAGGTATTCAAAAGAATCATCCAAAGAAGGACCTCACAAGGACTTTGTGCAGTGGAAAAAACAGTCGGTTTTGCTGAATTTTTAAAGATCACATGCTCCCTGAATTTGAAAAGGTGATACAAACAAAAGTGCTGAAAATCTTACCCAACCATGGTTAGAGGAATAACGCTAGCCCTCAAAATTGCTATAAAAGGAGGGTGTAGCTAGCACAAAAAGGGGGAGCCATAAGCAAGAGCACTATGCTATAGCTTGAGAATCCAAGCTCAACCTCTCTAGAAGGATCTCTTGAGTGGAAGCTCATTGTCTTATGCATATGCATGTGTTGTATTAGGGGTGATTAGCAAGGGAACTCTATGCCATTGTAAGAGAGAGTGATCATTCAATTGAGAGTAGGAAATCTATCATTTCTCCTACTAGTGTAAGCCCAACATTTGCTAAATCAAGGAGGGTGGATCTGGAGTAAGCTTGGATACTTTGTCTCTCTTCCAACGTAAAGTAATGGACAACAATGATGTGTAAGTGTCTTGGTGTTTTTTTTTTTTTAAAGTTCTTGATAGCTTGTCTCTGGGTGTTGTCATCAATTTAGCCATAAATCCCACATACTGTAAGAGGGTGACAGGGTGGAGAGGACTCCCTTGGCTTTAAGACAGTGATTGGGGTGGCTTTTCTTCTGATGTGTTGTGGTGTAATTTACTCAAGCTATGCTGAACAAATAGTAATCTCACTTTCATTGGTCATGACAGATTTGTAAGAAGATATTAGTGCAACAATCACCCCCTCCCCCCTTCCCTCTTTTTCTTACATATATAATTGTGTTTGCTTGATCATTGTCGATACATTTCAAAGCAGCCCGAGTACTATCTCTCTCTCTCTCTCTCTCTCTCTCTCTCTCTCTCTCTCTCTCTCTCTCTCTCTCTCTCTCTCTCTCTCTCTCTCTCTCTCTCTCTTTACGCGCCCTAGTTCGCATCCAAAACTAGGTGGTGCCCCAAATTTGTGTAGGGTTAGGTTGCGGGTTTCTGTGTGTTGCGGGTTTGTGTGTGTTTGTTGTTTTTTCCAACCCCAACCCAATTGAGCAGCACGGGAGCCTAGAAGGGTGGTTAGAGGCCACTCTTCTTGTTGCCCGCCCCGGACCGCCTCATTAAAAACATTGGAAAGGCAATTTACAAATGTTCCTCATAATGTTACAAAACTGCAGAGAGCCTCCTACTTTGGATAAGATCGTGGTTTAGCACGCTTGTACAGTCACTTTTGCCCAGTGTCCGTTTGCTTCTTTGTTTGTAGAGCTTTTGGGTCTTGCTCTTGCTGAGCTTTTGGTTCTTGCAACTCTGTTTCTTCTTCTTCTTGTTGCTGCTTCTCTAATTTTTTCCTTTGTAGCCTCTCTCTCTTGTGTCTTTCAGCTTCTTCATCAGCCTCGCTTTCTCTCCTATGCATGGCTTCATTCTGCTAGGCCTCGTTGTGTCGATGCATTTCTGATTCCAACTTCCTGATCACTTGATGTGAAACAAAATCTGTGGCAGTATCAAACGCATTTTCAGTTGTATACGCTGCACGATCCTCTGATTGCATCCATAGGAACAAGCCAACTTTCTTTAGGGTTCTGACACACTTTTTACATAATATCGTCAATAACTAGACTCTTTTGGGACCCAAAGTTGTAGTTCTTTCAAAACAATCTCAAATCCTTCAAGAATACAGGCTTACTATATATCTGCCAAGGCTGGCCACTACAATGACTCTGTGGTAAAACACCTCTCATCTTATCCCGCTGCTCTTTGAATACTGTTTCTAACATTGCATTTACTTTAGGTGCCATGCTGGTGCTCCATATATACACATGGAAAAATCGAAGGTACCAATCCAAAAATTTGTGGCTGTCTTTGCGACAAAATACCAACCTCCCATCTTACACATTGTACTTTATCATTCCTCTTGCATGTTTAGGGGGAATGTCACCATGCATTGGCTCTAAAACTTGAACAAGGAGGCCATTTAAATCAAGAACCAAAGCGCGTCTCTCGTCTCGCAATGGCTTTGGCACGCATATTGGGTCTGGCAGTGCATACCACTCAGCAAAAATAACTTCCCCAAAGGGATGAACATAACTGAAGTACTCATTTATTTTCGTTAAGCGTTTAAGATAGCTAGCCAGGTGCTTCTCAATCTCGGCTTTTTCTTTTTGTAGCTGTCTAGCCTTGGCAATATGCCGCTTTTGTATGGTTTTGCATGCAATGGCATAATTCAAATCATGTAGGGCAACTAACTGCAATTTCTCTTGCCCTGTGTGACACAGAAATGGTATCGAATAAAGACATCATAAAGAACAAGGAAAAACTATTGAATTGTTGCACAATAAAATAATATTAAAAAGTGTTTTTCCATTATAAATATCTAGAGGGATACATGCCACAGGGTGTAGAGCTTGCTAACACTACATAACTTGGACACAATAGGAAACAGATTCAACATAATTTCTTGCAAGCACGTGAGAGAATGGCTTTCTTTTCACCTCTGGTGCCTTCGTTTATGTCATCCAGGGTGCTCGAAGGGCACATTTCTCATCCCCAGGTTCTTCCAGAATCTGTTCCAGGCCACCTTTTCTCTTTAATTTCACTTTGTTTACCAAACCCTGTAGGGGGCTGTCATCACCGGCGTCTTGCGCAGTCAGCCCACTGTCAGTCTTGCAACCTTCCTCTTGAGCACTCCTAATTGTTTCCTCTGAGACACTTGTTTGATCATTTGTAGGGGCTTGGGTTTGGGATGAGTAATCATGATAAAATCTTCATCATCATCATCTTCTTCTTTACCATATGCAACAGCCTCGTGTGCTATCGCATGTTGTGGCATTACATCTGCCCTTTCATGCTATCTATCCAGCTCATTAGATTCATCATCATAGAGCTTCTCTTCTTTCCTTTGATTGACAGGTGTCTTATCAGGTTCGCATCCTGCATCATTGATACCTGTGTATTCCATTCACCCATTAATTTTCATCGATACCATTATGATTGCTTGTATGCGTAGTGTGACAAGTAGTATTTCATCTATGGTAGGCATCTATATCCTATAGACATTCATATTGTCTATCATGCTAACTATGCTAACTAGTATACAAAGTGTGCTAACCACCATGATCAATATGTTAACTAGCATACAAAATATGCTAACAAGGAAGTGTGAATATATTGTGTATGCTAACTAGCAGAGAATGTAGCTAATTAGAATATATAAAATGTTAATAGGCAAAATTGTGTGTATGTTAATGGTGTGCTTATTATTGATGGTGTGCTAATTAGCATACATGCTATGTTAATTAGCATAAATGATATGCTAATTAGCATACACAATTGTATGCTAATTAGCATACAATGTATGCTAGCACAGATGGTATGCTAACTAGAGGATAAGTTATGCTAATAAACATAACGTCTCTGCTAATTAGCATACCATTTTTGCTAGTTAGCATATTGTGCATGCTAACTAAAATACACATTATGATAACTAGCAAAGAGGTATGCTAACTAGCATACAAATTATGCTAGCTAGCTCAAAATGTATGGTAACTAGCATAAAGGTATGCTAACAAGCATACACATTATGCTAGCTAGCAAAGAAGGTATGCTAACTAAACTTTGAATGCTTGTTAGCATGCACCAAATGCTAGCTAGCATACAAGGTATGCTAATTATCATACCTTTTTTTATAGTTATCATACTTACATGCACCATCATACAAAAATATTCTAATTAGCATAAAAAGTATGCTAATTAGCATACCTTGTTAGCTAGTTCGCACAAATGGCTAAACACAATGTTCTAATTATCATAAAAAGTATGCAGCTAACAAGGTATGCTCATTAGCGTACCTTGTTAGCTGCATACTTTTTATGCTAATTAGAACATTGTGTTTAGCCATTTGTGCTAACCAGCTAACAAGGTATGCTAATTAGCATACTTTTTATGCTAATTAGAATATTTTTGTATGATGGCTAGCATGCAAGTCTGATAACTATAAGAAAATTTATACTTATGCATGCTAATTAGCATACCTTTTTTCTAATTAGCATACTTGTATGCTAGCCATTATACAGTGTTCTAATTAGCATAAAAAGTATGCTAATTAACATATTAAATATGCTAATTAGCACACCCTATATGTTAGTTAGCACACTGTGTGTGCTAACTAACATACAGGGTATGCTGATTAGCACACCTTGTTTGCTAGTTAGCACAGTGTGCACTAATTAGTGATAGCCATTTTTCAGCTCTCTGTGATTGCCATAGTAGGTTATTCCCCCCTATCAAATCACTCAAACACTATGGCTACCCTCACCCTTTCACTGTATATAGGTGCGTGTGAGTTAGGGGACTTTTCCCATATCTCCTTACTGAAATAAAAAACCCTCAATTAGCTAGTCATTGGGCTAGTTGAGCCAAAAATATAAAAAATATAAGTGTATTATGGCCCATGCGTATGTAAATATTTCTTTGTATATAGGGCCTAAATAAAAGATTTTTTCATAATTATTTTGGTATTTATTTAAATATTTCTACCTAGGTGTGTGTTATTTATGCTCTGTACATTGCCTCACCATTACCACAATTTTTGCTTACCATTTTTCATACTCTTTATTCCATATAGAAATATTTTCATGTAAGCTTCTCTTATATTTGGTGTAACTCCACCTCAACAAAAATCCAAAAAAAACTAGTTTTATTTATGTGTATATTTTTTCACTATGGTGATTTTTCCCTTCCTACATCTATTTTGTTTTTTTCTAAAAAATTAGAACACCAAAAATATTTATCTTTTTATGGTAGCCTCATAATGAGAGAGATTTCTTTTGACCCCTTTATATTTTTTCCACTTATATTATTTATATTTGACATGTACATATTTTTTAGACCCCTCAATATTTGATTTTCTTAGTTGTACTATTCACTTATATCATAATCTCAACAATATCTTCAATTATAGACCTACCAAATAAGGTCAAGGCTAGGTGGCATGCATACATGCACTATGGAGGGCTCACTCTTGGAGGTATTCAAAAGAATCATCCAAAGAAGGACCCCACAAGGACCTTGTACAGTGGGAAAAAACGATCAGTTTTGCTGAATTTTTAAAGTTCACTTGCTCTCTGAATTTGAAAAGGTGATTCAAACAAAAGTTGTAGCTCATGGGCTGAACTTTTGCCTCAACTTTTTTCATATTTTTTTGAGCTACGAGCTGTGAGCTATGATTTTATTAGTGGACCCCAGTTTTCCCATGCTATGCAGCCACACTCTCTCTTCCACTTTATCATTTTCCTCTTTCACACACACTTCTCCACTCATCATCCCCACCTCTCTCACCAATCCTCTCTGCACCCTACTCACCTTCTCCTCAACCTTGAAGAATAAGAGAAACCATGGTGAACTCATACCTCCCACACACAATTCCATTCCAAAATTGACCACCTAGTCTCATTTTTCCTCCTCCAAATTACCCATATCTATCAAAAAAACCACAAAATTCAGCCTCTTCTCTTAAAAGACAGCATCATGGTGGTTGATTACTCAGCTTCAATTACCTTGTCTCTCAAGGAAGGTCAAGAGTGGAGAAAAAATGTACCGTCAAAGCTAGTGGACCGTCAACAAGCGTCAAAATTGGCCCTACTCAAGACACTTGGAGCATCAACCTTGTAAGAAATCCACCTTTTCTTACCTCTTAAGAGTTTTTCTTCCTTATTTGTATCCTACATGGATACTCCCATTGTAAATATCCAATTCCATTTGTAAATTAATACTAACTCTACTAACACTAACCCACTATGAAAAGTCCTATCACCTCCATTTCTCTTCTCTCTCTTTCCCCACCAACTTCTTGATAATTCCAAGCAAAGAAAATTAGATAAATTGCTGAAAATCTAACCCAACCATGGTTAGAGGAGTGACCCTAGCTTTCAAAATTTCTATAAAAGGAGGGTGTAGCTAGCACAAAAGGGGGAAGCCATAAGCAAGAGCACTATGCTATAGCTTGAGAAGCCAAGCTCAACCTCTCTAGAAGGAGCTCTTGAGTGGAAGCTCATTGTCTTATGCATGTGCATGTGTTGTAATAGGGGATTAGCAAGGGAACTCTATGCCATTGTAAGAGAGAGAGTGATCATTCAATTGAGAGTAGGAAATCTATCATTTCTCCTACTAGTGTAAGCCCAACAATTGTTGAATCAAGGAGGGTGGATTTGGACTAAGCTTGGATACATTGTCTCCCTTCCAACGTGAAGTAATGGACAACAATGATGCGTAAGTGTCTTGGTGTTTTTTGTTAAGTTCTTGATAGCTTGTCTCTGGTGTTGTCATCAATCTAGCCATAAATCCCACATACTGTAAGAGGGCGACAGGGTGGAGAGGACTCCCCTGGCTTTAAGACAGTCATTGGGGTGGCTTTTCTTGTGATGTGTTGTGGTGAAATTTATGCAAGCTATGTTGAACAAATACTAATCTCACTTTGATTTGTCATGACAGATTTGTAAGAAGGTATTAATGCAACAAGCACCCCCTCCCCCTTTCTCTCTCTTTCTTAAATATATAGTTGTGTTTGCTTGATCATTGCCGATACGTTTCAAAGCAGCCCGAGCACTATCTCTCTCTCTCTCTCTCTCTCTCTCTCTCTCTCTCTCTCTCTCTCTCTCTCTCTCTCTCTCTCTCTCTCTCTCTCTCTCTCTCTCTCTCTACGCGTCCTAGTTCGCATCCAAAACTAGGTGGTGCCCCAAATTTGTGTAGGGTTAGGTTGCGGGTTTGTGTGTGTGTTTGTTGTTTTTTCCAACCCCAACCCAATTGAGCAGCATGGGAGCCTAGAAGAGTGCTTGGAGGCCACTCTTCTTGTTGCCCGCCCCAGACCGCTTCAAATTGGTGCCCCCACGGAGGACGGCTTGTGTATTTTTGTGTAGAATCAACCTTTAGCATAGTCAAGTAGTTTGTATGAATCACGAAAATTTGTATGATCCCTTCATTTCCATTGCAAGGCAAAAGGTACACATAATCGTTAGTACTAAGTTGCAATTTCAACGTGTTATTCGTAGAATTTTAGGTCCTCTTAGGTTGGCCGAGATAAACGCTTCAGTAAATCCTTTTATTTTGCCTCTCATTAGGTACGACCTTAGTTTGGACGTCTATATTTTTATTTTGTTTTAAGCATTAAGTCATGCATAGACCATGGATAATGGCCCAGGAATAGAGGTTTTCCCCTTCCATTTCACTCCACACATTAGAATAAACATTGCAATTAGTAGGAAAATCCATTTTCAACAACGTATGGTGTTCATGTTTGGTGCCCAAAGAGTAGGAGAAATTCTCGCATCACCAAACCCTGTCATCCTACCTCTTATTGATTATCATAGGTCGTTTGATGTGAATATCTTTATTTTGTTGTAGAATAGATTGCAAGCTAGATACATTCTTGTGTAAATCTTTTTAAGAAAGAAAAACAAAAACGGGTGTCACTTTGAAATCAATTCAATGGAAAGCCAACGCCAAATGTCTGGGTATCCTCTTTTCTTTGGAGATCCTGGAGAGGATGCTGAATTATTTTTAGCGAATTTCAAGATGTCTTGCCGTATCAAGAGGATAATAACTGATCAAAAACGTGTAGAAATGTTTGAGGTGGTCCTTAGGAAAGATGCTAGCACTTGGTTTGACTCTTTGCCTGAGGAAGTTAAGGAGAATTACACAGAAGTTTTGAATCGTTTCAAGAAATACTTCTTTGATCCCCAAAACACTCAAAAATTATGGCAAGACATTGTTTCTCATAAGCAAAAAGACTTAGATGACTACTACTTGTACAAGCAAGAGTTTCTACGTCTTTGGGCTCTATGGATACGAAATGTTGCTAACCCTGGTGATGGTGCAGAATTTTTAAAGAAGGAGAGGTTCATAGCCGGACTCTTTCCTGACCTTAAGGTAAAAGTTGAGGCGGGTGCACCTACTACTTTTGATGTAGCTGAAACTAGGGCTGCTGAGAAATATAGGAAACTCAAGTGCTTAAGGGGAGAGGTTCCAATAGAAGGTCTTAGACCCAAAGGTAAGTCACAAGCATCAACATCGATAGATCTTCCTGAGGTAACGGCGGAAGTGATTGAGAAGTTAAACGAATCTTTAAGCAGCCTGTCAATTCACCTTGCACAAGCTGTAGGTCCAAAGGGACAAGCAAAGAAGTCTAAAGAGCGAGATCCACGACCTAGGAGAGTCTTGCAATGTTGGAATTGCGGAGAGTCTGGACATGGGATGTATAATTGTCCTTGGCCCCGTGGAGAGCCAGGGAGACCTAACATGAATTACCCAGTGATGAATGCACGAGAAGGAGCTGGTCAACAACCAAGGCTTCTACAAAGGCCAAATGGACCAAGACCACCTCCACAAGGGGTAGAAGGAGTTCCACCTTTGCCAGATCCAAATGTGCATGTGGTAGAGGTGACAAACTCAAATGAGGTTCACATGGAAGCAAATGGCATTAAGCGTGGCCGAGGAAAAGGTAAAGAAAAAGAGAGTGTCCCATCACAGAGTGACCATGGACAAGGCAAGAAGGCAAAGGAGACCAAGGAAGCTAAGAGGACTCGACGTCGTATCAATCTCCAAGACTTCCCTCTTGGACATGGTATGGCTCCATACAACCTGTTGGAAGACATGCGAGGTAAGGGTCCTGATATCTCATGGCCTCAGTTTCTTGCATTATGCCCACACGTTTGGAGGGATTAAACACAGGCAATTAGCACTAGGAGAAAGGTAAAAGAGAGTTTTCCTGTTGTAAAAATTGCACATGCTGAAATGAACGAGGATATTACACCTGTGCTAGATTGTTACATAAAAGGAAGATTGGTTAGGAAAGGTCTAGTGGATGGGGGTGCACAAATTTGCATCATGACAAAAGGGCTCATGCAAAGACTAGGCATGCACATCCATGAGACACCTGAAATCAAAGTGAAAATGGCAAACAATAGCAAGGCTAGGTGCGTAGGCATTTGTAAAAATGTTTGTGTGGAGGCCTTTGGCATTAAGAAGGCAGTGGATTTCTATGTCATGTCTACCAAGGGAAATGGTTACCCATTTATCCTAGGAAGACCATGGCTAATGAAAATGCGAGCTTTGCAGGATTGGGAGAGTGGAAAGCTAATTTGCAGGAAAGACAATCACAAGAAGGTTGTCTTTGACATGAAGGAGCAACGCCAAGAGGAGCTGCATGAAGAATCATCTCAAAGTGAGACGGAAGAAGGTTGGACCGATAGCACTTCAGAAGAAGAAAGTAGCGGCAGCATTACTGAAGAGAAGTCTTCCATCGAAGTCATGGGGGTAAGGTTTAAGCCAAGCAACCAAGAGACCTCTTGTCAAGGCTTGGAGGAGGTAGGTCCTCAAGAGAACGAAGGTGTTCAAGATGAAGGGATGCTGGAAGGTATGCTATCAACAACAGTTACAAAGGATGAAAGAGAGGAGTTCAAATGTGTGCTAAGGAAGTTTCCTAGGCTTTTTGCTAAAGACTACACCGACGTGCGTGGAGTAGATGTTGTTCAACACAAGATTGAGTTGAAGCCAGAGGCCACACCTAAGGCTCAAAAGCTACGAAGGCTAGGAGTCATTAAGGAGCAGGCTCTACTCAAGGAGGTAAGAAAGCTTCTAGCAGCAGGTTTCATTTATCCAGTGGAGAATTCAGAGTGGGTCTCTCCCGTTGTTGTCACTCCTAAGAAAAACGGCAAGTTGAGGGTGGGTGTGGATTATCGTCCACTCAATGAGGCAACAAAAAGAGATCACTTTCCCCTCCCATTTCAGGATGAGATACTAAATGAAGTAGCTGGTCATGAGAAGTACACTGTGTGTGATGGCTACTCGGGTTACTTTCAAATAGGTATCGCATTGGAGGATCAATTGAAAACAACCTTTATCACTCCTTGGGGTTGTTATGCTTTTAGAGTCATGCCATTTGGTTTGACAAATGCTCCTGCAACATTCCAACGTCTCATGAATATGGTGTTTCAAGCATTCTTTGGAAAGTCAATTAGGGTGTTCATTGATGATTTCTGTATTTATAGCTCAAAATCATTGCATCTACAAAGGGTAGAAGAAGGTTTAAAGAAGGTCTACGACATGGGAGGTCAACTCAACCCCGACAAGTGCCATATAGGTGAGGATGAAGTGATCTTGCTCGGTCACAAGGTTTCCTATAAAGGCATTGAGGTGGATCCTTCAAAGGCAAAGGCTCTTATTGAGCTACCATCACCAAAGAGTCTTAAGGAGGTCATCTCTTTCATTCAGAAGGTGAAGTATATGTCACGCTTCATTCACTTAGCCTCGGAGTTGCTTCATCCTTTGCAAAAGTTGACACAACAAGTAGAATTTGCATGGTCTGATGATCTTGAAGAGTATTTTTGTAACATTAAAGTCATTTTGTCAGAGCTACCAACACTCATGCCTCCTTGTTGGGAGTACACATTCTTTGTTAGCTCTAGTGTTGGAAGGGAAACAATTGGTGCTGTGTTGCTACAACAAGATCCCCACAGTACAAGGATGCGACCCATCTACTTTGCTAGTAGGGTCATGAATGCTTTGGAGAGAGACTACACAGAAGCAGAACTCATGATGCTTTCTCTCATGTTTGCGGTGAGAAAGTTAGATCCTACCTGCTACCAAAACCTTTTGTAATTCTCACTGCAGAAAATTTGTTCCCTTGGGTGTCATCTCAAATGAATCTTAGTACTAGGATCTCAAAGTGGATTATGGAGTTGCAAGAGTTTCAATACTCTTTCAAGGTAGAAGATAGTGTGCGTGCACAATTGGTAGGGATTCTCACTTATAGGGTGCATGAAAAGGAGATTAAGGTGCCTGAAGTAAAGACCCTACCATTACCACCACCAAAAAGTATTCCTAATGCTTTTACCTTGTTCTTTGATGGAGCTTTTCGTCGAGCCACAGGAAAAGCAGGGGGAGGGCTAGTGTTGCTCAACCCAAGTGGAGAGGTGGTCATGAAAGAGAAGTTCAATCTACCAAGTTCAGCTAGCAACAATGAAGCAGAATATGACACACTACTTCATGGTTTAAAAATATGCATTGGCCATGGTATACAACGTCTCATGGTAAAAGGCGATGCACTTCTCATTGTGAAGCAAATTTTAGGCATTTGGGCATGCAAAAATGAAAGACTAAGGGCCAAAGTTCATACCATCCGTAGGCTATTTAATCAATTTGAGGAGGTGCAATTATATCATATTCCTAGGAAACAAAATGAAGATGCTGATTTACTTGCACAACAAGCCGTTGCATGTGTAAAGAAAGAAGTGCAGGTCATCATGGTGGCGGCTGCTGTGATGCAACCGAGGTACCAGGGATTGGAGTCATTGGCTCCCAGTATTAGCTACATTTTGGAGGGCGAGTTTCCACAAGACTTCACGAAGGCTCAGAAGAGGTTCCATTGGTGTTAGGGTTAGTGTAAATTCCTTGCTTGTTTGTGGGTTGCTCTAACGATTCTCCTCTTTTGCGTCCTAGTTCGCTCTTAAACTAGGTGGTGCCCCTGGTGTAGTTGGGATTTGGCTGTGGGTTCGTTGTTTTGGTTTGTGTTGTGTTGTGCCCCAGTCCCATTGAGCAGCACGGGAGCCTTGAAGGGTGTCTAGAGGTTGCTCTTCTTGTTGCCTGCCCCGGACCGCCTCAAATTGGTGCCCCCACTGAAGGTCTTGAGTTCGATCCTCAGTGGGGGCACCAATTTGACGCGGTCCGGGGCAGGCAACAAGAAGAGCAACCTCTAGACACCCTTCAAGGCTCCCGTGTTGCTCAATGGGGCTGGGGCACAACACAACACAAACCAAAACAACAAACCCACAGCCAAATCCCAACTACACAAGGGGCACCACCTAGTTTAAGAGCGAACTAGGACGCAAAAGAGGAGAATCGTTAGAGCAACCCACAAACAAGCAAGGAATTTACACTAACCCTAACACCAATGGAACACTCTCACACACTAAAACACGAGAGAGAGAGAGAGAGAGAGAGAGAGAGAGAGAGAGAGAGAGAGAGAGAGAGAGAGAGAGAGAGGAGAGATAGTGCTCGGGCTGCTTTGAAACGTATCGGCAATGATCAAGCAAACACAACTATATATTTAAGAAAGAGAGAGAAAGGGGAGGGGGTGCTTGTTGCATTAATACCTTCTTACAAATCTGTCATGACAAATCAAAGTGAGATTAGTATTTGTTCAACATAGCTTGCGTAAATTTCACCACAACACATCACAAGAAAAGCCACCCCAATCACTGTCTTAAAGCCAGGGGAGTCCTCTCCACCCTGTCGCCCTCTTACAGTATGTGGGATTTATGGCTAGATTGATGACAACACCAGAGACAAGCTATCAAGAACTTAACAAAAAACACCAAGACACTTACGCATCATTGTTGTCCATTACTTCACGTTGGAAGGGAGACAAAGTATCCAAGCTTAGTCCAAATCCACCCTCCTTGATTCAGCAAATGTTGGGCTTACACTAGTAGGAGAAATGATAGATTTCCTACTCTCAATTGAATGATCACTCTCTCTCTTACAATGGCATAGAGTTCCCTTGCTAATCCCCTATTACAACACATGCACATGCATAAGACAATGAGCTTCCACTCAAGAGCTCCTTCTAGAGAGGTTGAGCTTGGCTTCTCAAGCTATAGCATAGTGCTCTTGCTTATGCCTCTCCTTTGTGCTAACTACACCCTCCTTTTATAGCAATTTTGAAGGCTATGGTTACTCCTCTAACCATGGTTGGGTTAGATTTTCAGCCATTTATCTAATTTCTTTTGCTTGGAATTATCAAGAAGTTGGTGGGAAAAGAGAGAGGAGAGAAATGGAGGTGATAGGACTTTTCATAGTGGGTTAGTGTTAGTAGAGTTAGTATTAATTTACAAATGGAATTGGATATTTACAATGGGAGTATCCATGTAGGATACAAATAAGGAAGAAAAACTCTTAAGAGGTAAGAAAAGGTGGATTTCTTACAAGGTTGATGCTCCAAGTGTCTTGAGTAGGGCCAATTTTGACGCTTGTTGACAGTCCACTAGCTTTGACGGTACATTTTTTCTCCACTCTTGACCTTCCTTGAGAGACAAGGTAATTGAAGCTGAGTAATCAACCACCATGATGCTGTCTTTTAAGAGAAGAGGCTGAATTTTGTGGTTTTTTTGATAGATATGGGTAATTTGGAGGAGGAAAAATGAGACTAGGTGGTCAATTTTGGAATGGAATTGTGTGTGGGAGGTATGAGTTCACCATGGTTTCTCTTATTCTTCAAGGTTGAGGAGAAGGTGAGTAGGGTGCAGAGAGGAGTGGTGAGAGAGGTGGGGATGATGAGTGGAGAAGTGTGTGTGAAAGAGAAAAATGATAAAGTGGAAGAGAGAGTGTGGCTGCATAGCATGGGAAAACTGGGGTCCACTAAAAAATCATAGCTCACAGCTCGTAGCTCAAAAAAATATGAAAAAATTTGAGGCAAAAGTTCAGCCCACGAGCTACAACTTTTGTTTGTATCACCTTTTCAAATTCGGAGAGCAAGTGAACTTTAAAAATTCAGCAAAACCGACCGTTTTTTTCCACTGCACAAGGTCCTTGTGGGGTCCTTCTTTGGATGATTCTTTTGAATACCTCCAAGAGTGAGCCCTCCATAGTGCATGTATGCATGCCACCTACCCTTGACCTTATTTGGTAGGTCTATAATTGAAGATATTGTTGAGATTATGATATAAGTGAATAGTACAACTAAGAAAATCAAATATTGAGGGGTCTAAAAAATATGTACATGTCAAATATAAATAATATAAGTGGAAAAAAATATAAAGGGGTCAAAAGAAATCTCTCTCATTATGAGGCTACCATAAAAAGATAAATATTTTTGGTGTTCTAATTTTTGAAAAAAAAACAAAATAGATGTAAGAAGGGAAAAATCACAATAGTGAAAAAATATACACATAAATAAAACTAGTTTTTTTGGATTTTGTTGGGTGGAGTTACACCAAATATAAGAGAAGCTTACATGAAAATATTTCTATATGGAATAAAGAGTATGAAAAATGGTAAGAAAAAATTGTGGTAATGGTGAGGCAATGTACAGAGCATAAATAACACACACCTAGGTAGAAATATTTAAATAAATACCAAAATAATTATGAAAAAATCTTTTATTTAGGCCCTATATACAAAGAAATATTTACATACGCATGGGCCATAATATACTTATATTTTTTATATTTTTTATATTTTTTTATTTTTTTGGCTCAACTAGCGCAATGACTAGCTAATTGAGGGTTTTTTAAGAAGATATGGAAAAGTCCCGTGACTCACGCACGCCTATGTACAGTGAAATGGTAGGGATAGCCACAGTGTTTGAATGGGAGGTAACTCACTGTGGCAATTACAAAGAGCCGAAAAAACGGCTATCATTAGCCCTCCCCCTGGATGATGGTATATTCATGTACCATCAAAGAGCATCTTTTCCAAAGAGAGTGCTTCAGAGTCCTTGACGAGATCTTTATTGTTTGGCCCCTCAGAATTTTTGCTAGAGTTACACTCATGCTTCATGTAACAATACTTACATGAGACAGTGGCCTTTTGACAGATCTTTGGTAGATCCTTTGGTAGAAGGCGACTCAAATAGGGCTTCAAGCGATACCCGTTTACTTTCCTGGAGTGCTCTTTACCATTCAAGTCCATAAGCTGATAGTAACTTGAATTGAAAGCCTTCTTGACTATATATGTCCCTTGCCATCTTGTTTCAAATTTGGCATCAAAACGATTATCAGTCGATTGTCATACCTTAGCACAAGATCTCCTTCATTGATGCCTTTGTCCTTCAGTTTCTTGTCAAGCTTCTCCTTTGTCTGTGTGGCTTTCCTCTTATAGCACTCGTATGTGCTTCTCTTTTCCACTCAAGCTCAGCTAAGGTAAGAAGTCGATCCATCCATGCTTCTTGATCATCTTGTGCTGATTTGCCATGAAGTCGCATTGTTGGAATGTTTAGTTCAATTGGCTGTAAAGCCTCTTGACCATAGACCAAGTGAAATGGTGTGAACTCCGTGGCTTCCCTATATGTGGTTCGATACGCCCACAAGGCACCATCCAAGAAGTCATCCCACAACTTTGTCTTGTTTTTCACCATCTTTCTAATGATGCCTGCAATGACACCATTAGCTTTTTCTACCAAACCATTTGATTGGGATAGTAGGGTGTACTGTGACGATGTAGAATGTGAAGTTCTTCACAGACTTCTGTGAGCAATCCCTTTCTAAACCCTGGACCATTATCAGAAACAATCTCCAAAGGTGTGCCAAATCTACAACAAATGTGAGTGTAGACGAATTTGCTCACTGTCTTCTCATTTACCTTTGCCACACTTTGTGCTTCCACCCACCTAGTCATATAGTCTACAGCCACTAGAATGTAGAGTTTACCATTTTTTGTCCTAGGCAGAGGACCCATAGCATCAATGCCCCACTTTTCAAACGGTCCATTTGCAAGCACGATTTGCCTTGGACCATAAACCAATCTTCTATTCCCATTTACCTAACAATTGTGACAACTTTTACACCAATGTTGGACATCCACATGCAGACTTGGCCAAACATACCCCGCAAGCAAAATCTTCTTCACAGTTAATTCTTGGCCAAAATGACCACCACATGCTTCTTCATGCAAACCTTTTAGAATGGCTGGAATTTCCTCAATAGTTGGTACTCTTTTGCATACTTGATCCCTCCCTCTTTGATAGAGGGAGCCTTCTAGGAAGAGATATGCGCTTGCCTTCTTCATGAGTCTCCTCTTCTGAGCCTTCGTGAAGTCTTGTGGAAACTCACCCTCCAAAATGTAGCCAATAATGGGAGCCAATGACTCCAATCCCTGGTATCTCGGTTGCTTGACAGCTGCTGCCACCATGATGACCTGCACTTCTCTCTCAACACACGTAACTGCTTGTTGTGCAAGTAAATCGGCATCTTCATTTTGTTTCCTCGGAATATGATATAGTTGCACTTCTTCTTCAAACTGATTAAACATCTACGAATGGCATGAACTTTTGTCCTTAAGCTTTCATTCTTGCATGCCCAAATGCCTAAAATCTGTTTAACAATGAGAAGTGCATCTCCCTTTACCATGAGGCGTTGTATCCCTTGGCCAATGCACATCTTCAAACCATGAAGTAGTGTGTCGTATTCTGCTTCATTGTTGCTAGCTGAACTTGGTAGATTGAACTTCTCTTTCATGACCACCTCTCCACTTGGGTTGAGCAACACTAGCCCTCCCCTGCTTTCCTGTGGCTCGTCGAAAAGCTCCATCAAAGAACAAGGTAAAAGCATTGGGAATACTTTTTGGTGGTGGCAATGGTAGGGTCTTTACTTCAGGCACCTTAATCTCCTTTTCATGCACCCTATAAGTGAGAATCCCTGCCAATTGTGCACGCACACTATCTTCTACCTTGAAAGAGTATTGAAACTCTTGCAACTCCATTATCCACTTTGAGATCCTAGTACTAAGATTCATTTGAGATGACACCCAAGGGAACAAATTCTCTGCAGTGAGAATTACAAAAGGTTTTGGTAGCAGGTAGGATCTAAACTTTCTCACCGCAAACATGAGAGAAAGCATCATGAGTTCTCTTCTGTGTAGTCTCTCTCCAAAGCATTCATGACCCTACTAGCAAAGTAGATGGGTCGCATCCTTGTACTGTGGGGATCTTGTTGTAGCAACACAGCACCAATTGTTTCCCTTCCAACACTAGAGCTAACAAAGAATGTGTACTCCCAACAAGGAGGCATGAGTGTTGGTAGCTCTGACAAAATGACTTTAATGTTACAAAAATACTCTTCAAGCTCATCAGACCATGCAAATTCTACTTGTTGTGTCAACTTTTGCAAAGGATGAAGCAACTCCGAGGCTAAGTGAATGAAGCGTGACATATACTTCACCTTCTGAATGAAAGAGATGACCTCCTTAAGACTCTTGGGTGATGGGAGCTCAATAAGAGCCTTTGCCTTTGAAGGATCCACCTCAATGCCTTTATAGAAAACCTTGTGACCGAGCAAGATCACTTCATCCTCACCTATATGGCACTTGTCGGGGTTGAGTTGACCTCCCATGTCGTAGACCTTCTTTAAACCTTCTTCTACCCTTTGTAGATGCAATGATTTTGAGCTATAAATACAGAAATCATCAATGAACACCCTAATTGACTTTCCAAAGAATGCTTGAAACACCATATTCATGAAACGTTGGAATGTTGCAGGAGCATTTGTCAAACCAAATGGCATGACTCTAAAAGCATAACAACCCCAAGGAGTGATAAAGGTTGTTTTCAATTGATCCTCCAATGCGATACCTATTTGAAAGTAACCCGAGTAGCCATCACACACAGTGTACTTCTCATGACCAGCTACTTCATTTAGTATCTCATCCTGAAATGGAAGGGGAAAGTGATCTCTTTTTGTTGCCTCATTGAGTGGACGTTAATCCACACACACCCTCCACTTGCCGTTTTTCTTAGGAGTGACAACAACGGGAGAGACCCACTCTGAATTCTCCACTGGATAAATGAAACCTGCTGCTAGAAGCTTTCTTACCTCCTTGAGTAGAGCCTGCTCCTTAATGACTCCTAGCCTTCGTAGCTTTTGAGCCTTAGGTGTGGCCTCTGGCTTCAACTCCATCTTGTGTTGAACAACATCTACTCCACGCACGTCGGTGTAGTCTTTAGCAAAAAGCCTAGGAAACTTCCTTAGCACACATTTGAACTCCTCTCTTTCATCCTTTGTAAGTGTTGTTGATAGCATACCTTCCAGCATCCCTTCATCTTGAACACCTTCGTTCTCTTGAGGACCTACCTCCTCCAAGCCTTGACAAGAGGTCTCTTGGTTGCTTAGCTTAAACCTTACCCCCATGACTTCGATGGAAGACTCCTCTTCAGTAATGCTGCCGCTACTTTCTTCTTCTGAAGTGCTATCGGTCCAACCTTCTTCCGTCTCACTTTGAGATGATTCTTCATGGAGCTCCTCTTGGCGTTGCTCCTTCATGTCAAAGACAACCTTCTTGTGATTGTCATTCCTGCAAATTAGCTTTCCACTCTCCCAATCCTGCAAAGCTCGCATTTTCATTAGCCATGGTCTTCCTAGGATAAATGGGTAACCATTTCCCTTGGTAGACATGACATAGAAATCCACTGCCTTCTTAATGCCAAAGGCCTCCACACAAACATTTTTACAAATGCCTACGCACCTAGCCTTGCTATTGTTTGCCATTTTCACTTTGATTTCAAGTGTCTCATGGATGTGCATGCCTAGTCTTTGCATGAGCCCTTCTGTCATGATGCAAATTGTGCACCCCCATCCACTAGACCTTTCCTAACCAATCTTCCTTTTATGTAACAATCTAGCACAGGTGTAATATCCTCGTTCATTTCAGCATGTGCAATTTTTACAACAGGAAAACTCTCTTTTACCTTTCTCCTAGTGCTAACTGCCTTTGTTAAATCCCTCCTAACTTGTGGGCATAATGCAAGAAACTGAGGCCATGAGATATCAGGACCCTTACCTCGCATGTCTTCCAACAGGTTGTATGGACCCATACCATGTCCAAGAGGAAAGTCTTGGAGATTGATACGACGTCGAGTCCTCTTAGCTTCCTTGGTCTCCTTTGCCTTCTTGCCTTGTCCATGGTCACTCTGTGATGGGACACCCTCTTTCTCTTTACCTTTTCCTCGGCCACGCTTAATGCCATTTGCTTCCATGTCAACCTCATTTGAGTTTGTCACCTCTACCACATGCACATTTGGATCTGGCAAAGGTGGAACTCCTTCTACCCCTTGTGGAGATGGTCTTGGTCCATTTGTTCTTTGTAGAAGCCTTGGTTGTTGACCAGTTCCTTCACCTGCATTCATCACTGGGTAATTCAAGTTAGGTCTCCCTGGCTCCCCACGGGGCCAAGGACAATTATACATCCCATGTCCAGACTCTCCGCAATTCCAACATTGCAAGACTCTCCTGGGTCGTGGATCTCGCTCTTCAGACTTCTTTGCTTGTCCCTTTGGACCTACAGCTTGTGCAAGGTGAATTGACAGGCTGCTTAAAGATTCGTTTAACTTCTCAATTACTTCCGCCGTTACCTCAGGAAGCTCCCTCGATGTTGATTCTTGTGACTTACCTTTGGGTCTAAGACCTTCTATTGGAACCTCTCCCCTTAAGCACTTGAGTTTCCTATATTTCTCAGCAGCCCTAGTTTCAACTGCATCAAAGGTAGCAGGTGCACCCGCCTCAACTTTTACCTTAAGGTCGGGAAAGAGTCCGGCTATGAACCTCTCCTTCTTTAGAAATTCTGCACCATCACCAGGGTTAGCAACATTTCGTATCCATAGAGCCCAAAGACGTAGAAACTCTTGCTTGTACAAGTAGTAGTCATCTAAGTCTTTTTGCTTATGAGAAACAATGTCTTGCCATAATTTTTGAGTGTTTTGGGGGTCAAAGAAGTATTTCTTGAAACGATTCAAAACTTCTGTGTAATTCCCCTTAACTTCCTTAGGCAAAGAGTCAAACCAAGTGCTGGCATCTTTCCTAAGGACCACCTCAAACATTTCTACACGTTCTTGATATGGCAAGACATCTTGAAATTCGCTAAAAATAATTCTGCATCCTCTCCAGGCTCTCCAAAGAAAAGAGGATACCCAGACATTTGGCGTTGGCTTTCCATTGAATTGATTTCAAAGTGACCCGTTTTTGTTTTTCTTTCTTAAAAAGATTTACACGATAATGTTTTCTAGCTTGCAATCTATTCTACAACAAAATAAAGATATTCACATCAAACGACCTATGATAATCAATAAGAGGTAGGATGACAGGGTTTGGTGATGCAAGAATTTTCCTACTCTTTGGGCACCAAACATGAACACCATACGTTGTTGAAAATGGATTTTCCTACTAATTGCAATGTTTATTCTAATGTGTGGAGTGAAATGGAAGGGGAAAACCTCTATTCCTGGGCCATTATCCATGGTCTATGCATGACCTAATGCTTAAAACAAAACAAAAATATAGACGTCCAAACTAAGGTCGTACCTAATGAGAGGCAAAAGAAAAGGATTTACTGAAGCGTTTATCTCGGCCAACCTAAGAGGACCTAAAATTCTACGAATGACACGTTGAAATTGCAACTTAGTACTAACAATTATGTGTACCTTTTGCCTTGCAATGGGAATGAAGGGATCATACAAATTTTCGTGATTCATTCAAACTACTTGACTATGCTAAAGGTTGATTCTACACAAAAATACACAAGCCGTTCCTCAGTGGGGGCACCAATTTGAGGCGGTCTGGGGCGGGCAACAAGAAGAATGGCCTCCAAGCACTCTTCTAGGCTCCCATGCTGCTCAATTGGGTTGGGGTTGGAAAAAACAACAAACACACACACAAACCCGCAACCTAACCCTACACAAATTTGGGGCACCACCTAGTTTTGGATGCGAACTAGGACGCGTAGAGAGAGAGAGAGAGAGATAGTGCTCGGGCTGCTTTGAAACGTATCGGCAATGATCAAGCAAACACAACTATATATTTAAGAAAGAGAGAGAAAGGGGGAGGGGGTGATTGTTGCATTAATACCTTCTTACAAATCTGTCATGACAAATCAAAGTGAGATTAGTATTTGTTCAACATAGTTTGCGTAAATTTCACCACAACACATCACAAGAAAAGCCACCCTAATCACTGTCTTAAGGCCAGGGGAGTCCTCTCCACCCTGTCGCCCTCTTACAGTATGTGGGATTTATGGCTAGATTGATGACAACACCAGAGGCAAGCTATCAAGAACTTAACAAAAAACACCAAGACACTTACGCATCATTGTTGTCCATTAGTTCACGTTGGAAGGGAGACAAAGTATCCAAGCTTAGTCCAAATCCACCCTCCTTGATTCAGCAATTGTTGGGCTTACACTAGTAGGAGAAATGATAGATTTCCTACTCTCAATGAATGATCACTCTCTCTCTTACAATGGCAAAGAGTTCCCTTGCTAATCCCCTATTACAACCACATGCACGTGCATAAGAAAATGAGCTTCCACTCAAGAGCTCCTCTAGAGAGGTTGAGCTTGGCTTCTCAAGCTATAGCATAGTGCTCTTGCTTATGGCTTCCCCCTTTTGTGCTAGCTACACCCTCCTTTTATAGCAATTTTGAAGGCTAGGGTCACTCCTCTAACCATGGTTGGGTTAGATTTTCAGCAATTTATCTAATTTCTTTTGCTTGGAATTATCAAGAAGTTGGTGGGGAAAGAGAGAGAGAGAAAATGGAGGTGATAGGACTTTTCATAGTGGGTTAGTGTTAGTAGAGTTAGTAGTAATTTACAAATGGAATTGGATATTTACAATGGGATATCCATGTAGGATACAAATAAGGAAGAAAAACTCTTAAGAGGTAAGAAAAGGTGGATTTCTTACAAGGTTGATGCTCAAGTGTCTTGAGTAGGGCCAATTTTGACGCTTGTTGACGTCCACTAGCTTTGACGGTACATTTTTTCTCCACTCTTGACCTTCCTTGAGAGACAAGGTAATTGAAGTGAGTAATCAACCACCATGATGCTGTCTTTTAGAGAAGAGGCTGAATTTTGTGGTTTTTTTGATAGATATGGGTAATTTGGAGCAGGAAAAATGAGACTAGGTGGTCAATTTTGGAATGGAATTGTGTGTGGGAGGGTATGAGTTCAGCATGGTTTCTCTTATTCTTCAAGGTTGAGGAGAAGGTGAGTATGTGCAGAGAGGATTGGTGAGAGAGGTGGGGATGATGAGTGAGAAGTGTGTGTGAAAGAGGAAAATGATAAAGTGGAAGAGAGAGGGGTGTGGCTGCATAGCATGGGGGAAAACTGGGATCCACTAATAAAATCATAGCTCACAGCTCGTAGCTCAAAAAATATGGAAAAATTTGAGGCAAAAGTTCAGCCACGAGCTACAACTTTTGGTTGTATCACCTTTTCAAATTCGGAGAGCAAGTAAACTTTAAAAAATTCAGCAAACCGACCGTTTTTTTCCACTGTACAAGGTCCTTGTGGGGTTCTTCTTTGGATGATTCTTTTGAATACCTCCAAGAGTGAGCCCTCCATAGTGCATGTATGCATGCCACCTAGCCTTGACCTTATTTGGTAGGTCTATAATTGAAGATATTGTTGGGATTATGATATAAGTGAATAGTACAACTAAGAAAATCAAATATTGAGGGGTCTAAAAAATATGTACATGTCAAATATAAATAATATAAGTGGAAAAAAATATAAGGGGTCAAAAGAAATCTCTCTCATTATGAGGCTACCATAAAAAGATAAATATTTTTGGTGTTCTAATTTTTTAGAAAAAAAAACAAAAAAGATGTAGGAAGGGAAAAATCACAATAGTGAAAAAATATACACATAAATAAAACTAGTTTTTTTGGATTTTTGTTAGGGTGGAGTTACACCAAATATAAGAGAAGCTTACATGAAAATATTTCTATATGGAATAAAGAGTATGAAAAATGCTAAGAAAAAATTGTGGTAATGGTGAGGCAATGTACAGAGCATAAATAGCACACACCTCGGTAGAAATATTTAAATAATTATGAAAAAATCTTTTATTTAGGCCTTATATACAAAGAAATATTTACATACGCATGGGCCATAATATACTTATATTTTTTATATTTTTTTGGCTCAACTAGCACAATGACTAGCTAATTGAGGGTTTTTTAAGAAGATATGGGAAAAGTCCCGTGACTCACGCACGCCTATGTACAATGAAATGGTAGGGATAGCCACAGTGTTTGGGTGATTTGATAGGGGGGAATAACTCACTATGGCAATCACAGAGAGCCAAAAAACGGCTATCATTTCTCTGCACCCTACTCACCTTCTCCTCAACCTTGAAGAATAAGAGAAACCATGGTGAACTCATACCTCCCACACACAATTCCATTCCAAAATTGACCACCTAGTCTCATTTTTCCTCCTCCAAATTATCCATATCTATCAAAAAAACCACAAAATTCAACCTCTTCTCTTAAAAGACAGCATCATGGTGGTTGATTACTCAGCGTCAATTACCTTGTCTCTCAAGGAAGGTCAAGAGTGGAGAAAAAATGTACCGTCAAAGCTAGTGGACCGTCAACAAGCGTCAAAATTGGCCCTACTCAAGACACTTGGAGCATCAACCTTGTAAGAAATCCACCTTTTCTTACCTCTTAAGATTTTTTCTTCCTTATTTGTATCCTACATGGATACTCCCATTGTAAATATCCAATTCCATTTGTAAATTAATTCTAACTCTACTAACACTAACCCACTATGAAAAGTCCTATCACCTCCATTTCTCTCCTCTCTCTTTCCCCACCAACTTCTTAATAATTCCAAGCAAAAGAAATTAGATAAATTGCTGAAAATCTAACCCAACCATGGTTAGAGGAGTGACCCTAGCCTTCAAAATTGCTATAAAAGGAGGGTGTAGCTAGCACAAAAGGGGGAAGCCATAAGCAAGAGCACTATGCTATAGCTTGAGAAGCCAAGCTCAACCTCTCTAGAAGGAGCTCTTGAGTGGAAGCTCATTGTCATATGCATGTCCATGTGTTGTAATAGAGGATTAGCAAGGGAACTCTATGCCATTGTAAGAGAGAGAGTGATCATTCAATTGAGAGTAGGAAATCTATCATTTCTCCTACTAGTGTAAGCCCAACAATTGCTGAATCAAGGAGGGTGGATTTGGACTAAGCTTGGATACTTTGTCTCCCTTCCAACGTGAACTAATGGACAACAATGATGCGTAAGTGTCTTGGTGTTTTTTGTTAAGTTCTTGATAGCTTGTCTCTGGTGTTGTCATCAATCTAGCCATAAATCCCACATACTGTAAGAGGGCGACAGGGTGGAGAGGACTCCCCTGGCCTTAAGACAGTGATTGGGGTGGCTTTTCTTGTGATGTGTTGTGGTGAAATTTACGCAAGCTATGTTGAACAAATACTAATCTCACTTTGATTTGTCATGACAGATTTGTAAGAAGGTATTAATGCAACAAGCACCCCCTCCCCCTTTCTCTCTCTTTCTTAAATATATAGTTGTGTTTGCTTGATCATTGTCCATACGGTTCAAAGCAGCCCGAGCACTATCTCTCTCTCTCTCTCTCTCTCTCTCTCTCTCTCTCTCTCTCTCTCTCTCTCTCTCTCTCTCTCTCTCTCTCTCTCTCTCTCTCTCTCTCTCTCTCTCTCTCTCTCTCGCTACGCGTCCTAGTTCGCATCCAAAACTAGGTGGTGCCCCAAATTTGTGTAGGGTTAGGTTGCGGGTTTGTGTGTGTGTTTGTTGTTTTTTCCAACCCCAACCCAATTGAGCAGCATGGGAGCCTAGAAGAGTGCTTGGAGGCCACTCTTCTTGTTGCCCGCCCCAGACCGCCTCAAATTGGTGCCCCCACTGAGGACAGCTTGTGTATTTTTGTGTAGAATCAACCTTTAGCATAGTCAAGTAGTTTGCATGAATCACGAAAATTTGTATGATCCCTTCATTCCCATTGCAAGGCAAAAGGTACACATAATCGTTAGTACTAAGTTGCAATTTCAACGTGTCATTCGTAGAATTTTAGGTCCTCTTAGGTTGGCCGAGATAAACGCTTCAGTAAATCCTTTTATTTTGCCTCTCATTAGGTACGACCTTAGTTTGGACGTCTATATTTTTGTTTTGTTTTAAGCATTAGGTCATGCATAGACCATGGATAATGGCCCACGAGTAGAGGTTTTCCCCTTCCATTTCACTCCACACATTAGAATAAACATTGCAATTAGTAGGAAAATCCATTTTCAACAACGTATGGTGTTCATGTTTGGTGCCCAAAGAGTAGGAGAAATTCTCGCATCACTAAACCCTGTCATCCTACCTCTTATTGATTATCATAGGTCGTTTGATGTGAATATCTTTATTTTGTTGTAGAATAGATTGCAAGCTAGATACATTCTTGTGTAAATCTTTTTAAGAAAGAAAAACAAAAACGGGTGTCACTTTGAAATCAATTCAATGGAAAGCCAACGCCAAATGTCTGGGTATCCTCTTTTCTTTGGAGATCCTTAAGAGGATGCTGAATTATTTTTAGCGAATTTCAAGATGTCTTGCCGTATCAAGAGGATAATAACTGATCAAGAACATGTAGAAATGTTTGAGGTGGTCCTTAGGAAAGATGCTAGCACTTGGTTTGACTCTTTGCCTGAGGAAGTTAAGGAGAATTACACAGAAGTTTTGAATCATTTCAAGAAATACTTCTTTGATCCCCAAAACACTCAAAAATTATGGCAAGACATTGTTTCTCATAAGCAAAAAGACTTAGATGACTACTACTTGTACAAGCAAGAGTTTCTACGTCTTTGGGCTCTATGGATACGAAATGTTGCTAACCCTGGTGATGGTGCAGAATTTTTAAAGAAGAGGTTCATAGCCGGACTCTTTCCTGACCTTAAGGTAAAAGTTGAGGCGGGTGCACCTACTACTTTTGATGTAGCTGAAACTAGGGCTGCTGAGAAATATAGGAAACTCAAGTGCTTAAGGGGAGAGGTTCCAATAGAAGGTCTTAGACCCAAAGGTAAGTCACAAGCATCAACATCGATAGATCTTCCTGAGGTAACGGCGGAAGTAATTGAGAAGTTAAACGAATCTTTAAGCAGCCTGTCAATTCACCTTGCACAAGCTGTAGGTCCAAAGGGACAAGCAAAGAACTCTGAAGAGCGAGATCCACGACCTAGGAGAGTCTTGCAATGTTGGAATTGCGGAGAGTCTGGACATGGGATGTATAATTGTCCTTGGCCCCGTGGAGAGCCAGGGAGACCTAACATGAATTACCCAGTGATGAATGCACGAGAAGGAGCTGGTCAACAACCAAGGCTTCTACAAAGAACAAATGGACCAAGACCACCTCCACAAGGGGTAGAAGGAGTTCCACCTTTGCCAGATCCAAATGTGCATGTGGTAGAGGTGACAAACTCAAATGAGGTTCACATGGAAGCAAATGGCATTAAGCGTGGCCGAGGAAAAGGTAAAGAGAAAGAGGGTGTCCCATCACAGAGTGACCATGGACAAGGCAAGAAGGCAAAGGAGACCAAGGAAGCTAAGAGGACTCGACGTCGTATCAATCTCCAAGACTTCCCTCTTGGACATGGTATGGCTCCATTCAACCTGTTGGAAGACATGCGAGGTAAGGGTCCTGATATCTTATGGCCTCAGTTTCTTGCATTATGCCCACAAGTTAGGAGGGATTTAACAAAGGCAGTTAGCACTAGGAGAAAGGTAAAAGAGAGTTTTTCTGTTGTAAAAATTGCACATGCTGAAATGAACGAGGATATTACACCTGTGCTAGATTGTTACATAAAAGGAAGATTGGTTAGGAAAGGTCTAGTGGATGGGGGTGCACAAATTTGCATCATGACAGAAGGGCTCATGCAAAGACTAGGCATGCACATCCATGAGACACCTGAAATCAAAGTGAAAATGGCAAACAATAGCAAGGCTAGGTGCGTAGGCATTTGTAAAAATGTTTGTGTGGAGGCCTTTGGCATTAAGAAGGCAGTGGATTTCTATGTCATGTCTACCAAGGGAAATGGTTACCCATTTATCCTAGGAAGACCATGGCTAATGAAAATGCGAGCTTTGCAGGATTGGGAGAGTGGAAAGCTAATTTGCAGGAATGACAATCACAAGAA
This sequence comes from Adiantum capillus-veneris, assembly GCF_014529385.1. Classification (NCBI taxonomy): domain Eukaryota; kingdom Viridiplantae; phylum Streptophyta; class Polypodiopsida; order Polypodiales; family Pteridaceae; genus Adiantum; species Adiantum capillus-veneris. Next base: position 99,436,497 of record NC_140932.1, on the reverse strand, counting down.
GGTTGTCTTTGACATGAAGGAGCAACGCCAAGAGGAGCTCCATGAAGAATCATCTCAAAGTGAGACGGAAGAAGGTTGGACCGATAGCACTTCAGAAGAAGAAAGTAGCGGCACCATTACTGAAGAGGAGTCTTCCATCGAAGTCATGGGGGTAAGGTTTAAGCCAAGCAACCAAGAGACCTCTTGTCAAGGCTTGGAGGAGGTAGGTCCTCAAGAGAACGAAGGTGTTCAAGATGAAGGGATGCTGGAAGGTATGCTATCAACAACACTTACAAAGGATGAAAGAGAGGAGTTCAAATGTGTGCTAAGGAAGTTTCCTAGGCTTTTTGCTAAAGACTACACCGACGTGCGTGGAGTAGATGTTGTTCAACACAAGATGGAGTTGAAGCCAGAGGCCACACCTAAGACTCAAAAGCTACGAAGGCTAGGAGTCATTAAGGAGCAGGCTCTACTCAAGGAGGTAAGAAAGCTTCTAGCAGCAGGTTTCATTTATCCAGTGGAGAATTCAGAGTGGGTCTCTCCCGTTGTTGTCACTCCTAAGAAAAACGGCAAGTGGAGGGTGTGTGTGGATTACCGTCCACTCAATGAGGCAACAAAAAGAGATCACTTTCCCCTCCCATTTCAGGATGAGATACTAAATGAAGTAGCTGGTCATGAGAAGTACACTGTGTGTGATGGCTACTCGGGTTACTTTCAAATAGGTATCGCATTGGAGGATCAATTGAAAACAACCTTTATCAGTCCTTGGGGTTGTTATTCTTTTAGAGTCATGCCATTTGGTTTGACAAATGCTCCTGCAACATTCCAACGTTTCATGAATATGGTGTTTCAAGCATTCTTTGGAAAGTCAATTAGGGTGTTCATTGATGATTTCTGTATTTATAGCTCAAAATCATTGCATCTACAAAGGGTAGAAGAAGGTTTAAAGAAGGTCTACGACATGGGACGTCAACTCAACCCCGACAAGTGCCATATAGGTGAGGATGAAGTGATCTTGCTCAGTCACAAGGTTTCCTATAAAGGCATTGAGGTGGATCCTTCAAAGGCAAAGGCTCTTATTGAGCTCCCATCACCAAAGAGTCTTAAGGAGGTCATCTCTTTCATTCAGAAGGTGAAGTATATGTCACGCTTCATTCACTTAGCCTCGGAGTTGCTTCATCCTTTGCAAAAGTTGACACAACAAGTAGAATTTGCATGGTCTGATGATCTTGAAGAGTATTTTTGTAACATTAAAGTCATTTTGTCAGAGCTACCAACACTCATGCCTCCTTTTTGGGAGTACACATTCTTTGTTAGCTCTAGTGTTGGAAGGGAAACAATTGGTGCTGTGTTGCTACAACAAGATCCCCACAGTACAAGGATGCGACCCATCTACTTTGCTAGTAGGGTCATGAATGCTTTGGAGAGAGACTACACAGAAGCAGAACTCATGATGCTTTCTCTCATGTTTGCGGTGAGAAAGTGTAGATCCTACCTGCTACCAAAACCTTTTGTAATTCTCACTGCAGAAAATTTGTTCCCTTGGGTGTCATCTCAAATGAATCTTAGTACTAGGATCTCAAAGTGGATTATGGAGTTGCAAGAGTTTCAATACTCTTTCAAGGTAGAAGATAGTGTGCGTGCACAATTGGCAGGGATTCTCACTTATAGGGTGCATGAAAAGGAGATTAAGGTGCCTGAAGTAAAGACCCTACCATTACCACCACCAAAAAGTATTCCTAATGCTTTTACCTTGTTCTTTGATGGAGCTTTTCGTCGAGCCACAGGAAAATCAGGGGGAGGGCTAGTGTTGCTCAACCCAAGTGGAGAGGTGGTCATGAAAGAGAAGTTCAATCTACCAAGTTCAGCTAGCAACAATGAAGCAGAATATGACACACTACTTCATGGTTTAAAAATATGCATTGGCCATGGTATACAACGTCTCATGGTAAAAGGTGATGCACTTCTCATTGTGAAGCAGATTTTAGGCATTTGGGCATGCAAAAATGAAAGACTAAGGGCCAAAGTTCATACCATCCGTAGGCTATTTAATCAATTTGAGGAGGTGCAATTATATCATATTCCTAGGAAACAAAATGAAGATGCTGATTTACTTGCACAACAAGCCGTTGCATGTGTAAAGAAAGAAGTGCAGGTCATCATGGTGGCGGCTGCTGTGAAGCAACCGAGGTACCAGGGAGTGGAGTCATTGGCTCCCATTATTAGCTACATTTTGGAGGGCGAGTTTCCACAAGACTTCACGAAGGCTCAGAAGAGGTTCCATTGGTGTTAGGGTTAGTGTAAATTCCTTGCTTGTTTGTGGGTTGCTCTAACGATTCTCCTCTTTTGCGTCCTAGTTCGCTCTTAAACTAGGTGGTGCCCCTGGTGTAGTTGGGATTTGGCTGTGGGTTCGTTGTTTTGGTTTGTGTTGTGTTGTGCCCCAGTCCCATTGAGCAGCACGGGAGCCTTGAAGGGTGTCTAGAGGTTGCTCTTCTTGTTGCCTGCCCCGGACCGCCTCAAATTGGTGCCCCCACTGAAGGTCTTGAGTTCGATTCTCAGTGGGGGCACCAATTTGACGCGGTCCGGGGCAGGCAACAAGAAGAGCAACCTCTAGACACCCTTCAAGGCTCCCGTGTTTCTCAATGGGGCTGGGGCACAACACAACACAAACCAAAACAACGAACCCACAGCCAAATCCCAACTACACCAGGGGCACCACCTAGTTTAAGAGCGAACTAGGACGCAAAAGAGGAGAATCGTTAGAGCAACCCACAAACAAGCAAGGAATTTACACTAACCCTAACACCAATGGAACACTCTCACACACTAAAACACGAGAGAGAGAGAGAGAGAGAGAGAGAGAGAGAGAGAGAGAGAAAGAGAGCGAGGGAGAGAGATAGTGCTCGGGCTGCTTTGAAACGTATCGGCAATGATCAAGCAAACACAACTATATATTTAAGAAAGAGAGAGAAAGGGGGAGGGGGTGCTTGTTGCATTAATACCTTCTTACAAATCTGTCATGACAAATCAAAGTGAGATTAGTATGTGTTCAACATAGCTTGCATAAATTTCACCACAACACATCACAAGAAAAGCCACCCCAATCACTGTCTTAAAGCCAGGGGAGTCCTCTCCACCCTGTCGCCCTCTTACAGTATGTGGGATTTATGGCTAGATTGATGAACACACCAGAGACAAGCTATCAAGAACTTAACAAAAAAAAACTAAGACACTTACGCATCATTGTTGTCCATTACTTCACGTTGGAAGGGAGACAAAGTATCCAAGCTTAGTCCAAATCCACCCTCCTTGATTCAGCAATTGTTGGGCTTACACTAGTAGGAGAAATGATAGATTTCCTACTCTCAATTGAATGATCACTCTCTCTCTTACAATGGCATAGAGTTCCCTTGCTAATCCCCTATTACAACACATGCACATGCATAAGACAATGAGCTTCCACTCAAGAGCTGCTTCTAGAGAGGTTGAGCTTGGCTTCTCAAGCTATAGCATAGTGTTCTTGCTTATGCCTCTCCTTTGTGCTAGCTACACCCTCCTTTTATAGCAATTTTGAAGGCTAGGGTTACTCCTCTAACCATGGTTGGGTTAGATTTTCAGCCTGGGAAAACTCGGGTCCACTAATAAAATCATAGCTCACAGCTCGTAGCTGAAAAAAATATGGAAAAATTTGAGGCAAAAGTTCAGCCCACGAGCTACAACTTTTGTTTGTATCACCTTTTCAAATTCGGAGAGCAAGTGAACTTTAAAAATTCAGCAAAACCGACCGTTTTTTTCCACTGCACAAGGTCCTTGTGGGGTCCTTCTTTGGATGATTCTTTTGAATACCTCCAAGAGTGAGCCCTCCATAGTGCATGTATGCATGCCACCTACCCTTGACCTTATTTGGTAGGTCTATAATTGAAGATATTGTTGAGATTATGATATAAGTGAATAGTACAACTAAGAAAATCAAATATTGAGGGGTCTAAAAAATATGTACATGTCAAATATAAATAATATAAGTGGAAAAAAATATAAAGGGGTCAAAAGAAATCTCTCTCATTATGAGGCTACCATAAAAAGATAAATATTTTTGGTGTTCTAATTTTTTAGAAAAAAAACAAAATAGATGTAGGAAGGGAAAAATCACAATAGTGATAAAATATACACATAAATAAAACTAGTTTTTTTGGATTTTTGTTGGGGGAGGGCTAGTGTTGCTCAACCCAAGTGGAGAGGTGGTCATGAAAGAGAAGTTCAATCTACCAAGTTCAGCTAGCAACAATGAAGCAGAATATGACACACTACTTCATGGTTTAAAAATATGCATTGGCCATGGTATACAACGTCTCATGGTAAAAGGCGATGCACTTCTCATTGTGAAGCAGATTTTAGGCATTTGGGCATGCAAAAATGAAAGACTAAGGGCCAAATTTCATACCATCCGTAGGCTATTTAATCAATTTGAGGAGGTGCAATTATATCATATTCCTAGGAAACAAAATGAAGATGCTGATTTACTTGCACAACAAGCCGTTGCATGTGTAAAGAAAGAAGTGCAGGTCATCATGGTGGCAGCTGCTGTGAAGCAACCAAGGTACCAGGGATTGGAGTCATTCGCTCCCATTATTAGCTACATTTTGGAGGGCGAGTTTCCACAAGACTTCACGAAGGCTCAGAAGAGGAGACTCATGAAGAAGGCAAGCGCATATCTCTTCCTAGAAGGCTCCCTCTATCAAAGAGGGAAGGATCAAGTGTGCAGACGAGTACCAACTATCGAGGAAATTCCAGCCATTCTAAAAGGTTTGCATGAAGAGGCATGTGGTGGTCATTTTGCCCAAGAATTAACTGTGAAGAAGATTTTGCTTTCGGGGTATGTTTGGCCAAGTTTGCATGTGGATGTTCAACATTGGTGTAAAAGCTGTCATCCTTGTCAGATAAATAGAAATAGAAGGTTGGTGCATGGCCCGAGGCAAATAGTGCTTGCAAATGGACCCTTTGAAAAGTGGGGCATTGATGCTATGGGTCCTCTGTCTAGGACAAAAAATGGTAAACTCTACATTCTAGTGGCTGTAGACTATATGACAAGGTGGGTGGAAGCACAAAGTGTGGCAAAGGTAAATGAGAAGATAGTGAGCAAATTCGTCTACACTCACATTTGTTGTAGATTTGGCACACCTTTGGAGATTGTTTCTGATAATGGTCCAGGGTTTAGAAAGGGATTGCTCACAGAAGTCTGTGAAGAACTTCGCATTCTACATCGTCACAGTACACCCTACTTTCCCCAATCAAATGGTTTGGTAGAAAAAGCTAATGGTGTCATTGCAGGCATCATTAGAAAGATGGTGAAAAACAAGACAAAGTTGTGGGATGACTTCTTGGATGGTTCCTTGTGGGCGTATCGAACCACATATAGGGAAACCACATAGTTCACACCATTTCACTTGGTCTATGGTCAAGAGGCTTTACAACCAATTGAACTAAACATTCCAACAATGCGACTTCATGGCAAATCAGCACAAGATGATCAAGAAGCATGGATGGATCGACTTCTTACCTTAGCTGAGCTTGAGTGGAAAAGAGAAGCAGCATACGAGTGCTATAAGAGGAAAGCCACACAGCCGAAGGAGAAGCTTGACAAGAAACTGAAGGACAAAGGTATCAATGAAGGAGATCTTGTGCTAAGGTATGACAATCGACTCGATAATCGTTTTGATGCCAAATTTGAAATAAGATGGCAAGGGCCATACATAGTCAAGAAGGCTTTCAATTCAAGTTACTATCAACTTATGGACTTGAATGGTAAAGAGCACTCCAGGAAAGTAAACGGGTATCGCTTGAAGCCTTACTTGAGTCGCCTTCTACCAAAGGATCTACCAGAACAAAAGGCAACTATCCCATGTAAGTATTGTTCCATGAAGCATGAGTGTAACACAAACCAAAATTCCAAGGGGCCAAACAATGAAGATCTTGTCAAGGACTCTGAAGCACTCTCTTTGGAAAAGATTCTTTATGATGGTACATGAATATACCATCATCCTGGGGGAGGGCTAATGATAGCCGTTTTTCGGCTCTCTGTGATTGCCATAGTGAGTTATTCCCCCCTATCAAATCACTCAAACACTGTGGTTACCCTCACCCTTTCACTGTATATAGGTGCGTGTGAGTTAGGGCACTTTTCCCATATCTCCTTACTGAAATAAAAAACCCTCAATTAGCTAGTCATTGGGCTAGTTGAGCCAAAAAAATAAAAAATATAAAAAATATAAGTATATTATGGCCCATGCGTATTTAAATATTTCTTTGTATATAGGGCCTAAATAAAAGATTTTTTCATAATTATTTTGGTATTTATTTAAATATTTCTACCTAGGTGTGTGTTATTTATGCTCTGTACATTGCCTCACCATTACCATAATTTTTTCTTACCATTTTTCATACTCTTTATTCCATATAGAAATATTTTCATGTAAGCTTCTCTTATATTTGGTGTAACTCCACCCCAACAAGAATCCAAAAAAACTAGTTTTATTTATGTGTATATTTTTTCACTATGGTGATTTTTCCCTTCCTACATCTAGTTTGTTTTTTTCTTAAAAATTAGAACACCAAAAATATTTATCTTTTTATGGTAGCCTCATAATGAGAGAGATTTCTTTTGACCCCTTTATATTTTTTTCCACTTATATTATTTATATTTGACATGTACATATTTTTTAGACCCCTCAATATTTGATTTTCTTAGTCGTACTATTCACTTATATCATAATCTCAACAATATCTTCAATTATAGACCTACCAAATAAGATCAAGGGTAGGTGGCATGCATACATGCACTATGGAGGGCTCACTCTTGGAGGTATTCAAAAGAATCATCCAAAGAAGGACCCCACAAGGACCTTGTGCAGTGGAAAAAAACGATCGGTTTTGTTGAATTTTTAAAGTTCACTTGCTCTCCGAATTTGAAAAGGTGATACAACCAAAAGTTGTAGCTCGTGGGCTGAACTTTTGCCTCAAATTTTTTCATATTTTTTTGAGCTACGAGCTGTGAGCTATGATTTTATTAGTGGACCCCAGTTTTCCCATGCTATGCAGCCACACTCTCTCTTCCACTTTATCATTTTCCTCTTTCACACACACTTCTCCACTCATCATCGCCACCTCTCTCACCAATCCTCTCTGCACCCTACTCACCTTCTCCAAAACCTTGAAGAATAAGAGAAACCATGGTGAACTCATACCTCCCACACACAATTCCATTCCAAAATTGACCACCTAGTCTCATTTTTCCTCCTCCAAATTACCCATATCTATCAAAAAAACCACAAAATTCAGCCTCTTCTCTTAAAAGACAGCATCATGGTGGTTGATTACTCAGCGTCAATTACCTTGTCTCTCAAGGAAGGTCAAAAGTGGAGAAAAAATGTAGCATCAAAGCTAGTGGACCGTCAACAAGCGTCAAAATTGGCCCTACTCAAGACACTTGGAGCATCAACCTTGTAAGAAATCCACCTTTTCTTACCTCTTAAGAGTTTTTCTTCCTTATTTGTATCCTACATGGATACTCCCATTGTAAATATCCAATTCCATTTGTAAATTAATACTAACTCTACTAACACTAACCCACTATGAAAAGTCCTATCACCTCCATTTCTCTCCTCTCTCTTTTCCCACCAACTTCTTGATAATTCCAAGCAAAAAAAATTAGATAAATTGCTGAAAATCTAACCCAACCATGGTTAGAGGAGTGACCCTAGCCTTCAAAATTGCTATAAAAGGAGGGTGTAGCTAGCACAAAAGGGGGAAGCCATAAGCAAGAGCACTATGCTATAGCTTGAGAAGCCAAGCTCAACCTCTCTAGAAGGAGCTCTTGAGTGGAAGCTCATTGTCTTATGCATGTGCATGTGTTGTAATAGGAGATTAGCAAGGGAACTCTATGCCATTGTAAGAGAGAGAGTGATCATTCAATTGAGAGTAGGAAATCTATCATTTCTCCTACTAGTGTAAGCCCAACAATTGCTGAATCAAGGAGGGTGGATTTGGACTAAGCTTGGATACTTTGTCTCCCTTCCAACGTGAACTAATGGACAACAATGATGCGTAAGTGTCTTGGTGTTTTTTGTTAAGTTCTTGATAGCTTGTCTCTGGTGTTGTCATCAATCTAGCCATAAATCCCACATACTGTAAGAGGGCGACACGGTGGAGAGGACTCCCCTGGCCTTAAGACAGTGATTGGGGTGGCTTTTCTTGTGATGTGTTGTGGTGAAATTTACGCAAGCTATGTTGAACAAATACTAATCTCACTTTGATTTGTCATGATAGATTTGTAAGAAGATATTAATGCAACAAGCACCCCCTCCCCCTTTCTCTCTCTTTCTTAAATATATAGTTGTGTTTGCTTGATCATTGCCGATACGTTTCAAAGCAGCCCGAGCACTATCTCTCTCTCTCTCTCTCTCTCTCTCTCTCTCTCTCTCTCTCTCTCTCTCTCTCTCTATCTCTCTCTCTCTCTCTCTCTCTCTCTCTCTCTACGCGTCCTAATTCGCATCCAAAACTAGGTGGTGCCCCAAATTTGTGTAGGGTTAGGTTGCGGGTTTGTGTGTGTGTTTGTTGTTTTTTCTAACCCCAACCCAATTGAGCAGCATGGGAGCCTAGAAGAGTGCTTAGAGGCCACTCTTCTTGTTGCCCGCCCCAGACCGCTTCATTAGCTTATTTAACATGCTGATTAGCATACTTTGTGTCTAACTGGGAAACTCTCTATGCTAGTTAGCATGCATAGTTTGTTAACTAGCATAGAAGGTATGCTTACCAGCATACTCAGTATGCTAACTAGCATACAAAAAATGCCAACTAGTATTCACAATATGTTGGCTAGGATAACTATTTGTTCTAACTAACATACACAGTATGCTTACCACCATGACAATGTATTCTAGCTATATCTCATAGTATGCTAACTAGAATAACTAGGTTTGATAACTACCACACATAATAGCTAGACACCAAACCCACTAAGCTAACTAGCATACCTTCTATGCTAACTAGCATAACTAGGTTTGACAACTACCATACACAATATGCTAGACACCATACCCACTAAGCTAACTAGCATACCTTCTGTGCTAACTAGCATACACAGGGCTAGTGTAGGAATCAAGGCTAGATAATTGTTCCTTAACATTATCTTAGCAGAACTCTGTGTGAGGTCCTTGCCCTGTGACCTTGCCACACCATTCAGCTGGTATCCTCTACTGGTAGGTGGAAGCTCTACATTCGGTCCCCAGGCAGCATGCAACAACAAAGCAGATTAGGTGATAGGTATGCTCACATGGCATTTTGACCATTCCACGGATTTCGTGTACTTCTAGTGGTAGACCACATCCAGTACACATGTTGCTTGTTGTCCCATTGCGTACCCCTCCTATACACTCTGTAAAAGTGTCCATAGCTATCTTGCATAGGGCAATGGGGATGAAGAAGCCTTGTATCATCCTACTTATCTGCATGAGCAGCTGTAATTGACTATCGTGGGCGTGCACTTTCGCTTCCTACACCTCCACATTTATCTACAAGCCAATCAAAACAGAGGCATGGTAAGTACATAGGAAAGTTGTGCACATATTCAAAACATGATGTTTAATTACAAAAACCATCGGCACTGACATGAAGACAGGTTATGTCAATATCAACAGCAGTGGGGGTGTCCTCACTGTGAGGAAACCCCAAACCATCTAGTGTCTCCTTCAATGTATCGATCTTTACCTTGGGCTCTATTTCTCTCCTTGCATACACACTGTCAGTGAGGCCTAAACACTGCAATTCATTCTCAGCATCATGAAGCTTATGTCTCATAGCAAGTGCTACAGGGCTGACCATATCATGGCTTGCTTTCAGAACCCTCACAGCTTCAAGCTCCTGACCCGCATTCTTGAGCTCCTGTTTAGCATCCTTCAGCCGATTTCTGAGATGGTGATTTTCACTCATGATGTGTTGCAAATTAGAGGGCCCGAAATATGACAGGCTTGCTGTCACTTTGTGAGAGCTGCTAATAGAGAGGGGTGTTTCCGTGGCAGCAGAAACAAGTTTCGGAGCTACGTGGCGAGCGCAACCATCCTTTGTTTTCGCGGAGCCCTCCTGTGTTTTTTGACTTGAGGGGTGGGTATTACACACCCTCCACTTTTCAACATGGGCATTGTAGTATCTTTTTCTCGAAGATATTGCAAATGTTGGACAACAAACTCAGCCCAATTGACTTCATGATTGAGCCACTTGCAATTACCATTGGACTGAATTGTTTTACAAAACTTCCAAATGTGAGAGAATCCACAACTAGATTGCAGTCAGGGGCTACTGCAAAAACAAGCATATAAGCTGAATGCATAGTCCTCTGTGTTGATTGCAGCATATGCTTAGCAACACAATTTTCTCATGGGTGAGAGGATTCACTACTAACAGATTAGTAGTCGAGGCATGCTGGAGAAATGTGTCATACTTTTCTTGATTTACAACTTCCAAATGTGGCCCCCTCATTGAACAAAGAGAGAGAGAGAGAGAGAGAGTACCTGAGTCCTGCTTCCCCTTCCCTGCATGCATGTACTTTGACATTGGGGATCCTTGGGAATTAGAAGAATTCAATCTTTTGCAGGGCGCAGGAGAAGCAACAGAACCTTTGCCCCTCGGCTTCCTTCTAGGTGGAGTACTGTCAAGATTGCTGTCGGAGGTGGCTGGCTCCAGTGGTGAGTTATCCTCCACTTGGGCTGACTGTTGGCCTCTGAATGCAGGCCTGCTTGCAGCTCGCAATTTCTTTCCTCCCTCTCTCTGACCTGTGGCCCCTGCACTATGCTTCCCTCCATGCTTCATGACTACACCACTACCTCAACGTAATGACTGAGCTTAACTGTTAGAGATTTTAAAAATATTACGATTCATTTTTTTGAAGTCTAAGTATTACAATTTGTATAGTTCATGATGGTGGCCCACACACTTGAAAAAACATGATTGTGCTATCCATGTATTATGCTTATAAGATGTGCTTGTTGGAATATGTTAATTAGCACAAGAAGCGCAACATGTTAACATGCTTTCACCCAGTTCTATTTTATGCATAATATCAAATAGAGAGTATATTGTGAATCGCAAAATGGATAAATTTGAATGATTTTTAATGAAGTTTTTAATTTTAAAATATTTTAAAAATTAGAGAATTATTTTTATTACTAAACATATAGTTCTTATGCTTTTAGCTTTTAATGCAATCAATGGACCAAAATGTCGGCACAAGTGGTACGTAGCTAGAAAAAAACCCAGCAAAGAGTGGGAGTTTGCTCTTAGCATATGTGATTGATATATGGAGTGGCAATGTAAATTATGCTTCAACACAAAATTATCATATATGCAATCATCCTTAGGCACCTGGAGTTACAAAGCATTTGAGAGAAGCGCTCGTCAAGAAGGGTGACAAAATACAACGGGTAGAAAAATTTGTTATAATTGTATGTAAAGAGAAGTCAGAGCTAGATACCTATCATGATAATCCTATGGTGACAACAATGAACACTACACAACAACATGTGTAAGAAGATATCATACTAAAGAGTGTTTCTTCTAAGCGTCACAAGGTTGGGCTTGGCAAATACGACAAAGATCATTGCACCAAATCTTTTGAACAGAGACACTAAAGACGACACAAAATACACTTTCAAAAGTGTAACATTTAATGTACTAGTAACTTGTGTGTAGCGGAAATTGATAACATAGTGAGCATTTCATTAAGAATAGGTTCTTAATGAGCATAGAGAGAGAGTACTTAATTTGAGAAAGAAACATAGCAATTTACACCTATCTAATTTATTATTGACAATACCTGAAAAGATAGAACAATTGACAATAGTTGAGGACCGAATTTACATAGAGCCGGTCCCCCCTTCATAAAGGCTTTGTATTATAGATTCTCCCATCAAAGGAGACTTTTGTATAATACAATCTTTGTGTTCCTTGACAACACTAGTTGATATAGTGAAGATGGAAGCTTCATGCACCAAATTATGCTTGAAAAAACACACCTAGTGTCCCTAGACTCAGTCCCAAGACCTCACACACCTTCAAAAATGGTGAGAGCTAGCAAGGAACGAGGACAAAATTAGTTGGTACAATGAAGATGGAAGCTTCACGCACCAAATTGTGCTTGAAAAAGCACACCTAGTGTCCCTAGACTTGGTCCCAAGACCTCACACACCTTCAAAAATGGTGAGAGCTAACAGGGAATGAGGATAGATTGAGAGGTAGAAAATGCATCTTACGAGAAAGAAGTATTCTCCTCACATAATCACTCTAATAGCAAAACTTAGCTTAGTAATTAGCATGGTAGAGAAGATGAGCATGCCATTGAAGCTTGGATTTTGGTTGGATTTGCATTCCATAGCCAAGAGTTGTTGATGTAGACCTCTACTTCTCAATGCTTGGAGACAGAGATGAGTTCTTCTTGCACACATGAGTTGTGTGTGTGTGTGTGTGTATAGCATTGTGTTAGAGTAAAATGCAACCCTCTCTCTCAGCTTGGTGACCCCTCTTGCTATTTGCTCATGCTGGCCTCCCATTGGTTCCTGTAAAGCTTAGCCAATCACAAATTAGAAGCATAGTTGATAGCCTTTTGACAAATGTTCCCCTAACCCCCTTTTGTGAGAGCTTTAGATAAATAAATAACTCAATTAAACTCTCATTGGACCTCTTAGTCTTCTGGCCAATAGGAATCATGCAAAGCATTGGGCTGTTGAATGCTCAATGGATCCCTTGGTAGACTGTCCAATAGTCTTCTAGGGAGCTTAATTTTTATTGGTTATTTTATCAAGCATTTTAAATTTATTAGACTAAATTTACTCTAGCCTAATTCTCATTGGTCCACCTCTATGGCCATCCAATAGGATTTGAGGGGAGATTGGGGGCAACTGGCCTAGGATCCTGACATCAAGTGTCCAACATTTCCTTTGTGTAAAGGGGGAGCCTTGGAGTGTGTGTGTTTCTCTCTCATCCCCTACTCAAAGGGCTCGTCCCCTCCTTCCTAGGGATGTGGGATGACTTTTTAGTCTCCCCATGACCATTCAATTTTCCCCTTATTTTGGCCATTGAATAAATGAGTAAATTTTTGGAACCTTAGCCTATGGAAGTCTTAATCAAAATGAATCTTAGGACTTTTAAGCCCCATTGAAGCACATTGCTCTTTTGCAGACCGTTCCCCTCTGGATCCCTATTTTCTATCCTTTGGATCCCTAACAGAGACTGGTCTAACGGCCTTACCAATAATCTATCTTTTACTCCCCTGGTAGTTCCCCATATTAAATGACCAGTTTAACATAGAAAATCATTTGGGAGTATTAGATATTAGTTTTTATGAAATTACCTCTCTCTTGAAATCATAGTCATCCTTGACTATGAGGTAGAGAAGATAAAGCCTAGTCATTAGTCCGTTTGCTAGTGAGTAGAGGATCTCTATTTCACCCTACGACACCATTCCAGAATAGATGACTAGTCCATTTGGTGCTTAAGAACCTTAACTACCGCAAGCATATCTGCACATTATTATGTATCAATCTTCCATAGTAGAGTGACAAGCTCTACTTGGTATTTGGGAGACGTCGTCTCCACAAACATGATCCTAAGCATACATACTTATTAACATTTGTGCACAATAAGTAAAGAGAGTCTTATAATACAAAAACTTTGTTCATTTATTCATATTTACATTTGCTTACTCTAGGGAATCATTGTAAGCATTGAAAGGGTTTAGGCTATCCTTTAATTGTATGCCTTGCATCCATCTAGTATCTTCAAAAGGATAATTTTTAAACTTGATAAGATATCATCGGATAGTCTTACCGCCTCGTTATACCTTGTCTTCGTGTTAAAGAATGGAATCGAGTTGCAGCACCTCTTCTTGGTCCTTGATCTCTGATGTGTCTTCAATGATTGCTTCTTCAGGTGGCTCTCTTTTGTAAGGCTTTAACAGGATCACGTAGAAAGCATTGTGTATGAGCCAATGGCTAGGAAACTTGAGTTGATAGGCCATCTCATTGATTGGCCTAAGAATCTGGAAGGGACCATAGTACCTTTTTGATAACTTAGCATAGTACTTTTGGTGTCCCGTAGGATTATTGCCCATTTTGTGCCTTAATCGAGCCTTGGAAAACTTAAGCAAGACCGAATCATTTTGTCTCTTCTATGCTTATCTCGGCAGCAGCCTTTTGCCTTTGTTGAGAGATGGATATAGCATCCTTAATCTTTTGGAAAGATTCTTGCAGGTCATCTACAACGAAGATCTTCCCATGTACCTTGAGTAGCAGGGGACTTTTTTATCTTCCCTCTATCACCTCAAAAGGTGCTTTTCCCGTGGAAGTATGTACAATGTTATTGTAAGCATACTCCACTAAGGGTAAGTACTTCTCCCATTGGGACTTTTGATCTACTTCTATGACATAAGCTTTTAGTAGATCAAGAATGGTTAGGTTAGCTATTTGACTTTGGCCATCCGTTTGGGGATTATCTAAATTCTCAAAGATACCCTTCTAGAAATTACTGGTCATTCTAGGATCTCTATCCGACACTATAGACATTGGCAAGCCATGGTATTTGAAGATTTGTGATATAAAGAGGGTTGCCATTTGATGGGCCTCGATAGTCTTTTTGACACGTATGAAATGTGCTTGTTTGCTAAACCTATCTACTATTGTCCATATTCTCATATTCCCATGGATAGACTTGGGCAATCCAAAGATAAAATCCATGGATATGCTCTCCCATGGTGAATTAGGGATTGGCAATGATTGAAGAAATCCAGGTTGCTTCCCTCTATCGAACTTTGTCTTTTGGCATACCACACATTTTGAAACATACTGTAAGACCTAGGGTAACTGAACATACAATCCTCCTCCCTATCGCCCCTTATATAGTCTAGCTCCTTGCACTTGCCCTAAGCGGATCCCCAATCCACATTAGTTCAGTCCAGGCCCTTGGCCTAGGTCCCTGACCCCCTAGGTTGGGCCTTGCCTTGTAGGACCCTTGTCCTGACATTACTCCCCCCTTAAGGAATAATTTTCGTCCTCGAAAACACAAGTAGTAATATCTTCTTAAGAATATTGATGTTTTCTTTATTGACGTCCCATAAGTGGTCCAGTTGTCTGTATGACCGATAATTGGTGTAGTGAGTAGGTTCAATGAAACCAAGAGAAACATCTTGATTTTTAACATTGTTGTCCGTTTGCAACAACTTGGGTCTAAATGGTAACTCCATTTATAACTCACTTGAGTACTGTAAAGGAGTAACGACAACTAAGAGTGGTCCAAAGGCATAACCATTTTTTAGATCTTCTGAAGGTACTGGAATAATGCAAGGAAACCTTGGCATAACTTTCCATGCAATTGTGAGCCAGATTTCCTACTCGCCTGAGTATCTTGAACAGGCCGTAGATAGGGAGTGTCCTCGTGTTAGAATTCTGAATAGTTTGGAACACAAAGAACTACATGTTCATCCCTACTGAAGGTTACTTGTCAACATACTTTGTCAACACACCTGGTAAGTCCTTGACGTAGGAAAGTATTGACACAATCTCCAACCCCACCACAAGAGGTGTTCAAAGTCGAAAATCGTACTTAAGCCAATTCTAGAATAGGAAGAAAATCATCTATTCAAAAATGCGTTGTGCTAATGTATGCTCTTAGCAGATCCTTTAGCACAAGATTACTCTTTGTAATCTGTGTATCCCCTTGGATAACTGACAGTACTGAGGTGTGTTTTCCTCACGGTTTACAGACAGTCGTCCCAGATGACTGGCAAACGGGGAATCACAGTAGTGTATAACATTGGTGAGGAATCAACAATGTTTGAAATAACCATCGTGGTTAACTTGAAAAAATCCACAAACGCCCAAACCGAGCCATGACCTCTATTGGTGATTAGTAGACCCAAAAGTAATCTCATAGAGATAGTGCACATAGAGTGCAAAATGCTTCGTAAGCAACAACCTGAGGAATATGCATGTCGTTGCAAATCAGCATTTGCTAAACACTAGGACCCATAACACCTAGTGTGCATGCATTTAGCAAAAACTAACACAAACCTGTATATCCATAATGATTCTTGCCAATACTTATGGCAAATGTGATGCGCCTAGCACACATCAAAAGGAATGTAAATAGTTTTGAAAAGAAACTAAATATTTTTAGTTGCAATCTTTTGCAAGCCTTGTTGAAACGTCTAAATCACTATAGAAGGTGAAACATTGATCACTTCTAGGTACAGACAATGAAACTTTTTCATTAACAACTTATAGCCTTGCTATATGTATAAACAACCATCTGTAATGTTGTGTAGCAGTACTTGTACCTTAACAAGTCATTCTAAGTATTCAACAATTTTTGGCCATGAAATCGCTCCTGATATGTCGTGCTAAAAATGGTCTAGAAAACAGATGTGACCAGCACCTAGGGACTTTGCCATGACACATAATTGAAATAATGGCACCAATGTCAGTCCAGAGACTCATATTCTCCACATGTGGAATATATCTCATGTAAGGATGTGTAAAAAAGAACATCCTTCAAGTACAAGATGTACTTGTGTGTGGAGGAACTGCAAAATGCTCCGCAACAAGAGTGAGAGGGACCCTCATTATCTTGCTCCACATTAGCTAAACCGAACTCCTTGAGTTCCTAGACCATGTTGTATCCCATGTGACAACATGTGCCAAATTGAACGCTACAAGTAGGTTCGTAATAGCATAAGGCAGAAAGATAGATTGGGCACTTGGCCCAAAATACTTAGACGTCTTGAAAACCCAAGCAAAGCATACTGAAAAATGGAGTAACACCAAATCAATAAATGCGTACCTGGAGATGTACACTTACATGTAGTCAAATGGAGAGGAGCACGTCCCCTACCTGAAAAAAACAAACAACATTGCATTGGGAACCCTGGGTGTTGCCTTTGCAATCCAAGCCCTTGGATGAGAATCTACGTTGCCAAACCCCTTGGTAAGACTCTTGTAGAAATTGCTCAACTAGCAGATAACGGTAACCAACATAGTCAACTGTGTACAGAATGATTGGAATCAACTTGAAAAGTGCATCCGTCCGCTACCGCGTGTGGTAGATTGCGGAATTCTTTCCTTGAAAGTATAACTGGGAGAGATCAACTATGATCCTCAATGCAGATCAAACTGTGATCCTTAATGCCTACGGGGTGATGTAGCAATCACCCGCCGAGTCTTACCCCAAAACAATATGTCCATAGACACTCCGTAGTGCTATAGAGAGAGCAGGGGACCCACATAGGTGAACTACCAAGCTCTTATGGACAGCCATGCTGTCGCAACTGATTGCTGCATCTATACTTTCTTGTAGAGATCAGCTGCTATGAGTGTATCTTGAAAAGAATCACACAAAGAATGCCAATAGTTGGGCCTTTCCCCTGGCCTAACAACGGCTCTTAGCCTGTTTGGCTCATAGCCCTTATGCAAAGTAGTGTTCAATCGATGAACCCAGGTAGACTAATTTGACAACATCTTAGCCACGTGCTAGCTGTGAGTTAGAGTACCTTGGCTCAAGATGACTCACGAGCAGAATATGTATCAAAAGCTTATGCTGGGTTGAGGAACTTTCTGTAAATTTCTAGTGTGTGTGTGCCCAGAAGGTGTGCTCTTAGACAACTTATGCCTGATTGACAGCTTATCCTATAGAGCATGCAACAATCTTCCTGTATAATGCTATCATCGAGAGAGAAAAGAGAAAAAACAAACAGCATCCAGAACTTAGTATGGCTGTGAGAGAGTGCCTAGTGTGGTAGCGGAAGCATACTCTTTGAAGCGGTGGATTTTATGCCACCTAGTTAGTATGCCATGCATACAGATTGTGAAGCCCTTGGCGAGAGTGATGGCCTCAAACTCGAGAGCCAAAACCATTAGTGCCTTGTATAGTTTAAATTGGTAGGGATTTTGTGAGGTGGTATTCCCTATTTTGCCAGTTTGTCAATCTTGTGTGCCGTTGCTCGTGATTTCAAGAGTAATTGTGCAGTACCTTGGCACAAGGGAGAAACCTTGCTTCATGAAAAATTATCAAAGAACTTTGCTTTGTACACAAGCATTAGTTTCCAATGTAAATGTATAAAAATGGAAAAAATAAACAATACTGAACCTGGTCTAACTTGGTCATCCAGCTGTAACCAGTTGTCTTGAGATGTGGGAAGAAAAACTTGCTCAAATGTAGATCTTTGTCTCCATTGCACGAGAGAAAGTTGGCCTGAAATATCCTGCAGGAATATGGAGAAATTCCCCCAAAAGCATGTGCTCATAGCATACCCCAAATGGGAACAATCTCAATTTAAGAGTCATAGATTGAAGCCTTGCTTCACATGAATATCTTTGTGCTGAAACCAGTGCTATATAAGCATCCTCCATCAGGGTGTAAAAACTGTGACAAAGAGTCGGCCATGCCAAGGAACTTGATTTCTTTTTCAAGTCCAGTAAGAGGCTATGCATGTCTCCTTTGATACATGTGAGATATATGCAATAGAGATGAGGCATGTTCCATCTAGGTCAAATGCTTCATAAGCAATTGACAACCCTGCTGTTGTTACATCAATTCGTGGTCGATGATGAAAAGATGTATGGTAAGTGCATGACGTCATTCACATATATTACCTTATGCAGAGATACGACCAAAATGCTGTAACTCGTTATGCAGATGACAATAAACCCAAAATCAACTGCATACCTCATTAAGCACTTTTGCCGACCAATCTTGTCTACCCAAAAACTGAACGTGTTATCGAGGGGAAACTGCAAATAGGAATAAAGTAGTAACCCAACATTGGATTACACCGGCCGTGCTCATGAGCACCCTTTCATGGAGTCTTGCTAATGGCAATAGCAGTCATAGGCTTATTGACCATTACTGCTAGGCAATGTTGCCACCCTGCATAAATCATGATGGTAATTAACTTGATTAAAACAAAATTGAAAGAGGTTACCTTTTTTTGTCATTGTATTCAAAGCCGTGTCGCAATCATGTGATGATGTTGGCCTACTTTGGTCAGTCGTAATTCATACCGAGGTCCAACGTTGTCATACAACATTGCCTGTGGAACCATGTCCAAGCAAAATTTCCTCTTCTAGCGGTGGAACCATGTTGTCGAATTCTGGATGGTCGTGTTAGCAACAGCTGACACGCTGCATGATTATGTTGCATGATTATTGTTGTCCTTGACCGCTTAGGTTTATTGTGAGAAAGTCAAACACGAGCAAACTTTCCTAGGAACATGTCCCTATCCAAAAATGCAAATCGAAAAGGCGAAATAATCGGCATCGCAATCCGTAACTAGTGGTCGTCCATGCCAAGCATACTCTTGTTCAAAACGAACAATAGGCCTTGGCGTGCCAACAATGCGAAATATCTAAGATCATCCTGGAGGGTATCTATTTCCTATGGATCTATCACCATATTGGCGTATAGCCTTGCCAAACACTAAGGTGATGGCAATGTTGATCTTCTGTGGATAGCAATTAAAGCTTTGAAAAATTCCCCTTCAGAGGACCGTGTCCTCATCAAGACTGTTGTTGCTGCCTTGCTTTGCAAACGTCTCTAATGTACTCATATTGAAACTAGGGCGGAGTTGACAACCCTTGCGGAATCTGGCGACTCACACTGTGCATGCCACCGATGATATGGAAAATTCCCAAAGTTGTAGATGCAAAACCTGCCAACATGCAGATGCTCGCCATGGGGCACATCTCTTGGGTGTGGAGTCTCTAGTCCTCGGATGCATAGCATGGGCCTTGCCCGTGTGTCACTGCCCTTGCATCGGCAAGGTTAGGGCATTAAAAAAAAAAAAAAAACTTTGAAAAACCTGCAGGTCGCATTGTGACATTCTATTGTGGAAGATTAGGATGGTGCCTCACATAGACTAGGAAGATATTGTCCTAGAGCTGCATCCCTGCCACGGAACTGTCTTCTTCGACGACGAAGAAAGTGATTGCGAACAAAAGATGTGTGTGTGTGTGTGTGTGTGTGTGTGTGTGTGTGTGTGTGTGTGTGTGTGTGTGTGTGTGTGTGTGTGTGTGTGTGTGTGTGTGTGTGTGTGTGTGTGTGTGTGTGTGTGTGTGTGTGTGTGTGTGAGAGAGAGAGAGAGAGAGAGAGAGAGAGAGCAAGGGGGGGGGAGGGAGGGGGGGGCTGTGCTGGTCACTTAAACCAATCCTCCATATCCTTATTACTAGTTGATGGCTTGAGATTATTTTGGATAGTTTGAAATGTGGCTTCATTTGGAAGGATTTCTTTATACTTTTTTACATTTTCAAAGCACAGTTTAAGGCAGTCTAGTGGGTTACTGGAGATCTCCATTGCCTCGTCATCACTATTGTCATCTGAAACAAATCCATTCCTCTCCTCCTGATACTTGGAGATAATGGCCAGTGCAAAGTCCTCCTGCAAGCAAAAAATACTTTGTATATCATGAAGAAAAATGTATGACCGATATCCAAATTTAAACTCTGGCACACATGGTAGCATTTAGGTGGCTTGCCGCTCATTGAAACCTGACACATCTAGAGGTAGCTTGATTTCTGAGGTTTTCACTAAGAGAAGTTTGCTTCGTTTCACCTCTTTTACTTCTTCTTCAAGATCAATGTCCGCCACTTCAATGTATTCCTCATCCTCATCCTCTTTTTCATCTGCTGGTATATCGTGTTTCTCCAAGACCTCATTAGGATCTTTCATAAGACTTGTAAATAATCCATTTAAAAACATTAGAAATCCAAAGGATTCTTGAACCAGCTTGCACTCCCGTTCATGTAAGCTGCACCAATGGGCTCTGTACATAAGAGACAGTTGATTGTACTTCTTGAAAGACTGTCTTATAGTATCACAATCTTTTAAATGGACTACCACCATTAACCCTACCCTTTTGAGTATGAAGCTCAAACTTCTCTCGTTCTAGCTTCAAGTGTTCACTCTGTTCAGCTATAAACGCATCAAGATTAAATGGAGCATTAAAAATGCAGGAGACCAAGTCAAACTTATCACCAGCCCCAGAAGAAAGTGAAAAATCTAACTGTAGGGTCCTCATAAATAACTGCCTCTTCTTTTTTTGGGATTGTTGCAACACACTGGGCACTCTGCAAACTAGGTGCTGAAAAATCCACCTCTCTCTTAAGTGAGTTCAATAAAGTAAATTTTGGAGTAGAAGGGGTCTCCATTTTGGCAGATGGATCAATATCAAGCTCCTCCAAACTCATGGCAGGCTCTGCACCAGATATATCAATGGGTTCTGTGAAGTCTATATTCCTCTTCATAGAAGTTTTTAACATCTCCGAAAGTCTTCTCGGAACGTTTCCTTGGCCAGCGATGCGCTCGGGATCTATTTTCTGCCTCTTCCTCCTATAAGATCTTAATCCTGCCATTTATTTCATACTGAGAAATATAAGTTTCTTCAAACATAAATAAAAAGAAGAGCACCACATGATCATATAAGTTTTCAACAAACAATAGCTAGGTATCTCACAATCATAAAAGAATCATACTAATGAACTCTAAGATAAAAATTATCCTCATTTTGTGTATGCAAGACAGTAACTGGATATCTTACAACTAGATCCTACCTTAGCCTCAAGCCAATTTAAAGATTATGAAAATAGCCTTATAATGTATCACAAATTGTGGACTATGGGACGCATGTCTAACCTCACCATCCTATCTTATTGCAGTATTAGCGAGAACCACGATTAATTTATCAAACCATGGGACGAAGCTAACTCGACTAGTGCATAGAGGCTACAAGAGGTTGTCAATGTCTTGAAAAACAACTAACAACTCGCATCTAACTCAAGCTACACTCAAGTGACTGAAATCACCAAAAGCCAATCGCTCATCGACAAACAATTCACATCCATTGGAGCATGAAACGACATCCAAACATAATGAAACTTCTAAGACAAGCTTATAAGACCTAAGCACACATGCCTATGGCCTCAAACCCCACTTTAGGTCAAGTTTCAAAATCGCAATTATTAACAGCAGTGGATTTTTGACCTAGTCGTTTTCGACCCAGAATGCATCTAAATGCTTAGCAATGATGCCCCAATACCCCACCTATGCTTAGTTTTTGTTTTAAAAGTGTAAATTCCTAGCTATGATGAAATTAGGCCGCAGGTCGGCGACGCCAAAAGCTATGAAATACTATGAATGGCTTACATCAATGCGTAGAGCTCTTACCTGCGGTTGCAATGCGATGAACGTATTCACAATGTGACAACCGAAGAGGGAGTAGGAAGCACGAGAAGGAGAGAGATGAGCGTCATTAGCTCACACTATGTATTTCTTATCCAAAACTTATAAAAAACTTACAAAAATTGGCTTTTATACTTTAGCCAAGGTTTTTGGGTGGTCAAAAGTAATAATCTGGAGTTCTACCAAAGCTAGGAATTGGCTGGCTGATACAATCTGGAAGCTTGTAGCCCCGGCTCATTAATTACAAAGTTTACCAAGAAAATAGGAGTTACAATATTTTCGATTTATCAAAATAATAATTGTTTTACAAGGAGAACTCTGAAAAATGGTGTCCGCGTTAGCTTGCTACTAACATTCCCCCCTCCTCGCCTGTGTCGTCCCTTGATACAGCTTTATGGACTGAAGTAATCTTCAGGTTGATGGTGGGCGAGGCAGTCTTTCAGTGCTTCCAGTGCCTTTTGGTATCTGATTTTGCGTTCTTTGTCTGGCACTTGCAAAAATTGCATGGTGACTCTGTTTTTCAGTTCCACTGCTGAGTATCCAACAAATCTTGACGTGAGGTTGCTTATCACCGGTGCAAATATCTTCGTTCGCCAGGTGAAGAAGCCAGTGTAGAATGCCTCCTCAAACGAGAGCATATTATGCGAGGGCAGAAACATGCATCGGGCATAAAATCCATAAAGAAGTTCCTCTGAGGGTTGCCCACTTAGATCATAGCAGAGGCCTTTGTTGCCTTCCAAAAATGAGAGCCATCGGGCTCTTGTCTGCTCAGGATCCGACAAATTTTATATAACATGGCAGAGGAGAGATCTGGCTGACTTTTGAAGAATGTCATGGCGCCCATTAGGGTTTTCACCATGTATTCTTCTGTTGCTTGGCCTCTCTCTGGAGCTGGCAGCTTGGGAAAATTTAGCCATGTTGGCCTCTTCTTCTGCAATGCTTCGTGTGCTTGCCACGTCCTTACTCGCGGTACCGGACAAAATGGGGGATCTTCTTGTATGGCCGCAAGTGCTCTTGTGAACAGAATTGTAAGAACTAGGGAACTGTTGAGATGTCGAGCTCTACACCTTGAGCTGGCATCCACTACGGGTCTTGGCCGCTTACTGCATTTACTCACTTGCGCGTTAGGTGACCGACACGGAGGATCTCTGCCAGTGATTCTACAGCTGTACTACACTTATAGTGCCAGCCTAGTACGCTTCTAGCGAGTTCACACTTAGTGACCGCATGTACATATGTGCTACTTTTCAGCTTTAGCACTTAGTCATTTTGTACTCTCTTTTCTGTGAAGAAGAAGAAGAAGCTTTCCATCTCTGTGTGCTTTGTGCTTGCCTTGTGTAGCTCTCTTGCATCCTCATTCTTTACATGGTATTAGAGCCTGGTGCAGGCAAGAGAGGCTAAGAGAGCAAGAGCATCACAATCCCTTTGTTCGCAATCCACGACCAGATGCCGAGTTTCTGAACAGGTCTCCAAAGTGCAGTATACAGAGATTTACTGTACAAGTACAGTGGTTGTGAAACGCTTGATTGTGGACACTCGTTGAGTGTAGAAAGCGTTACAGGAACCACGATCGCAGGTTCAGTAGATTTGCAGGTTTTTACAGATTGCAGCTATTTTGTCTTAGTGCTTCAAGATGTCTGACGGTTTCAGTCAGATTGTTACTGAGAAGCTTGAGAAAAATAACTACCCTGCATGGAAGTTCAGAATAACAAATTTCCTAAAAGGAAAAGGTTATTGGGACTATGTAGAAGGAGACAATGAAAAGGAACCAGAGATTCCCGAGGCAAATGCTACAGCAGAACAAAGGAAAGCTTTGAGGGACTGGCAACAAGGCCAGAGCAAAGTGATGTATTGGCTGTCTATGAGCATCACAGATGGCATGATGGGCTATCTACAGGATGCTGAAACCCCCGCCATTGCATGGAGAAACTTAGGTAGAGTGTTCGAGGTGAACACCAAGGCCAGGAAGCTTCAACTAAAGTCGGAGCTAAATCAGGTTAAGAGGAACAACCTCTCAATCAATGATTATGCCTTGAAGATCAAGAGTATCATTGAGGCTCTTGGATCTATTAAAGTGTCAGTGGAAGACGATGACATTGTCCGTGCATGCTTGGATGGTCTAGGAGATGAGCATGTACATTTTAGGTCTTCCATGAATACAAGAGACGACATCCCCGTGTTCCAAGATTTGATTTCTATGCTTATTCTTGAGGAGAAGAACCTTGACACATCTTCTTCTCATGGCAGAAATAATTCTGAACAGGCCTTCTATTCTAACTCCAACAGAGGTAGAGGTAGAGGTCGTGGTCGAGGCCCAAGGGGTTGCAGGGGCCAATTTCTGGGAGGTCAATCAAATCAAAACAATACAGGTGGCAGGGGAAACCAGTTTCAAGGCAGGGGGAGTCAAAGAGGTCGTGGTGCAGGATCAAGCAGGCAGCAACATACTCCAGATAGTAGAGAATGTTGGACTTGTGGTGAAAGAGGTCACATGTCACGTGACTGTCCAAAGGGAAAAGCAAGTAGAAAGAGAGAACGGGGCAACTATGCATCTACTAGCAGAGATGCAGATGACAGCAAAAACGAGCGCATGTTTGTTATGCAGCATGTAATGAATACAATGACTGCAGAGAATTCCACCCAAGATGATGTTTGGTATGTGGATTCAGGTGCCTCTAATCACATGACGTCTCGTGGAGAGTGGTTTAGAGATATGCGCAAACCAGATGTGTCAGGCTATGTGCAGACAGGAGATGGTACAGCTCACCCCATTGCTCATGTAGGGGACATACCTCTAAATACGAAGAGTGGGAAATCAAAGTACTTAGCAGATGTACTTCATGTCCCAAACATTACAAAGAATCTTGTTTCTATTGGACAAATGGTTGAGCAGGGTTTGCAGGTTCGCTTCAATCCAAATGGCTGTTATGTAGAAGATTTCCAGAATGGCTGTAAGCTGATCACAGAGGGCAAATGTGTGGGCAGAATGTTTACGCTGAATGTAGACATGCCTGAGGTAAAAGCTGCATTATTTGCACAGGGCACAGGTGTTGTGGCTGATGTTGACATTTGGCACAAACGCATTGGCCATGTCAATGAGCAGAGATTACGCAGCATGCAATCAAAACAGATTGTAAAAGGTTTGCCCAAATTCAAGGTGGATGGTATGCATAAAGTGTGTGCAGCATGCCAGTTTGGAAAACAGTCAAAGGGCTCATTTCCACATGAGCGCAATGTATGTAAAAGGCCACTTGAGGTGGTGCACACAGATGTTTGGGGTCCAACCGATACTGCAAGTATACATGGTTGCAGGTATTATGTCTCTTTCATTGATGACCATACAAGGAAAGTATGGGTCTACTTCATGCGTAACAAAAGTGAAGTGTTTGGTCACTTTCAAGACTTCAAAGTCATGATTGAGAAGGAGACAGATATGCAAATCAAGACATTGAGGTCAGATGGAGGGGGAGAGTACTTCTCCAATGATTTTTCAAATTTTCTGCGAATGCATGGTATACACAGGCAGTTTACATGCAGATATACTCCACAGCAGAATGGGGTCGCAGAAAGGAAAAACAGGCACATTGCAGAGGTTGCGCGTGCATTGATGAATGAGAAGAACATGCCTCATCAT
Source organism: Adiantum capillus-veneris (assembly GCF_014529385.1). Taxonomy (NCBI): domain Eukaryota; kingdom Viridiplantae; phylum Streptophyta; class Polypodiopsida; order Polypodiales; family Pteridaceae; genus Adiantum; species Adiantum capillus-veneris. The sequence goes on along the minus strand of NC_140932.1, from coordinate 99,410,621 downwards.
TTCTGGGCTGAAGCTGTAAATACAGCTGTGTACATTATGAACAGGACACCTACAGCTGCGGTGCATGATGTAACACCTGAGGAAAAGTTTACAGGTACAAAGCCTGATTTGGCACACTTGAAAGTGTTTGGCTGCATAGCTTACGTGCATGTACCAGATGAGTTGCGTAGGAAATTGGATCCTAAAGCAGAGAAATGTATTCTTGTGGGATATTCCCTTGAACAAAAGGGGTACAGGTGCTACAATCCTACCACACGAGAATTACGAGTGAGCAGAGATGTAGTCTTTGATGAGATGAGCAGCTGGTACAGTAATGCACATGGCACTATTGGGGCTGATGTAAAAGATGATGTGGTTGTACAAAATGTGAGGCTACAGTCACAGGTTTTGAGTGGACCACAAGAGTCCTCTTCTCGTGGCTCTGTTGAGAAACCATGGAATGGTAGACTACGTACGCAGGTTACTCCACCAACAGGTACAGGGAATGTATCACGAAAAGGAAAGGAAAAGGTTGATGAACCTCCCTTTATGGTTGATGCATCATCAGGTTTTTCACATGTAGACATGGATTCAGATGGTTCTGAACAAAGTCTTGATGAGGAATTTGGAATTCCGGCTGTCAGGACACCTGGTGTAAGGAAAGTACAAGAAGATGCTAGAGGGCAAAGGAGTGACCAAGGACCGCACAGATCTAATAGAGTCAGAAATCCAGTTCAGAAATTGACTTATGATGGGTATCTAGCGCATCACCAAGCCTACATGGCTAAGGTGATACAGGATGTGGAGCCCACATGTTTTGAGGATGCAGTTGGAAATGTGCATTGGGATGATGCAATGAATGAAGAGATGGCTGCATTGGAAGCAAATGACACATGGGAGTTGGTGCCATTGCCAAGTGGCAAGAAAGCTATTGGCTGTAAATGGGTGTATAAAACCAAGCATAAGGCTGATGGTAACATTGAGCGTCACAAGGCAAGGCTGGTCGCAAAGGGTTATGCACAGACGTATGGCATAGACTATGAGGAGACCTTTGCTCCAGTGGCAAAGATGACGACTGTGAGAGCTGTCATAGCAGTGGCTGCATCTAGAGGATGGATTATGCATCAAATGGATGTAAAGAATGCCTTCTTGAATGGTGAGTTGCAAGAGGAAGTGTATATGGATCAGCCACCTGGTTATGTCGATCCAGGTTACCCAGATTATGTATGCAGACTTCTTAAAGCTTTGTATGGTTTGAAGCAAGGCTCTAGAGCATGGTATGACAGGATTGCCAAGTATCTTGTCAGTATTGGTTTTAGGAGAGCTTATGCTGATCATTCACTCTATGTACGTGAGAGTGATGTGGGGATTGTGGTCATTACCATATATGTAGATGACCTTATTATTGTTGGTGACAATGCTATGGAGATTGACCATGTGAAGGGTCTTCTCAAACAGGAGTTTGAAATGAAAGATTTGGGCGAGTTGCGCTACTTTCTTGGCATTGAGGTGATCAGGACTCCAGAGGGTGTATGGCTGTCACAGAGACAATATGCTTTGGACATGTTGTCAAAGTATGGTATGGCTGATTGTAAGCCGATTTCCATTCCCTTGGATGTGAATGCAAAGCTGAGTGCAGAGAAGGGTGATGTTGTTGAGGATGTCAATATGTACAGGAAGATGGTGGGTAGTCTAATCTACTTGACTATCACAAGGCCAAACTTGAGTTACACAGTAGGCTTGGAGAGTCAGTTCATGCAGCTTCCGAGGAAGCCACATTTGGATGGAGTACGACGCACACTTAGGTATGTGCAAGGGACTCTTGACTACGCATTGTTCTATGCAGCAGATGCACCATTAGCATTGTATGGGTATACAGATGCAGATTGGGCAGGTAGCATTGTTGATAGGAGATCTACGAGTGGCTTCATGTTCTCTTTTGGGAGTGCTGCTGTTACTTGGAGCAGCAAAAAGCAGCCTACGGTTGCTTTATCGAGCACAGAGGCCGAGTACAGAGGTGTAGCAGTTGCGGCGTGCGAGGTAGCTTGGCTACGCACATTACTTGAGGACTTGGGAGTGCAGGTGGACCAGCAGATTTTCATTCATTGTGACAACCTCAGCAGCATGCAGTTGACTAGGAACCCAGTGTTCCATGCTAGGACCAAACACATAGAGGTCCATTACCACTACGTTCGAGAGCGAGTGTTGGCAAGCGACATCGACTTGGTCTACGTCAACACAGAGGAGCAGATAGCGGATATCTTTACCAAGGCCCTCGGAGCTGAGAAGCTTCGACGTTTCCGGACTATGCTTGGACTCTGCGACATGCAGAGCTCGAGGGGGAGTGTTGAGATGTCGAGCTCTACACCTTGAGCTGGCATCCACTACGGGTCTTGGCCGCTTACTGCATTTACTCACTGGCGCGTTAGGTGATCGACACGGAGGATCTCTGCCAGTGATTCTACAGCTGGACTACACTTATAGTGCCAGCCTAGTACGCTTCTAGCGAGTTCACACTTAGTGACCGCATGTACATATGTGCTACTTTTCAGCTTTAGCACTTAGTCATTTTGTACTCTCTTTTCTGTGAAGAAGAAGACGAAGCTTTCCATCTCTGTGTGCTTTGTGCTTGCCTTGTGTAGCTCTCTTGCATCCTCATTCTTTACAGGAACTAGGCCTTGAGATCCTCCTCCCAACCTCCCTTTATATAGGCGGGCTTCTAGCCCCTTGCCCCAGACGGATCCCGTGTCCACACTGCCTAGCTCGACCCTTGGTCGTAGCCCGTGACTAACCTAGTTCTTAGGGTACAGGACCCTTGTTCTGACATTACTTCCCCCTTAAGGAAGAGTTTTCGTCCTTGAAAACACAAGTAGTACTATCTTCTTAAGAATACTGATGTTTTCTTTATTGACGTCCCATAAGTGATCCAGTTGTCTGTATGGCCAATAATTGGTGCAGTGAGGAGGTTCAATGAAACCAAGAGCAACATCTTGATTTTCAACATTGTTGTCTGTTTGCAACCACTTGGGCCAAAATGGTAACTCTAGTTAACTCACTTGAGTACTATAAAGGAGTAGCCACAACTAAGAGTCACTTGGGTCTAATTGGTAACTCCATTTATAACTCACTTGAGTACTGTAAAGGAGAAACCATAACGAAGAGTTGCCGAAAGGCATAACCAGTGTTCAAATATTCTGAAGGTACTATAATAATTCAAGGAAACCTTGGCACAACTGTCCCTGAAGTTGAGAGCTAGATTTCCAACTCCCCAGCACAAGAGGTGTTCAAAGTCGAAAAATCGTACTTAAGCAAATTCTAGAATAGGGAGAAAATCATCTATTCAGAAATGCGTTGTTTTAACGTATGCTCTTAGCAGATCCTTTAGAGCAATATTACTCTTTGTAATCTGCCTATCCCCTTGGATAACTGATAGTACTGAGGTGTTTTTTCCTCACGGTTTACAAACAGTCGTCCCAGATGACTGGTAAACGTGGAATCATAGTAGTGTACAACCATCGTGGTTAACTTGAGAAAATCTACAAACGCCCAAAAACCGAGCCATGATTAGTAGACCCCAAAAGTTATCTCATAGATATAGTGCACATAAAGTGCAGAATGCTTCATAAGCAACAACCTTAGGAATATGCATGATGTTCGAAATCAGCCTTTGTTAAACACTAGGGCCCATAACACCTAGTGTGCATGCATTTAGCAAGAACTAACCCGAACCTGTACATCCATACTAGTCCTTGCCAATACTTATGGCCAAAATGTGATGCACCTAGCACACATTAAAGGGAATGTAAATAGTTCTGAAAAGAAACTAAATACTTTTAGTTGCAATCTTTTGCAAGCCTTGCTGAAACGTCTGAATCAGAGAAGAAGGTAAAACATTGATCACTTCTAGGTACAGACAATGAATCTTTTTCATTAACAACTTATAGCTTTGCTACATGTATAAACAACCATGTGTAATGTTGTTTAACGATACTTGTACCTTAATAAGTCATTCTGAGTATCCGACAATTTCTGGCCACGAAATTGCTCCTAATACGTTGTGCTAAAAATGGTCTATAAAACAGATGTAACCAGCACCTAGGGACTTTTTCATCACACATAATTGAAATAATGGCGCCAGTGTCAGTCCAGAGACTCATATTCCCCACATGTGGAATATGTCTCATGTAAGGATGTGTAAAAAGGAACATCCTTCAAGTACAAGATGTACTTGTGTGTGGAGGTAATTGCAAACACTCTACGACGGGAGTAAGAGGGACCCTTGTTAGTCTTGCTCCACTGGCTAAACCGAACTCCTTGAGTTCCTAAACCATGTTGTATCCCATGTGACAACATGGGCCAAATTGAACGCTACAAGTAGGTTCATAACTGCATGAGGCAGAAAGACAGATTGGATACTTGGCCCAAAATACTTTGTGCCGACCTGTCCTTGGCATGGGTTTGTAATATTCAAGCGTATTGAGACGTCTTGAAGCACCAAGCAAAGCATACTAAACAGGGAAATGACAGCAAATCAGTACACTTACCTGTATGCAAATGCAATAACGTACTGTACACTTACATGTATGCAAAATGCAATAACATAATCTACACTTACCTGTATGCAAATGGAAAGGAGCATGTCCCCCGGCCTGAAAAACAAACAGTATTGCACTGGGAACTCTGGTTGTTGTCTTTGACTCATTTGGAGTCAGTTTGTTGGAGTCAATTTGGCCACGTATGTCGAATTTGACGCTTTGTAACCTTCAAGCCGTTTTTCGCTTTTCGAGGGCTTTACTTGATGGATTTCTCCAAACCAAATATACATTGTATATGATTCAGTGGATTGTGTAGGGGATGGATACTTCAAATTGCCAAAACATGCCAAACCCTATTGCTAAACCAATGAACGCACTCTATTGAACTATGGTGACATGTTCCATGTCTACCACTCTATCTCCCCCAAGGCCTAGGTTGGTGACTAACGAGAGGTAATGGCACCTTCAAGTGCATAAAGATGTCCAATGTATGTTGTATATGAACCTCATTAGCAAGCCATCTGTGGAGTCAGGTCGAAATTATGGCCTTTTCCAAAAAACCCTAATCCTCTACTGAGGATCCCCTTGACCCCACGCGAATGATCATCTGATGGTTTGGAATGGTTCTATTATGTTAGGGCATGCTATGGTTCAAATCCCATCCGATTTGGTCAAGCTGGCAGGCCGCTATGGTCAGTTTTAGGTCGTAGGTCTTCGTGCAGTGCTCTGTTTCTAGGGTTTTTTCTAGGGCTTTAGACTAGCTATCGGCCGTACAAAATGCATCATTGATTAGTAAGGAACTTACCCCTCATGTCTCGTGTGAGACGGCACTGAAAAATGTCAAATGTGGGCTCCGGAAATGATGCACGAAAGAAGCCGAAATGCTCTCTCTGCAAAGGCTCCAAGTGGAAATGAGGTGGCTTTAGCATAGGCTGGATATCTATACATGGACTTCCCGAACCAATTTTCCTCAAATTCCCCCGTTAGTTCTATTAGGCCGTGAAATCTATGTTAGGCTCAAGAATTTTCAAAATCGGATTCCTGTAGCTTATTCTACAAGAATTTTGCAAAAGTAGGCTTGGCCGCCTAATTTGGGCTTCTCGCTTCCATCTTCTGATTTCGTTGAAATTTTTGTGCTTGTTGGCCTTGTCTTTCTGATCACCATCGTGTCTTCCATTTTTCCAACTGAGCTTCCCTGCTATTTTTTTACCTTTTTAATTGAAAAGTCAAAGAAAATAAAAAAATGCTCTAAAAACAAAAGTGAAAATCCAGTAATTAAGAAAATCCATTGAAAAACATATCTTTATTGTTTTTTGTTGGATTTCTCCATTTTTAAGCCTCCTTTTCAACAAAAATGATGAAAAATACCCAAAAAATGACTATTTTTGATGATTTTCTGATAGTATATACACTATTTACACACATCGGGAAGATATTATAAGTGACTTTTCCCTTGTTGATGAATTATAAGGGCATTATTAGGTAATTTTGCAAAAAAATATGGAACTTTTTCCTCCCTCTTCAAACATTGACCTTAGTTACTTAGTACTTTAGTACTTAGTGCCCTTCCACCCCTCCTAGATGGCGTTCTTCGGGACAACAGCGTGCATGGGTTGAACAATTGTGTCTATGCATAGCCGTGATTGGCTCTACCATGATATGAAGATCAATGCAATTCAACTCAATATGCTGTGCAAGAGCTGGGTCTTGAGTAAATAACTCAAGGGTTTTTGATGTCGAGGTTTGCTGCTGCTGGTGTCTTCCAAAGAGAAAATCTTGTAGCCTTTGGGCTCTCTCTTTGATAGTACCATCAGGGTGTTTAAGCACGCTGATTGCTTGAGCTGTTGGCCGCACTTTAGACGGTTGTCGAGCTTTTTCTCGCCATTGGTAGCTCGTGCATGGTGCATGGTGTTTGAGAGTCTGTTGCGACTTAACTCGCCACTATTTGATTGGTTTCGCATTGTGTGAAGAAGATAAGTGCTCCTTTTTCTTCCAAACTTTTTCATGTTAGGTTCCTTGTTCATAGAGGCTCGATTATGTGCTCGAATCCTTGGAACCGTGTTCTATTTCTTTAGTGAAATTTTAGGCACCCAGATCTGATTTGGTTTATCCACAAGCTGTGCTTTTGGTACCCAAGTTTTCCTGACTCCTTGCATGCTACTTGTAGCATTTGCTTGTTGAGGAGATGGAGAAGATTTTCTTTGTGGATTGGTCTTCTGATTGCACCTTTTCCATTTCTCTTTGCTTGGTGCAATAGGAACAATGAGTTGCCCTCCTTTAGGTGATAGCTTTATTTGATTCGTATGCCAATTTGGTACTGCTTTGTAAGTACGCATCCAAGGAATGCCAAGAATCATGGTGTCGTTCATGTGTTCATCTGGCAAGCATACAAACTGATGAGGACATGAGCATCCATGTACGACCACGTTCAAGTTGACTATTCCCAATGTTGGAGTTGGATTCTTGTTGCATCCTTTGATTGTCATTATTCCTGCGGGGGCGGTCAATGCTTGACTTGTTGCCTTCTTGTATGTGGAATAACTGACTGCATTCACTCTAGCTCATGTGTCTACCAGAGCATTCGTGCTATGATTATTGAGTTGTACTTTGATGCGGAGATCCATCCCATCTAACCAGTTGTCATCTGTTGAAACTGCATCTTTAGGTAATTCCCATTGTCGATCATCTAGTTCCAAATTTTTTATGGGACTCGGCATTTGTTGATTCTTAAGAGCAGCTTTACGCTTGAGTATTCGAAGTCTAGCTTCCTCTTGGGCTTCATCAATAACCTTCTGTCGCTTCATCCTCCTTTGTTTGGCTGCATGCATTCTCTCTAGAAATTCATTGGTTAGTGGAAAATTGTATTTCTTTAAACAAAATCCACTAATCCAATTAGCCATTGGTTCACCATCTAAGGTTGACAATTTTACTGCTCCACTTGGAGATACATCTTCAATGATAAATGGTCCATTTTCCTTTTTTTTAAACTTGGGAATGTGTTGCTTAAGGGAATAGACTAGAACTAAGTCTCCTTTCTTGAAAATTTTGGTGATTAAGTGGGAATCAAAAAACTATTTTTGTTTCCTCTATTGTGCATAGATATGAGCTACAACAGTTAGCCTTTGCTCGTCTAGCTTTTCCAAATCTTCAAGTCTTTCAGACAATTCATGTCCAGTCCACTCAAGAGTCTGTGCTACCTTTAATGTAGGCAATAGAAATTCTATTGGCAGTATGGCATCAAGACCATAAATAAGGTTAAAGGGTGTGGCATTTAAAGCTATTTTGAATGAAACTCGATAAACTCATAGAGCGGCATGGAGATTCATTTCCCAGTCTATCCTTCCTGAACTAATCACTTTGGTCAGTACTGAGCTAAGAATTTTATTTGTATGCTCAGCTTGTCGGTTTGCTTGTGGGTGATAGGGGGCTGATTTGTTATGGATAACCATAAACTCATTAAGAAAATAGGTTATTACCTCATTGAGGAAATGAGTTCCCCGATCACTGACAATCTCTATTGGCAGCCCATACCTTGTGAATACATACTCATATAAGAATGCATCAGTGGTTCTGGCATCATTCTTTTGAGTTGCTTTAGCCTCGGCCCACTTGGTCGTAGCTACAATGATATATTGAGCTTGGGTTCTATAAGCAGGTGGCTGTATCAGTACAACAACAACTATACCCCATTTTGCAAAGGCTCTAGCCCCCATCATTGGTCTTAAGGGCATGTTGTCTACTCATATTGGCATTTTTGCTCGTTGACAAGCATCACACATTCAAACATATTCTTTAGCAACTGCAAAAAGTGTTGGCCACCATATGCCTACCATCAAGATTGCTCTTGCGGTGGTCTCACTAGAAAAGTGACCTCCAGCTAATCCAGCATGTGCTTGTTCTATAATCGGAATATACTTGTTTTCATTTGCACAAAGACGGAAATGTTGATCTTTACCTCTCCGATACAATTGGTTCCCAATGAGAGCATAGTCTCTTGCTTCCGTTTCAATTGCTCTTTGACGGTGTTTACTCATATCCTCAGGAAATGTTCGGCTCGATAAGTAAGTAGCCAGATAGTTACTCCACTTAGGAACAGGTGACATTTGAAACAATGTTACATGAGGAATGGGTGGTTGTTTCTGACATTGAGGGCAATCTTTTACAAAAGATCGAACATCTCTCCTCATAGTTGGCCAAAATACTCCAAGTCTTAAGATTCGTTGCATAGTTTGGTCTTCCGCAAAGTGAAGTCCTACTATGGTAACATGTGCTTGACTTAGGTACTGATCCTTTTCTTCAGGGTTAATGCATTAAAAAATATCCCGTCTTGATTTCTTTTATATAGCCTCCCAGCTAGTAATTGATACATAGTTGATTACTCGATTAAATTAATTGTGATAAGAAATGGTGAATCTAGTTGAGCTATCGTCATTAATGACACAATTGTTTCCGACCATCTAGGTGTCATATCCACGGAGAAAAAATAGGCGTCTGGTAGATCATCATCTATCCCTGTAGGTGATTCCCCTGAAATAATCCTGGACAAATGATCTGTTCGTTGATGTGTAGTGCCTTTTTTTATAACCACAATGAAATCAAATTCCAGAAGAATGATGAACCATCTCACTATTCTTCCTGTGTTGCATGGCTTGTTGACCAAATATAACAAAGCTTGGTAGTCCACAAAGAACACAAACTTGTTGGCCAATAAGTAGTGTCTATACTTTTTAACGGCATAGATCATTCCTAGTCCTTCTCTTTCAGTGGTGGTGTAGTTCTTTTCTGTCATATTTAATTGTTGGCTAGCATAAGAAATAGGAAAGTCAATTTTTCCATTTCCTGGTTGGGCTAGTATAGAACCAATAGCAAAGTTTGAAGCATCTACGTGTACGTGGAATACCTTATCCCAATCGGGTGCTTTTAATATTGGAGCTGAGGTGAGAGCTTGCTTAAGATTCATGAAGGATTCTTCACATGCCTCGGTCCATTCAAAGTGCGTAATCAAATTGTACATAGATTTTGCAATTATAGCATACATGTAGATGAACCGTCGATAATATCCACAATGTCCCATGAAGGCTTGTACCCCTTTGATTGTTGTTGGTCTAGGCAAATCAGCAATCACATGAATCTTTTCAATATCGGTAGCTATGCCATTTTTAGACACTATATGTCCAAGGATTTTTCATTGTCTTCCCATGAATGTGCACTTTTCAGGGTTTAAGCAAATCCTGTAAAGTCTACATTTCTCGAATACCTTTTTGACGTGTTCAAAATGATCAACTCGGATTTCCGAATGTACGTATAAATCATCCGAAGATACTCTTTGAAAGCATGGCTCATCAATCTCTGAAATGTGGCTGGAGCATTAGTTAACCCAAATGGCATAACCCGATAGGCAAATATATCCCATTCTGTTGCAAAAGCAGTTTTATGTTGATCCTTTGGGTCAACCAAAAGTTGATTGTATCTTGAAAAGCCATCTAGGAAGCTGTAAGCTTCTTTTCCTCCCACTCATTCTAAAACATGCTCAGTTATCGGAAGAGAAAAGTTGTCTCTAATGGTAGTTGTATTCACTTTTTTGAGATTAACGCACACTCGTATTTTCCCATTCTTCTTAAGTACTACCACAATTGGAGACACCCAATCAGTGTGTTCAATTTCATAAATGAATTTAGCTTCCTTTAGTTTTTCAATCTCTTCTTTGATCTTCCTGGAAAATGTTTTGTTATAAGTGTATGGTCTCTGTCTACTTGGTTTCGCATCATCTCTCATGGGTAAGGTATGTTGACAGATTTTTGGATCAACACCCTTGAGATCTTTGTAAGACCAAGCAAAGATATCGCGGTATTCCTTTAACAATCTCAGCAAAATCTTTTCTTCTTCTTCTGTTAGGTCATTTGCTATATAAGCCGGTCTAGGCTCTTCTCCTGGTTCAACCAAGTCTACCCTTTTAGCGTTTTTAGGTCCTTCTCGTAAGACTCGCCTTGTTTCCGTAGTTCCCTAACAGGTTGTTCGATTATGATTTTCTGATCTTGGAGAGTATACTTTTTGTAATGGGATGGAACATGCATTACATCCTTACCATCCTCTTCCGTGGTTTCCATTTTGGTGGTGTATATCTCCTTTAGAGCTTTTCTCAACTCTTGATATTTCTTTTTCCGCTCGACTTTGGTCATAAGTGGTTTTTTATCCTTATGTTCTTCGTGAGTACCCTTCCTTATTTTTCTCGATGTCTCAGACATTTTTGAGTTTCCGTTCGAAGGATATCTGTCAGTTATTTTGTCCTTGACACAATCACTAGCATCTATCTGCATCAGGAATTGTGTTTTACAGGATACTGATGGCATAGGTCGTGCTTTCACAATTTTAGTGTCTCTCTTTCTTCTATGCCATTTTTGTCTTCTTGATTTTTGGTTTGGAAAGTCAAAAAACTTTCTCCTCCCCTCCCTTTAAGAGTAATTGAGCTCTTGTATGTTCTTTTTCGGATCCTGAATCTTTTGAGGTAGCTAAGTATTCATCTAACTCATCACTTGCATCGTAATAGAGGTCAGAAAAGACTTGTTGAGCTTTCATCAAGTCCTTTGTTTCTTCATCCTTGTTTTCAATGTTAAGGACTGACATCATTTGGATGGGAATTATGTCGTAGCCATCCTCGTTGCAAAATTGAGTAGGCATAGACGTGTTCACGCATACATCCATTGTTGGCAATATTTGAGTCCACTCGAATGGTTCGAATAAATGTTATGAAAAGGGTTCTGGTATGTAGGCTTCATCTGTACAGTCCCATTCTAGGATATACTCTCGTCTCAAGCTTCCATTTTCTGAAGCTTCGCACATCCAAATAGGAGTGTCTTTGTTTAGCCAAGATGGAAGTTTAGTTTCAGCCGAAGAGACTGAATCAAACTCTTGGATGGGTGTTTTCAAGACATCTCTATAGGTGTGGTCTTTTAGATTGTCTCTTGTTATAGATCCCACTTGCTTCAAGTACAGATAGTCGTTTCCCCAATTTTGGATAAGCTGTACCTGTCGCATGGAAGGTCTTCCCAATAGATTTCATAGTTGAGTTTTTTCCCAAAGTCTACTATGGCAAAAGTGTGTTCATATTCAATTCCACAGGAGTTGACTATCACTTTTTCTAGTAGCCCTAGTGGTCTTTCAATGTGTCCGTCAGCCAACTGCAATTTCATTCGTGTTTGTCTAATGACTGGTTGTCCCCAGGATTCCCATACTGCTTTAGTGGCTATGGCTATGCCTGCTCCACTATCTAGTATTGCCATGGTTAATATCAGTATATTTCAGTGGGAGGATAGTGTTTTCTTCTTCCCCTTCGTAATATTCTGTGACCTTGTTCATAGGAATTGATCGAATCTCTTTGTATTCCGTTTCATTTTTCAAGTTTCCCAGATTCTTAGAGATTAACCCCATTCTCCCCACCTTCTCTAGGGTTTTTTGTATGGCCTGAGTTTCAACGGTTCCCCCAAAGTAAGAGTGTATTGGACAGGTGTAGACATGATTGAATGAATGTTGTCTACTTCTAGGGTCTGTTTGGCTGTTTTGACTTGAGTGGTTTTGCGAATGATAGATTCATCTTCGTTATCTCCCAAGTAAGAAGGTAATGTGTTTAATGTCATCGGTTTAGATATTCCTGAAGCCTCCGATCCGCAATCCCCGTACAAGGATTGTAAATCCATGTTCATATCACATGGTAGGTTATCCAACCAGACTTCCTCTATAGGAGCCGACTTTAAAGTTAAACTCCCATCATTGATCTCCCTTACCTTTTCCCATAAGTGTCCTGGCCAGTCTTTCTCTACGAATGGAATTCCGTCTAAGGCATCTTCGATGTCCGGCATTATAAGCTCTGGTTCATTTGTTTCAAGGTAGGGTTCTGCTACCACATCGGATTTGGCTTTCGTTTCTTCTACCGCGAGCTCTCCCGGTTTCGCAATGCTTTCAAGCTTGGGTTTTTGTTTATTTAGGATTTCCTGCGTGATTCTTACCAAGTTTTGATAAGCTTCCAGCTTAGCTACTTCCATGTCTGGGGATGGATAGTTTTTCCTTTTTTTTTCCATGTTTTGGCTTGCTTTAAGTCCTGCTTGGTAGGCTTCCAAGGCAGCATTGATAGGCTCAAAATTTTTATCAACCAGAATGGATCCTCATGATTTCACGGTTGTTTCCTTGAATTCACTACTAGTTTCTTTCAACTTGTCCTAGGTTAACATTTTTTCTTTCTCTTCATTTTCAACCCGTTGTTTTTGTTTTCTCATCTCATATCTTTTGCTTCTGCTCCTTTTGATTCTTTGAGAAGAAACTTTCGTGTTCTCCGAATCATTAGAGGAATTGTGTTTCTTTTTTTTTACCTGTGCTCTAGTGATTACCTTGATTGGAACAATCGGTTCGCTCTCTGATGAGCTACTAGGTATCACTTGGACTATGTTGACTATAGTTTTTCCCTTGTTCAAAGGATTCTTAGGATAATCCTCTAAAAAATGTCCTCCCTTTTTGCAACATTGTATGCAATAGGCTTCAATTGGTTTGAGGTTTTTGTCAGGCTCTGGACATTCGTTCTTCCAATGGTCATCAGCACCACAGTTATGTCAGTTTCTTGTTCTGGGCTTCATCATGGGTCTTCCCATGGGAGGTCTGACACCTTGATTAGCTACATAATACATTGGTGTGAGCTCTAGTGGAGCATAAGTCATGGTTTCCTCCATTGGTGGTGGGTGTGGACTATACCAATCTCCCTCTACCATTACTGTAGATGGACTAGGCTCTGCATAGGGTGTAACAGGCACTAATGCTTGTTCATCTATGACTCCTTCTGACTGCATGTACTTTACAGGCACTCCATTATGTCATGGATAAGGAGGTTGTTGTCCCACCAACACAGGTTGAGGTCTCTCCATACCCATTGGTGGTCTTTGAACTTGAGCCATATTATGATAATATCTCTACTTGGGTGTCCCTGGGGCCTCATGGGCACGTACTGAACATTCCCATCATACTTTGGTCTGAAGTGGCACTCGTGGGTCTCGTGGTTGGTCCATTTATCCTCGATTTTACACCGTTTTTGTGGCCCAATTGGTTGTCCCTATGGGATTATCCCCTGTCCTGGTCCTCTCATAGGTGCTTTTTGCATATTGTTCATCATGTCATTCATCCTTTTTAGCATATCTTCTATGGCTGAGAGAGGTGCTGCAGCAACCGTTCCCACTTGTGCTGGTTTTGTGGATGCTGTCTTCTCGCTTTGGTTATCCTTAGGGACATCCTCTTCATTGAACATCTCACAGTTGTCTCCTAGGTCAATAGCATCAGACACACATGGCTCTACGGTTGTATGCTTTTTACTATATAGTATAGCATGAAGTTCTTTCTTTAGCAATCCCTCCAGAACAATGAGACAAGTCGCTCTTCTGCAGGTATCTCCATCTCTGGGCATTTGGCAATGTATTATTTCATTCGAGTTGCACAATCCCTAACAGACTCACCATGTTTATGTTTAAAGCTGTAGATTTGAGCTACTGTATTATGTTTAATCCCCGTTTTAGGACAAGCAGTTACAAATCCTTGAGCTAATGTATTCAAATCCATGATTGACCTTGATGGAATGTTTTGGAACCATGTCAAAGCTTTTCCTTCTAACGTCATTCCAAACCCTTGAATTGAGTATGTAAATCGAATATACGCTCTGCTCTTAGCACTTGCTTAAAGCTTGCTAAGTGGTCATATGGATCCCCTGATCCACTGTATTTTCAGACCCATTTTTGAAAATCAGCTGGTCTGACACGTCTATTTGGTTCAACTTCAGGTCTTCTGGGAGTTGGTCATGTTCCTAGTCCTTTAAACCAATATGTCGGAAATAGTGACTCATGTAGCCCTGGACTGGCCTTAGCGTCACCGGTTTTTCTACGTGATGAGGTGGTTTCTAGTTTCTTCACATTACTTTCAGATGATCTCTCGTGATGTTTGTCTCTTGGAGTGGTTTCTGGTCCTTGACCTAATATCCAATCACGTATGGAATACCCCTGGTATTTGGTTTGTTCTACCTCCTCAGGAGTCATCATAAAAAAATTGTTGTTATAAGAGATCCCTAAACAAGTAAGTTGGTAGATCCGCATATCCCTTATCTTTGATTTTGAAGATATAGATGATCTTCATGGCCGTTAATTGTCTTGGTCTAGCATGAGAAGTCCACAAAAGACCTTTTATGTTTCTATCTTCCCAACAATAGACTCCGATCCTAGGATTATCTGTACTAAGCCGTTTCAAAGGATTCAAGTCTACTTGATCGTATCCCTTGAATTCCAAAGTTGGTGGTCCTTCTTTTGCTGACATATCTGGGATTATAGTGTTTACTTCTAATCCCCATTTGTCTACCACGTCAGGGTTTTCGACTTGTACATATTGAGTTCCGTTTCGATCCATATACATTTTTCCTTGTTTGTTTTCCCTAACCTCTTCTTCGAACTCAATACCATGATCATCAATGCGAATAACATACTCCTCATTAGGATCCAAGTACACATGGGTTCCATGACGATTAGTCTTGTAAAAAGAGAGTATATGCTTATAGCGCATTTTCGTTCAGGTTTCTGAGTGAGTCGAGTAAGAAGACATTTCGGATGTTGAATCTGAAAAAGTGTCCGAGACGTCTTCAGGAATTGTGTGCAAGGAGTTGCCTTGATTTACGCTTTCTTCAGTGGATACTCTACTGATGTTTTCTCCGAATAGGCTTTGATTTCCTAATACACGACCGAATCTAAGGTTCATATAGACTTATGAAGCCCTAGATTGAGTACTCACCTTAGATTGACTTGTTGTCAATTTTCACTTGATTCAATTGCAACTTTCTGTCAAGCCAGTGATTCCTTGTCGGCAACCTGATTCCTGTACAAAATTAATCAAATTAGCTATTTTTCTATAAGGACAGTAGAGCTCTTGCTATGGAAGTCAAAAATTTGACTTTCAGATTCAGCTTAGCAAAATCAAAGGTCTAATGTGCAACCTGTAAACTGAGTGTATCTATACCAATTTTGATCTGATTGAACCCAAAATTGTCCTATGGCCTTATATTATGCTAGTCTAACACTGTATAAGCCCAAAAGTCAAAATTGAAGTCTCTTGATAGTAGAAGTAAATAGTCGCGATTATTTACCTTTGTCACTGTTTTGCACTTTTTGGATTGGTTTAGCACGTATACAACTTTTTAAAGCCCTTGGGCAAGTTTCAACAAGTTTGGACAAAATTTGATCAACTTTACCCACTGTTCCATGTCCGCAGCCTCTGATTTAGAGAATTTGAATTAAGTCTCACTTTTGTGGTCCAAATTTCACCAAAATTGATTTCTGGGGTCTACTTGATGTGCTTGACCTTGTGGTATACTCAAATTTGCACAATCACCAAATTTTGAAGCAGATGTAAATAATCGCGATTATTTACTCCTGGAAATTTTTTGCAAATTTTTGTCCCAACTTTGACACAGATCTATTAAGCACCTTATGTTAAGGTCACTAGCCAATTTTCATCAAGTTTGGACAATTTTTGGTCAAATGGTGATCTATTATCTGTCCGCCGCAGACTAACTTTGCAATATTTCTCACAGTTTTCACTCCAGCGATCCAAATCTTACCAAATTTGGTTTGCAGCTTATTATAACATGGTAAATCTAATGGTATGCCAACTTGGTTAAAAAAGTTCAAAAACAGGACAGATGTAAATAATTGCGATTATTTA
Source organism: Adiantum capillus-veneris (assembly GCF_014529385.1). Classification (NCBI taxonomy): domain Eukaryota; kingdom Viridiplantae; phylum Streptophyta; class Polypodiopsida; order Polypodiales; family Pteridaceae; genus Adiantum; species Adiantum capillus-veneris. Next base: position 99,394,371 of record NC_140932.1, on the reverse strand, counting down.
CTTTTGCCAAAGTTTGCAAGTTTTTGGTCAATTGAGTATACACACATGTTTATCACATCAATATAAACCTATGAATCAAGTTTCAACAAATTTGGATAAAATTTTCCTCAATTCACACTCAAGGTTCAAAAAGTCAGTACAAACTTTAGTTTTTACCCAGTTTTTTGCCAGTTTAGTGACCAAATCTCTTTGGCCTTTACAAAAGTTGTTTGTACACATGCAATGAGTCAATGATATGAGTCTTGGCTAATTTAGAGCAAAAAGTTAATAATTGCGATTATTAACTTGAGACTTGAAATGAGCACTTTTTTGCAATTTTCTCAAAGACAATCCTTTTATGATGTCAAGAAAAAGTAAATAATCTGAGTTTTGGTCAACTTCTTGAAATTTTTACCTCGAAGTGTCATTGAGCTTACCCACTGGTTCAGAAAACTCTTAGCCTTACTCCCTAGTTGGATTGAGTGAATTCGAGTCTTCTCATGCTATTTCTAGCCATAGACCTGAAATTCTACAACTTTACATAACAACTCACACTTGATTCTTTCAGAGAGAGCAATGCTATGAAATCCACCTCGGATTCTACTTACCCTACTCCTAGTTTCTCATGCAATGGGGTTGTGGAAAGTGTCCACAAACACTCGTTTTCTTGTGTTTTTTATGTTTTTCAGAGTCTTGATCTTAAGACTTATCTCGTCTACCAATCATTCTCCAAATCCTAATCTAAATCTACAATCCTACAGTCACAAAGGTACTTAGCAAGTACGATTACTTCCAAGCTACCTCTACACAACAAAAGACGTCAATCTTAAGCTATGCGATTTCTAAAAGAGAGTTTTGAACTCTAGGCGAACCTAAAGGAAGTTAAAGGACGATTACACAGCAAGTTCATGTGTTTCACTAGTTTAGGTCTCTTGGATCCCCGACAGCGACGCCAAATGTGGGACACATGTCTAACCTCATCATCCTATCTTATTACAGTATTAGCGAGAACCACGATTAATTTGTCAAACCATGGGACGAAGCTGACTCGACTAGTACATAGAGGCTACAAGAGGTTGTCAATCTCTTGGAAAACAACTAACAACTCGCATTTAACTCAAGCTACACTCAAGTGACTAAAATCGCCAAAAGCCAATTGCTCATCGACAAACAATTCACATCCGTTAGAGCATTAAACGACATCCAAACGTAATGAAACTTCTAGGACAAGTTTATAAGACCTAAGCACACATGCATATGGCCTCAAACCCCACTTTAGGTCAAGTTCCAAAATCACGATTATTAACAGCAGTGGATTTTTGACCTAGTCGTTTTTGACCCAGAATGCATCTAAATGCTTAGCAATGATGCCCCAATACCCCGCCTATGCTTAGTTTTTGTTTTAAAAGTGTAAATTCCTAGTTATGATGAAATTAAGTTGCGGATCGACGATGCCAAAAGCTACAAAATACTGTGAATGGCTTACGTCAATGCGTAGAGCTCTTACCTGCGGTTGAAATGCAACAAATGCACTCGCAATGTGACACAACCGGAGAGGGAGTAGGAAGTGTGAGAAGGATAGAAGTGAGCGCCGTTAACTCACGCTGTGTATTTCTTATCCAAAACTTATAAAAAACTTACAAAAATTGGTTTTTGGGTGGTCAAAAGTAATAATCTGGAGTTCTACCAAAGCTGGGAGTTGACTGGCTGATACAATCTGGAAGCTTGTAGCCTCGGCTCATTAATTACAAAGTTTACCAAGAAAATAGGAGTTACAATATTCCCGATTTATCAAAATAATAATTGTTTTACAAGGAGAACTCCGAAAAATGGTGTCCGCGTTAGCTTGCTACTAACATGGACAACGGCACGCGAATAATCTACACATATCGTATGAGAACTCTGTGGACGCTGTGATCTATATGCTCTAAACTCTAAGAAATATAATTATCTAGATCCTAAAAGGTGCCACCCTTCTCGTCCTTCCTTTGAGATTTACCCCTCCGCTTGGATGACGACACTATAGCATGCAATTGGTTGTAAATACGTGGGGGGTGTGAGTAAGACATTAGCTCCATTACTTTTAAGCTTATGAAGGCCACATTAATCTTCTAATACTAGTCTTGATAGTGGAAAGAATTTTAATTATTATCCCTAATGTCCATCACCTCTATATCCATCGACATTTGACAATGCATTCTTGCATAGCCATATACATGGCTTCTAATTGAGGTCAGCAAGGGGATGTGTTGAGGTGATCATACTAGTTGGTCCTGTTGTAGGCTCTGTATTCCAGGTTTTTGATCTTTGAGAGTGTACTCTTGGGACAACATACAAAATTCTCATAATTCATGCAAACAATAACACAAGATGATTAGCATATGTACACCTTGAAGAAGGCAGTGGCCTTTTGAACTCCCTCTCTCTCTCTCTCCGTCTCTCTCTAGCCTCTATCTTTCTCTTAATGTCTGTATTTGCTTCAGCAACAACTGATTGAGCAGAAGTTTGTTGTTTTCTCTCCTGGTTGGTCCAGGAACGGGCTGAGGTAATAACTCTCCCCTTTACTAAGTTACTCTCTCTCTCTCTCTCTCTCTCTCTCTCTCTCTCTCTCTCTCTCTCTCTCTCTCTCTCTCTCTCTCTCTCTTTTCATACAATAATAGACATTACCGTTACTGTTATTGAGACGAAGCACGCCAAATTAATAGTCTACAAGTGTTATCAAAACATGCGATAAATGGCTTGTACGAGCACAATAAATATTTTTCTACAATAAAAAAATACGGGTACTATTTATGGTAACAAATACACACTTGATTCATGATGTGTGTGTGTGTGTGTGTGTGTGTGTGTGTGTGTGTGTGTGTGTGTGTGTGTGTGTGAGAGAGAGAGAGAGAGAGAGAGAGAACCAAAGAGAATTGCATCATCCGAGACGACCTTTGCAACCAAGGTGCACAACTAATATTGCCGAAGACACAGAGTGAAGAGCTACTAAGGTCAAACAAACTCCTTCAAGCGTTTTCAACCCATTGAAAGAAGCACTTAGTGGAATCCGCCTCGTATACTCATTTCAAACCGCTTTTATCCTCCAAGAGAGGTAGTATGACCTGACTAGCTTGTTGTTTAGAACTCTGCAAGAATTTAGACATAATGATCATGTAAGCTAAGCTGGTGTAGATTAGAATGGTATGGAAGATAGACATATAGACATAGAGAAATAGTTGCAAGAGATAAGAAACTTGAAATATAGAGTTTTTCTGAGGATCACGACGCGCTATAGTCGAAATAATCCTTTGAAAAGCCCTGACTCGCGCCGTGATCCACAATATCAAACGCTTGTACCACGATATATTGTAAAAGCTTTTATTTGGTAATTTACTTTGTATTTGATACTTCCGAGAGTGTTTGTTGATGTAGAAGAGAGAGAGAGAGAGAGAGAGAGAGAGAGAGAGAGAGAGAGAGAGAGAGAGAGAGAGAGAGAGAGAGAGAATTGGAACACGGTGCACGATAGGCTATGTTCCCTTCTCAAATTTGAGCCCCTGTGCTATGATCCACACACACACACACACACAAAGAGAGAGAGAGAGAGAGAGAGAGAGAGAGAGAGAGAGAGAATACGAGAGTTGAAACAGGACATGCGATCGGTTATGTTCCGTTCTCAAATTTGAGCCCACGATTTGTGATCCACACAGAGAGAGAGAGAGAGAGAGGAGAGAGAGAGAGAGAGAGAGAGAGAGAGAGAGAGAGAGAGAGAGAGAGAGAGAGAGAGAGGACACCTATATTAGAACATGGCAGGCAATATGCTATGGCCGTTTCTTCGGTTTGGTCCCGCGCGTCATAATCCACAGAGAGAGAGAGAGAGAGAGAGAGAGAGAGAGAGAGAGAGAGAGAGAGAGAGAGAGAGAGAGAGAGAGAGAGAGAGAGAGAGAGAGAGAGAGAGAGAGAGAGAGAGAGAGAGAGAGAGAGATAAATCTTAGAAATGTATTGAGCTTTGTTCCAAAGAGAAGTAAGGCAAATTTGCGATTAAGCATGTGCTGGTAGAATGAGATGGAAGGTTGTTGACTTGCTCTGTCTTCAAAAGATTTTTTACTAGAGTACTTTAATGATATCACCATTGTTGTTGTTCATGCTCACCGGGTCACAATAATGGACAAGGGCAGTGAGACGTTCAAGAGAGTACGTTGAAGATACGATAAGCTTCTCATCCCTAATGAGTTTATTGACTCTAAAGTGAAGGATATATTGCTAATACCACTAGGCCGACGGAGCATGGGGTTAAGATTCATGAGGTTACTCATGATGTGAACACCAGAGCCAGAGCTGAGCAAGAAGAAATACGTTGCCTAGAAGCACAGAGATTAAAGCAGATAGAGATTGCTGCTTCTACTAATGAAGAGGCACAGAGGAGAAATTATGGGCTAATTATCGCAGAATTAAATGAAAGAAACAACGATATTTTGCATTCCATGAAAGAAGGAATATTAGCAAACATTCCCCTTGCTGATGATACTCGGCAATTAGCTCTAGTTTTTGTTGATATTGGGACTTTGATAGATCCCAACGCACAAATTACAAACTCTATTGCTTATTTATGCCTAAAGTAAGTGCCTTTCTCTACCTTTAAGATCCTTTACTTTTGTATTTGGTTACTAATTAAATCCTTGTTATTGATTGTAGCTTAATAAAGACCCAACTCACTCAACAAACCCATAGTGAAATACATGATTTAGATCCACAATTTTATGTGCTACACCAAATAAAAAACACCCCTCATGGCACATTGGAGAGATGGTTTGTCCCTATCCAATGCTTCAGGTCACAACTCTGGTGTTTTCATATGAATCAAATAATCATTGGAGCCTTGCATTCATTGAACTGTACAAAGAAGTGATATAGACTATCAACTCCATACGACGAACACATTCAGAGATAAGATTGTGAATGTAGATATAACCTTGAGTGTTTATTTGGGCTACGGGGATGATGACCTCAATATTGTTATTAATAACAAATAACTTTCACTATTCATAGATGTGTAAAAAGATTACTTCACGTCTATGGAAGGCTTTGTGAAAATCAAGAACTCTACAAGGCAACCTTTAAAGTTGTCGAAGTGCGTAATCAAACAGATCTAAATCCTTGTGGTTGGGGATGTCTTCTCCATGCAGAGTACATACTACATAATTTTTTTGCTTTGAATCCGTTTATGTATAAGGTATTTTCGTGCTATGGTTTGGATCAATTTGGTTCTATTATTAATTGAAGTATTGACCACAATTTAACCTAATTTTATAGAATGATCTGGAAAATTATATCTTGAAATAGTTACAAAGGTATCACGCATCAATTATTCAACATCTACTATCTATTTCAACGCTTAGAATTTTAGATGCAGAAGATAGTTTTGTCAACGACCATATAATAAGTTTAACAATGACCGTGATGATGAATTCATGCCAATTTTCACCAACTGGAAACAAAATCCCTAAAACTGATCCATTATTAGAGAAACAGACAAGGTTTGCTTTGTAGTTAGAGCAACTGAAGCTCTTCAGAGCCGAGAGAAGATACAAAGTGTCGAGGCCATGTGAAGGAGGAGGCCAACGTTGCAAATCAAAGCCAGGAACAGACAACATAACAAGTTAACCATTCAACCATGGAAACACAAGAGTCCTGTACTGCACAACCACAAGAAGTGGATACCTATGGCAATACAAAAGGGAACATCGACACTCAACAACAGAATGTCAACATTAGATATGACCAGTATGGACTCTTGTTTCAAGTAGATATGGTTGTTCCGGTAATATCCATTATACTTAAATAATATACTCTTTTTTGTTTTTAAGTACTTATATGTATGCACACAATGATTGCAGAGACTAATTATTTTGGATCTCAATGGATTGTTGCTGCTACAAGAGCCGCACAATGGACCTACAAAGATCTTTGATTTACGTAGTTTTTTCTTGAGAAATCTCAGAGTAGTAATTCGACCAAGCACAAAGGAATTTTTGAATTTTTTTATTCACGGTTTAGTGTTGCTATCTGGTCTTCAGTGGAGCCTCAAAACTTGAATCCCCTTGTTACCATAGTTTGAAATTTTGCTAAAATTCAGAGATCGGATATTTATTTTGTGTATAGTCAAAGAAATTGTATTACCATTACGGAACATTTCCACCCAACTAAACCTAATGTACAACTTTTTTTCTACAAGTCCTTTGAATAGATCAATGTGCTTTATGATGCTCTCAATGCTTTGTTGATTGATGACACACCACATAAGGGTTTACTTAATCCACCTGGCACTACTATTTTCCCACCTTTATTTGAAGGGCATCTTCATGATTTTTAAAATAGATGATATTTTGGTCCCATATCTTCAAGGATTGTACTTAAGCCCATTGAGCACATCGCAATTTTTACTTACAAATGTACTTGCATTTTAGTCGCTCTAACTGCAAAGCAAACCATGTCTGTTTCTCTAATAATGGATCAGTTTTAGGGATTTTGTTTCCAGTGTGGTGAAAATTGACATGAATTCCTCATCACGGTCATTGTTAAACTTATTATATGGTCGTCGACAAAACTATCTTCTGCATCTAAAATTCTAAGAGTTGAAATAGATAGTAGATGTTGAATAATTGATGCGTGATACCTTTGTAACTATTTCAAGATATAATTTTCCACATCATTCTACAAAATTAGGTTAACTTGTGGTCAATACTTCAATTAATAATAGTACCAAGTTGATCCAAACCATAGCACGAAAATACCTTATACATAAACGGATTCAAAGCAAAAAAATTATGTAGTATGTACTCAGCATGGAGAAGACATCCCCAACCACAAGGATTTAGATCTGTTTGATTACGCACTTTGACAACTTTAAAGGTTGCCTTGTAGAGTTCTTGATTTTCACAAAGCCTTCCATAGACGTGAAGTAATCTTTTTACACATCTATGAATAGTGAAAGTTATTTGTTATTAATAACAATATTGAGGTCATCATCCCCGTAGCCCAAATAAACACTCAAGGTTATATCTACATTCACAATCTTATCTCTGAATGTGTTCGTCGTATGGAGTTGATAGTCTATATCACTTCTTTGTACAGTTCAATGAATGCAAGGCTCCAATGATTATTTGATTCATATGAAAACACCAGAGTTGTGACCTGAAGCATTGGATAGGGACAAACCATCTCTCCAATGTGCCATGAGGGGTGTTTTTTATTTGGTGTAGCACATAAAATTGTGGATCTAAATCATGTATTTCACTATGGGTTTGTTGAGTGAGTTGGGTCTTTATTAAGCTACAATCAATAACAAGGATTTAATTAGTAACCAAATACAAAAGTAAAGGATCTTAAAGGTAGAGAAAGGCACTTACTTTAGGCATAAATAAGCAATAGAGTCTGTAATTTGTGCGTTGGGATCTATCAAAGTCCCAATATCAACAATAACTAGAGCTAATTGCCGAGTATCATCAGCAAGGGGAATGTTTGCTAATATTCCTTCTTTCATGGAATGTAAAATATCGTTGTTTCTTTCATTTAATTCTGCAATAATTAGCCCATAATTTCTCCTCTGTGCCTCTTCATTAGTAGAAGCAGCAATCTCTATCTGCTTTAATCTCTGTGCTTCTAGGCAACGTATTTCTTCTTGCTCAGCTCTGGCTCTGGTGTTCACATCATGAGTAACCTCATGAATCTTAACCCCATGCTCCCGTCGGCCTAGTGGTATTAGCAATATATCCTTCACTTTAGAGTCAATAAACTCATTAGGGATGAGAAGCTTATCGTATCTTCAACGTACTCTCTTGAGCGTCTCACTGTCCTTGTCCATTATTGTGACCCGGTGAGCATGAGCAGCAACAATGGTGATATCATTAAAGTACTCTAGTAAAAAATCTTTGTTGCTTCTTGAAGACAGAGCAGGCCAACAGCCTTCCATCTCATTCTACAAGCACATGATTCCTTGCAAATTTGCTTTATTGCTCTTTGGAAAGTTAGTTTAGGGACACAAAGCTCAAATATTTTTGAGCTTTTCTGATCTCTCTGAATAACCCCATGTTTTTTTTAATATTCTTCATTCTTCGTCCCTTTAATATCTTCATTGGTTTACGTGGTCTTCTCGATTTACTAGCAGACCTTCCACATGATTTCTTTGTAAGCTCTAGTCCTTTCTCTCCCTTCCTTGCTGTTTCCTTTGTTCTTGCCATTCCACTGTAAGAGAAAAATGCATGGGATCCCTCTCTCTCTCTCTCTCTCTCTCTCTCTCTCTCTCTCTCTCTCTCTCTCTCTCTCTCTCTCTCTCTCTCTCTCTCTCTCTCTCTCTCTCTCTCTCTCTATCTATCTATCTATCTATCTATCTATCTCCCTCTTTGTGTGGATCATGGCGTGCGGGCTCAAATTTGAGAAAGGAACATAGCCTATTGCCCGCCGTGTTCCAATTCTTATATTCTCTCTCTCTCTCTCTCTCTCTTCCCCCCCCCCCCCCCCCCCCCCTTCTACATCACAAACACTCTGGGAAGTATCAAATACAAAGTAAATTACCAAATAAAAGCTTTTACAGTATATCATTGTACAAGCTTTTGGATCACGGCACGTGTCAGGGGTTTTCAAAGGATTATTTTGACTGTAACACACCATGATCCTTAGAGAAATCCTATATTTCAAATGTCTTATATCCTGCAACTATTCCTCTCTGTCTATATCTCTATCTTCCATATCATTCTAATCTAAACTAGCTTAGCTTACATGATCATTATGTTTAAATTCTTGCAGAGTTTTAAGCAATAAGCTAGTAAGGTTATAATACCTCTCTTGGTTGATAAAAGCTGTTTGAAATGAGTATACGAGGCGGATTCCCCTAAGTGCTTCTTTCAATGGATTAAGAACGCTTGAAGGAGTTTGTTTGACCTTAGTAGCTCTTCACTCTGTGTCTTTGGCAATATCAGTTGCATGTCTTGGTTGCAGAGGTCGTCTTCGATGATGCAATTCTCTTTGGTTAGGTCTCTCTCTCTCTCTCTCTCTCTCTCTCTCTCTCTCTCTCTCTCTCTCTCTCTCTCTCTCTCACACACACACACACACACACACACACACACACACATCATGAATCAAGTGTGCATTTGTTACCATAAATAGTATCCGTATTTTTCAATTGTAGAAAAATCTTTATTGTGGTCGTACAAGCCATTTATCGCATGTTTTGCTAACACATGTATAATATTAATACGGCGTGCTTTGTGAATAATGCTAACGGTAATGTCTATTATTGTATGAAAATAGAGAGAGAGAGAGAGAGAGAGAGAGAGAGAGAGAGAGAGAGAGAGAGAGAGAGAGAGAGACTTAGTAAATTGGAGAGCTACTACCTCAACCCGTTCCTACACCAACAAGGAGAGAAAACAACAAACTTCTCTGCAATCATTTTCTAAAGCAAATACAGATATCGAGAGAGACATAGAGGCTAGAGAGAGAGAGAGAGAGAGAGAGAGAGAGAGTTAAAAAGGCCACTGCCTCCTTCAACGTGTAGGAGTCAGAATCGAAAATACCAAGAGCAACGTTCCCAACCTTGAATCTCTATTTCAAGAGCAATATCTAGTCCTGGGAAAGGTAAAGACAATCTCTTCACGCGTATTTGTTCAATAGTTTAGTTGTGTCTAGGAATTGTGCTACAAAATGTGAAAGCAATTTAATATTGAACCTAACTGCAAAATTCATAAAAAGTAGTGAAAGTGGACCACGACGTGCCAATAGTTTTGTGGAGTTTGTCTATGTACTCCGTGCGTCGTGATATCCACTTTTTAAAGTGTACATGGTTTTTTTTTTCTAGAGTATAAAATTCTTTGATGTTTTGGTAGCTATTACTATGTAAAAAGCAGGTATTGTATTATGAATATGTATAGGATTATTAATTACTGCTTGCTTTTGGTCTTTCCTTCGATTGTCGTTTCTAGATCTGGCATGAAAATTGCAGGAGGCCTTACCTTGCCTGAATGAGGGTAACTTTGGCTTTTGCTATTCACAACTATAGAGCAATTTTGCATTTGATCAATCATTATGCATGGCAAACGTTTAGTGACCCTTCACACAAACCATCAAAAGATGCACATAAGATGGATATAGAGGTGATGGACATTAAGATAGCAATTGAAATTCTTTCCATTATCAAGAATAGTATTAGAAGATTAATGTGGCCTTCATAAGCTCAAAAGTAATGGAGCTAATTTCTTACTCACACCCCCACGTATTTACAACCAATTGCATGTTATAGTGTTGCCATGCAAGTGGAGGGGTAAATCTCAGAGGAAGGACGGGATGGGTGGCACCTTTTAGGATCTAAATAATTATATTTCTTAGAGTTTAAATGATATAAATCACAGCGCACGCGGAGTTCTCATAAGATATGTGTAGGTTATTCGCGCGCTGTTGTCCACAATTTGTGATACATTATAGGGATATTATTTTCATAATTTTTAAATTGGCTTGAGGCTAAGGTAAGATCTAGTTGTAAGATATCCAGTTAGTATCTTGCACACATAAGATGAGAAGAATTTTTATCTTAGAGTTAATTAAAATGATCTTTTACTTCTATATGATCAGTAGGAACTAATTGTGAGATACCTATCTATTGTTTGTTGAAAACTTATATGATCATGTGGTGCTCTTCTTTTTATTTATGTTTGAAGAAACTTATGTTTCTCAGTATGAAATATATGGCAGGATTAAGATCTCATAGAAGGAAGAGGTAGAAAATAGATCCTGACCGCATCGTTGGCCAAGCAAACGTTCCAAGAAGACTTGCAAAGCTGTTAAAAAGTTCTACAAAGAGGAATATAGACTTGACAGAACCCATTGATATATCTAGTGTAGAGCCTACCATGAGTTTGGAGGAGCCTAATACTGATCCATCTGTCGAAATGTAGACCCCTTCTACTCCAAGTTTTACTTCACTGAACTCACTTAAGAGAAAAGTGGATTTTTCAGCACCTACTTTGCAGAGTGCCCAATGTGTTGCAACAATCCCAAAAAAAAAGAGACAGTTATTTATGAAGACCCTACAGTGATTGGTGAAAGGCTTTTAGATTTTGCACTTTCTTTTGGTGTTGGTGAGAAGTTTGACTTGGTCTTTTTAATGCTCCATTTAATCTTGATGTGTTTATAGATGAACAGACTGAACACTTGAAGCTGGAACAAGAGAAGTTTGAGCTTCATACTCAAAAGGGCAGGCTTAATGTTGGTGAAATGGTGGTAGTCCATTTAAAAGACTGTGATCCTAAAAGACAGTCTTAGAAGAAATACAATTAGCTGCCTCTTATGTACATACACCATTGGTGCAGCTTACATGAACAGGAGTGCAAGCTGGTTCAAGAATCCTTTGGCTTTTGAATATTTTTAAATGGATTAGTTGCAAGTCTTATGAAAGATCCTAAGGAAGTCATGGAGGAACACGATATACCAGCAGATAAAAAAGAGGATGAGGATGAGGAATACATTGAAGTGGTGGAGTCCATTGATCTTGAAGAAGAAGCAAAAGAGGTGGAACGAAGCAAACTTTTCTCAATGAAAACCTCAGAAATCAATCTACCTCTAGATGTGTCAGGTTTCAATGAGCGAAAAGATACCTTAATGCTACCAAGAGTGCCAGAGTTTGAATTTGGATATAGGTCATACATTTTTCTTCATGATATACAAAGTAGTTTTTGTTTGCGGGAGGACTTTGCACTGGTCACTATCTCCAAGTATTAGGAGGAGAGGAATGGATTTGTTTTAGACGAGAGTAGTGATGATGAGGCAATGGAGATCTCCAGTACCCCCCTGGATTGCCCTAAATTGTGCTTTGAAAAGGCAAAAAAGTATTAAAAAAGCCTTCCCGATGAAGCCACATTTCAAACTATTCGAAATAATTTCAAGCCATCAACTAGTAATCAGGATATAGAAGATTGGTTTAAGCGACTAGCACAGGAATTAACCCGATCATTCAACCTATGGAACAATGATCTTTATTTGCAAGATGAGAGTTTCATGGTATAACATCTTGCCCCCCCACCCCACCCCGATCTCTGTCTCTCTCTCTCTCTCACACACATACACACACTTCTTTTGTTCGCAGTCATGGATTGCTAAAAAGGATGACTTTCTTTGTCGTCGAGAAGAAGACAGTTCCGTGGCAGGGATGCAGCTCTAGGACAATATCTTCCTAGTCTATGTAAGCCACCCATCCTAATCTTCCACAACAGAATGTCACAAGAGGGGAATACTGCAACCTATGCTTTCAAGACATCATCTCGCTTCTTAGGTGGTCCAATGCTTCCACAAAATGCAGACAAAGTTATCCATGTCCACAAGGTTTTAGGGAGATAATGTTTTGGTTACTCACCAGGATATGTTGAGGGCCATGCAACATATTACTACACATGCACACATCAATGGCATTATCTTTAAGGAAAGAAAACCCTACTGAACTCTTAGAGTATGGAAAAAATTTAATGATCAGATACAAGGGTGAGGTTCCAAATGATTTTTGCAAATCATCAAAAGTTTGAAATAGTTGTGGTACTTAATGAATTTAATTCTACAGGCATTTGTGGTACATCCGATCATCTAAACTCTAATTCTCTTGTTCCACCAATGATTGGCATATTGCATTGTATCCCTCCACCTCATTTGACTTTCAAGAGCACTTGAGTTGTTAAATGCATCTGCTCGTTTTTGTTTTTGAAGTTGCAAATGTCTGATTGCTTGTACGGTTGTTGAAGAGGCAAATACTTGCTTTTGTTGCATGCGGTGAATGATTCGGCAATAGAACCACTGAAATAACTCCTTCAGACTGTTTGCCTTATTTCAAGAGCCTCCATGATGTGTGTGTCTGAAGTAGGCATTTCTAGACATGTAATGAGAGTTCTACAAGCCCTGGGTGTTCCATATATTTGGATTCCCAAACTTTTGGATGAAGTATGGCAAATGATTAAAAATAATGTGCTGCAAAACAATAAATTTATTTAGAAATTTAAACACAACATTAGTACTTTGACTATCTAAGGTGCTTTGAATTTACCATGTAATGAGTGATTTGAGTGTCAGTCCATGCTGTCTTGAAGGATATTTTCAGTAGCTGAAGGTTCTGTTTAAACTTGCTGAGATTATCTTGCAACCAATCATCATTCTCACACATTTGAAAGAACGTGTCAATGGAATGCCACTCATCACCCTTTGCATTGCGAGTTGTTGGCTCTTGGTCTTTCACTGCTAAATGAAGTTTTTTCTAGTACATGTACTCAACTTTGCTGATGTAGGTAGAGTGATATACTCTCCCTTGCTTTGTTAGCTTCACATCTTTCATACCTTGATATTTAGATAGAAAATGGCGTGCCTTGATCCCACGTATGGATGGTTTGCAGGGTACATCTTTCTCATTGGTTGACCTTTTTTCATCCCGCTAGATTTTCACATTGCTCCCATGTAGACCAATATCTGACAAAACTAGTTCAAAAGCCTCTAGAGTGACCTGTCATTCAGCTTACTTTTTGATTTTCCAAGTAAACAGATACACCAACTTCTCTACAATGTGGCAAAGACCATGCATTGTACAAATATGGACATTAGCAAGTGGTATATCCAGAACTGGTCGGGAATTAGAGTCTTCATTGTGATGAGTAGGAGCCTCTCTCCACCACTTTGGGTCCAACACCTTTGCAGGCTTTATGCAATACAAGCATGGAGATTTTTTCGTGGCACCCATTCCACAATTATACATACACTTCAGTGTTTTGAGGTCACCTGCATCCTCTCCAATCTACAGCCTTTACCTCTTCTCGATTCATTTGCCTATCAATGATATCTGGAATAGGGATTTGATGGAACACCTAAAATAAAATGTGATGGTCTTCTTTCTTTACCTGCAAGATTAATCCTTATGAGATACGAAAAATAAATCTAGAATTTAGATACAACAAAGGGCTTGATAAAGCTACAAAATTGAAAATAATTGGATTACCTGAAATGCACCAAGCCACCATATGTTTGTTTTTTATTGAACATTGAAGTATGAAGGATCATTAGTGGGACATTTGGAAAGAGCCCTGTAACGCTCTAGCTTCTTCTCTTCTCACACTCATCTAGCTTCAAAACAAAATGTAGAATGCCACCTATCTCTTTGAATGTGATATTGTAGAACTCTACCATTTTAGTTTGCAACAAAGTCAAGTCCATGAAGATATTGTTGTACTCATCATAAGTGACAGTAGTTCCTTGTGAGCTATAAATATCTTGAATATGAAATGGACATCCAATGAAGTCGATCTATTCATTATTGAGCTGGAGTCTTTCCCTCCAAACACTTGCAGCTGCTGGTAAAAGCTTGGACTTTATTCCCTTCTTCACAAACATGGAAGAGATAGATTGTTGAATAGCTGAGTAACCTCTTTTACTAACGCCAAGGGAATCCAATGTACCCTGTATTTGCTTGGCACGCACTACATTCTTTGAAATGAATCTGTCAATGACATCCCGTTGCAAAACCTTAATCTTTTTGTCATGCATTATATCCTTTGCAAGACCACTAGTTATCAATGGGTTTAACTGCTTTCCTACATAGGCCTTCGGGTCTATGTTTTCTTTGTTTGGATAGATAGAATCTCTACAAATAAAGCATAACTAACATAAGCAAAAACTTAGATTAGTTTAAATTAATTAAAAAATTTACAATGCTCACCTCAATGCTTGGATTCTTTTCTTAAGGCCGCCAGAGCCTACCTTCAACGTTTCAAGATTTCGTAGTTTCTTCTTTCGCACACGAGCACCTAATGTTGTCTCTTTGTTTTGTAATGTCCGTACCTTTGTTTGCAAGACCTGTGATTCTTGTGTGTGCTGCATTACAGTATTTTGTTCCTCATAACACAAGTTAGAAAGTATCAAAATCTCATTTGCTTGGTGCTTCACCATGTTTAGAGCTTTAAAGTAGCCAAGCAATCCATTCTCTCCATTACCTGCAAAAGTCAATAAGTTAGTGGTATTTGCAAATGCAGGGAAATCATTGGTCATGGGATTTAATGGATAGAGTGAGCCTTTTGTCCAAATATCTAAGTGTTTTGCTCCCTCTGCTCTGAATCTCTCTGTCATGATCGGTGTCACTTTGATGTTAGTTTTGCCTCCCTTACACAGTGGCGTATATTGGAGATCCAGTTCAATGTGTAGATGATAGAGGGGTCTTTTAAGGAGGACATTTGTGGGGGTGGAAGCGATGCATGCAACAGTGCAAGAAAGGGAGGATTTCTTTGAGGTTAGTGCACAAACAGTGAGAGAGTAAGGAGAGAGAAGGTTTGGAAGGATACGTCTTTTTTCCTTTAGTCATACATTCCACGTACAGGAAACTCTCTCCAATCCTATGACATTCATTAAATGCAACTAAAAACGATTTATTCTTCAATCATCACAATCGTTATGGCACTCTGGCAAGAATCTACTTGTAAGTACACTTTTTGAATGGTTATTCCAAGTTTACAATTTCTTTTACCACACCTATTTTCTAGAAAGAGAAAGTCAAAACTCTATTTTTCTTAGGAGGCCCTCCAAATGACCTCTGAAATTTCCTAATGAGTGGGTTTACAAGTTGAAACGCAAGCCAGATGGTGAGATTGATTGCTATAAGGCTTGAATTGTTGCAAAGGGTTATGCACAACAAAAAGGCATAGATTATGAAGAGACTTTCTACTATGCATTTTCTATTTCCATTGGCAGCTCATGTTGGTTGAGATTTACATCAATCAGACATTGTTACTGCTTTCTTGAATGGTGACATATTTGAGCAAGTTTATGTAATGCAGCCTCGTGGTTTTGTCAAGAGAGGACAAGTGTATGTAAAGCGTGAGGGTGATGTACTTCTCATTGTGGTTCTTTATGTAGATTATTTGTTGATCACTGGATCAACAAATGAGAGACATAGTGCTGAATTTAAGGCTGATTTGAATGCTACTTACAAGATGAAAGATTTGGGGCTGTGGCATCATTACTTGGGTATATAATTTAAGCACTGTGATGGTGGTATTGCCTTGTGTCAGAAAAGTTACATAGAGACATTGCTATGTAAGTTTGGACTTGAGGATTGCAAACCTATTGCCACTCCCACGAAAACATGTTTGAAATTGAGTCTTCATGATACTGGTGATCCTGCATATGTCACTCTTTACCAAAGTGTTGTTGGATGCCTCATTTATGTATGCAGCACAAGGCTGGATATTCAGTTTGCAGTCTCACAAGTCAACAGATTTATGCATAGTCGGGGGTCTAAGCACTAGCAGGCTGTCAAGAGAATTTTTTGTTACTTGAGTGGCACTTTACATCTTGGCTTGTTTTATCCCAAGGAGGGATCATTGCTGCTAGACTTACATGCTTTTTCAGACTCAGATTGGGCTGGTTGTTTTAACACGGGAGTGTCCACAAGTGGTTTTTGTTTCATGCTTGGCAGTTCATGTATATCATGGTTGAGCAAGAAGCAACCTATTGTGGCCACTTCTAGTTGTGAGGTTGAGTGCAGGGCAGTCTTCACAGCTACAGTTGAGTGTGTATGGCTCAAACGCCTCATGGTTGATTTGGGTGTTGGACTGGACACTGCCAACACTATCTACATTGATAGTCAGAGCGCATTGACATTTGCGAGGAACCCATTTTGTCATGCTTGCAGAAAGCACATTGAGGTGCATTACCACTATGTTCTGGAGAGGCTCTCAACAAGAGAGATCATCTTGGCCTATATGCCAACACAGGACAACCTTCCAGATCTTTTCACAAAGGCATTGTCTCATGAGAAGTTCGAAGCTTTCCGCAAAGCTTTGGGCTTACTCTCCTTTGTGGACTGATCATGTCCTTAGGGCATGGCACTTTCCTTTACTCATGTGCTAGCTCTCGTTCACCGCATCACTCCAGAGGGGATTTGTTACCGTATACATGTGGGACTGATGTGTGTGAACACACTTAGGACCGTTGGGGCATTTGTTCCCTCACTAGAAGGTTTTTTCCCCCGCGCATTGTATATACGCCCATCATTCTAGGGCTATCTATGTTTCCATTGCACACTAAGTAATACACTCTCTATTGTGTGTCTTGAGCTTCCTTTGTCTTCTCCAAGCTGTGTGTGTTTTCTTGCAACCTTAATTTTCACCAATGTTTTGGTCTTGACTAGTGTCAATCATAGAATTTGTCTAATTTTGATCTTTTTCCACAATCAAAATCTTTAAAAGAAAAACTCACTTAAAACCTTGAAAAAGATAAAGAAGTATTTTGAACAAGTTATGCACAATGTACACTACACAACCTGAGATGCACCTTGAGTTGCTTTGATAAATTTTGTTGATGGTGTGATTGCCCGTTCCTTATTCCGAGTAGCAAAGTCGAGAGTGTAGTCGTACTTACTAGGCTTTGATAGCTAAGTTGCTTGGTTAGCTTTGATCACAAGCCGCTCGTTGCATAAATACTATTGATGTTGTGACATGGGAAGCCTTCTTATTCTTATTCTTTTTCAAAAGAGAGAGAAAGCCCTTCGTGAAGGCTGCAACAATAAGGCATACTAATGGCGGACTCTCTTTAGGGGTAGAGCTCGAGAAGATAGCAGCGGTAGAGCAAGGGAGGGTACCAATCGCCAATTCTACGACGAGTTCAAGCAAGTTCATGGTGGGGTCGCTTCAGGAGCTCAGGCGTCAACAGTTGACTGTAGCAAGAATGAAAGAGAGAGAGTCCTTCTACAGCTAGTAACTGGTCACTATGACGAGACCAGCAAAAGAAAGAGTGTACAACTCTAGAATCGACATGCAACTCTCATAGCGGCTTTGAGTGTTGCTCTATAGCAGAGAATTGTACGGTCTATATAAGCGAGATTTGAAATGAGTATAATGAGAGAACGCTATGCTAATTAGCAAGCCCCCAACAGACACCTCTTGAGATCTCGTGTGGACAGCCGCCATTTGCATGGATAAAAATTCTTTTTTTTTTGACACCTGGCTTCTTTAATCTTTATCCATGCGTTTAGAGGCGGTTCTCACAGTCGTGACCCCTAGCTGACTATGGTGTGTATGCACCTAGCTATAGGATACTTCACAAATCTATTGTAGATTGTGCTATAAACAGACTTGTACATAGTCCACTTTCTTTCAGAGATTAAATTTCATTGTGTCAAAACTTTCATTGCGAGTGGACGTAGAGTCAAGCAATGGTCTCCACCATTCGTTATCCACCACTTTCATTAAGATTTCTCTTTTGTCATCGGCTGGATAAAATGATTCACAAAAGGTCTTTCCTTTTGTCTGAATGCACTCATCTCTTTGATACAATTAATTTGATGCTGAACACTGGAGTAGAAAATATTGACTAGTTGATAGAAATTGCTGGCCACCTCTGTATTTGATATCAAGTCTAAATTCCAATACTCTAAATCTAGCATGTCAATTCCTCACTAGGAGGTTTTTTCCCTCATGCATTGTATATCCATCCATCATTCCAGGGATAACTTATCTTTCCATTGAAAACTAAGTAATACTACTCTTTGTTGTGTGCCTTGAGCTTCTTCATCGTCTCTAAGCTGCGTGTTTCCCTGCAACCCTATTTCCAACAATTGATATCAGAGCAGGTTGCATTCTCACGGGCTTAGTGGCAAGCAGACTCCTTCTCACTTTCTTAGATTTTGATGAGCTTTGGTGAGCTTCAGCACGTCGATAAATACTTTATGGAAGCTCATTGAGCATATGCTGCTCAAAATTTTCATTTGCGCTCATTTCTGCCTCCATTTTCACTACAAGAAGTAATGCGATGTTGATGTAGATACAGAATGGGCTTTTAATGCAGGGTGTACTTCTGATCCTTCTATCCATGATGCATGTATGCTAGTTGTTGTAGGTTCTCATATGTGATGCTTTGATAGTGGTTCTACAAAACACATTACCTCTCATCGTGACTTGTTTACCTCTCTTGAGGATGTCCCTCATGGGAATACAGTCACTTGTGTCAAGAATGCCCTTTATCCGGTCAAGGGAGTTGGAAAATTTGTGTTGAATGTTGTGAATGGCAGTTATTTAACACTTGCTAATGCACTTTATGTACCTTGGATCAAGAAGAACCTTTTGTTTATATCCATGTTTGCTAGACTTGGTCTTGTTGTGAAATTTGTGGATGACAGATGTACAATCCATGATCTTAGTTTTGGCGATGAGATTATTGCATCTGGAATTTGGTGTTGTAGGCTATATAAGCTCGCTTCGTATGACAAAGTGGATAGAATTTTACAAATGCAATTGTGGCCCTTCAAATGCTTTTTGAGATGCAAAACTTTGGCAAGCACATTTTGGGTATCTGAATTTTGTGAGTTTTCTACGTTTGCAAAAAATTGATATGGTTGCTTCTTTGCTGCCTTTTGAAGCACTTGTGTTTGTGAAAGCTATTTTTTTAATAAGATGTAGCGTTCAATGTTTCCAAAGGATGGTTCAGTAAGGGCTACATGCAAGTTGCAACTTGTGCACAGTGATGTTTATGGGCCCATGCAAACTTTGTCCTTGGGAAATTATCTTTACTTTGTGACTTTTATTGATGATTACTTAGGCATGCATGTGTTTATCCGATTTAATTCAAGTCCAAAGTTTTTGTGTGCTTCAAGAAATTTTTGGATATGGCTAAAATTGTCTCTAAATGTACTATGTGCACCCTCTATTCAAATCGAGGGGGGGAGTATATGTCTCATGAGTTTAATACATCTTTGGCTAGTTGTGGGATAAAAAACCAATGTTTAGTGCCATATACATCTCAAAAAAATGGTCCTACTGAAAGGAAAAATAGGTCACTTACAAAGATGACACAATGTATGGTCGAGCGTCAAGATTTTCCACATTCATTTTAGCTTGTGGCCATCATGTGTGCTACTTATGTACTTAAGAAGTGTCTTACAAAAGCCTCGCAGTCTCTAGCTCCATATGAAGCATGGCATGATAGAAAGCAATATATTAACCACATAAGTGTTTGTGGTTGTTTGGCTAATGCTTTGGTGCTTATATCTAAATTTTAATGTGGCAAATGTACAACCTATGGGGGTTTCAAAAAATGCTACATGATGTACTTGATGTGCAAAAGGCTTAGAAAGAACAAACTAGAGGTACGCCAAAATGGTTGGTGGATACTTTGCAGGCTGGATGTACCTTTTTTTAGTCATCTTTGTATGGGTTGAAGCAACCTCCTCGTGCTTGGCTAACACTCATTTGGTTAAATGATGCTTTTGTAATAATCCAATAGAATGCACTTTGTATGTAAAGTGTGAGGATGATTTACTTCTTATTGATGTTCTATCTGTGGATGCTTTGCTTATTCATCGGTCCAAGTGAGACACATATTGTTGATTTTGAGGCTAAATTGAATGCTACTTTCAAGATGAAATATTTGGGGTTGTTGCATCATTACTTGGGCATACAGTTTAAGCAGTGTGATGGTGAGATTGCTTTGTGTTGGACACATTACATAGAGACATTGATATGTAAGTTTGGACTTGAGAAGTGCAAGCCTATTTCCACTCCCACAGATACGGGTTTAAAGTTGAGTTTTCATGATGCCGATGATCTTGACAATGTCACGCCTTATTTATGTATGCAATATGAGACATGATATTAAGTTTGTTGTCTCACAAGTTAACAAGTTTATGCATAGCCTAGGGTTGATGGATTGTCAAGAGTATCTTTCGCTACTTGAATGACACTTTACATCTTGGCTTGTTTTATCCCAAGGGGGATCATTGCTACCAGATTCTCATGTTTTTTTGGACTTCAATTGGGATTGTTGTTTTGACATGCGAGTGTTCACGGGTGGTTTTTGATTCATACTCGACAATTTGTGTGTATCATGGTTGAGCAAGAAGCAACCTACTATGGCCACTTCTAGTTGCGAGACTGAGTACATGGAAGTCTTCATAGCTACATTTGAGTGTGTATGGCTCAAATGGCTTATGGCTTATTTGGGTGTTGAATAGGACACTACGAATATTATCTATACTGACAGTCAGAGCACATTGGTAGTTTCTAGGAACCTAGTTTTCCATGCTTGCACAAAGCACATTGAGGTGTACTACTACTATGTCAGAGAGAGACTCTCAGTAGTAGAGATTATCTTGGCTTATGTGCCAACACAAGACATTGTCTCTTTTCACAAATCTTTGGGATTACTACCCTTTGTGGACTGATCATGTCCTCAGGGCATGGCACTTCCCTATACCCATGAGTCAGCTCTGGTTCACCGCATCACTCTTAGAGGGATTTTTCACCGTATACATGTGGTAGTAATGTGTGTGAACACACTTAGGACCACCAAGGCATTTTTTCCCTCACTAGGAGGTTTTTTCCCTGCTGCAATATTGTATAAACATTCATCATTCTAGGGCTATAATATTTCCATTTCACACTAAGTAATACTACTCTTTGTTGTGTGCCTTGAGCTTCTTCATTGTCTCCAAGTTGTGTGTGTTTCCTTGCAATCCTATTTCCAACCGGAACTATCAATAGATTTTATGAATGTCTCTCCCCTCGGACAAACCAATATAACATTGATCAATGGTCTTCTTTGAACATTACAACAACCATCACTGACAATTGTGCATCCTAAAAGTGACATATCCTCAAGAATTATTTTAAAAACATGCTCACATATGTCTAAGAGATTATTATGTATCATGTGGTAGAAAGGGGCTGAAAATGTTGAATCGTACTCACTGATATTTTTCCATGCATGTTTCCAATGATGGCACTTAGCAAAGACTAATGCACTCCTAGCGAAACAAATTGCTTTTGCATTTTGTGTCTCTTCTAGCATCTGCATTCAAAAGCGTCCGTGCAATGATCTTTGTCACATTTGCCCAAGCCCAACCTAGCTGTAACATCTAGAAGAAACACCGCTTGGTATTGTATCTCCTTGTGCATGTTGTTGTGTAGTGTTCGTTGGTGTCATCATAGGATTATCGTGATTGGTATTTAGCTCTTGCTGCTCTTGGTATGCATCCATAACAAATTTCTCTATTCGCTATCTCTCCACCCCCTTCTTGACAAACTCTTCTCTCAAACGCTTTGCAACTGTAGGTGCTTGAGGATGATCAAACTTTTGATAATTCTTTGTAAGGCTACCCAAAAAATGGTCCCTAGTACATGGAACCCCGCTTGATGTTGTGGTGAAGCATAATTTACATTGCCACTCCATATATCGACCGCATATGTTATGAGAAAACTCCTACTCTTTGTTGAGGGTGTTTTTTTTCTTTCCTGGCTATGTATGACTTGTGCCGATATTTTGGTCTATTGATTGCATTAAAAGCTGAAAAGATAAGAACTAGATATTTAGTTATAAAAACAATTCTCGATGTTTTAATATATATTAAACTAAAAACATCCTTAAGAAAGCAATCAAATCATACACATTGTGTGATTTGAAATTCACTCTCTATTTGATAATATGCATTAAAAAAAATTCAAAATTTTCAATGCAATTATACACCTGAGGATTACTTTTACACACTTTGCAATTTGTACACAATAAGGTACATTTAAAAGCATCGCATTGTCTATATGTAGTGGCTTAGGGTCTTTTTATTTGCTCAATTATTCTCACTTACAACATAAAATAATCAACTTAGACATTGGAACGATAATGATTATTTGCAAAACACAAACAAAAGTAATAATATGTACGATTTCAACCTCATGTACCAACAATCTTTTACAATACACAATGCACACCAACAATATTTCACAACACATAATGCACTCTCTATCTTACATTATGCATAAAACAAAACAATGAAATATTCAATTCTGTTACACACTTGAGGATTACTTTTACCCAATCAAGGATTGTCGCCTCCTATACATTTGATTGAATATATAAAAGTTATTTTCACCCTATTAAGGGTTGTAGCTCTCATATTGTGTAGTGAAAAACAATATACATCAATTAAAACCTATGATGGTATGAAATGCAAGACTTTAAGGATCTTTATATACCCAATACACAGTACAAGACATCCAACCCTTGACTAACGACTCATTTTTAAAAAAAAACTCATCTTCTAAAACCAACTTCAACTCCTTTATGGACCTTAAGAGATTCAATTTGTTTGGCATCGTATCTTTGCATTAAGTCAAGGATTTTGATTTTTTAAGAAGTGGTTATCATATTAAGAATCATGTTTAGCCCAGAAATAGGACCTGTGATTTTGTAACCTTAGGCCAGCTCATAAGGAGAAATAATTATGCTCGATGCTAGGATACACTCCCCAAGGATTTTCCTAGTCAAAATACTAAAGATGACAGAGAATTTTTATTTTTACTTTATACAAATTGGCTCGCCGATCTTTTTTATTTATTGGTGGGTCTGTCAAGCTACTTCAAAAGCTCAGTGGGTCCCTTAGTAAAATAAACAGGCCCGATGAAGTTAATGGCTCAAGTGGTTTTTGTAGGTTACCAAGAGGACTATGTTAATATTTAACATAGTTACAAGTATTTCATGTCTAATCACTGAACATTATTAACGTGTTCACGTGTTTGTGATCACGTTAAAGAAATCATTGATGCTCTCTAAAGCCGATCAAGAATTTCATATATCCTCAGTATGGGGAGCCTGTTCTTGACGGTATTCTTATTCAAAGGGTAGTAGTCAATGCGCATGTGCTATAACCCATCCTTCTTCTGCACTAAGAGTACATGTGAACAAAATAGTGATGACCTAGGATGAATCTACCCATTCTCTAAAAGCTCATTCATCTAACTCAAAAACCACTTTTACTAGGCTGCATTAACCCTATATAGTGGCCTATTTGGTAGACAAGAACTTGGCACAATATCTAGCTATGATCGTCAAGTCTCTCAAGAGGTAACTCTCCTAGCAAAGAGTTCAAAAATCATCACTAAAACCACTTTAAACGGTTTTCATATCTTTATCTAAAGCACATAAATTAGATACAATTTCATATACTTGTTTTATAAATATCAAGTAGGTAAAAATATGATTCTTTAGTACATATGAAATAGTGAAACCACAAACAATTGGAATAGACCTGCCTTTAAGATGTACATCAAGGATATGAGTTTTCCCGCTATGTAAAGGTTACAAGGTTTGTTGTAAGTATCCACCTTAGCATGCAACCTGTAACACCATGTGATACCCAATATTATATTATAGCCCTCGAGTGGCATAGTATGAAACTCTTCCACATCCACATAAACTTGAATGTGCAGCTCAAGCTTCTCCAAAATGGGAGTAACAAGATCTAAATTTCATGTGCACATCTAAACTTATATGCATGTGGACAAGCCATCTCGTATTTCTAGGGTTTAACATATCCTAGAAAGTCTTATCGCATCCTTGTGAGCCTATATGCATGGTGTGCATATCTAGACATTTTGACTAGTTTCATATCCTCTGAATACACAAAACACAGACAGTGTCTGCTAGGTGTAGGCATTAGGAAGGAACTCTACTAGGTGTAGGAAATCCTTTGGGTTACAAGGGCAGTTTAGCGTGGTAAGTAATAAGTTACCTGCAAGAGGAAACTCTAAAGGGAATACCAAAGGAAGTCCCACAGTACCTGGGCCTCTTAAAAGATAGGTACTTGGTCGCTGTCACACACGTAACTAGTTAGCGAGATGGGTCTCTCAAGGGCATTGCCCTAAGAGTGTAGATAATTTTGGCCTCTTGGGGAAGCAAAGCCTCACGTAGTCAAGAGGAAACTAGTGACAAAAGCATCTACCCTTGGAGCCTAGGTGCATAGTCTCGGTCGTTCTTCTTCTGCACTTTTTTGGTGTATGAGGGGAACGGCCGAGAGTGCCCAACCCGACTTCTAAAACAATACAAAAAACATTAGGGAGTGTTTTCATAGTCTAGCATCATTATTCCAGCTTAGGTATTTACTTGCATGTGAAGCACCTCTTATAAGCAAGTTATTAACTTATTTATACGTAGCTAGCATAGAAATTGTGGGTTTTTAGTAGCATCGCCCGACTCAATTTAAATTCCATTTTATAAGTGACCTTAGGGGTCACTCCTCAAGAAGAAATTACTATTTGTAGCACCCTACGGGAAGCTAGCCCCTAAAAACGAGCTCAGCACCACAACCCACTAGTGTTTTCAATATCAATGTTTTTCTTCGACATCCCTAACACTTCGAGATTCTCTCCACAAGAGCATATTAGCGAGAATTTTTAGCATTTTGTCCTCAGGAGCCATCGATCATAGATTTTAGCCATAACCTCTTTGTCATTTTGTAGATCCAAGTCAAGCAAGCCCAACATTTTGGTTTTCAACGCATTTTCATCGTCGTCATCAATACCCTTGACATTGGTCATCACCTTGTTGCGGGTTGCAGATCCCATCAGTCTCACTAGAGTTTCTACATTTCAACCATTAGACTTACAAATCCAAGCACCTACATCAAGATACATCAGCACCTCCGTATCTAGGACCATTGTGTCAACACTTGTGGAGTCTAAAGAAAATACCTCTCTAGAAGTAGAGAGGGGGGCCCTTGGAGGGGGTTTGGGACCCCATTTGATGTTAGTCTTATTCTCTCTCTATCACCCACAAACCTTCACTCACAATATTTCCTCTCTCTCTAGTAAATTTCCCAATAATCTCTGTTATGAAAGTAAAAGGAACTTTGAAAATGCATTGAGCACTCATCTTGTGCATTCACCACAATCACTTCCATTGAACATTATGTTGGTATCAAAGCTCTTTGGTAGTGATCAATATCATCAATAGATAAAAGACCCTAAAGAATCTCTCTCAATGTATTTTCTCAAAGAAGGTTATGGTTGTGCTCTAGACTTATTAGTCACTCCCACCCTTAGTCCATCATGCTCCCATCTTCATCACTCTATCTTAAAGGCCGTTAGGCCATAAAGAAACAATTTTTTTTTCTTGGCATGTTTGAGATTGTGTAACCCTAGGCCACTTGGTCTTGTTGATCATTCTAATTTGTGTTTTTGGAAGAGTGACAAATTTCTCATAAAGAAAGGGCTTGTCTAGTCTCCTCTCATCTCTATTTTACACTCATCTAAAGAAGACCTTGCACATTGTGGTTGGTCAATCGATTTGGGGTGGGAAAAGAAACATTGGTGTGTGCACAAGGCCGCCAAGGGGTGCTTACAAAGTACCAAGAATCCCAAGTACAAGTACCCCAAGGGCCACGAACACCAAGTACCCCAAGAACCAAGAACCACAAGAATCTAAGTATCCCACGTACTCAATGCATGGTCGTCACCAGAACCAGGATGGATAGGTTGCATGATGGTGATGAGAGTGAAATTGGAGAAGAACAATTCCCTACAAAAAATTCCATGGAGGCTTTGGTAAAGTCTATGATGGAGTTGATGCTACAATAAGATGCTCATCAGGCCGTTGTAAAAAGGGAACGTGAAGTTGTTGAAGAATGGAGGGTAGCTATGGAGCTAGAGTGTGTGTAGGCACACAAAGCTCAATGCATACCAATTGAAGAAAAGAGGACATCTATGGAGCTAGAGCATGAGTCACTGCGAGACGAACACATGCAAGACTTGGGTCCTGCATGTGCTCTCCTCAAAGCAATTTCTACTCAAGGAATCTGGTGAATCATCACATAAGCCAAGTAGAGGCAACCACTCCCGCAATGTTGACACATAAAAGCTAACTTTCAGTAAGTATGACGGTAAGATGGATACTTATGTGATTTGTTCTTGGTCACATCAAGTACACTATATCGGTAATAGGACACTTTTATGTCCTAGGAGGCTTTGTGTCCTCTTAACAACTTCCTAGAATTATTGCCTGAGATATTAAGGAGGTCCTAAAGTGTTATTATCCACAAACCTAGCTTATGGACTAAAAAAAACTTGAAATATTTTTTGAGCCACTAATTCCACCTTCATAGTTGAGTTTGAATACCATTTTAAAACATACATCAAGCCAAAAATGTGTATTGTTTTTTATCAGTTCGCATTAAATCACCCCAAAACACAGATTGATGACCTTTAAAGTGCTACATAGATAGCATAGGTAGATCTAAACGTTTTCTTATGCTTCTGGAAAATCGGAAGCTATGGCCCATTCATAGAAAACCTATGCTGATTTGGTAGTAGAATTCACATATTTTGATGAATATTTTGGAATTGTTCTTGTAATCAAAAGGAAATTTAGTGTCTATGGTGTTTTCATTATGTAACTCTTCTTCCTTAATTTTTGGGACACCTTATATCCTAAATATAAAACAACACAAAGGCAAGAGGTGATGTTCGCTAAATCAGTCAACAAACATAGTACATTTAAAGTTTAAGTTCAAATATAAGAGTGCAATTCCACTTTCTTTCCAATTTGATAGTTTTATATGCCATACGGGAGGCCAGGCACACAATAGAGAGTGTATTTTTGAGTGCACAATGTAAAGATAAGTTAGCCCTAGAATGATGGGCGTATGTACAATGCATAGGGGAGAAAAACCTCCTAGTGAGGGAAAAAATGCCTTGGCAGTCCTAAGTGTGTTCACACACATCTCTACCACATATATATGGTAACAAAAACCCCCTAGGAGTGATGCGATGAACAAGAGCTGGCACAAAGTTTATAGGGGAGTGCCATGCCCTCAGGACATGATAAAACCATAAAGGAGAGTAAGGTCAAAGCTTTGCAAAAAGCTTCAAACTTCTCACAAAACAATCCCTTTGTAAAAAAATTTGCAAGGTTGTCTTACATCAGCACATAAGCCAAGCTGATCTCTCCTACTGAGAGTGTCTCTTGACATAGTGATAATGCACCTAAATGTGCTTTATGCAAAAATGAATAAACTGGATTCCTTGCAACTTCTAAGTACAAAAGATAGTTGTGTGTCTTTGCGATGTGCAATGTGTATTGAGTCCTTGGTTCTTTTGCACTTGTCCAAGTCAAGTATTCCACATGGGTTTTGCTATTTTTGAGAGCCTCAAAGGTAATGATCGACCTTCTCGTATGCATGCAAGCATGAGGTTGTATGTTGATTCACCAAAGGTGAAGTATCTTTTAGAGCATCCATTGTGAATGGATGAGAGCCTTTAAACTCATATTCCATCTCCTCTACTCTATTCCGTCCTCGTCTCATGAACCTCCTTGTACGAGACAAAGCGAGCATGCTTGCCCACCAAGAAGTCCCAAGATATTACTTGAGCTTGCTAATCATTCAAGTCTAGAAGACCCATTGATGGCATGCATGCATGTTGGAATGCATCCATGTGTAGCCTCCCAATTGATGTCCATGTTTATGCACGTGTGCAAATATGTGCATAGACATGAAGAGGAGAGAGTGGCTAAATGGAAAGGGGGGGGGGGAAGAGAGAGAGAGTTTTACAAAGGATTTGCAATCAATTCGGCATGCAAAGAGCTTCTTTTTTCCATCATCGACTAGCTTGGTCTCATGGTAGTGTGAGCCTGCTGTAACAGTCTTGTTAGCCCATCAGATGGCACTGGCTTAAGAGTGCTCCCCCATAGACCCTTCAATAGAGAGGGCCCTTTAAAATGTAGATGGACCCTTTTAAAAAGTTCAGTGCCCCATATCAACATCTATTTCCAAATTTCCCATGTTGAAAAATTCACAATGTGCAAAAAAATAGAGAGGGAACTTACGATCATAGGTCAAAAGCTTAAATAACCTGGAATACCAAGTCAGAGAGGGCCCTTTTAAATCTAGAGGGTGGTCCCGGTACCCCCTAGACTAAAGGGCGTTTTAGATCATGGCCCTCATTTAATGAACCTCTAAGAAATCTTGAAGGGTCAATGGGACAAACCATTTATCTCTAAAGGGCCCTCTAAAAGGACCTTTAGAGGGCCTATTGGGGGGGGGGGGGGGGGGGGGGGGGGGGGGGCTATAATAAGACTTCTACCCTGGACACCTACCTTTGGACGTGCGCCATCCGATGGACCAAATCTCATCCCAAGTTCTGCGTTGTTGATCCCATCACTCCATTGCATCTATTGCGAGACCATTTAGGCTGGTTAAAGATCACTTGTGGGCACGCTTAGGCGAACTCCAGGCAGCGAGCCGTTATTCGGCTTTCAAAAAAGTACAACCCCCAAGAGGATGGAAACTAAAACTCTCCAACCCAATTTTGGGTAGGGATAAAGCTCGCATCACGACAAGAGCAAAAGGCAAGTCAAACCAATTATAAGATGCATATAATGCGGACCTGTTTGTTTGATACTCACTTTAAATTTGGGTAGCCAGGTGCGCCTGTCCATCCCAAAAAGACGATTGGTGCCTGCCCATTTCTCTATAAGTAGCCTTAGTCCCAAGGGTGTGTGTTTGTGTGTGTATGTGCGTGCGTGCGTGTGTGTGTGTGTGTGTGTGTGTGTGTGTGTGTGTGTGTGTGTGTGTGTGTGTGTGTGTGTGTGTGTGTGTGTGTGTGTGTGTGTGTGTGTGTGTGTGTGTGAGAGAGAGAGAGAGAGAGAATAAAAAGAGGAGTCTGAAATAACCTTTCTGTCACCCAAGTGTGGTAGTTGATTATCCTAGTTTCCTCTTGAATACTCATTGTTGATGTCTCTTGGCATTATTTCTCAAAGTTCAAACTTCTCGTATGCTTCTTGTTCTTCTAAATGCCTTCACCTGTGCTTGTAGAATGTTCTTACGCATGTTATCAGAGATACCAATCATTGGCAACAAAGAAGAAAAATCTTTGCAATGTAGCTTGAAGGTGTAGCTTCCACGTCAAAATGAAGAATGTTCATACGCTCATTATCAAAGATACCAATCTTTGCAACACTATATGAACTTGAACTTATATTGCTGCAACCAGGATATCCAAATGAAGATTGGGAGAAACGAGCTCCAAAGGAATGCTATGGACAAACACTTTCTTTGTTAGTAACATGGACACCCCTTTTTGGTCTATCTGCCCCACTGTCCTCTTGTTCTACTCATTCCACCATTGTTACCTTATTTTAACCTCTCTTGTGCAATCAAAATTCCTCTCTAAGCCCTCACTCATTGCCCATCTGAGTCCAGTGTTGAAAATTGCAATCCTTCTGACCCTTCCTTAGGGGTCTAACCCTACAATACCTAGTACTTTTGTGATAGGCCTTCCTGGCAAAGAGCAAGTTGGTGAGAGACCCCTTCCAAGTGTACATGTCTTTGAAAATAAGCCTTCACTAGGAAGGGAAAATTTGTAAAATTCCTTTTAAAGGAGAATTTTGCAAAATGTGAAATTACAAGATTATACGGTTAGAACCCGAGCTTAATATTCAAGATTCTTCGGTTAAAATCAGAGCTTAATATTCCTAAGGTGGTACAATATAAGGTTATATTTATTAAAATTTTAGTCCTACCTCCCAAGTTAAAGAAGAGATAACACATCTAATATATTATTTATTACAAAGACCCTCAAAAAATCAAAATATGGCCTCGAGAGTCACAACTTGCTTGTTGTGCTTTGTTCTATGAATGTAGGCAATGTTCAATGTGAAGTTTGAGGCAAATGCTCATGTGATGCTTGTTCGCATACATCTTGATTCCACAATCCAACGGCTTGTATGCTCCTTGAGAGACCCAGGGGATTGACATAAGAGATCCTCCTCCCTACCACACTATATATAGACTCTTTGACTCGTAGCCATAGCCCAATTTAAGATCCCCAATCCACATTTAAGCATTCCAGGCAGTTGGCCTAGGTCCATGACTGCCTAGGTTGGCCCTTGGATTTACACTACTCCCCCCTTGGATAAGTGTTTTCATTCTCGAAAACAAAAGTAGGAAATTTCTTCTTAAGAACATTAATATTTTCCCACGTGGCACCTTCTTCAAGTCCTCGATCTTTCCACTTGACTAAAGCTTGACGACACACATGATGACAAGTACGTAAATCATGATAGTTTAAGATTTGTTGAAGCTTATGCGGTTGGTCTGGAGGCTGACATCAACCAAAGTCTATTGATCAATGAAATCATTGTCCCCATGCAAGCATTTACCTAAACAAACTATGTGAAATACTAGATGAATACGAGAGTCTGTAGGTTACAAGAGTGTCTAGGCCCGATCACCAATTCACTTCATTATCTTGAAAGGCCCACAATTTCTTAGAGATACTTTATTTTGCTGGCCCAATTTTCAGACTTTTTTAATGCTCTAGCACACACAAAAATACCTCTTTGCCTTCTGTGAAGGTAATTTGTCGACGTTTCTCATCAGCGTAATTTTTATACCGATCATGTGCTTGTCGAACATTTTGACGAGCTAGTTTCAGTATATCTATATGGTCTTAGAGAAAATCCTTAACCTGTTGAAACTTTCTAGTAGCCAATGCCACCGTAGCTGGTAACCAAGGTTGCAAACCATTTATAAGCATGAACTAAGTTGCACTATACGTTATACGGTGTACGTATAATACGCTTTAAAGGGCATATTATATGACACCTATCTTTATTTGACTGTATTATACGGTGCCACATCAGTAAAAACACCGTTTCGTATAATTTCTTAGAAATTCAATCGAAATATATTTCGATCAAAATATAATCCTTTATATACGTGAAAACCGATTGTTTTCCTCATTCTATTTGAGCTCTCTTCTTATCTTGTCAAAAGAGTGCTTCAAGATCATCTTTAGGTGAGCTTTAAAATATTATATAAATATAAAAAATTATTTATAAATTTAATAATCAATTATCAATTTAAGAAAAAAGTTAGAGCGTAGGGTAAAAAGTCAAATTAGTTAAATCTAGATTTAAGTTTCTTTTTTAGGTATGGAGTTTTGAGTTCAAAATTTGCATGCTTTGTGTGGAGTATATCTCACACTCGAAGGTAAATTAAGTAGAGTAGTTAGTGCTTGCTTGCCTTGTTTAGAGGAAACTCACACTTGGAAGTGATTTATGATATTTAAAGTTAGCAGGTACTTGCTTTGTGTCAAACTATGTTCACACCTAGAAGTAACTTAAGTTAGATAGTTAAAGTTAGTAGTTACTTGCTTTGTGTTGAACTATGTTCACACCTGGAAGTAACTTAGGTTCGATTTATCTAATGGTTGCCTATCATGTGTGGAGTAATACTTACATTGGAGGCAATTTAGATAGACTAAATAATAGTCTCTTGCTTTGTGTAGAGGTTGTCTCACACCAGGAAGAGATTTAGATAAGTAGTGGATTATGACTGCCTACTGTGTGTAGAGTTACACTCACACTTGGAGGTAATTTAGGTAGGATATTTAAAGATATCTTGCTTTCTGTAGAGTTTACTCACACTTGAAAGTTATTGAGATAGATTGATTTTTTAATCATGATTCAAGTATAGAGTGAAAGCTCACACTTGAAAAAAAAAATTGGTATTTAGAATTTAAAGAGGTTGAAAATCTATATTTAACTATAGCGAATGTGAATGTTATGGGAGTTCAATTTTAGATGTGTATTTAGTGAATAGTGTTGTTTGAGTTTGCAAATCTTAAGAGTGTTAGCGGGTCGCCGCAACAGACGTCTGCAGCATAGCTTTCTGGCACTAACATAATGTCAATACTGAGGGAAAGTGACTCGGATGGGGCACGGAGACTCTATGAGATCGTCAATCTCACGAAGTGAACCTTAACAAGTAAACACACTAGCTCAACAAGAAAACCAACACTCAATGATCAGGGAAATCTGCCTATGTCCTTTCTCACAGCTCTAGGTCATCACGCCATTTTGGCACTCGAACGGACTCGAAATGCAATGAAACTTTAGGAGGAGGTCTAGGACACCTAGGGGCACTATCCTAGCAAGTCTAGTTGCAATCCAACAAGGTACCAAAATCACGATCCATCATGAAAAAGGTCCTAAAAACTGCAACAGAACATGCCAGAAATGTCGTCCTATGGTTTAAGAACACTCTCCTATGGTCAAAACGACTATAAACAACAATTTAAGCACTTAAATCTGCAAGTACAGCTCACAGACGTGCAATCGTGAACCACAGCAAAACTGACAATGCTTACACTAGAATGATGGAGCAAAGAAAGAGGAACACAATGCAAGTTTCGGAATTGAAACTCATTACCCATTCATTAGTTGCGTCGATTACAAATTGGAGCAGCTCGTAGCTTGAGCGTACGTACAGCAGAGCTCTTTTTTCTTCTAAAAATAAGCCTCCTTTCACATTTAGGTTATTGACCTTTATACCTAGGGCATTCTAAATGGCTAGTGGCCGGCTCACACGGACCTTTATAATTATCATGACATCATTACAACTCAGGGAATTGACCCACTACTCTCGAATCAGGATTTACCAGAGTATTTACTACACTAGCTCGGAAAACTAATAGAGTACAAATGTGGTGTTCGACTACGTGTCCGACCAGTTGTGTGCCCGTTTGATCTATCCTCAAACAAAGAGGATGGTGAAAGGATATGAGTGGAGCTACGTAGAGGACCTAGTCATCGGAAAATCTGCATCAAAGTTGAGGTGTAAGTCCTACGACCATCATTTTAGCAAAAATGCACACAGGATAAAAGAACATGTGTTCAAAATTCTTGGAAACGTGGCAGCTTGCAAAACCCGTCTAGAGGTATTGAAGAAAAATTTCCTGATTGGGCGCCCAAGACAAAGAGTGTACATCTTGAGGGGGAAAAAAGAGTGTCCCAAAATGATGGCTCCATCTACGGCTACGGACGTGGAGATGATACTCAAGAATGATCAAAACCCTCCCTCGGATCCTACTTATAATCAAGGAGGGTATCATGCATCGTTTGTTGGGGCTTGTAGCTATAATCCCACGGCAAGCTCTACTAACATAAGCTGGAGTGAAGCATGGACTAGAAGAGAACCTGCACCAAGTGGTTCTACTTTACATCAGGCATTTGATAATTTATAAACAATGGCTGCTTGAACTCCATCTTAGGTGGATACAAGCATTTATTTCCTGTGGAATTCCTTTTAACTTTATTTGAAATTCTATCTTCAAAGATGCTTTGATGAGCACAACAAAGACGGGCTCTGTGGTACCTAATTATAATAAGATGCGTACATAACATCTATATAAAGTGAAAGCTACATCAAAGAATATTTTAAAGCGCATAACTCTTGATTATGTGCCACAGTATGGATGCACAATCGCTCTAAATGGTTGGACAAATTGTCATAAGAAACCATTGATTAATGTGATGTTAAATCGTCCAAGAGGATCTATCTTTCTTGAAGTGGTTGACACATCCCTGAAAGAGAAAACTAGTGGATATCTTGCTAGTGTATATGATTTTAGATTAGAAGAGCACGGGGGCCTAAAAATGTGACAACCATTGTCACAAATAATGCATCTAAACACAAAGTAGCTGGAAAAGAAATTGAAGCAAAGTATCCAGAGATTACATGGGTTCCATGTGATGCCCACACTTTGAATCTGCTCTTGAAGGACTTTGGAAAAGTTCCTTCTATTAAGCAAACTCTTCTAGATGAAAACCACTTGATGAAGTTTATAAGAGAGCATTCATTTTCTTATGTTTTGTTTAGAACGAATTTCACAACAAAAAATTTATAGATTTTTTGTGTGACTTGTTCTACGACAACATATTACGTTCTTTCTACACTACAGCAGGTCAAAGCAATCCTTGTTGAAATAGTGGTAGATAGAAGATGGGGCATTTGTCTTTATAAATATCCCAAGTATGACCGTGCTGCTTCCAAATGCTACCAGCTTGT
Organism: Adiantum capillus-veneris; assembly: GCF_014529385.1. Classification (NCBI taxonomy): domain Eukaryota; kingdom Viridiplantae; phylum Streptophyta; class Polypodiopsida; order Polypodiales; family Pteridaceae; genus Adiantum; species Adiantum capillus-veneris. The sequence goes on along the minus strand of NC_140932.1, from coordinate 99,359,732 downwards.
AAACTCCCCCGTTTTTTGGAGAAATATAGATAAAATTGTTACTGCCATAGAGCCCTTCATTCACGTAATATGATTAGTGGACAAAGAAGACTCTATATTTGAACGATTGTACTAGTACATGCATGAAGCCTCTTGCAAGTTAAAATACTGTACATCTTATGCAGGAAAGGAGAAAGCCATGATGATGTCGTTTTCCAAAAGATGATAGGAGCAGCTGCATACTCCTTTACATGGAGCAGGATTTGTCTTAGATCCCAAGTTCCAGATGCACGATCAATCTTCAAATAATGAAGTGATCAATGATTTCAAGAAAGTGTGTGTCTAACTATTAGGCAATGTGGATGGATAGGTGGCATACACACAAAAGACGGCATGTACTAGCAGAGAATGAATATTTGGGGATCATTGGCATATAGATGCTATCAAGACAATGAGCGCACCAGTTTGGTGGGAGGAGTATGGTGGAGAAAAAGTGGAACTTCACCATGTGGCTCTGAGAGTATTGTTTGTTTCCACCTCAAGTGGTGGCTATGAAAGAAAATTGCCTTCATTTGCTTGTGGGCATACTAAAAAATAAAATCGATTAAGTCCAAAAGGAGTTGTGGTCTTAGTGTATGTATTTTGTAACATGTGATTTATGCATAAGCTATCAAAGTTAGCCACACATGCTACTGAAGAAAGATTCAGACACTTTCAAACACAGGAAGCAATTGCAAATGAGCTCAACTTTGATGATGATATGGAATGGAATTTGAAAGACATTGATCTAGAATGTTCAGATGTCGAAGAAATTGATGACATGGTGCTTGTGATTGAGAGGATGGATGAGCTATAAAGTTTGTATTATATTCACAATTAGTTTTGTAATGCAAAATCTATGTGGAGTTTGCTTCAAAATATCTCTCTCTCTCTCTCTCTCTCTCTCTCTCTCTCTCTCTCTCACACACACACACACACACACACACATTGTCTCTCTCTTTCCCTCTTCTTTCTATCATTGTTGGAGAGAGAGAAAGAAGAGGGAGAGTGTCAGGACACCAGCAAGGCCAGATAGACAAGGGCAGGGCGGGGCTAGGCAGTGTGGAAAGGGAGTCCAACTAGGGCAAAGGGCCAGGGGCTATGCTATATAGTGGGTGGTTGGGTGGTGGACTCCTAGGTTCTAGTTCCCCTTGTCTTACATTGGTATCAAGAGCAAGGTTCTTTTTTTGGGAAAGGCACAGCCGTGGAGGAGGGGAGCCACACAATTGTGCATGCTTTTGTGCATGTTGGGGTCAAGGGGCATGGAGCATCCCTCGTGTGAGGAGGACGACAAGGCAAGCACGCCGTGGGCAACCCCCCTTGCACAGAGGAGCCGCTGCCGGATCCTCTCAAGGAGAGTACCTGCGACGCTACGACAGGTGATGACACTTACGAATTACTCAATATTCAAGAATTTCGTGTACTTCAGACACGCATGACAGTCATGGATGAAAATTTTAAAGCTTTAAATGAAAATGCTACTAAACTATTCACATTAGTTATTCAATTAATGCAACATCAGTTCAAGAGTCCTGTTGACACGCACATGCATGAGCACATTCCTACACAAGGGCAAGGCACTTCTAATCTAGGGCAAGGCCCAAATGCTGATACGTTGCATACTCTCAATGCAAAAGAGGTGGATGAATTGTTGAAAAACACCAAACCACCGATTTTTAAGGGAGAAGACCGAGTCCGCAATAAGGATGCAGTGAATATCTTTCTCAGCAAGTGGGATGGAATTCACGCCTTACGGCGTACTCCGGGCGCAGTCAGAGCCCTACAAATGAGCTTAACTCTGGAAGGCAAGGCCTACAAATGGTGGATGTCTCTCAAGGAGAAGAACATCATACCACAGAGTTGGGCAGCTTTTGAAGCAATGTTTAGCAAAGAGTTTTTGCCTACAAACAAGGCCGATCGTAATTGGACGACTTGGGACACATGTTCCATGCGCTAATACCCATCACTACTTGAATATATCTCTCACTATCGGGATTTTATCTGCAAGTTGGAAGGATTAGATACCTTTCACGAAGTACGGGGGTTCATGCGAGGTTTGACACCCGCACTTAAGAAGTATGTCAAGACCCAAGACCCTAAAACACTTGAGGAAGCCATAGTGAAAGCACATATTCATGATGATCCAGCTGAAAAGAAAACACATAATAGTCACGTGCGTGCTAATACACATGGGAATACACGCACTCAGTATGGACACAATAAAAGAAAATTTATAGTTGCCAATTCGGATGCATCTAAAAAACCCAAGGGATCCAGGGGTCCTCTCTCTCCTGAGAACTTTGATAAAGCCAAGAAAGAAAAATTATGTTTTCAATGTTTAGGAAGAGGCCATGGCAAAAAGGATTGTCCCAAGGGGAAATCTGATGCTCAGGGGAAGGAGAAAGCAGTGCACATGGTGCAACTGCTGCCTTTTGAATCTTCCTCACGATTCTCTACAATGGAAGTAACACATATGGAGGTGGTGCATGAATGTTGTCTCACAGATTCATGCGGCATAATTGAGTACGTATGCACGGATATCTGCAAGGGCACAAGGTGCACATCTTGGTATATGACGGTGCTACTCACAATTTCATCAATTACGGATTGGTGAAAAAACTCAAATTGCCTCAAACTCTGAGTACCCACCGCTACAAGGTAGCAATGATGAATGGACATGATACTGAAATCTGGGACACTCAATGCCGAGCTGTTCCATTGGAAGTACAAGGGTATTCCACATGGTTGGTTTTTCAAGTTATGAACATGGAAAGGGCTGATGTGGTTCTTGGTAGGGAGTGATTGCATAGCATTAGAAAATTTCGGAGGTCATTTGGAGGGCCTTGTAAGAAATTGTATTTCTCTCTCTAGAAACTTTTTTTAAAATGCATTTGCACCTTGTGAGTACGTCCAAAAGGACAACCAGTCACTCTAAAAAGTAGATTTATATTCCCAATCGCCCTTGAAAACGGTCACTTTTTTATTTAATGCGAGCGTCTTTTTCAGGAGGCAGGTGCTGCGCATTCAATGCAGCTTACGTCATCACTGGAACTTGAAAAGTCACAAACTGTCAAATAGTGATATATTTTGAGGCTTTTGGCACCACCAATGCGTTCGGAACGCCAAAATACCCTGAAAACGAATGTCTACTTGTCTCATTCTGACATCCGGAGAGGCAAAAAATGTCAAAAAACCCCCAAAAAATGGGCTTTTTACTTAAGGCGCGCGAGGAGGCATTCTAAAATTCTAGAATGCCCCCCTACGCGCTGTTAGTACAAAGCTTCTTTTAGTGGTTTTTGGACACTTATCTTTCAAGAAAGCCCCTTTTTAGAGGTTTTTTGACATTTTCCTCTCAAAAAGCTCCCTAAAAAGAGGAAAAAAGGGGCTTTTTACTAACGGCGCGCGAGGAGGCATTCCAAAATTTTGGAATGCCTCCTCGCGCGCCGTTAGTAAAATGTTCTTTTAAGGGTTTTTGATATTTTTTGCCTCTTTGGATGTTGGAGCGAGGCAATTGGACATTCATTTCTACGATATTTGGGCGTTCCGGACGCATTGACAGTATCAAAAGTTTCAAAATCTTCCACCACTTGATAGTTTTGTGACTTTTTGAGTTCTAGTGATGACGTAAGCCATATCAAATGCACCGCATCTACCTTCTGAAAAAGGTGCTCGCATTAAATGAAAGAGAGTGATCGTCTTCAAGGACCACTAGATTATTAAATGAGGAGAGGGACACCTTTTATATTTTTGTTAATATCAATCCATTTTTCTACGTAACGTAGGCTCTTCTCTCATTGGAGGAGCTTATTTTCCTCTCTCTTCCAAAAGGCCCTCCCAAAGACCTCCGAAATCTTCTAATGGCCTAGGACCATCACTGAAGCGTAGCTATGAGCACAACGCTTGATGTTTGAATCCCATGAGCAATGATGAATGGACATGATACTGAAATCTGGGACACTCAATGCCGAGCTGTTCCATTGGAAGTACAAGGGTATTCCACATGGTTGGTTTTTCAGGTTATGAACATGGAAAGGGCTGATGTGATTCTTGGTAGGGAGTAATTGCATAGCCTAGGACCATCACTGAAGCGTAGCTATGAGCACAACAGCTTGATGTTTGAATCCCATGATGGCGCACATGCGTTGTTGTTAGGAGAAAAAGATATACCTTCATCAACAATGATTTATAGCGTTGAGCTTATGCAGCTTGTTTCTGATAATGAAATAGATTAGGTTTTCTTGTGTTACTCACTGTCTCATTTTCTTTCTAATATTGAGTCTGCTAAACATTCCTCAAGGCTGCATGCTTCTCTCTACCCTGTTCCACCAATTGCTAATTTTAAACAAGCAAACGTTGCTAGTCAATTACAAAAATTATTAAAGGAATTTCAAGATGTATTTCCTAATGATTTGCCATCAAGATTACCGCTGACACAATCCGTGCAACATAGCATTGGCGTGGCTGCAGGCTGTAAACCTGTTAGTAAACCACCTTACCGTATGAGTTATTCAGAAGTTGTTGAGGTGGAACGTCAGCTTGCTGACTACCTTAGCAGAGGGTTTATACAACCCAGTTCTTCACCATGGGCTTCGCCTATCCTATTAGTGAAGAAAAAAGACGGCAGTATGCGCCTGTGCGTAGACTACCGTGGCTTAAATGCGGTTACAATCAAGAACAAATACCTGTTGCCCAGAGTAGATGAGTTGTTTGACAAGCTCACTCATGCTCGCATTTTTACGAAAATAGACTTGCGGTGAGGATATCACCAAGTCCGTATTTGACTTGCCGATATACGCAAAACTGCACTCCAAAGACGGTTTGGACACTATGAGTTCTTGGTGATGCCCTTTGGGATAACCAATGCACCCACAACATTCATGACACTTATGGATAGTGTCTTGAAGCCATATTTGGGCAAATTTGTCATTGTTTTCCTTGTTGACATCCTAGTCTATAGTGATTTTGAAGAAGAACACTTACAACATCTCAGGCAGGTGTTTGAGTTGTTACGCACAAACAAATTATATGCCAAGGAATCTAAATGTGATTTTCTAAAAAGACGAAATTCACTAGTTAGGACATGTTATTTCAGTGAACGGGCTACCTGTGGATCAATCCAAAGTGGATATCATCCAAAAATGGCCTTCTCCTAAAAATCTGGAAGAATTACAGATTTTTTTGGGATTTGTATGTTTTTACTGAAGGTTCGTTAAAAACTATGCTCAAATTGATGTTCCCATGACGGATCGACTAAAAGGCAAAGGTAAAGCTTTTCAGTGGGGATCCGCTCAACAACACAGTTTCGATACCCTCAAGGATGCATTAGCTACAGGTCCTATACTGGCTATTTTGCAGATCCTTTGAAACCATTCATTTTGGAAACGGATGCCAGTGACCGTGCTATTGGAGCAGTCCTCTTACAAGACGTATGGCCGATTGCATTTGAAAGCAAGAAGCTTGATGCAGCTCACATAACTTTTTTGCTTACGAACGCAAACTCTATGCAATAGTGTCTACCTGAAAAACATGGCGGTATTATCTCTATGGTGCTCAGTTTGAGATTATGTTTGACCATGAAAGCATCAAATGGTTTACACAACAAACGGATTTGAAGGGTCAAAAAGCCAGGTGGGCCGAGATTCTTCAGGAATATGACGCCAAGCTAAGGTATCGCAAAGGCTGGTACAATGTAGTGGCGGACGCTCTAAGTCAAATGCCAGAGATCAATTTGCTCTTGTTCACGGAACGTTGTAGTGAATTTTTAGATTCTCTCAAAGACAAATATGAGCATGATGAAGCATATTTCAAAGTGTTGAGCCATGTTCAAAAGAGGGATCCTTCTCACTGCAATGACGTTAGTGTACACTTAACCTCCACCCCTAGTTCTCCTTTATCAAGTGATGAACAACAGCGATGGAAGCATTTCACCATCGACAATGGGTACCTACTGTATAATGGGAGAGTTTGTGTACCGACGGACACAGACATTTAGCGCCAAATTCTTTATGAATGTCATGATAGTCCAAGTGCAGGGCACCCGGGGATTAGAAAAGCTTATGCTCTCATACGACAATAGTTTTACTGGCGAGGTATACATGGCTTTGTTCAAGCTTATGTCTTGCATTTCCAAAAATGTCAAGTTAACAAAGCGGAGCGCCTGAAAGAAGGAGGACTCTTACATCCTTTGGAGATCCCCAATGGAAAATGGGAAAGCGTCTCTATGGATTTTATTTTAGGTTTACCAACTACTGTACGAGGTCATGACTCGGTATGGGTGGTCGTAGACAGGTTGATTAAACTATGTAAGCTTATTCCGACCAAATCAACAATTAAGACACCAGAACTCGCCAAATTATTTGTGGACAATCTATACAAATTGTATGGTTTGCCATGTAACATTGTAGTGACCGTGATCCCAAGCTTAACAACCACTTTTGGAGAGCTGCGCTTAAACGATTGGGTACACAATTGAACCTCAGTAAATCTAATCATCCAGAAACAGATGGTCAGATGGAATGAGTTAACCAGGTGCTAGAGGATATGTTAAGAGCATACGTCATCAAAAAATAGTCAGAATGGGAAGAATACTTACCTATTCTCGAGTTTGCCTAAAATAGTGCTAAGAATGTCACAACAAGCTTTAGTCCTTTCATGCTGATGGCCAACACCTAAATTATCTCCCCAATATTGTGGGCCTTTCAAAATACTCAAGCAAGTAGGTGATCGTGCCTACAAATTGTTACTACCTTCACATTCTTGCATTAATCCGGTGTTTCATGTAAGCCGTTTACGTAAGCGGTTACATGGGGATGACAATGTCATTGACCAAGAGGTTTTAGTTGATCTCATTGAACCTCCTACCTTACCGCATGAACCTGAACGTGTTCTCGATTATCATGAGTTGCATACACGTCATCACGTATATCAACAAGCCTTAATCAAGTGGAAAGACCGACCTGAGGCTTCCTATCTGGTCCTTGAATATCTTTGCCACATAGATAGGATCTTTCAAGAGGGGATAGGCCACTAAAACTTGTACCCATTAGTATACAGCTGGCAGATGGATCAAAAGAGAGATCACTTGTTGATACGAGAGCATGAGTTAATGCCATGAAGTATTTGGCCTACCTAAAGCTGTCAGATGTGATATTCATGCAAATGTAGATCACACTGACATTAGCAAATAGAGGGACAATGGTCAGTTTAGGTCATGCCAATTTGTCCATCAACATAAATGGCCATCACTACCCACACCAGCTCCATGTCATGGTGGATACTGATCTTGATGAGGCAATCATCTTGGGTGTCTCATGCATACTAACATTTAAAGCAGCTCCATATTGGCAAGAGAAAACCTTATAGTTCAACCTTAATGGAACCTCTTATGTCACTCCCTTGGCACAAACTGATCATATTTGGGATGTACAACCCATTTAAATCAAATAACCGTCTGAAGTGCAGGCTAAATTTGCTCAAACACCCCTTATAAAGCAAATAAAGCGGACAAATCGATGCAAATATGGTTACCCAAGCCATAAGATTTTCATATTCCTTACGTCTCCAAGACCCAACAACCAGCAACATCTCACAACCCACGAAAAACTTATACTTGGAAGTGGCTGCCCAAACAACATACCAACTGTCAACAAGAAAGATCCAAGTATAAATGGATCCCCAAGTGCAACTCAGAGAACAAAATCCCAAACCAACATGGAGTGGATGTTAGCACCAATGCTATTGTTGATGGTAACATAATTGATGCCGACACAGATGCCATTATTGATGCAATTGATGCCATTGAGGTTGTGAGTACATATTCCACTATTGTGGATACAACAGACATGGGTGAGGAGACTCTCTCTGATAGAGGAGCTGGAATAGGTGAGGTAGTACTAATAATTGATGTTGTGGTCCAATATAAGGCAGCCTATCAAAGAGATTTTGTTGGCCTTGCAGTTGGTGTGCACGTTGTCCATGATGGTGTGCACACAGATACTGAGCCTAATAAACTTGAGATCTACCCGTACTACATTTGGTTCTAGAACAGGTTCCACTGGTGATCCTATGGTAGTTGATGCAGAGATAGATGGCGTTGTGAATTCCATGGAAGCTGATGCTAGCACAAATGCTATTGTTGATTGTAATGTAAATGATGTTGGCATAGACACGATTATTGATGCAGCTGATGCCAATGAGGTTTTGGACATAGATTCCATTGTTGGGGATACGAAATACATGGGTGAGGAGGCAGTCACTAATAGAGGAGCTAGAATATGTGATGCAATAATAATAGTTGATGTCATGTTCCAAGACGAGGTAGCCTGTCAAAGCGATTTTGTTGGACTTGTATTTGATGTATAGACTACCCATGATGGTTTGCACGTAGATGTTGATCCTAATAAACTTGATGCAGAGATGGATGGCATTGCAAATGTTATGGAAGTTGATGTTAGCACAGATGTTGTAATGTAAATGATGTTGCCATAGATGCCATTATTGATGCAATCGATCCCATTGTTGATGCAACTGAGCATGTGGTTGTAGATGCCAATGTTGGCAATACAAGAGGTATAGGTCCTTATAAATACCAAAGCTGGAATAGGTGAGAGAGTGGTTAGAAGTGATTTCACTGTCCACACTAACACCGACTATCCAAGCAATGTTGCTAGCCTTGCAAATAGAAATTGTCCTTTAAGTACCCGTGGCCTACTCAAGAGAGGTACAAAGTATCCTACTACAGAGGGAGAGCAAGAAAATGTGTGCCTGAAGTAGCAAGATTGAATTATCAGGTAATCACCACTAAACAGGCTCCAAGAAAGATGCAGTATGAATATATTGTCAGGACCAATGCATTGGCCTTTTTGCATGTCCTCTGCCAAAGAGCACAATTAGTGCTTTGGAGTAGCACGACCACAGATAATCTACAGGCTTCAATGAGAACTTTCTATTTCCCAAGATGAACAAACAAATTTTCCTAGATATCATCAATCCAAAAAGGTAACAAACAATGCCATTTAGGCTAGATTAAGCTCTTGGGGTCCCTTCAACTAGTGATAATAGATTTTAGGAGGTATTTTTGAAGCTTTCGGAGACTTTTGGAGGGTCTCTACTGAGTTCAATAGTGACACTACATTGCTAGTGGATGACACACTTTATAAGTGTCTGCTCAACCCACAGGGCACGTGGCTCTCTCCTCCTTCCTTTCATCTAATAGATGTTAGTCAATCCCCAAATTACCCAGCTACCACATTGCTCCCTTGGTTACTCAGGTGGGAAAATTCACGTAGTCCTAGCGCTATGCAAATATGAACCAACTTGAAAATCTTTCTGACATAGTGTCTTCTCATGTCATATGTCACTATTGAATTCAGCAAAAATGAACAAGAAGCAAAGGTTGATTGTGATTGGGGAATTTACCAGCAAATACAATATAAAAATCTGTTGTCTAAATTTTGGTATAACCTTTGTTGTCTACTAATTTACCCAAAACACCCGAAGAGTTTTCTAAAATTATGTAATAATGAGATGTTATTGTGGTCTCTTATCATAAGAAATTTGTAACATAGTCGTCGGCTTAAATTCTTTTTTTAGTATATTATAGTAGAACTTTGTAATTTATTTAGTATGTACAAAAGACATCTGTTGATTTCTACTTATTAAGCCATATGTCACATATTACATAGCACATATGCTGCATATTGTACATTGTACATGGTGTATTGTACACATGCTACACATTAACTCTCTATACATAGTCTATTACAGATATGGAAATGCTATGTGCTATATGATATGTGATATATAGCACATAGCACACTTCTACAATGTACTTGTGTGTAGCACATAATTGTGTAGAGAGAGAGATAGAGATGTGATCTCAAGACTTCAAATACACCTTCAGCTATGTGCTATATAGCACATAGCATAAAGAAAACTCGATAGACATTATACAAAAGAGCTGCAACACAGATACTATATAGCACATAGCACACTTGTACAATGTAGCACATAACACAAAGAACACACGCAACACATTATAAACAAAGTGTATTGTAGAGCTGCCACACATGTACTATATAGTACATATCAGATAACATATAGGAGAGATGCTATGCATTGAAAATGTACATAGTGCAATATAGATATGTCACTCATTCAAACAGAATTATGCTATGCTATGCATATATATCACAAGGTCAAAGAAAATGAGATAGAAGCAATAAAAGAAAGTGACATAAAGTAGCTCAACTCAAGAACACATTGGTTGTCTAAGTATACATTATATGGTGCAGGCTATATGAATCATATATAGCCTATTATATAGGTATCATGATGCCTCATAGGGCATTGCATTGTAAATTGTTTCATGCAATTCTACAGAAAAATAATATGTCTTTGATGTAGCATCTACCAAAGGTATGTCAAACTTGATTGGACAAACAAGGTGAGAGTATAGGTTAGTAACTCCCTTATTGTCAAGAAGAGTGTAGTGATTTGGGTGCCCCTCTTTCTGTTGATAATAAATCCCTGTGACAACATAAGTGTTTTTTCCACATGTTTTCCCCCACTTATCTATTACCATGCTTTCCTTCAGCCACTTTCTCTTTATACATCTCAACAAAAAGAACTCTACACCTTCTGCATTGCCGGCTTCCACATTGGTTACTACTGCAAAGTTATCACCTTCAACAAAGTTATCCCCTTCAATGAGATACTCACTTAGCATATCTTAGGATCTCTCAAACATCACATCATCATCTTCTAGAACCTCAGTCTCTACTGGTAGCTTAGAGGGTGGTTTCAATTCCTTATGTGTCCACTTCCCTACATATGATTTGTTACAACAAGTCCCCCAATGGCCCTTCATGCAAGCATCACAAAAACAAAAAAGCCGCTTGGTCCTTACTTGAGTAGGATCATGGCGATTGGACCTATTTACATCCCCTTCTTTCACTAGCCAAAATATCTTGCTTATAGGAGGACCTCCTTTAGTGGATTGTGCATAAGATCTAGCTGCAACATTGGACATTGTTCTTAAAAAAAATGCAACCATGTCTATAGCTTGCCTAAGAATAACTCCATGACTCTTAAGTTTCTCATGTGTAAGGGATCTATCAGAGTGCCAGTGTCATCATGCTCCCTCTTGCCATGGCCAAAACCCAAAAAAAATTGCATGTCATCTATGTACCTATTAGTTGGTAATATCTAACACCAAAGAATAATGGCCTTGCAGCCTTGAATTGTGAAATTTCACCATGTGACCACACCCAGTCCTTCTTGAAATTTAGTCCCACTAGTCTTTAATCCATTGATCACAAAGAAGAAAAGAATATAGTATATCATGTTTTGTATCGTGAGAGATGTAGAAATGCATATGCTTGATAATACTATCATCTTTGTTGCTTTGCATGTAGGTTATGTGAACCAATATGGTGCACTCATCAGTATGCCAATGCATGGATTGTATTTTGTTTTTCTCTTTGTACGAGTAATTATCATCATAGTCTACCACAGATATAATGGTTTTCAAAGGAAATACCTTCAAACATTCTTTGTGATGATGTGCTTTCCATCTGTAAGTGAAATTGTGCTTGATGAAGATTTTGACGTGTCCTTTTATCATCTCTATTAGCTCTCTTAAAGGAGCTTGGTTGAGTGACAACACCTTTCTCTTACTTGTATCATGCTTTGTTTGAACTTCAATGTCCTCAAAGACTTGCAGTCGGCAGACTATCTTTTGTCATCTCACATTCTCGTGGACAAAGTTGGAACTTTTTCACACCACAATGTTTGCATTGGCCCATCAAGAAGGTGTGCCTATGAAATATATCCCCCTCAGCCTTTGTACATATGCATGATTCCCACAACTTTCTGGTCCGTGAAAATGAGTGTTCAATAGCAGACATTTTGCATTAACACCATCTGATTTGCAAACATTGCATTCATATGTACATGACTTTCCATGAAAACCAAAAGCACTTGAGTGCATAGTATTAAACTCATCTTTGAAATACATCAGCCATATAGGTAAACACATCAGCAAGTATTTTGGACTTTCAACTTTTGCACAAACCAAGGCTTTAGCTTCTCAAAGGACCTTTGCCCAACTCTCACCTGTGGGTGGCTATCTTTAAACTTCAAGAGATACTATGTATGCATGAAAAAGAAGAATATGCATTAGAATTGGGCTAAAGCATGTATTGATGGTCCAAAAAGTGGTATCTTCGACACTACTTTGATAGCAACAATTTCATGTGTCCTATATGAACATACGAACCATGTTATATATCATTGGAAAGCTTTTGACAAGGATAATCCAAAATTACAATGTTCACAAAAGTTTGATAAGATTTGAAAAAATTTACCGAGTCCTACTTTTTGCTAAGCCTATTGTGCTATTATTGCACAAACATCTACTATATAGCACATATGATGATCTTGTACTATAATAGAGTCCTTCTATATGGCACTCACAATAGCATAGACAGGAACATTCCACTATTATTACACACACTTATGCTATATAGCACACATAGTCCTCTCATACTGTAATATAGTTCTTTTACATAGAGCACATAATAACATTGACATGATATTGTGCTAGTATTACACATACGCCTTCTATATAGCAAACATTATGCTCTCGTACTATAACAAAAGTCCTTTTACATGGCACACATAATTGCATAGACAAGGACATTGGCCTATCATTACACACGCCTTTGCTATATAGCACACATAGTACTTTCATACTATAATATAGTTCTTTTACATAGCACACATAATTGCAGAGACAAGGACATAGGGCCATTATTACACACACCTATGCTATGTAGCACACATGATACTCTCATACTATAATTTCTACATGTCTCACATATTAGTATAGACATGGAAATTGGGCTATTATTACACACATTGATGCTATATAGCACAAATTGTCCTCTCATAGTGTAATATAACTCTTTTACATAGCACACATATTAGCATAGGCAAGGATATTGTGTTATTATTACACACACGCTTGCTATATACCAAGTATGATGCTCTCATACTATAATGAAAGTCCTTAAATTACATGGCACACATATTCATATAGACAGGGACATTGGACTATTATTACACACTTTTTTTCTATACAGCACACATAGTGCTCTCATACTATAATACAGTTCTTTTACATAGAAAACATACTAGCATAGATAGGGATATTGTGCTAATATCATACACACTTGTAAGAGATAGCACACATGTTGCTCTCATACTCCTTTTACATGACACACATAATTGCATACATTCATTCATTGGGCTATTATTACACACATTTATAGATTATAGTGCCTGGATATAGATAGTGGAGTATTGTGACACATAAATTTCCAAGATATAACATATAATAGCATTTATATAATTCCATAGAAGAAATGGCTAGCTATTCATAAGAATGAGATGTTTTACCTAAGAGGTATTCATTATAAGGATACTTGTTTACCTGAGATTCATCAAGTAAATGAATATGATGCTCTTAATAAAACTTCCTTCCCAAATTTCTTCATCAAATATCTTTCTTGTTTGGAGACACCCTAGTGTTCTCTATCCAAGATGTAATAATTGTATGTTGTTGTCAGCAGATACATTGCTCGTAGTTGCTAGCAAAGTGAGAACTAGGCCAACAAACAAGATGTCAACCAAGGATAGAGCTTGACTTGTATAGGCGCATGAAAACAAATAGATGGGTGTCAACCACCTACGCGACCTTCTAGAGACAATCACTACCAAGGGACATCATTTTCAAAGCACACTATGTATGCACAACCGCTACCTTACCTACTACTCTAAAGCAAGTCTCTAACCCAGCTTACTACATGCAAACACTTGGTACGAAAAACACGTATGAAGACATGCCAAAAATTATAGGTCACTGATTCTCAGTGTGTTTAGGCATAATGTGTAGTTTGATCTCCGTGAACACAATGACATACAACAATTACAAAATGGATACACGGTTAGAGAGAAAACTCACTTTGAAGATCATGGGAGAGCTCTTCGCGAAGAGATTGGAATCGTGTAAGCTTGACGTCGAATCATATCTCTTGCCATTGCTAACGTGATGGTGTAGTCGCCTTCACAATGTAGCTTCTCTAGTGCACCTAGAGAGTAGAAGAAGACCTCACTCACTCTCACACAAAATACACATACATGATAGGCTTAATTGAGCTCAAAAGATGATTCATTAAAAAGTTGTCCGTAGGGTTACAAAAATTGGTTTTTATACCTCAGCCTTGGAGGTTCCAACTTATCAAAATTAACACCTACTTTCTTCCATGGGTTCAACTGATCCGCATATTTAATATATTACAATATGGAAACTTGATCGAGTCTCAACAAATATTTCTAGTTGAGTCCGTCAATTATATGATAAAAAAATGGGTCGTCTCACAAGATAGTCAATTTACTATCATATGGGGTTGAGTTCAATAGAATGGGGCACGAAGTTAAAAGACAAACGGTTTGACAATCAAGGTATTTCGAATTACTTGGCAGACATTTGTATCATTTAGACTTAGACAACAAATATTTCTAGTTGAGTCCGTCAATTATATGATAAAAAAATGGGTCGTCTCACAAGATAGTCAATTTACTATCATATGGGGTTGAGTTCAATAGAATGGGGCAGGAAGTTAAAAGACAAACGGTTTGACAATCAAGGTATTTCGAATTACTTGGCAGACATTTGTATCATTTAGACTTAGACAACATTTTATGATTATGCATAAGTCAAGAAGAGTACGACTGTTATATTTTGAAAGCACATGTTCAGGATTTTGCATTTCATTGCTTGCAAAAGAAAACATACCAATGCTTGCAACAATTAGGAGTTTATTGGCCAAATATGTGCACTGATGTTCAAGAATACATTACTAACTGTGCAACCTATAGGTCTAAACCATTGACAGAACATGCAACACTGTTTTAAGTAGCAATTTCTTAAAAATGGAGACAATATATAATTGACTACCTAACAATGAGGAAGTTTCCTAAAAATACCTCTAGAGCATGACAACGGGCCATAGAAATAGCCTGGGGGATTCACTGTGTTTTTCCGTACGGTACCACGTGAGTGTACAATAGAGAGGTTTTTGGATTTTGTACATAAGCGTATACAATAGGGGTAGCCCCTCATTATTTCATACTCATACCGTACACATAAGGGGGGGAAGGGGGGTTACATTGAGGCTACATTCAACTGCCTGAGCCATCTTAAATACATTAGTAAGCCTCTCTTTCTCTCTCTCTCTCTCTCTCTCTCTCTCTATATATATATATATATATATATATATTGGGGCATTGAGTATTCGATTGGGGCTGCTGCGTAAGAACGCCCTCTTGTGGCTTTAAGATGGATAGGTCGTGAGGCCGGATGTGAAAGCGTCCTACAGGTGCCTAGGGGATTAAGGCCCAAAGGCATGCATAAGCACGGGCCGGGTCATCATCGTTCAGGCCCTGCACAGTGGGAGGCAGTGCTCGCGCCCTACGGGGCCGTCTCTAGCCGTGGGCCAACCCAGCTGCGGTGGCCACGAGCTGTTTGCATTTTGCACAGGAGCAGGTCGTGGGGCAGTAGAGTGCGCCCTCTGCATTACAATATCCAAGTGCGCATACAACAGGCTTCTCACCCAGCGGGGACTGCTTTCAGATTCCTAGCATCAACAGAGACAGGTCGCCTGAGGGGGCTGTCTATGGCATACACAACAGAGAGCGGGATTGCCTTCGTCCTTCTTACACAAAGAGGGGCTTCGGGCCTTACATGTTACGGTCGTACAGAGGGGCAGCGAGCTGTTGATTTCATACGCAGGTGCAGGTGTTCGTAGTCAATTACAGGGGGTTGGGCCTCTGGGCTTTGTGGTTGAATATTGGTTATGTGTGCCCGCAGTGGGCTGTGGTGTTCATTATACCCGCATTGGGTTGCCTGCAGTGGGCTGTGGTGGTAAATATTCCCGCTTCGGGTTGTGGTAGGTTGTTCGTCCACCTGGACTGTACTGAGCCAGAGTGTCGAGTGTTTTTGCAGGTTGTGCTGGTACATAGTCCCGCATCGGGTTGTGGTTATTTGGATCTCCACCTGGTCTCTGCTGAGACAGAGTGTTGAGATAGTTTTGAGGCTCTCGGCTAGTCTGTCGAGTGAGACTCGAGCCCCTTTTGTTGTATGCCAGGAAGGGTGAACCTTGGTGCTCCGAACCTTATTGTATTTCTTTTTTGGTTGAGCCGAGTTGGCTTCCCGAGTTTGAGGTGAGTTACCCCTCACTTGTGGTATATGTATTGATTCGGTTTTACTTGTGACACCGGCCACTATATACCCGGTCACAGATTCTCTCTCGGGCTCAGTTGAGCCCCGTGTTCATTGCTTTAGCCCCTCGTACAACGGTGTGCTTTTGAGGGAGCTAACGTATGGTATCAGAGCTCTTAAATATGGCCTCGTTAAAGGCATGGTTCAATGTGGAGGTTGCTTTCTTATGCTATGAAAGAGCAATGCAGTGATTGCTGGATCGTTATGACTGTTGGAGCAAAGAAGAACCAGGTTATGATTGGAATGCGGTGCAACAGGTCATGCAAATTCTGACTCAAACGCGCACCAGGACTATGGACAACTATCAGAGAGAGAGAGAGAGAGAGAGAGAGAGAGAGAGAGAGAGAGAGAGAGAGAGAGAGAGAGAGATGAAAACTATGCCTCTCTTGCTCAGCATGTCCTCCTTTTGCTAGGATGGAAACTTGCAGAGCACAGTGACCTTGCCTCTACGCACTTGGAATGCATTAATTACATGATATGTTCAAGAAGGTAAACTTGAGCAAGCAATGAACTGTCTCCATTGAATGAAGCTGACGGTCTCTCTCCAAATGCAGTAACCTTCACATGCATTTTGAAGGCATGTAGCACTGTAGGAGCAATTGATAAGGGGGAAGAAAGTCATGACGAGATTGCTAGATAGGGGTTGCTAGGAAGTGATATCATTCTTGGCACTGCCCTTGTGGATATGTATGCTCAGTGTGGTGCTCTCGTGAAGGCGAAACATGTGCTTGAGCAGCTACCTATGTGGAGTGTTATAACTTGGAATGCTTTAATTGCAACGACCATTTAGAAAGGTAATTTTGAACAAGCACTGAACTTTTTTAAACAAATGCAGCGTGAGGGTCTTTCTCCAAATGAAGCCACATTTTCTTGCATGCTCAGCACTTGTAGCCGCTTAGGTTTAGTAAAAGATGCTCAAATGTTATGTTTCGATGGCTCATATTTATGCAGCTGTGCTGGAATGAAAAAGGAGGCAGAAGGTATTGAATCAATGACGGTAGGACATGAAGAAGCATGGCAGAGAAGAGTCAGCAGATAGTTTGCCTATTAATGTAAGAGGAAAATCTTGTTGAAGGTATTGCATAAGGCTACCATGATACTTCCCAGGTGTGTAATATAGGGCATCTTGATGAGGAGAGAGTAGGGCCTTGTTGCTACATCAGCTGCTTTCCACGTCGTCGGTTTGATGTTTGCCACGTTCCTGTTAATATGATAAAGGATACCCTTTATGCTTACTAGAGCATTATTTTAGAACTTGGACGCAGTGGTGGAGGAGAAGCATTATTTCCTGGAGATCTTCTATGACCAACAAAAGCTAAACAAGGACAGCAAAGCCCTACTAATACTGGTGATCAGGGATTTTTCATGGCCCATATCTACTATTTTAGTGATGACAAAGACAGTTGCTGCTTTTGAAATTTGACTCCCTCCATGGTGGGGTTCACCTTCTTGGCAATCTTCTTACCAAATACAAAGGATGCTAAATAATTAGGCTATGCAAGGTTGTGAGTAAGACTCTTAAGTGTAAATATGGCCACTGATGGGAGTATTTATTACTTTTGAAGCACTCACTCACCTACTGATTGGTGGTATTAACAGAACTAGCTCAAATTGGGATGCCCTTGAAGAGATTCAAGGAGTTCACAGGTGAAGAGTAGTGGCCAAAAGCATTCAAAGGTGGTGGAAAGCATTCCAGGTCTACCATTACAAGAGGAAATATTCAAGAATACTAGTAGCTTTTGATGAATCAACAATGTGTTGGTTATCACTGGTATAAACTTCCAGTAGAAATAAAACAATACTCTACTATATGTGGGAAGCTGTAAGGATTGCTTTGGCTAGTGACAAATCGCTTCTCTGTCACAAATGAAGGTAAGCTTACCTCTTTTCCTTTTGCGTCTTTGTGTAAAGTTCATGGCTTAGTGTTGCTGTACTCACTTGTTTGTTGTCTCATCCATATATCATTGATGAAAGCAGATTCAAACTGGGAGCTACCTTTCAACAGGTCTGAGGTGCTGCTGTACATGTCAAAGTGACAAGGAGAGCAACATCTCCAGTGCCAAACCAGGTCAGGTTAACCTTACTAGAGGCCTGTGTAAAAACATTTTACTGAATCTTGTGCTAGATCGTAAAGTGTTCATGTAGTCTTGAAAGTGACATTGAGCTCTATCAATTTATGTTGGATATTGTCAATCCGTGGTTGTGTCTATTAACTAGTCCCCACAATCCCCAAAATGCATATTGTCCGCTAGGCTTCTGCTAGGTTTCTTGTTTCTTTAGACAAAGCCTATTATGATTTCTTCAAAATGCAAAAACTCCAATAACCACACAAATTCTTTGAGAGGATGTAGGAAAATTATCTAGAGCCACAATGGAGACGTTCTTTTGTCTATAGTAGAATGTGTCGCTAGGCCTCAGTGAGAGGGACACTCTCCTCTCATGTGTGGATGTTGGCCCACCCAAGTACTTCCAAAATGTGTTCCTAGCTTGCCATGTAGGATGCCCGATCGAAGAAGTAGGTTGTTTCCAAGCTTGTGGAGAATTTTCTTGGTAGCTTCAGACCCAATCTCAAAGAGGACCTGCATGTTTTGTATTGTTCTCATAATATGTTTCAAGATGTTTTGATAGTGCCGATTGCCACCAAAAGAGGGGGTTTTCTTGGTAGTGTCTGACCTAACTCTCTCAATGAGACTACTCTATGCATCTCGCAAGGAGACAAGCCAGGGGGAGGATCATGACCATGATCGTTGTGTGGCCGTGCAAACTACATATGATTGCATTGAAGGGCAAGTCATTACACTGCATCATAATTGATGGGTGGCTTCTTGAGATTGCCTCCCATATTTGGAGTCATAAATTTGCACAGTGCCGTAGAGCTCCATCTTCCACAAGTCTTCCCCCTTGCTCCACACATGATCTTTTCATTCGAGGAATGTATGTTGTAGAATCTCTTTTTGGAATCAACAATTTTTTCTTTTATCTTTTGTCCATGTCGCTGTATAAGTTTGAGGTTCTTGAATCAAGTCTTGTACTGCCTTATCCTTTGTGACTTCAAAGTTGACTTTGCATAGTCAGGTAAGGTTTTCCCATTTATTTTGTTCATCTCTTTGTCTACACTGTTTAAGTAGTTTGTAAAATTTTCAACATATTAAATAAATATCTAACTACTCTTGCTTTGCGATCCTTGTTTGTGTCGGTGGTTTAGCCCCTCTACAGTTTGTAAGGTAAGATTTTTCTGGCCTTATACATGATTTTGGAACAAGTGACCATTCTTGCTAAACCTTCACTTACATTGTGATTTATCTATCTTACCTAATGTCGAACGTTCATACATGAAATGTCCTAATTGCCTAGACTTGGTACAATGTTGGGCAAATGAATGCTCCTGGTTCGACCAAAAAACACGTGCTTGATATATCGATGAATGAGATAGTTGTCATGCAAATTATGCCCAAAAGAGTGTCGCAATGCCCTCACTTTATGATGCGAAAGTCTTCCTTGCCATGGTACCCTTGAACGGTGATCAGAAGAGCACCAATGTGTTGTGCACCTTTTCGAGTTTTCCCTATGTGTCACAA
This sequence comes from Adiantum capillus-veneris, assembly GCF_014529385.1. Taxonomy (NCBI): domain Eukaryota; kingdom Viridiplantae; phylum Streptophyta; class Polypodiopsida; order Polypodiales; family Pteridaceae; genus Adiantum; species Adiantum capillus-veneris. The sequence continues at coordinate 99,339,794 of NC_140932.1, read as the reverse complement.
ATTGATGACGTGGTAGTACTGCCTAGACACACACATCAGCAACAGATGACGTGGCAAATTGTACGACAGACTGATGACATCGCAGATTGTAGAGACTGTCCAAAAATTGCGTTGATTGGCTGATGATGTGGCAGCTATATGGACATCGGAAATTCACGCTGACATGCTGGTGTGGCAGCTGTATTGAATTCCATAATTTGCATTGGCCAGGGATTTCATATTTATATTCCAAGAGACCTTAAAGATCTAGAGGACGAGAGAGAGAGAGAGAGAGAGAGAGAGAGAGAGAGAGAGAGAGAGAGAGAGAGAGATGACCTTAAAGATCATAAATTTCTTTACAATCAGAGGAGCAGTCGTAACAACAGATTTCAGATCTCACCCACACCAAAGGTATGTTGATTGATCAAGTAATTGACCTAGGAGAATCTAAGCATCCACGACCATAGAGGGCCTCACAGCATCGACGCTCAACTTCTACATGTTGAGAGTCATTTGAAGCTCAAAAAATGTAAACTAAGAGTCGTGTATATTTAGTCAAAATCTAGGGGAGGGAGTCAACTTCAAGGCTTGAAGGGAGAGCTTCATGCTATATACGGATATCCATGATGGATTGGCCATACTACTTGATGCCTTCTTTGACATGGAGCCAACAGAGTGTAGCAAAGTGTTTGTCTTCATTTTGTATATAATTACAAATATAGTCTCAATTTGTCACATGGTCATATGGCTTGACTAGGTGTGCCATCTTGAGCTATCGATATTTACCTTTAGATGTTCTAGCTATCCATATGGCTTGACCAGGTCTCTTCAGCTATCCATTCTTACCAAATGTTTAGTTATGCCTCTTTTTACGACAAAAAACGTTAAAGTTTTTAAGACTGTTAGTTTCTTTTCCATGTAGTTCTAAATTCTATAGTCTCAATTTTCCACATGGTCATATGGCTTGATTAGGTGTGTTATCTTGAGCTATAGTTTCTTGCCAAGACACGTCTACTATAGCTTGGGTCTATGTGTCACACATACACAATGTCTTTATTTTGTATATAATTACAAATATAGTTTTAATTTGTTACATGGTCATATGGCTTGATCCGGTGTTCCATCTTGAGCTATCGATTTTTACCTTCAATTCTTTTAGCTATCCATATGGCTTGACCGGGTCTCTTGAGCTATTCATTCTTACCAAATGTGTAGTTGTGCCTCTTCTTATGACAAAAAGCGTTTTTAAGGTTATTAGTTTTTTTTCCATGTAGTTACGAATTCTATAGTCTCAATTTCCCACATGGTCATATGGTTTGATTGGGTGTGTTATCTTGAACTATAGTTTCTTGCCAAGACATGTCTAAGTATACTTTGGGTCTATGTGTCACACGTACACAATGTCTTTATTTTGTATATAATTACAAATATAGTCTCAATTTGTCACATGGTGATATGGTTTGACCGGGTGTGCCATCTTGAGCTATCGATTTTTACCTCCAGTTCTTCTAGCTATTCATATGGCTTGATTGGGGGTCTCAATTTGTCACATGGTCATATGGCTTGACCGGGTGTGCCATCTTGAGCTATCGATTTTAACCTTTAGTTCTTCTAGCTATTCATATGGCTTGACTGGGTCTCTTGAGCTATCCATTCTTACCAAATGTGTAGTTGTCTCTTTTTGCCATAAAAAGCGTTAAAGTTTTTAAGAATGTTAGTTTTTTTTCCATGTAGTTACAAATTCTATAGTCTCAATTTCCCACATGGTCATATAGCTTGAATGGGTGTGTTATCTTGAGCTATACTTTCTTGCCAAGACATGTCTAACATACCTTGGGTCTATGTGTCACACATACACAATGTATTTATTTTGTATATAATTATAAATATAGTTTCAATTTGTCACATGGACATATGGCTTGAGCGGGTGTGCTATCTTGAGCTATTGATTTTCGCCTTCAGTTCTTCTAGCTTTCAAAGTGAAATATGGTATACCACATTAGGTTAATGCAGGAGATTAGATATGATAATTTGAAATAGAATAAAAACTGTCTAGATATATGTAGGTTGACTTGATAGTTTAAAATAGATCAAAAAATATCTAGACATGTCAGTTTACAAGGCAAATGCTATTCGTTTTTTGACAAATTACATTGAAACGATTGGTTTAATATTAAATTAGTATTCATTATATTTGTTGCTTTTCATGGTTTGTTCTCTTAACATCTATTGCAAATGAAAACACACTACAATGTAGACTTCTATTCATTTGCAGTTCAACATGTATTTTTGCAAAAGCATGTGCTTTTAAAATTGTTATGTTACTAGTATACATAAAATACTGGGTCATTACATTCCGTACAAAATCCGTATGAGGGGGGATGGCTCATTGTGAGAACGTTTGTATCTTGTCCGTATTTAGGGGGGTAGGTTAGCATGTATGATACCGTACATAGGGGGGTTTCTCTAATTTTGATGCACGCAGGTGACATCCCCCCATTACTAATAGTGAATCCCCCGGGAGAAATAGAGTTTTGAGATTTGACACTGATTGAAAATCAACTGACAAGAGAGGAAATGACAATCAACTCAAGATATGTGCAGTCGAAGGCATGTATTTTCCAATCCTAGATCAGGCACATGAAGGACTTAATGGTGGCCTTTTCCATGGGACAAGATGAAAAACTTGATATACCACTTGAATATGGTGGCCTACATTACACATAGATGCTGACAAATACGTTAAGCAATGTGATTCTTGTTGGCATACCAAAGTACTAGTAAGGAGAGATGAGATGCCCTTAAGAGCAATGATGGGAGCTAGAGAATTTGCTAAGTGGGGCATAGTTTTATTGGACCGATTTCACCCCCCACTTACAGATCTCAATGCCCAATATATCATTGTGGCTATAGACTATCTCACAAAATCGGCTTAAGCTAAGGCCACCCAAAAGGCAGACACAAGGACCACTGCACAGTTTCTATATGAAAATATCTTTGTTAGATATGGCCTACCCATAGAAATTGTCAATGATTGTGGCACACATTTTATTAACGAAGTGATTGGAAATCTTTTAGAAGAATTCATGGTAATTCACAAAAAGTCTGCTCCATACCACCCACAGGCTAATGGACAGGCCTACCAATAAGACTCTATGCACTATCTTGGCAAAAATAGTTTCAGATTCACGAGCAGATTGGGATCAACAAAAACACCTTACAATATGGGCTTATAGGATAGCCTACAAGACGCTCTATTAGAACAACACCATACAATATGGTGTTTGGTCTTAATGTTATCTTTCCTATGGAATTCGTGATCCCAACACTAAGAGTAGCTAAATAATTAGACTGGACATGCCATGAACTGTCTTCAAGGCTAGATGATCTTAAAAAACTAGATAAGTTTTGCTTAATGGCCGTAGCCTCTATCTAAGCTAAGAAGAGAAGGCAAAATGAATTTTTTGATAAGCATGTACGCTCAAAAGAGTTTAAAACAGGAGACTATGTCCTGGTTTATTCATTGAAATAGCATGCTAAGAAATGTAAAAAGCGAGGGATGGGACCCTTTGTGATCAATGAGATATCACCAAGTCGGGATGTCAAGCTTGCTACATTGGATGGTGAAGAAATTCCTAGCTGAACTAGTGACTGTCAGTTAAAAAGTATCATTACCCCACTAACCCAGAACATGCTTCCACAAATACATGCGGAGAACAAAAGATCTCAAGGAAAGTAGTGCATCGTCAAAGAAGCTCAAGACAAAGAAAAAGAGCCTATGGAAAAAAAAAGCTTCTACGACAATACCGGCAACAAGGACTCCCACTACGGATCAATGTAACCAAAGTGACAGATTTTGAAGAGGAGAATACGGTGGATCTGTCAATAAAAGTCACGCTTGGAGGTAATCAATTGGAGGTCAGTGCAATCCTAGATTCTAGGGCTTAAGGAAACCTTATTTCCTATAGCCTATACAAATAGCTTACACTTGAGAAAGAGCTTCAATTAACACAATAGGACATTCAAAGTTATTCAGAGCATTCAATCAAAGCAATGGGATGGATAGTCATATATGTGTGGATTAATCAATATCTCTATCCATAAGTTTTATGTGGTAGAAGAGATTCAATGGCAACACATCAGGACATTCAAAGTTATTTAGAGCATTCAATCAAGGCAATGGGATGGACGGTGATACATGTGCGTAAGTTTTATGTGGTAGAAGATAAGACAATGCATCGTCCATTATTGCTCGGTCAGCCATGGCAAAGAAAGTACAAATTGATTGGAGCTTTGATACAGTCAACGTTCAACATGCGAAGGAAAACCAAGTGGTTCCATTTTCGGCAAAAAACACCCAATCATAGTCGTAGTGGACTTCAAAGCTAAGGGCAAACAACCCTTCCTTACAATAGCTCAGCAATACATTCCAAAGCACAAAACAAAGGAGATTACTACTGCAAACCCGAGCACGAAGAATAGTACAAGGGATGTATCTGGCAAACCCACCAGGCAACAGCCACCACTGCGATCACAAACAACACCTAAGCAAGTCTAGGTTAAGAAGGCAATGGTTACACAATTAGGTAGACCAAGCTTACAGCTATCTCAATAAGGACAAATGGTAAACCCCAAAAACACACTCAACGATACAATCAAGTATGGGTACCAAAGAAGTTGATTGTTGCACAAGGTAATCAAGCGCACATTTGGATTCCAAAGTGACACAACAAGAAACTCCCTTCAGTACAAACTCCTCATGTCCCACCAACACCAAAGCTATCTGCCCAAAGACAAAATGTGAAGCAGATTTGGGTATCCAATAAATCAAAGACAACTTCAATAAGACTAGCTCAATTTTGGATACTTAAACAAAGGCCAGAGAGGATCTTGGATTCAAACAAGACTGTCAACAAAAGCGGCAACATGGACTAGAAGTACAAGGGCACCCATTATCAATCAAACAACAAGTGATACAACTAAAATGATTATGATTTCACCACTCTCCTATTGGTACTACCATAACAGGAAACCTCAACATCGAATGTCATTAAGCAAATTGCTTATACCCTCCTCTTGCACAACAATAATTTTTCCCATGCATTGACCGAGTATGCATATAGGGCCACATTACATGGCCTACATTATCATAGCTTGACACCCATTCACAAGACATACCGTAGGGCAATACACATTCATCCAAGAGGACTCCAACTAGGAGGGGGGGTGTCATTCTCAATGCAAACCCGACAGACTAGGAAAGTACTAAAAGGGCACTGTTTTCTATGTTTTTGGGTTCTGTTGCGTTTGATTGTAGATATTTTTGGTGAACCCAAGTATATATGCCCTTATCTAATGTGATTCTACAGAGATATGAGGACAAACGCCAGAAATGAGCCTCTAGGTATGTGTATATATGTAAAAACAACAGTTTTATGCAAAAATGATGAGAAAAACGAAGCAATCTAGCCAAAAATTATGAATGACTTACACATAACCATTTAATGTTTTGTTTTTTATTTTCTTTTATTATTGGTATTTTGGGTTGATTTTGTTATTTTTCTTTTATTTTTGTTAATTATCTAGAGAAAAACAAAAAAATCAAGTGAGATGGAGACAGAATGACAAAATAAAACACAAGAGTGATCACTAAGTCAAGAGAAACATAGGGTTTAGTTTGGGTGCAATTATGAAAAAAGTTGCGAAAAGCCCGATCTTGCAGTTTTTGGACGAAATGACAAATTTTTTGAAAATGAGACAAACGGAGTCCAAATGGAGAAATTTTTGAGCCTAAAGTGCATTTCACAATGAGATAAGAGCACATGTCAAATTTTATGGCAAGTGGTTCGAGACCCCGATATAAGATATTTTGGGCCCCACTTACTACCTCATTTTCACTATTCACAGTTAGAGAGAGCTTGAGTGACAGAGCGCGTGGACCTTCTACGGCTTCATACAAGACACACAAGACAAACAAATGCCAAGCATGATAGGTAGGCTCGTTACCATGTACTCTACTTGTTCAATGCTAGCTTCAACGTGAAAACCTACGAAGACGGTAATGTGGCATCGCGGGGAAGAGACCGAAAGGACATTGTAACTCAGCACCACTAACCCGATACTTATAAGACTTGATAGGGGATTAACCCTAGGCTAGATGAACACCTCTACATCCTTCTATGTTGGTTTAGGTTAGCTATAAAAACCCTAACTAAGCACGGAGCCTGCAGAAGTCAATCTGGAACAAGTTGTCAGATTGACACCAAACTTCATGAGTAGGTGCTCGTTGAAGTTTTCTACAAGCCCATGTAATTGCTTCAATGATCAACCTACCAAAAGTAGGTCAAAACATTGAGACTTTATCTGGACACGCAAAGAGTCATTTGGCTCTCACGGCCAAGCGGTGCATCTGCCATTGACAACCAAAACATATGATCAAACATCAAGGAAAATCATCACCGATCATCTTCTCACAAAAAGACGCAATTTGAGGCCAAATGCTACACCAAAGCCATGGAAAGGTTCCCCTATTGCATCTACAAGCTTGGGTGATCAAGCTCAAGAAGAGTCACTGCGAAAAGTCATCCCCAAATGCAAAAAAACCATTTCAGAGCCTGAAATGCCAAAAAAGAAGTTTCTATGCTAAATATTTGACTTTTTAATTTGAAAACTAGCAATTAGGGCTTAGGGCATTGACACACATCTTCTCCATTCATCAAAACTCAATTTCTCCATTCTAGACATCATACACGTATGATGTCTGTCTGGCACTTTTACACATGCAAATGTCATTTTTTCCTGACCAATGCCTTAACCATGCATCACACAGGTCACCTTCCAAGTCTCATTCAAATTGGACAACATCAAGCCATCATTTAGCCAAAAATCACTAAGTTGGAGTCCTCGGGTAAAATATGGACCTATCCATAGGAAAAAGGCTCCAAACTCAGAGAAACTTGACACAAACCATGCACATAGCATATATGTCATACCCCAATGCTCAAATATCCATTTACAAGATTAGACATCATATGTGTATGATGTCTAGACCTGCCATACAGGAGTTTTGTCAACATTTTGGGTATCCTGATTTGTCTATCACCGCACACATAGCCTGTACACCAAGTTGGGCACCATTGGGATGTGGTGATCATCATACTCCTCATTTTTCTAATCAAAGATTCAGAAACACCTTCTATGACCTTGGACATATGAACACTTATCCAAATTCATATTTGCACACACCAAACTAATGTACACTTGAGCAAACTATACATGAAGTTTGAGCCAAAAACTCAAACCTAGACATCATACACATGATATCTAGACCCCTTAAATTGACATGCTCATGTGTTTTCGACAACCCCAACACTTTTACCACATCATTATGAGCTTCCCATCAAATTTTCATCACATTTGGATAGAATTGGACCTATATTTACCCACAAGGTGGAAATCTGGATGCACAAACCCCATTCAAGGATTTTGACATCCATTTTCAAGCTCAATTTCAAATATGAGGCTATGGTCACTATGCACATGCTATAGAAATCTTATCCCATAAGTTTCAAGTTGTTTTGCTTCAGTAGTCCAGGTGGAAATCTGAACGCACAAACCCCATTCATGGATTTTGACATCCATTTTCAAGCTCAATTTCAAATATGAGGCTATGGTCACCATGCACATGCTATAGAAATCTTATCCCATAAGTTTCAAGCAGTTTTGAATCGGTAGACATCATACACGTATGATGTCTATTCACTCATAGATGTCAAACTCAACATTTTTCATCATGAGCATGTTCACCGCATAATATAAATGTCATGTATTCAATTTGGACCAGTTTGAGCAAGATTGTGACCACTTGGACCCCAAAATCAAAAAATCTTAGCCTAGGACACAGTCTATGGACCCAACCACATGGATCCACCTCTAAATCAAAATCTAAGATGATCAAAGATTTGCGCATCACCTAGGGATCCTAGAGATCAAATTTGGGCCAAAAATTTCATAGTAGACATCATACCTATATGATGTCTCCAGAGGCCAAAATGACCAACTCAAGAGAATTTTTCACTTCCAAAGCCTTTATCTCATCATTGTTAGCTCAAAGCTCAAGTTCTATCAAGTTTCAACACTTTATACCCATTCAAACCCAAGTGTCGGAGCTTTGAATCTCTATACCTAATTTTTTTGTCTTCAAGCACATGAAGAAATTTCAAAATCAAATTTTGATACCACATGAGTCTATGCCAAGCTAAAACCCATCTCTAATGCACTTTTGAGCCCTTTTGGACAAAGTAGACATCATATGTATATGATGTGTCCCTGGCCTTAATATGGACTTTGAATCTAACTTGACCCATCCTAGGCCTTCATCACATGATTATGAGAGCATCTACCAAGTTTCATCGCATTTGAACCTCATTTGCTCACAACTAAGCCTGAATCCAGCTTCAAGGCCTGAAAGGAAATGGTCACATCTTTCCCAATTTAAATCCAAATTGAAATCCAGGCATATACCTAAGATGTACATGCATATGAGATATGCACATATGAAAATCACATCATTTTGAGCACTTAAACATCATACATGTTTGATGTCTCACAACATAGATTTGTACTCAAGATGCACTTTAGACCACTTGCGTAGCACCCTTAGGCCCTGATTAGCTTATGTTTCAATTTTGAAGTCATTTGGATCACTAGAAGCTGATCAAATGCCAGATTTTATGAAAGACACTAACTTTTGGAATTGGAGTGCATGTAGGATCAATGGAAGCCAGCAAATTTCAAACAAAGAAGAAGAGACTATCCTTGAGAGACATAATTGGAGCAGCAGATCCCTATACAATCCCCAATGAGACATTGAAGCCAACAAAGGCTCGGGTGGATGAAGGAACTCTAGAAGATGAAGGACTAATAGTTTACCAAGGCACATTCAAAGACCCACAGGGAAACACCGTGGATATCCCCATGAATCCATGAGAAATCATGGACTATGCCAATAAGGAAGAGATCCTCATTCAGCTGGAGAGAGTTGATTTGCACAACTTCTTCACAATGTAACCAGCAGGTGTGGATTCACAACGAGTTTATGAGCTAGCCAGCTCCATTCAAAAAGGCAAAAAAAAGCGGTGATTACTGCTTTAGATGGCCAGAAGACCGAGGTGATAATCACCCCTCAAATCATTGCAGATGCTTTGGGGCTACACAATGCTGGTAGATCATCCAGAGAAAGAAGAGGGAAGTGAAGGTTTATTCTCACAAGAAAACCAACCCCACTTTCAAAGACCTAGAGGATCCAAGGGCATCAAAGATTTGCAAGTTATATAATCAATACTTTCATGTATGTAGCAAGCGGCCGCAAAAGTATACAACACCGCCACATGCAGTAGCTACCATCATCACATGGGCATTGAGAAGCAACATGCCCAAAGGGAGTCAATTATGCCGAATACCTACCTGAGCAAGTAATTGGGATGGGAATGGACAAGCCAAAGTACATTGGAGGTGGAGAAGTTGTAACTAAGATTGCATACAAAGCTATTGTCATAGGAGGGCAGTGGCCAACAGACCAACCAACCTAGAATGAGTGGTTGAGACTTAAGGAAGACATAGAAGATGAACCACCCATGGCACCACTTGTCGCAATGACGCTCAGGAGGAAGCTAAAGACTATACAAGACAAAAAATCATCTCAAATCAAGAGACTGATCAAGAAATTCAAGGCTGAATGAGCACTTAAAAGGGGATTTCAAAGAGTACTGGGTATCAAATCCAACCAAGATCGGGGGCAGATCCTCAAGGCCGCTAGAGGATCAGTTTGATCACTATATTTCAACTTATGAAGAATCTGAAAGAGTGATCAAACAACAAAATTTAGAGCCCTTCACGGTCAAATAAGTACAAGATATCAAAAGGAAGTTAAAAGAGATGCCAGAAACACAAGTGAAGGAGGACAAAGAAAGTGAGCAAGGGAGAAGTACCCAACCACCGGGTTTGACCTCTGAACCATCAAGCCCAAAGCTCTTGACATTCCAACAAGAAGATTTTCTCAAGAAGGCATCAGAGGCTAACAAACACTAGGAGACAAAGGAAAGCATGACAGGTCTACTTATTATGAAGACCTCCTTAACACTAGATAGAAGCCTTTGAAGTCATCTATGGCACTCCAACTCCGCCATGGGCTGCCCGGGGAGGTCACCTAATAAAAATGTAACCTATCACGTGAGTTCAACAGAAGGGTATTTAAAGTTCTTGAAACTTACAGAAATATATATACAGAAGGGTATTATTTTTTCAAATTTGAAAAAAACTTACAGATTTTAAAAGAAAAGGGTACATTATATTCCTAACAAAATTCATAGATAAGGGGTTTTACAAACATGTCTTGAACGCACGTGATATGGTGGTTTTACACATAGTGAACCCCCCGAGATGGGCTGTAAAGAAAGAGGAAGAAAGGGAGGAGAAGCCACAATTACTAACCAAGGAGAACCAAGAAAAATAACAACAAGAAGCTCAAGATGCGCAAAGAAGGGCACTAGCAATGCAGTCCCCACAACTTGTAGTACCAAGGTTGGTACATATTCCACCTTTACCATAATGAAAACCTTTGGCCAGCCCTTGAAGACCTCCTCTAGTAGGGGTACTGCTAACTATGGGACACCAAGTTCCACTATCATGCCCACTCCCTAGACCATCGACAAGAAACATAATTGCCGCTAATGAAGAAGATGTGAGAGACGCTCATCAGAGTCTAGACAAAATCAGAACACAATCTCTCACACTAGCAAAAGAAAATAGTATGCTTCAAACAAGGGAGGAGAATATCCAAGAAGAATATGACCATCTCTCAAGAACTCTCCATTTAACAAGTCAAAGAGCTGAGGTGGCAGAGCGAGAGATTGAGTCTCTCATTAAAACACTAAGGGATACTAAGAGTGAAAGAGACACCCTTACACTACAGATGGCAGAGGTCTTAGTGGAGATAAAGAGTCTGCATGACAAGAAAGACAAGATAGAAGATGAGTTGGAAGTGGACAAGGATGAGGTGGTGGATCTAAAAGCTAAATTAAAGCTCCAAGATTTGACAATACAAAGACTCAAAGAAACCCCAAGAGCTACATAAGCAATTGCAAGAGCAAACAGCCATGCCATACAAGCCTTGGAAGCCCAAGTCATTGCACTACATAAGGAATTGAGACTGGAACAAAGAAAAAGGATACATATGGTAGAAGGTTCTTTAGCCACACGAAGGAAAGATTAATAACCCACCAACAAGAGCTTCAAAAGGAGAATGAACAGCTCAAGCTCCAACTAGAGAATTTGCAAGAGTTGTTAGTCAATCAAGAAGAAGAATCCACAAAAGAGGACAGCCTTGTACGACAACAGATATTGAAGCTCCGATAAGAAGTAGAGGAAGCAAGGTCACAGGAGACAGAGTTAGGTCCTAATGGCCTTGGCATCAACACACAAAATGAGCCCATGGAAATTCTTGAAGGTGCAAAAGATCCATTGCACTTGAAGGAATAGTTATACATGCAAGAAGAAAAGGAACAACCGTTAACGATGGAGGAGGATGCATGCCTCCAAACATTGATTGAATAGACCACAACAAAAGACCATAAGGCAGCCTTGAGTGGGAAAAATAGATGACCCACTCAATTGGAGTAGTCCAAGGGCTGCCAAAATGTGCTTAGGGAAGAGTGGATGCAACCATCACTCCCCTACCCTCTCTTAAAGTATGAAGTTTTTACAATAAAGAAGAGAATTGAAGTTGAACGGACAGAGATGATGTACAAAGGAGATGTCAAAGATTCAGTGACTAAAAAGAGGATCGTGGATTCCCAGCCAAAATGGAGAAAAGGGTGGCTCCTCAAGTATCCCATATTTTTGAAATATTTGGTGGATGCCCCGAAAAACATAAGTGCCGATAGCTTGTTTTGTCTTGTACCTTGCATACACTCATGGGAAAATCATGGCAGGCTTCTAAAGAGGCATCCTATCTGTCCCAATTACCCATCAATGCCACCACCCAAGGAGGGAGAGAGAATAAGTGTCTCTTATATGGTGAAAACCCTAAAGGGCTCCACTAGCTTGACGTGTGTGATGATCAAAAAAATATGCAAGACCCTCTTGGCTTGCCTCAAAGTGTTCATGTTGTCCAAAGCAATGGAGTCAACATTACTATCCACAGGCAACACCGTCATCAAAATGATTTATGATTTGTCAAAGCAGGCATCCTCGGAGGTGCTACACCTGTTTTATCAAAGGTTAATGTTCTTGCCAAGCTACCACATGCAAGAATTTGAGGAAGCCTTCTACACCGGCTTTTTCACTTATGACATCAAACTCTTTGGCCCTAAAATGACCATGGGAAACATAAGATAAAAGTCACAAGGTTTCAATTGACGAAAATGGCCAAAAATTGCTACCACCTTAGAACACAAGAGCCAAAGGATCCAAAAGACGAAGACCCTTCTCTTGGTTGGGCCAAGATGCAATAGTAAATGCCAAAGCATCAATATGAACAAAAATATCTTCTTCCAATCTGGTGCTTTTAATACTGGAGTGGATATGAGTGCTTTCTTCAATTTTTAAATGATTCCTCACACTCATTCATCCACACAAAGGCTACTATAAGTTTGTATAGGGGTTGGGCAATGACTGCATACATGGGTATAAACCTTATGTAGTAACCACAATGTCCCATAAAGTATTGCACTTGCTTTGCATTGTTTAGTCTAGGAATCTCTACAATTACTTTTATCTTGTCTAAATTGGTAGATATGCCGTTCTCTAAGACAATATCTCCCATGATTTTGCCTTGTCCAGCCATAAATACACACTCTTTTGGGTTAAGACAAATCCCATAAGCCTTGCACTTCTCAATTACTTTTTTGAGGTGCTCTGTATGTTCAACTCCCAAGAGAGAGTGCACACATGAGTCATCTATGTATATTTTCAATAATAGAATCAAGTATTTCTTAAAGGCATGGACCATCAATCTTTGAAATTTTGCTATGGCATTGGTCAAGCCAAATAGTATCAGCCTATATGCGTATATACCCCATTCCATGGAAAACGTTGTCTTGTACTGATCTTCTGGATCCATTGTAAGTTGGGTATAACTTGAGAACCCATCTAAGAAGGAGTATGCTCGCTTACCTGCCACTCATTCTAGGACATGGTCAATAATAGGTAAGGGATAATAATCCCTTATCGTGGTGACATTAACCTTCTTTAGATTCACAGACACTCATAAGTTACCATTCTTCTTAGGAACTACCACAATGGGAGATACCTAGTCGATGTGTTCTATCTCGTAGATAAACTCAGCCTCCTTTAATTCATCAATCTCTTCCTTGATGTGCTTAGCAAACGTATCATTATACATGTAAGGTCTTTGTCAGGTAGGATTTCATCGGGTTTTAAAGGGATCCTGTGCTGGCATATCATAGGATCTACTCGTTTCAGGTCTTTATATGACCAAGTGAATGCGTCCTTGTATTCCTTGGGAAGATTTATGAGCTTCTCATCCTCTTTTGGGTTTAGATATGTTTCTATGTAGGCTGGCCGTGGCTCTTCTCTTGGGCCTACCAATCTCTTCTTTGCGTCCTTAGGCCCATTGTATAACTCCTTGTCTTTTCTCTTGCGTAGAGGTTGCGTCATCACTACCTTCCGATCTTGGATAGTGAACTTTCTTTAGTGGGATGACACTCATTTTCTCCACATTTTTCTTGTCTTCTCCTTCCTCACTTTCTACTTGCATTCTCCATACTTCCCTAAGAATTTTCTTAAGGTCTTAGCACTTCTTCTTTCTCTCCACCTTGGTCCATATAATTTCTCCAAACTCATTTAATCGTGGTTTTTTTTTGCTTTTGTTTAGATTTTGGCTTTCTGGTTTGTTTTTGTAGGTTTCTTATGCTCTCTTTTGTTTTTGGATCTTGAGCTTTAGATAAACTTCCAAATATCTTGTCTTTGACACAATCTTCATCCTTTACAAGCACCAAAAACTGTGTTTTATCCCTTATTCTAGGCATAGGGTTCTCTCTTGGTTTGCTTTCAACTCTATTTTTCTTGACGTGCTCTTGATGTCTACATTTTTTATTTGGAAAATCATAAAACCGTGATATCTGCTATCATTTCTTCCTATTCTCTCAGATTGTCAGAGCATTCATTATCGCCATCATCCTCTCGTTCAAAATGCTCTAGAGACTCATAAAACTCTTATTTCTCTCCTTTTACTATTTTATCACCCTTGGGTTGTTTTGAGGATACCTCTCCTTCTTCCCCTTGTACCACATTGACAATAAAATACGAAACCACATCATTTCCGTCCTTCTCACAGAACCTTATTGTGGGCCCATCTGAAATAGCACACACATCTAGGGTTGCTAGAATATGTGTCTATTCCAATGGCTCTAGTGCTTCCTCAGGAAAGGGTTCAGAAATGTATTCCTTATCTTTGATAGCTCTATCGAGAGCACACTCTTCTCGCTTCAAGCTCCCAGAGTGTGATACACTGCACATCCATAGCTTTTTGGGCTTACCTAACCATGCTAGAAGCTCCAATCTTGCTAATGTAGCTAAATCAAACTCCTCAACAACTCGGGTTTGATTGACGTGTTTGTAACTATGGTCTTTAAGGTTTATGCACATTGTGTTTTCCATGTGTTTGAGGTATATATGATCGTATCCCGAGTCTTGGGCCATCTTCAATTGTCGCATGAATAGCCATCCAAGTATTATTTCCTAGTTGTTCCTCTTGCCAAAATCAACTATAGCAAAGGTATGCTCATACTCAATGCCGCAAGAAGGAGTAATCACTTTCTCTAGAAGTCCTAGGGGTTTCTCCATGTATCCGTTGGCTAGTTGCAACTTCATCCTGGTAGCCCTCATGGCTGGTTTTCCCCATTTTTTCCAAATTTCTTTGCTCTTGATAGCAACACTAACTCCAATATCGAGAATTGCCATGGTTGTTATACTTTGGAACTCTATTGGAAGCGTAGTATTTCCATCTTCACCCTCACAATACTCTCCAACCTTGTTTAATGGTACAGGTCATGTGTTCATTTGAGGTTTTTCCAATTCTTGGATCCCTTCTTGAATCTGTGATGTTGGATCTTTTACCCCAAACTTTTCCGAGCATTTTTCAACATTCACCCACATGTTTGGTCTTATTCAAGAAGCTTTGCTGGCGTAATAGTGCATGTCACAAGCATATACAATATGTCTATCAATCCCTTAATGTCCATAGCCTTTCTTGACAAGAGTCTTTGAGATGGCACCGCCTTCACATCAGACTTTGCTTCATACTCTCCCATGTATGAGGATAGGTTTTTCAAAGATTGAGGTTGAATATCTAAAGATCATAGTGATCCTCTATCCCCCAATTTGAGTGAATATCCAGATCTGCTTGAGATTCAGCCTCAAGTTCCTCTATAGGTGGATGAAAAATATCCCCCCCTTAGTGGTTTGATTGAATCTCTGACTTGACCTGTTTTTTCCATTTTCTTCTTGTATCTGTCTCCAAAGCTCATCTAAGCAATCATCCTCTTTGTAGACCTCTGGTATCATAGGATGGAAGCCCTTAGATGCCTGATCTGTGGTATTCATCACTATTTGTGTCTTTTTGAATTTAGCTGTGGGATTCTTGATTGTTCCTTCAATTTCGTGTCTTGGTGGGGTTATTGGTGTTGGATCTATAACTGCTATCCAACTCTTTGGTTGGCTTGTGAGTGGCTCCACCAAAGCTCGGGCAGTTTGGATCATTTTTTGGCACATCTCCAACTTTGATTTTCCAACTCGGTGTTACGACACATCATCCATTTTTGTTCCTAGTTTTGGTTAGTTTGAAGGCGTGCTTTGTAGGCTTTCATAAGTGCGTCTAGATGTTCATTCACCTTTTCAACTAGCACCGATCCTCTCGAACTTGCACTCCTTGGTCTCTTTTTTTCATTAGGTTCTCTAGTATTTGGGACTTCCAACTCAAGATTAGTTTGATTCTCTTATATCTCTAACATGTTACTGATTTGTTTTAAATCCTCCGCTAGGACTCTCTGTTCACGTTCCTTCGTAGCTTGCATGCATGCCTTCCTGGCCTTCCATGTATTTTGCTGAATTTTTCGTTCATAACTAGGCACATCTGTTTTGGGTTCTTCATTTATCGATTCTTTCCTTGCTTTTTGATTTTGCACCCTTGTGACAACATGTATAGGTATCACCGTTTCATTTTCTGTCATTGATCAAATGAGTAATGCCACAATCTAGACAGTATACATTTACTATAATGATCTCTACATGAGGACACTCTTTAATAAGGTGATCTCCACCACACTTGTAGCACGGTCCTAAAGGTTGGCGTGGCACTCTTGGAGTTGCTCGATGGTGATAGTCAAGCCTTTGTCCTGTTAACCCATCATTGGCTATGAACAGCAATGTGCGTTCATCCAAAATGTATCTTCCTTCTCTTCTAGCTTGAGCTGTCGTTGGTGGTCCAACATTCCCAATCATGCTCCAAGGTTCCGATGCTTTTGGCTCTTTGAGTGGATAGTTTGTTGAACTTGCCCCGTATGCACTTGGCTCTTAATAATACATAGACAGGCACAGGCACTAAGGCTTATTCCTCCAATTCCTCTATAATGGGTGCATACCTAATTCCCACTGTCCTCGTTCCTGTGAGAGGTGACTATTGCCCCAAAATTGAATGTGGCCGTTCAACCCCTCTTGGTCTTGGCAAACTTCCTACTATATAGCTAGTCATTGATGGTACTCAAGGAGGTGCTACTTGGGTTCGTGGGGCATGATGTTGCTCTCTCACATATCCCTTGTTATAGTAACACTCTTCCGTAGCATGATTCATCCATTTCTGCTCAATGACACACCACTTAGGTTTCTTAGCCTCTGGCTTAGCAAACGGGCTTATCCTTTTGAGTACTTCCTCAACAAGTCTCTCTTGATTTACCATTAACTCACTCTTTTGTGTTGACTTTGTAGAACTAGCTCCACTATGCTATGATGAATCATCATCATCTAAATCCACATAGTTGTCTCCTTGCAGAAAACACAATTGTTTACTAGGTATAGAGCCTCCTTGGTCAACTTGTTTAGAGTTTTGAGCTCTTCTTCATATGCAAACTCTTCTGAAGATCCGCATTTCTCAGTATTTGGATAAATATCAACATGAGTCGGGACTGAGTTGGTAACTCTTCCATACGACAGAATTTTGCATAGCATTTTAACCTTAAGGCCGATTTTCTAATAGATTCTCCCTCTTTCTGCCTGAACTTATGGATTTGCAAGACTATATTATGAGATATCGCTCTTTGAGAGAATTCCTTGATAAACTCGTCAAATACCTCCTCCATTGACTCGAAATCTCTACATTCAACACAATAGAGCCAAGTGGCAACATCCTGCTCTAGGGTTAACCCAAATCTTGCAAATTGTGTGGGAAAGTCTAGTACCTCCTTAGCCTTAATGACACGCACAAAAGTTGCCATGTGATCCCTTGGGTCCCTATTTCCAAAATATTTCTTGTTAACCCATTTTTGGACTTGAGAAGGTCTGATCCTCCATTTGTCTAGCATTCTAAACATAGGATCCTTGATTCCCCCTCTATGAGCCCTTTCTAGCCTAGGATACAATACATGTTCCTCCCCTAGTGGTTCTCCTAATGCATAGTTTCAGATTGGTCTAGCAAGTGATCGTTCCTCTGCTCGGCTTCTTTCTTCTCGTTCTCGTCCTCAATGTGATGCTTCAATCGTGATCAGAGTTAGCATCCTTGATCTACTCTCTTCTTAGTATTGCTGATGGAGTGGTGGTTTTGGTGGTGCATCTAGCCCTACCATGGCCAATTATCCATCCCCTTTTGTGTTCACATCTGGTGCTGCAAACTATTTGGATCCACGCTTGAAATGATAGTGGTGATGTTTGTGAGTTTTGAGGGTTAGAAAATGGTTGTTTATTTGATTGTGTTGTGGTGGCATAATCATCTGAGAAGGGATTTGTAGACTTGCTTAGGGTTTCTATGGGCTTTTTCTTCCCTACCAAATCTTGTGGCAATAGTTCAGGTGTTAATACTCTTCCTACATCTTGTGGGTAAATTGGCTTGTATTCTCATTTGATGAGATAATGTTTTCCCTCCTCATTGTGAAACCTATCACCACCGTCGGTTACCATAATTCATGCTAATCCTCCTGCTAGCTGTTTTTCAATACAAATGTATTGACATCCTCAAACATCAGCATGCATCAAGGCCCCATGGGCATTGGTTACCTTAAGAAAATTCCCGTGTATTTTGGCGTGTTTAAGGGTTTTTGAGAGGTGCTACCCCCCATGGTCCCTTGCTGCTAGAAACCTCCGAGCTGCTGGTTGGTTATCCGTTTATATGATCCTTTGAAAGAGGTATCAATATCAATGCCCTCTTCTATGATCGGTGCTAAGGGGTCAATCGTTGCTTGGTTTACATTCTCTTCCGTTCACACTAAGCTAGCTTTATCGCCAGCCACTCTCCGTTCTCTTTGAATACACCTTTCGGATCTCAAATTCATCAAATTCTTCTCACAAACAACTATCAACCCAAACCTCTTACCTTAGAAGTCTGCTTGCAATTATTCCTTTGTCTTGGTTTGCTCTCAAGCTGCTTTCTCAACTTAGTAGAGTCCTTTGTAGTTCCAATTGATCACCAACTTGTCGAATCCTTGGTTCTACTCTACAATTCTTTGTCAAAACAGTAATTCTCACTTGCTAGTATATATAAAGACATGACCCTTACATGAGTTCCAAGCCCTAATCTGATAAGACAGATGGAGTGCTAGGATCACAGGAAAGACTTTTGGACCAACAATTTCTCAATGTGAGCACTAAATTGGGCTATAGACATCATACCCATATGATGTATAAATTATCAAAACTGACTCAAACTTGAATTGTGTACTCTCCTTGATGTGCTTTGTCCAGATCTAGGCTTACTTTGAAGTTGTAACCTCTGTCAATTTTTCCTATGCATGCCTTGGTCACTCTCAAATCGTTTGGGAGGTTAACTAAGCCAAAAAGGATCAAAATTGGGTGAAACTTGGTCCCCTAAGCGTGCTTTGGGGTGTTAAACACCTTGGTATGTTCTATTGTCAGTTCTGGTCTCTAAAAATGCCCCTGATATGCCATAGGCATATGATGTCTATCTGGTTAAAATGAAGTGAATTTCACTCCAGAGGTCCTTCACCACACAAGAAACTCAATATAACTTGGAAAATGCAATTTCAACACCTTTTGTGCTAGATATGGTCAAATCAAGCACTCATTTTGCCCAGATTTGTCTCTTGGTCTTTACAAACCTCAAATTTCTTCAATTGCAATAGAATTTGGCATATTTACTTCTTAAACGTTCTTAATCCCAATGGCTCACAAAAATGTATCTTTTAACCCAAAATCAGGCCTCTCTGACATCATACACGTATGAGATTTAGGTGGTCAGATTGGAGTTTTGTTTATACCCCAAGTGCCCCTTGATGTGTGCAACATGCATATATGCTCACAACAAAATTTGGATATCAAAATTGCAACTTCTCACCACTTTTACCAAGGAAATTCCTGGAAAGAGTAAAAATCTTTCAATACTCTGACTATATGCCTGAATGAGATGAAATGTAACATTTAATGCAATAGTAACTGTGTGTAGCGGAAATTGATAACATAGTGAGCATTTCATTAAGAACAAATTTCTAATGAGCATAGAGAGAGTAATTAATTTGAGAAAGCAACATAGAAATTTACACCTAGCTAGTTTGGAATTGACAATACTTGAAAATAGAGAGAAATAAAACAATTGGCAACTATTGAGGATCAAACTTACATGGAGTCTGTCCCCCCTCCATAAATTCTTTGTATTATAGTGAAGCGGTCCGGGGTGGGCAACAAGAAGAGAAACTCTAGACACCCTTCAAGGCTCCCGTGCTGCTCAATGGGGCTGGGGCACAACACAACACAAACCAAAACAACAAACCCCCAGCCAAATCCCAACTACACAAGGGACATCACCTAGTTTAAGAGCGAACTAGGACGCAAAAGAGGAGAATCGTTAGAGCAACCTACAAACAAGCAAGGAATTTACACTAACCCTAACACCAATGGAACACTCTCATACACTAAAACACGAGAGAGAGAGAGAGAGAGAGAGAGAGAGAGAGAGAGAGAGAAAGATGGTGCTCGGGCTGCTTTGAAGTGTATCATTAATGATCAAGCAAACACAAATATATATATGCAAGAAAGAGAGAGAAGGGGGAAGGGGGTGCTTGTTGTACTAATGCCTTCTTACAAATCCGTCATGACCAATCAAAGTGAGATTAGTATTTGTTCAACATAGCCTGAGTAAATTACACCACAACACATCACAAGAAAAAGCCACCCTAATCACTGTCTTAAGGCCAAGGGAGTCCTCTCCACCCTGTCGCCCTCTTACAGCATGTGGGATTTATGGCTAAATTTATAACAATACCCGGAGACAAGCTATCAAGAACTTAAATAGAACACCAAGACACTTACACATCATTATTGTCCATGATTTCACGTTGGAAGGGAGACAAGGTATCCATGCTTAGTCCAATTCACCCTCCTTGATTCAACAAATGTTGGGCTTACACTAGTAGCAGAAATGATAGATTTTCTACCCTCAATTTAATGATCCCTCTCTCTTACAATGGCATAGAGTTCCCTTGCTAATCACCCCTAATACAACACATACATATGCCTAATGCCAATGAGATTCCACTCAAAAGCTCCTTCTCAAGAGGTTGAGCTTGGCTTCTCAAGCTATAGCATAGTGCTCTTTCTTCTCCCCCCTTTTTGTGCTAGCTACACTCTCCTTTTATAGCAATTTTGAAGGCTAGGGTTACTCCTCTAACTATGGTTGGGTTAGATTTTCAGCAATTTATCTAATTTCTTTTGCTTGGAATTATCAAGAAGTTGGTGGGGAAAGAGAGAGGAGAGAAATGGAGGTGATAGGACTTTTCATAGTGGGTTAGTGTTAGTAGAGTTAGTATTAATTATAAATGGAATTGGATATTTACAATGAGAGTATCCATGTAGAATACAAATAAGGAAGAAAAATTCTTAAGAGGTAAGAAAAGGTGGATTTCTTACAAGGTTGATGCTCCAAGTGTCTTGAGTAGGGCTGATTTTGACGCTTGTTGACGGTCCACTAGCTTTGACGGTACATTTTTTCTCCACTCTTGACCTTCCTTAAGAGACAAGGTAATTGAAGCTGAGTAATCAACCACCATGATGCTGTCTTTGAAGAGAAGAGGCTGAATTTTGTGGTTTTTTTGATAGATATGGGTAATTTGGAGGAGGAAAAATGAGACTAGGTGGTCAATTTTGGAATGGAATTGTGTGTGGGAGGTATGAGTTCACCATGGTTTCTCTTATTCTTCAAGGTTGAGGAGAAGGTGAGTAGGGTGCAGAGAGGAGTGGTGAGAGAGGTGGGGATGATGAGTGGAGAAGTGTGTGTGAAAGAGGAAAATGATAAAGTGGAAGAGAGAGTGTGGCTGCATAGCATGGGAAAACTGGGGTCCACTAATAAAATCATAGCTCACAGCTCGTAGCTCAAAAAAATATGAAAAAATTTGAGGCAAAAGTTCAACCCACGAGCTACAACTTTTGTTTGTATCACCTTTTCAAATTCAGAGAGCAAGTGAACTTTAAAAATTCAGCAAAACCGATCGTTTTTTTTCACTGCACAAGGTCCTTGTGGGGTCCTTCTTTGGATGATTCTTTTGAATACCTCCAAGAGTGAGTGCTCCATAGTGTATGTATGCATGCCACCTACCCTTGACCTTATTTGGTAGGTCTATAATTGAAGATATTGTTGAGATCATGATATAAGTGAATAGTACAACTAAGAAAATCAAATATTGAGGGGTCTAAAAAATATGTACATGTCAAATATAAATAATATAAGTGGAAAAAATATAAAGGGGTCAAAAGAAATCTCTCTCATTACGAGGCTACCATAAAAAGATAAATATTTTTGGTGTTCTAATTTTTTTTAAAAAAAAAAAAATAGATGTAGGAAGGGAAAAATCACAATAGTGAAAAAATATACACATAAATAAAACTAGTTTTTTTTTGGATTTTTGTTGCGGTGGAGTTACACCAAATATAAGAGAAGCTTACATGAAAATATTTCTATATGGAATAAAGAGTATGAAAAATGGTAAGAAAAATTGTGGTAATGGTGAGGCAATGTACAGAGCATAAATAACACACACCTAGGTAGAAATATTTAAATAAATACCAAAATAATTATGAAAAAATCTTTTATTTAGGCCCTATATACAAAGAAATATTTACATATGCATGGGCCATAATATACTTATATTTCTTATATTTTTTAATTTTTTGGCTCAACTAGTCCAATGACTAGCTAATTGAGGGTTTTTTATTTTAGTAAGGAGATATGGAAAAAGTCCCCTAACTCACACGCGCCTATATACAGTGAAAGGGTGAGGGTAACCACAGTGTTTGAGTGATTTGATAGGGAGGGATAACTCACTATGGCAATCACAGAGAGCCGAAAAAACGGCTATCATTAGCTTCTCCCATCAAAGGAGACTTTTGTACAATACAATTCTTGTGTTCCTTGACAAAACTCGTTGGTGAAATGAAGATAGAAGCTTCATGCACCAAATTATGCTTGAAAAACACACCTAGTGTCCCTAGCCTCAGTCCCAAGACCTCACACACCTTCAAAAATGGTGAGAGCTAGGAGGGAATGAGGATATATTGAGAGGAAGAAGATATATATTACGAGAAAGAAGTATTTTCCTCACGTGATCACTCTAATAACATAACTTAGCTTAGTAATTAGCATATAGAGGAGATGGGCATGCTATTGAAGCTTGGCTCTTGGTTGGATTTTCATTATATAGCCAAGAGTTGTTGGTGTAGGCCTCTACTTCTCAATGCTTGGAGATGGAGTTCTTGTTGCACCACATGAGTTGTTTGTGTGTGTGTGTGTGTGTGTGTAGCATAAAAGATAGACAAAAAATGCCAAACTCCCTCTCTCTTGGTCAACCCCTCTTGCTTTTTGCTCTTGCTGACATCCTCTTGGCTCCTGTAAAGCTTATCCAATCACAAATTAGAAGCATAATTGATAGCCTTGTGACATGTGTCCCCCTTTATCCTTTTGTGAGAGCTTTAGGTAATTAAATAATGCATTTAAACTCTCATTGGACGGTTTATTCTTCTGGCCAAAAGGAATCAGGCAAGCCATTGGGCTGCTGGATGCTCATTGGGTGGACCCCTTGGTAGACTTTCAAATAGTCTTCTAGGGAGCTTAATTTCTATTGGTTCTTTTATCAAGCATTTTTAAATTGATTAGACTAGTTTTACTCTACCTTAATCTCATTGGTCCACCTCTATGGACATTTAATAGGAATTGAGGGGAGATTGGGGGCAACTGGCCTAGGAGCCTGACATGTGTCCTGTGTTCCCTTTGTGTATAGGGGGAGCTTTGGAGAGTGTGTGTGTGTGTGTTTCTGTCTCATCCCCTACTATTAGGGCTCGCCCCCTTCTTTTTAAGGATGTGGGAAGACTTTTTAGTCTTCCCATGACCATCCAATTTTCCCCTACTTGGGCCATTGGACAATTGAGTTAATTTTAGGAACTTTAGCCTATGGAAGTGTTAATGGAGTTGAACCTTAGGTCTTTTAAGCCCTATTGAAGCACATTTCTCTTTTGTAGATTGTCCCCCTTTGGATCCCTATTTTCCCTCTTTTTGGATCCCTGCAAGACCGGTCTAGCAACCTTACCAATATTCTAGCTTTTTACTCCCCAGGTACTTCCATATTAAATGATTAGTTTAACATGAGAAAATCATTTGGGACAATTAAATATTATTTTTTATGACATTATCTCTCTCTTGAAATCATTGTTGTCCTCGACTATGAGGTAGAGAAGATAAAGCCTAGTCATTAGTCCGTTTGATAGCGGGTAGAGAATCCCTAGTTTACCCTGTGACACCATTCTAAAAATGGATGACTAGTCCATTTGGTGCTTGAGAGCCTTAGCTTCCGCAAGCATGACTGTACATTAGTTCGTATCAATCTTCCATATTAGAGTGACAAACTCTACTTGGTGTTCGGGAGACATCGTCTCCACAAACATGATCCTGAGCATGCATACTTATTAACATTTGTGCACAATAAAGGGAAAGAGAGTTTATAAGACGAAAATTTTGTTCATTTATACATATTTATATTTTTACTTCTGGGAATTATTGTAAGCATTGACAAGGCTTAGGTTATCCTTTAATTGTATGACTTGCATCCATCTAGCATCTTCAAAAGGATAATTTTTAAACTTGAAAAGATATCGTCGGATAGTCTTACCGCCTCATAATACCTTGTATTCGTGTCGGAGAATGGACTCGGGCTGCAATACCTCTTCTTGGTCCTCAATCTCTGGTGGGCCTTCAATGATTGCTTCTTGAGGTGGCTCTGCTTTATAAGACTTTAGCAGGCTCACGTGGAAAGTATTGTGTATGATTCAATGGTTGGGCAACTTAAGTTGATAGGTCAACTCATTGATTGGTCTAAGAATCTGAAAGGGACCATAGTACCTCTTTGCTAACTTAGCATAGTACTTTTGGTGTCCTGTAGGATGCTTGCCCATTGTGTGCCTTAATCGAACCTTGGGAAACTTAACCAAGACCGAATCATTTTGTTTAAAGGCTAGGGATCTTTTGTGCTTATCAACAACAACCTTTTGCCCTTGTTGAGAGATGGATATAGCATCCTTATTCTTTTGAAAAGATTCTTGCAGGTCTCGACTATATTCATCTGCAGGCAGCAGCAAAGATCTTCCCATGTACCTTGAGTAGCAGGGTACTTTTTTATCTTCCCTCTATTACCTCAAAAGGTGCTTTTCTCGTGGAAGTATGTACAATGTTATTGTAATTATACTCCACTAACGGTGAGTATTGCTCCCATTGGGACTTTTGATTTACTTTTGTGACATAAGCTTTTAGTAGATCAAGAATTTTTAGGTTAGCTATTTCACTTTGGCCAATCCATTTGGGGATGATAGGCCGAAGAAAAGTTTAGCCTTGTACCTAAATTCTCAAAGAGACCCTTCCAAAACTTACTTGTCATTCTAGGATCTCTGTCCGACACTATAGACATTGGCAAGCCATGGTATTTGAAGATCTGTGATATAAAGAGGGTTGCCATTTGATGGGCCTTGATAGTCTTTTTGACAGGTATGAAATGTGCTTGTTTGCTAAACCCGCTCATCTATATTCATGTATTCCCATGGATGGACTTGGACAATCCAAAGATAAAATCCATGGATATGCTCTCCCATGGTGAATTAGGGATTGGAAAAGGTTGAAGCAATCAAGGTTGATTACCTCTATCAAAATTTCTCTTTTGTTGGCATACCACATATTTTGAAACATACTCTTTCTTTCATGGCAGAACAATAGAAATATGTTTCTATCCCTTTTAGGGTAGACTGAATCCCTCTATCCCCGCATAAGGAGGATCATGGGATTCATACATTACTTTCTCACGTAGTGAGTTAGTAACGCATAGCAACCATAGAGAAGATAACCATCTTGTAGGGTAAATGGTTCTTCCTTCTTCCCTAGTGCAAGGGCTGAAATCACATCTCTAAAATCGGGATCTATTGCGTACTCATCTATCATAGAGGATAGATCATTGTGAGTTTCTATGGATACCACATTCACTCTGTGTCATCTTGAGAGTGCATCGGCTTCTTGGTTATGCTTGCCAGCAATGTGAGCAATATGAAAATGAAATTGCAAAAGGAAATTTGCCCACCTCATTTGTTTGTCGGAGATCTTGGTCTGCGTCATGAAGTACTTGAGGCTTTGGTGATCCGTTTGTAGAATGAAAGGAGTCTCCAAAAAATAGTGCATCCACGAATCTAGAGCATGTAGAACTGCTAAGATTTCCTTCTTATATATGCTTAGAAATTGCTCAACAAAGTCGAGCCTTTTACTTTCATAGGCTATGGTGTGCTCTTCTTGGAGCAAAACAACTCCAAGGCAATCAACACAGGCATCACATTGGACCTCAAATGGCTTTAAGAGATCCGGTAGTGTAAGCACAGGTTGACAGATAAGTTTTTCTTTAAGCTTTTTGAAAGCATTGTTCTCCTTGGTGGCTAACGTTTTTCTTTGTTAGGTCATGTAATGGTCCCACGATCGGTAGAAACTTTTCTATGAAGCATCTATAGTATGCACACATACCTATAAAGCTTCTTAGTTCATGTAGATTCCTTGGATTAGTCCATCCTTTTATTACCTCTAGCTTTGATGGATCCATTTGGATGCCATCTTGAGAGATAATGAACCTAAATTCTAAATCTCTTGTAAGAAAAACTCACTTTTCTTTCAATTAATATAAAGTTTATTCTCTCGTAAAACTTGAAATATTACATGGAGGTGTTGCTTGTGTTCGTCTAATGAATTAGTATCTCAAAGAACACTCTAGTAAAGGTTCGGTGAGGCCTCAATAGCTTCTCCATCAAGTGGTTAAATGTGGTTGGTGCATTGGTCAAGCCAAAAGGCATGACAATGTACTCGTAAAGTCCAAACGTAGTGCAAAATGCGGTTTTTACAATGTCTTGATCGACTATCCTTATTTGATGGTAGCCACTTTTTAGGTCAATCCTACTGAAGTAGGTCAACCCTTGTAGCTTATCAAATAGGTCTTCTACCCGTGGAACGGGAGACCTATTCTTGATAGTAATCCTATTTAGTGCTTTATAGTCGAGACACATACAATATTTGTCGTCTTTCTTTTGCACTAATAAAATTGGTGAACAAAATGGAGATGAGCTAGGCCTAACCATGCCTTTCTCAACCAAATCATGCACTTGCCGCATAATCTCCTCTTACTGAGCTTTGAGAAACTTGATAAGGAGGTTTATTAGGCGGTGAGCTTCCTGGAAGAAGTTCAATTGCATGGTCGTCATTTCCTCATTTGGGAGGTAGTTCACAAGGGATGCCATCAATAAAATGTCTTGAAACCCCTTGAGGAAATTGGATAACTCTAATTCCTTTATATGGTTTGTATTTTCTTTTGTTAAAACATAAGGTTCATTTTGAGAATCTTTAACAAAAATCATGTACATGGAAATAGAGCTCTTTATTGACTTATTGAAAGCTTGCTTATGTACAATGGGTATGGTGTTACCCAACTCCTTAGCATCTATGTACATATCTTTTTCCCCGAACTTAAAGTAGATTCGCCTTTCAAGGAATTTAACATTGGCAGCCATGTGGTCAACCCATGGTGCCCCTAGGATTACATCCTCATGCTTAAGAGGAGAGATAAAGAAATCCTCCTTGACCACATAGCTTTGGACCCCGGTGGATTCATCATGGAAAACTTACTGCACCACGTAAGTGCAGGGGAGGGGTTTTTTTATACAAGTTACATAGCATATTTATCTCCCAAGCTTAAAAATAAAGAAGGGGGTATCATTTTTATTTTATTTTAATTTCTTTCTTTTTGGGGGAGGGCGGGGGGGGGGGGGAAGTGAGAAAAGGAAGAAATGAGAGAAAGTTTTTGTGTTTCAAAATCATGGCTTCGCGAAAGAGTATGCCCTTGAACTTGTGAGTCAACACTTACAAGAACTAATATTTCTTTGTATCAATCGCTTGTTTTATGAGTATAGTTCATTTTTTTGAGGGATGAAAGCTTTAAAGAGTTTGTACAGATGTAAATTTATACGAAGAACTTAACACAACTTTATAGCCACATTTTTTGAGTAATTTAGATGGGTTTGAATTGGACGAGTAGCCAGAGTGTAGGCTGATCGAGCACATAGTTTGAAAGTCAAACTAAGAAACATTGAGGGTACATATAGTTATTAACAAAATTGGTTCCTTAGTACGTTGCGAGTCACTATGCTACATACTCTTCGAGTAGTTCTACTTAGTTAGATCATGTGAGACCTAAATTTTATATGTAAGATAGGGCTATGATAGTTTTCTTTGTCACGATTATCGTATAAGTGTAGAAAGGGGGGTCATATTCCCTAATATGAGTCGTATATAAGGGTTTTATCAAAGTTGTCCGCTCAAAGGTGGCGTCCCATTTTGTATATAGAGTGAATCCCCCGGGCTTTAGACATGGAGCCTCAATTTCCTAGTTAAGGGAGTGACTGAGGCTTCTTGCCCCTTGAAAGCACCATCAACACAGCAGCAGGTAGGACATCTCCCATCTCATAGGCTTGGATGCCTAACTTGGTGGCCAACTCTATGGATATAAAAATTGCTAGTAGAACCAGGGTCAAAGAGAGTAAAAGCATCATGTTCTCTTACCTTTCCACAAGCATGGCATAATGGAGATCCTTTGGGATGAGCATCCTCTTCTTGAATTTCGACCAAGGTAGCTCTAGGAGGCTCAGTACGTATATTCTTGTGGGGACAAGCACAATAGGCATGCGATAACACTCTTAACTCTTCAAGAGAGAGTTTATTTTTGCCTTTATAAACTCCTTAGCTTTGTTGTTGTTGGCATTGCCTTAGGGAGACTTTTGGACATTGTCCTTCCCCTTAGGCTCGTTATGTTCCTTGTTTTTCGTGGGCTTAAGATTGTTTTTAGCCCCTTGTTTGAAGTTGATTCTGGAAGCCACCATGGTATGGTGTATGACCGCAGATATGGTGCGTGGCCTTTGGGAGTTAACATACTTCGCCATATCCTCAGTTAAACCCGCACAAAATTGTTGTTTTTGCTCTCCAAAATCCATCTTTTTGAGGACAGTGTCTTTGAGGTGTAAATCCCAAAATTTGTCTACATATTTGTGAATAGATTTTTAGGGAGAGAGCTACAAGCTTTGCCATTCAGTGAGTACTTTGTCTTTGGCGTTGGTAACCAAAAATTGCTTCATGATAGAAGCTCTTAAAGCTGTCCATGTTCATGGAGCTTCACCATTTGCTTGTAGACTAGACCAAGATTGTCTGGCTGACTTTTGAAAATGCGCTACACGACATAGCTTAGAGGACTCCTGTGAAGCCCTCATCTCCAAACGTCGCATTGAATTGTTGGATAAAGACCAAGACTTTTTCTGTAGCACCAAAAGTACCATCCTAGGTAAGGAAAGAGATGTTCTTTCCTCCCTCTTTGAACTTTTTGAGCTTGGACAACCTTTTCTAGGCGGCATAGGATTTCCTATGGCCTCTTCTTTTAGGTGGTTTGAGGGCTACACCATCACTTTCTTTAGAAGAGGAAGAGTATGACAAAGATGGAGAAAAGGGTGACCTCTTTCTCGCTTTTTTCTTCCCTTGTTCCTCCTTGTTTGCACCATCACTTTCTTCAGTAGAGGAAGAGGATGAAGAAGTTGGAGAAGAGGGTGACCTCCTTCTCGCCTTTTTCTTCTCTTTTGTCTTTGAATTATGGTGTAGAGAAGTATGCAATGGTCTTCTCCGCTTAGGGGGTATTGGAGAGCGTTTTGCCCGCTGTCTTCGTGGAGCCATCTCCGCCGAGGTGGCAGGAGACTCACTTCTTTCTCATTCTTTTGGTGAAGTCTCTACCGTTGAAACTTGGGTTCTCCTTTGGGAGGGAGATGCCTCATCAAGTAGTAAGTTTTTGAGCCCTTCGTACGAATCCTCCTCCTCTTCCCTTATTTGAGAGAGTCCTCTTTTGGAAGTCTCACCATGAGCTTTCCTTGGTACTCTCTCTTCTTGGTGGGGAGTTTGGAAAATACCATGGGTGTGCAATTTTTGTAGCACTTTACCTTGGAGGGATGTGTTGCCCAAGGCTTGTTGAATCCTAGAAACAAGATAGTTTACAAGCATAGGTGCATCATTAGTTGCTCTTCCATTAGCAAAATCAAAGCTATCAACATTCATTTCAATCTCTTTCCCTTGTCAGCCATACTAGCAAATTTTAGGTGTAAATTTTTATTTGTACTTTGGCACTTCAAGCCCTAGTTGCTAATCCTCTTTACCTTCAAAGATGAGCACTCAAGTATCTATACCTGTTGCTTGAATATTATTAATTGCAAGGAATAGAAGAGAGGGTTCAATAGAGCCAAGACAGCACCGGTTCCTGTCAAGATTCTATAGCTCAATAATGGCTAAACCATAGGCAAGCCCCATAGGAATCCATTATTAAGACAATAGCTCTCAACGGTATCCCCGTTAACTGCATAAATAAGGCGTGCTTCAAGGATGAAAAATACCTATTCTACTTACTCTTTTGCAATAAATAACACCAACCATTTGTAGCAAGCTTGAGGACCTTTGTTCTTGAGCAAGAAAACAAAAACCAATAGATCTGATACCAATATAACATTTAATGCACTAGTAACTTGTGTGTAGCGGAAATTGATAACATAGTGAGCATTTCATTAAGAACAAGGTCCTAATGAGCAAAGAGAGAGTACTTAATTTAAGAAAGCAACAAAGCAATTTACACCTAGCTCACTTGGCATTGACAATACTTGAAAAGAGAGAGAAATAGAATAATTGACAACTATTGAGGATCGAATTTACATGGAGTCGGTCCCCCCTCCATAAATTCTTTGTATTATAGCTTCACCCATCAAAGGAGACTTTTGTACAATACAATTCTTGTGTTCCTTAAAACTCGTTGGTGAAATGAAGATGGAAGCTTCATGCACCAAATAATGCTTGGAAAACACACCTAGCGTCCCTAGCCTCAGTCCCAAGACCTCACACACATTCAAAATGGTAAGAGCTAGCAGGGAATGAGGATAGACTGAGAGGAAGAAGATGTATCTTACAAGAAAGAAGTTTTCTTCTCACATGATCACTCTGATAGCATAGCTTAGCTTAGTAATTAGCATGGTAGAGGAGATGAGCATGCGATTGAAGCAGCTCTTTGTTGGATTTGCATTCTATAGCCAAGATTTGTTGGTGTAGGCCTCTATTTCTCAATGCTTGGAGAAGGAGATGAAGTTCTTCTTGCACACATGAGTTGTGTGTGTGGGTGTGTAGCATAAAAGGTAGACTAAAAATGCCAAACTCCCTCTCTTGGTCGACCCCACTTGATTTTTTCTCTTGCTGGCATCCTATTGGCTCCTGTAAAGCTTAGCCTATCACAAGTTAGAACCATAATTGATAGCCTTGTGACGTGTGTCCCCCTTTCCCCTTTTGTGAGAGCTTTAGGTAATTCAATAATTCATTTAAAATCTCATTGGAGCTTTTAGTCTTCTAGCCAATAGGATTCAAGCAAGCCATTGGGCTGCTATTTGCTCATTGGACCCCTTGGTGGACTGTCCAATAGTCTTCTAGGGAGCTTAATTTCTATTAGTTCTTTTATCAAGAATTTTTAAACTGATTAGACTACTTTTACTCTAGCCTAATTCTCATTGGTCCAGCTCTATGGACATCCAATAGGATTTGAGGGAAAATTGGGGGCAACTGGCTTAGGAGCCTGACATGTGTCCAATATTCCCTTTGTGTAAAGGGGGAGCTTTGGAGTGTGTGTGCTTTTGTTTCTCTCTCATCCCCTACTATTAGGGCTTGCCTCCTCCTTCCTAGGGATGTGGGAAGGTTTTTAGTCTTCCCATGACCATCCAATTTTCCCCTACTTTGGCCATTGGACAATTGAGTTAATTTTAGGAAATTTAGCCTATGGAAGTCTTAATGGAGCTGAACCTTAGGTTTTTTAAGCCCCATTGAAGCACATTGCTCTTTTCAGACTGTCCCCCTTTGGATCCCTATTTTCCCTCTTTTGGATCCCTATAGATATCGGTCTGGCAGCCTTACCAATATTCTAGCTTTTACTCCCGTGACACTTCCCCATATTAAATGATCAGTTTAACATGAGAAATCATTTGGGAGAATTAGATATTAGTTTTTATGACATGAAACTTGGTGTATATTCTCTACACACTATGGAGACTATGTGTATCAAGTCAAAGGTTCAGTTTGGCTGCCATATTTACCCTTGAGACATCATACGTGTATAATGTCTACCAATGGGTTTTTGTCCAAATTTTATCCACAAGTCTTTTGCACTACTTTCCAAGCACTATTACCAATTTTCCATGCAAAAATATACAAAAAATCACATGTTTCCTACTTTGTCTATTTTCAATACACGACTTTTGTCTTTTGGGGGCCAAATGTTGATCAAAACTTTACTCTCAAGGTGTAATTAGGGTAAAACACCCCTTTAGAACACTCTAGTGCAGTCGTTTTGGCAAATTTGGTCTCCTGTTAGGCCCTAAGACATCATATGTGTATGATGTCTATAGATGAATTTTGCAGTTTCTCATCGAGATCTTTGCATATGTGTTCTTTTATGCCCAACATCATTTAACCATGCATAATTGTCTGTTGAAACGTGTTTATTGTATGTTACCCCTAGAAATGAACTTTTTAGAGATCACAAATGCGAACAAGCATACAATCAAATAACTCAATGATGAATAGCTTTAGATCACAATCACATGTCCTATCTACAACTACTCTAGAAAAACACTTTACTGCCACACACGAACTAGTAAACATTTTTGCACCACCACCTAAGTTGCAGTTATATGTCCGTATATCAAAAATTGTACGTATATTTTGGTTATATATGGTGTATACCCTTATTATACGCATATTTTTGAATAAACCTTATTTCAATCAAAATATATTTTGATCGAAATACTGTTTGCCTTATAGAAAAAGGCACCGCAACAGTTCTTTTGAATTGTCGCGCTAGAGAGAGAATTGCGAGAGAGAGAGAGAGAGAGAGAGCAGTGGCAGAGCATAGCATAGTAGAGTCGAGTAGAGCCAAGACAAGCAGGTAATTTTTTTCTATTTTTTATGTTTTTTTTAAAATTTTATTTGCTAACGCTATTGTTGTGAAGCTTTGCTCGCACCTCAGTGTTAGTTTACATCTTGTTTTTTGCTAACGTTGCTGTTGTGGAGCTTTGCTCACACCTCAATGTTAGTCTGTAGGTTTAGACACCCATCCTTGACTGTGTTGATCCTCGTGACAGACTGCAAGGGGGATTAGACTTTAGACGCTTTGTCCTCGACTACTGCTGACCGTCGTGTGGCATTGCAGGGAGTAGCTTAGGTTGTACAATTAGAATTTCCATCCTTGGTTGTTGCTGACCACCACGTCACACTGTAGGGGGGAGTTAGCTATCTTACATCTTTTCTTCCTAGTTGTTGCTGACCATTGCGTTGCACTTTTGGAAGATCATATTTAAAAACATAGATTCTTCGTCTGTCTGTTGTTGATCATCGTGTCGCACTACAGAGAGGAGTTTAGGGTTGCCTAACCCTTTGTTCTTGATTGTTGCTGACCATCAGGTTGCACTGCAAGAAGATTGGATTTAATAGATTCTTCGTCTCTGTTTGCCTAATCCTTTTGTTCTTGATTGTTGTTGACCACCGTGTCGCACTCCAGGGAGGGATTTAGGGTTGTCAAATCCTTTGTTCTTGCATGTTGTTGATCATCGTGTCGCACCACAAGAAGGTTGGATTTCATAGATTCTTGTCTCTGATTGTTGCTGACCACCGTGTCGCACTGCAGAGAGGGCTTGAGGTTTTTAAATCCATCATTCTTGGTTTGCTGACCATTGCGTCGCACTACAGGGAGATTGGATTTAATGGATTCTTCGTCTCTGGTTGTTGCTGACCACCGTGTCACACTATAGGGAGGGAATATATATTTTACATCCTTCAATCCTGAATGCTTTGACCATCACATTGCACTATAGGTTAATTGGATTTAATAAATTTTTCGTCTCTAGTTGTTGTTGACCATCGTGGTGCACTGTAGAGAGAGGTTAGATAGTATTAATCCTTTGTCTCTACAGCTGTTTAGATCTTTCATTACTGGTTGTTATTATTGTCCATGAAATGTTTTTGTTTAGAACTATTTACAATTATATATGTCAAATTTATATCTATTCTAAATTCACCTTACTTATATTTGCTTCAATCATGGTAGAGACAAAGTTAACGCATTAGCATCGCAAAATCATCTGTGATGCTCTAGTTTTATCTCTGTATGGAGCTTCAGACGATCATTTGCGACGTAAATTTGATCCACTGCAGGTGATGTTCAATGATTTTATGATTGACTTGTGGAACAGTGCTGGTTGAAGCTGTGCACTACATTTCCTGTTTGATTTGACCCTGCTCTGCGCACTACATTTCCTGTTTGATTTCCTGTTCGATCATTTGCGATGTAAATTTGATCCACTGCAGGTGATGTTCAATGATTTTATGATTGACTTGTGGAACAGTGCTGGTTGAAACAGTGCTGGTTGAAGCTGTGCACTACATTTCCTGTTTCATTTGACCCAGCTCTGCGCACTAATGGAGTGATGCATAACACAATAAAGCAATTATTAGGCTAGGTCACAAGAAGTTTTGAGAGTATGGTTCATCAAGAAATCAAAACCAAACCTGGAATCAAAGAGCGAATGCAGCTTGTGGCACAACTACGTTTAGAATTGAAGAGCAAGGATAAGATCGAAGGCTCTTAAAAATGTCCTAGGACAAAAGAGGATGTACCTCCTCCTTCTGGTGCTGAGCCCTTAGTTGTACACAGGGATGATGCTACATGTCCTCCTGTCCTACACTTACTTGGGGAGCATTCTATCTTTCACTTGCAAGAACCTCAATTAGGTGAGGACATTTTGCAAATGTGAAACAAGTTTCAGTGGCCCATCCTCTCTTCAAAGATCCTGTCTATGCAGCAAAGATCTACAAGGACCAGGTAGGAAGCAATCCGACATTACAAATTGTGCTAGAGGAGGCAACTACTACAACTATTCAGCATTGTGCATGATATTGCCCTATGCTCTTGTTTGTTATAGCAAAAAGCCTATGTTGATCTTCAAGATTTGGAATGGAGGGCACCTTGAGCAGTGGATTCATGCATGTCATCAAGATGGAAGCAAGTTTGCAATCAAAGAGTTTCAACACACATCTGGGAACTATGCGGTAGTTCACAGACAACATTTTGCCGATTTGCAACTCTCTTGTGCAGACAATGAAATTCGTGCATAGTCACGACTTCATTCACAATGGTTTACACACTAGAAATATTCTACTACATTTTGGCAAGCGAGCAGTGTATGCCGGCATTGCAGACGGGGGACAAAGAACACGAGAAAACACTTTGGCAACATTTCCCAAGCTGCCAAATCTCACCCCTCAAACTAGAGCTCAATTTGAGCGAGATTATCCATGGACTTCTTCTGAAAATATCAGCACCAATCCTCCTCCTTTCACCAAATCATCTGATATATATAGTCTCTCATATATTCTTCGACGCTTGGTTGCGTGTATTTCAGAGCCGTGCGAGGTGCTCAAGCGTGAATTTTTACGAAATGTAAACAAACATCTTGCTAGTGGAAAATTCTCCAAACCCTTAGAAAGACCTAGAATATGGGATTTAAGCCTTTGCTTGAATGGAGCCCATAATGTTTGCTATCATATTGTAACCGGATCTGGCTTGAGAGTTGTTGATGATTAGAACATTAACATACTTTTTTGTCATTAATGGTGTGCAATGTGTGGTGATATTTCAAACTACATCTTTAATCGTGTTTTCAATTACGTCTTTAAAGTTCTTCAAGTTAAAGTTTTAAAGTATTTCAAGTTGGATCATTGAAATCCTCTAAATCATCTCTCTTTTCTAAGTGCTAAGACCTATCTCATTAAAGTTTATTATTTTGCATTTTAGATATGGAAGATATTGCTCCCGACCATAATGCACCGTAGCCTAATGATCCTTTGCTTAATCATGCATTGCCTCAATAAATTTACAAAGAGGAAGAGATTCGGGTGGCGCAAGGAGATCTCAACACTTTGGCTGCGTCCCAAGAAGAAGAATCAAAACTTCAAGGGGAGCCACTGAATTGCAGGCAATGCTGACATCTATGCCCAAATCACTTTGTGCGCAATACATTATTTTGAGTCAATGGAAATGCTAAGGCTTCCGCTCCCTTGAAGGTTTGAGATTTGCAACACACTCTTCTCATAAGAAATATCCTTTCAAAATTTATCCAAGTGTATAGATCGCCACCAAAATAATAATCAAGTGGCAATTTACTTTGTGCAACAATGCTATTGTTGTTATGTATTGTGGCTCAAAGTAGATTGGAACGATCATTGCACTACAAGAGGCGTTGGCAAAGGACACCCAGGCGAGAAGATTCATGCACGGAAAGCCAATCAAGAAGATCCTCCTCGCAAGAGAGGTTACACATATTTGCCCTAGGAAACTGCAGTCATTGAGCAGCTTGCAACCCAAGGTGTGGATTTGGCAAGTCAAGGAGAGACCCCAGCCATGATGCGCACTTGTATAGCAGAGTTAGAAAGAAAGTTGGCATGGTACGAGGCAAAGTATGGGCCTGTTAACAAAGAAGAGATAGGCAATGCAGGTCCAAGTGATTCAGTTGGCAATTCAGAATTTTGTGTATCTAATCTCTTTGAACAACAAGCCCATGATTTAGATTAAATCTCCCAAACAATACTAAGCTCTTTTTGTATCTTAAATCTCAAGATTTGTAACTAAAACCTCTTTTTGGTATGTAAATCTCTATTTGTTGGAACAAATGGACGTGATAGATGTTGCTGCAATTGTATAAGTCATGTTCTCTCTTCTTCCCTCTTTTTGACAATGATAGAGAGCAGATGGAGAGAAAGATAGACAATGAGAGAGAGAGAGAGAGAGAGAGAGAGAGAGAGAAGGTATGGATTGTTAAGCTAAAATCCACATAACTTTTGCATTGAAAAATTAATTGAGACTATAGTTCAAACTTTATAGCTTATCCGTCCCCTCAATCGCACCATGTCATCAATTTCTTCGACATCTGAATATTCTGGATCAATATCTTTCGAGTTCCATTTCATTTCATCATCAGAGCTGAGCTCATTTGCAATTGCTTTGTGTGTTTGAAAGTGCCCTAAGCTTCTTCTATGGCACGTGTGTCTAACTTTGCTGGCTTATGCATGAGTTGCATGTTACAATGACATACACCAACTCCACAGCTTGTTTAGGACTTAATCGATTTTAGTTTTTAGTATGCACAAAAGAAAACGAAGACCAATTTCTTTCATAGCTACCACTTGAGGCGGCAATAGACAATACTCTCACAGCCACATGTTGAAGATCCACTTTTTCTCCATCATACTCTTTCCACCAAACTGGTACGCTCATCGTATTGATAGCATCTATATGCCAAGGATCCGCAAATATTTCTTCTCTGCCAGTATATACCGTCTTCTATGTGTATGCCATCAATCCATCCACATTGCCTAATAGTTGAGCACGTACTTTCTTGAAATCACTGATCACTTCATTTCTTGGAATCCAAGACAAAAACCTGTTCCATGTAAAGGAGTATGCAGCTGCTCCTATCGTCTTTTGACAAATGACATCATCATGGCTTTTTCTTTTCCTGCATAAGATGTACATTATTTTAACTTGTGAGTGGCTTCATGCATTTACCAATAAACCCGTCCAAAGATAGAGGCTTCTTTGTCCACTAGTCGTATTAGATGAGTGAGGGGTTCTGTGAGAGTAATAATTTTGTCTACGTTTCTCCAAAAAACAGGAAAGTTTACAAGCTGATAGCATTTGTAAGTAGCAGGTTCATACTTGGGATATTTATCAAGCCAAATGTCCCATCTTCTATCTGCCACTGTTTCAACAAGAGCTGCTTTTATCTGTTACAGTGTAGAGAGAACGTAATATGCTATCGCAAAACAGGTCACACAAAAAATTTATAAATTTTTGGTTGGGAACTTTGTTCTAAACAAAGCATAAGAAAATGAATGCTCTCTTATAAACTTCCCCAAGTGGTTTGCATCTAGAAGATTTTTCTTAATAGAAGGAACTTTCCCAAAGTCCTTTAAGAGCAAATTCAAAGTGCAGGCAGCACATGGAACCCATGTGATCTCTGGATACTTTGCTTCAATTGATTTTTCAACTGCTTTGTAGTTAAATGCATTATCTTTGACAATGGAAGTTACCATTTTAGGTCCCCCTGCTCTTCTGATTGAACACTCATATACACGAGCAAGATATCCACTAGTTTTCTATTTCAGGGATGTATCGATCGCTTCAAGAAAAATGGAACCTCTTAGACAAATCAACATCACATTAATCAATGGTTTCTTTTGACAATTTATCCAACCATCTAGAGAAATTGTGCATCCATACGCTGGCACATAATCAAGAGTTGTGTGTCTTAAAGTATTCTCTGATGTAGTTTTTACTTTACCTAAATATTTTGTACGCATCTTATTATAATCAGGAACCACAAAACCCTTCTTCGTTGTGCTCATTACACATGTTTGAAAATAGGATTTCGAATGACATTATAAGAAATTCCACATGCAACAAATAGTTGCGTCCACTTACGATGGAGTTCAAGCAGCCATTGTTTCCCAAATGCATGTTGCAAAGTAGGATCACTTGGTGTAGATTCTCCTCCAATCCATGCTTCACTTTGGCTTATGTTATTAGAGTTTCCGGTAGGATTAGAGCTACATTCCCTAGCAAAGGATGAATGACACCCTCCTTGACCTCAAGCAGGGCTTGAGTGAGGGTTTTGATCATTCTCAAGTGTCATCTTGATGTCCCTAGCCATAGATGGAGCCATCATTTGGGACCTCCCTTTTTTTTTCCCTCAAGATGTGCTCTCTTTGCCCTGAGCGCCCACTCGGGAAATTTTTCTTCAGTACCTCTTGGGGGGTTTTCGCAAGCTAAAACGTTTCCAAAATTTTTGAACACGTGCTCTTTTATCCTTTGAGCATTTTTGCTAAAATTATGGCCACGGGTCCTACACCGCAACTTTGATGTAGTCTTTCCACTGACCAATTCATCTACGTAGTTCCACTCGTATCCTTTCATCATCTTCTTAAGATTTGCAAACTCAAATAGAACTAATTAATATATACACATATAAAATCAAACTCTAATACCATTTACATTACTTTATTCATCAACGTTTTCAACCTCTTTAAATTATAAATATCAAAAATAAATTTTTTTCAAGTGTGAGCTTTTACTTTACACCTGAATCATGATAAATATATCGCTTGATCTATCTCAATAATCTCCAAGTGTGAGTAAACTCTACACAAAGCAAGATATCTTTTAAAAACCTATCTAAATTACCTTCAAGTGTGAGTGTAACTCTACACATGGCAAGCAATCAAAATTCACTGCTTCTCTAAATCTCTTCTAGGTGTGAGAATACCTCTACACAAAGAGAGATTATTATTGAATTTATCTAAATTGTCTGTAGTGTGAGTATTACTCGACACATGACAGACAATCATTAGATAAATCCAACCTAAGTTACTTTCAGGTGTGAACATATATAGTTCAACACACAACAAGTAACTCTTAACTTTAACTATCTAACTAAAATTACTTCTAAGTGTGAACATAAGTTCAGCACAAAGCAAAGAACTGCTAACTTTAACTATCTTAAATCGCCTCCAAGTGTGAGTTTCCTCTACACAAGGCAAGTAATCATTAACCATCTTACTTAATTTACCTCCCAGTGTAAGATATACTTCACAAGATAGATCAAAACTCCAAAGCCTTCTAATTTTTTTACATCCAAAGCTCTAAATTTTTACTTAAAAATATGTATGACTAAATTTAAACCGACGTTTTTATATTTTTCTTGATGTTGTAAAGCTCACCTATAGATGAGATAAGAGAAGAGAGATCAATAGAATGAGCAAAGCAATCTATTTTCACGGTATATAAAGAGCTTTATTTCGATCAAAATACTATTTTGATCAAAATTCTAAGAAATTATACGATACAATGGTTTTGTTGATGTCGCACTGTATAATATGATCGAATAAAGATAGGTTCCTATAATACGTCTGTTTAAAGCATATTATACATACTCCGTATAACGTACAATGTTTTGTTACACACATTTTCTTACGCTTTCATTTTCTTAACCACTCAAACACCAACAACTGTACTAAACTAACTAAAATTGTCTACCACAAAAGACCTAGATGAGACATACGGTGGATAGGGGGAAGGGGGTAAGCACCCAGAACACAAACAATTTTCCTCTCTACAACTCAGGGTAAACACAACACCCCAATCCACTGGGATTCACCTTCAAAATCCTCTTTTTTGCTAACATACCACCACCTGCAGACCTCTCGAGTCGACCACGATATATCAGATCACAATCAAACACATATGCACCGCATGACACATTTCACAGCTTCCCATGCACACCTAAAGCCTCTTTCTCTCTCTTTTCCACAAGACACCACCGGTTCGATGGGGATACACTTGCCTACACACACACCCGACATTGCGGACACAAGCACAAGAGCAATAGAATAGAGGGGGGAAAGGGAAATGACATAAAAAATGCGGGCAATCCTTGCTTTCCTTTGCTTAGAACAACCTAGTACAAATAGCCTTGTTGACATAGACTTGACGGGCACAAAAAGGTGATCTCACAACAACCCTGGGTGCCATCATCAAGAATCAAACTTTCCTCCTCTTGCCTTCCTTGTTGAGGCACACACGCATGCACATACGTGAGCTCTTTCCTCTCTCAAGATCTCATCGCCCGGAAGCTTTTTCTCCAAGAACCACTGCTTGGGTTTTCCTCCCCCTTGACCAAGCCTACGAAGAATAAGACCATACCAATGTTCGCCTCCTTCTTTCGCAAAAAAAAACCCTTCCTCTTCCAAAAAATTCCCCCAAGGCTCTTCCTTTTTTGTCCTTTAAGGATTCTTTTTTCCCAAAGGGGCAACGATTGTGACTTCGTTGCTCCCTTTCTCCCCTTTGGCTAAAAGATCTAATTTTTTTCCCCTCCTTATGACCAACATTTCACTTTTTTTTTCCCCAAAAAAGCTTTCATGGCCACATCTGGGTTACACCTTTGTGAGCCCACACTTAAGCTCTTTTTATTTTCCTTCCCTTTTTAACTTTGGAGCTCCACCCACTTTATTTTAGCCTTTTACTTTTAAATCTACCACCAAGGAGTTTCTTTTTATTCATAGAAGGAGCTTCTCACAACATTGACACCCGCCCCTGGTTGGACTTGCCAAATAAATCCTTCGATCATACCGCATAGGAACTCCACCTGTTTACTTCTCCACCATCCCACATCATGGCCTCGGACAACATATCTTAGTGCACAAGAGTTCAATCAATGAGCCACAAATTTTTGGTCGATCTCCCACATTGCATGCAATTTTTCAAGAATCTTGGCGAGCTCGAAAAAATGTCCTGTTGGTGCGCCTACCAACACGGCCCATTCAACACATAATTGCCCCCCTTGAAAACTTCATCGGCCTATAACTTGCCCATATGGATTTTTATCAGCAATCCAAAAAGATTGGCATGCTCCACAACTTGAACTTTACATGCCTGCTTGCGCATTCCAACTCAAGCCACCTGTCCCCATCTGCCTTGTTCATTGAGGATCTGCAAAACCTCCTAACTTCAACTTGTCGTATCTTGCACACCATGTTTCCATTTGACAAGCCGTTTGGATGCAGTCCTAGAGCATCTTGGAGACCAAATTCTAGAGCACCAACTAAGCATCTCAGACACTTTGACTACATTCCCAATGAGCCCACATTGGAGGCCTTACTAGCCGTAAAAACCGCTTTAAGCATATGTTTCCGCTGCTGCCACCTGCCTGTACACGGCCTTCATATCTACTCTAGCATCCCAACTTGCATATGCCTGCAACTTTAGTAGTGTATAGGACACTTCCTAGCATGGACCAAATTCGGTTGCACCAACACTCCCTAGAACCTCTCTAAGATCTCAAGAGTCCTAGTCCCGAATCCTACTTAAAAGTCAAATAACAAGACTCTAGTGAACGATAGGAACTTTCACCCTGTAGGACTAGTCTAAGGTCGCCTACCTAGGGCTCTCATGACGACAACACCAATGTTGTTGGGCAGATACACTGCTCGTAGTTGCAAGCAAGATGAGAACTAGGCCAACAAACAAGATGTCAACTGTCATAATAACTAATATCTAATTCTCCTAAATGATTTTCTCATGTTAAACTAATCATTTAATATGGGGAAGTGCCAGGGGAGAAAAAGCTATTTTTTGGTTAAGCTGGCAAACCGGCCATAGTAGGGATCCAAAGGGGGGGCCATCTGTAAAAGAGTAATGTGCAACAATGGGCTTAAAAGACACCAAGGTTCAGCCCATTAAGACTTCCAAAATGCTAAGGTTCCGAAATTCAAAGGTTGAGTCCAAAGGTCAAAGCGTAGGAAATTTGGATGCTTTGTGTGTGTGTACGAAAGTCTTCACAAGTCCCTACATAGGAGGGGGCAAGCCCAAGAAGTAGAGGATGAGAGAGAAACACCCACACACACTCACAAGCTTCATTTGTACACAAGGGGAAAGAGGGACACATGTCAGCTCCTTAGGCCAGATGCCTACAAGGTATACTCAAATCCTACTGGATGGCCATGGAGGTGGACCAATGAATATTAGGCTAGAATAAATCTAGTTTAATTAATTTAAAAACACTTAATAAAAGAACCAATACATATTAATCTCTCTTGAAGACTATTGGACAATCTCAGAAGGGGTCCAATGAGCATTCAGTAGCCCAATGGCTTGCCTGATTCCTATTGGCCAGGAGGCAAAGGGGTCCAATGAGAGTTTACTTGAATTAATTAATTACCTAAATCTCTCACAAAAGGGGAAAGGGGCACACATGTTAGAAGGCTATCACTTGTGCTCCTGAAATCCTATTGGCTAAGCCTGGGGAGGTCTAATGAGGTGCTAGCAAGAGAAAATATCAAGAGGGGTTGACCAAGAGAGAGGGGGCTGATTTTTCAAAGTGAATTACCCACACACACTCACAAAAGCTGATGTGTAGAGTAAGAAGACTCTCTCTCTCTCTCTCTCTCTCTCTCTCTCTCTCTCTCTCTCTCTCTCTCTCTTCTCAAGCTTTAATGGAAAGCTTGTCACCTACTCCAAGCTTGTGATAAGGGAGGCCTACACCAACAACTCTTGGCTTTGTGATGCAAACCCAACCAAGAGCCAAGCTTCAATGCATGCTCATCTCCTCTACCATGCTAATTACTAAGCTAAGCTATGCTAATATGAGCGATTATGTGAGGAGATGTACATCTTTGTTGTAAGACTACTCCTTCTTCATCTCAATCTACTCTCATAGCCCGATAGTTCTCACCATCTTGGAAGGTGTGTGAGGTCTTGGGTCCGACCGTGAGGGAATTAATGTTGTGTTTGATAAATGTTTTGCTTAGTGCTTGAAGTTTCCATCTTCATTGCACTAGCTAGTATTGAAGGAACACAAAGAATTGTATTGTAAAATGTCTCTCTTGATGGGAGAAACCATAATACAAAGCCTTTTGGAGGGGGGACCGGCTCCATGAAAATCCGGTCCTCAACTGTTGTCAATTGCTTAATTTCTTTCTCTTTTGAAGTATTGTTCGTGCTATCTAATTAGGTGTTATGCGTTTTGTTTCTCTCTCCACCCAAGCACTCTTGTTATTCTCATCAGCAGTCTATTCTAATGAAATGCTCACTATGTTCATACTATTTTCTGCTACACACAAGTTACTAGGCCATTAAATGCTACATTGGTATCAGAGCACAAGGTTTCTCTTTTCTTGCTCAAGAAGGGAGGTCCTCAAGCTACCTATAAATGGTTGGTATTATAAATTACATGTGAGTAAGTAGAATAGGGATTTTTCAGCCACAAAGTGT
This sequence comes from Adiantum capillus-veneris, assembly GCF_014529385.1. Taxonomy (NCBI): domain Eukaryota; kingdom Viridiplantae; phylum Streptophyta; class Polypodiopsida; order Polypodiales; family Pteridaceae; genus Adiantum; species Adiantum capillus-veneris. The sequence continues at coordinate 99,296,079 of NC_140932.1, read as the reverse complement.
GCCTGCCTTTGTGCAGTTAACGGGGCATTACCATCGAGATCTATGGTCTTAATAGTGGAGTCTTATGGGGCTTGCCTATGGCGTAACCACTATTGAGCTATTAGAAGCTTGTGTTGTTTTGGTGTTGAACAACCCTCTCTCCTATTTCTTGCAATTAATGGTATTCGAGCCACAGGTACAATAGCTTGAGTGCTTTTTCTAAAGGGGTAAAGAGGAGTAGCAACTAGGGCTTGAAGTGCCAAATTACACCTAAAAACTTTACACCTAAGAAGTTGTTAACATGGCTGACAATAGTAAAGAGAGAGTGAAATTAATGTTGATAACTTTGATTTTGCTAATGAGCAAGCTACTAATGATGCACCGATGCTTGTTAACTATCTTGTTTTTAGGCTTCAACAAGCCATGGGCAACAATCCATCCCTCCAAAGTGAAGTGCAACGGCAGCTTCATGCTCATGGCATTCTCCAAGCTCCCCACCATGACGAGAGAGCACCTAGGAAGCCTCCTTGCGAGACTTCCAAAAGAGGCCTCTCTCCAATTCGGGAAGAAGAAGAGAATCCATATGAAGGGATCAAAAATTTTCTCCTTGATGACACATCTGCTTCTCAAAGGAGAATTCAAGAGCCTCCACCAAAGGAACGAGAAAGAAGTGAGTCTTCTGTCACCTCGGCGGAGATGGCTCCACGAAGATGGCGGGCTAAACACTCTCCATCACCTCTAAAATGGAGAAGACCATCGCATACTTCTCCACACTATACTTCAAAGACGGATGGCAAAAAGCAAGAAAAGAAAAAGGTGAGAAAGATGACACCCTCTTCTCCATCTTCTTCATCCTCTTCCTCTTATGAAAGTGATGGTGAAGACAAAGAAGATCAAGGCAAGAAAAAGGCGAGAAAGAGGTCACCCTCTTCTCCATCTTCCTCAAATTCTTCACCTTGTGAAGAAAGTGATGGTGCAACCTTTGAACCATAAAAAAGACGAAGCCATAGGAAATCCTATGCCGTGTGGAAGAGGTCGTCCAAGCTCAAGAAGTTCAAAGAGGGAGGGAAGAGCATCTCTTTCCCTGCCTACGATGGCACCTTTGGTGCTACGGACAAAGTCTTGGCCTTTATCCAACAATTCGATGCGACGTTTGGAGATGAGGGCTTTATGGAGTCCTCTAAGCTATGCCATGTAGCTATGCACTTTCAAAAGTCCACCAGACAATGGTGGTCTAGCCTACATGCCAATGGTGAAGCTCCACAAACATGGAAAGCTTTAAGAGCTTCCATTATGAAGCAGTTTTTGGCCACCGATGCCAAAGACAAAGTACTCACCGAATGGCGAAGCTTGAAGCTCTCTCCCTACGAATCCATTCACAAATATGTAGACGAGTTTTGGGACTTACAACTCAAAGCCATTGTCTTTAAGAAGTTGGATTTTGGAGAGCAAAATCAACAATTTTGTGCGGGCTTAACTGAAGAAATGGCAGAGTATGTCAACTCCCAAAGGCCACACACCATATCGGTGGTTATACACCATACTATGGTGGCTTATTGAATCAATTTCCAAACGGGGGCTAAAAGAAATTATAAGCCCACGGAAAAAAGGGGTTCCAATGAGCCTAAGGGGAAGGACAATGTCCAAAAGTCTCCTAGGGGCAACTCCAAGAAAGCTAAAGAGAAGGGAATTTACAAAGGCAAAAACAAACTCTCTCCTGAAGAGCTTGAGTGTTATCACAAAGGATAGCCGTTGTTTCAAGTGCGGCGAGCAAGGGCATGCGTACCGCGCTTGTCCCCAAAAGAACATCGGCCATGAACCTCCTAGAGCTACCTTGGTCAAAATCCAAGAGGAGGAAACTCACCACAAAGAATCTCCTCTATGCCATGCTTGGGGAAAGGTAAGAGGACATGATGGTTTTATTCTCTTTGACCCTGGTTCTACTCACAATTTCATATCCACGGAGTTGGCCACCAAGCTAGGCATACAAGCTTATGAGAAGGGAGATGTCCTACCCGTAGACGGTGCTTTCAAGGGGAAAGAAGCTTCAACCACTCCCTTAATCGGGAAATTGAGGCTGCATGTCCAAAGCTATGTGGACAAAGAGGACTTCTTTATTTCTCCTCTCAAGCATGAGGACGTAATCCTAGGGGCACCATGGTTTGATTGCATGGCTGCCAATGTTAAATTCCCTAAAAGGAGAATCTCGTTTAGGTTCAAGGAAAAAGATATGTACATAGATGCTAAGTAAATGGGTAACACCATACCATTATACATACTCAAGCTTTCAATAAGTCAATGAAGAGCTCTATTTCCGTGTACATGAATTTCGTTAAAGACTCTCAAAATGAACCTAATGTTTTAGCAAAAGAAAATATACACAATCAAAAGGAATTAAAGTTATCCAATTCTCTCAAGGGGTTTTAAGATGTCTTTATTGAAGACATCCCTTGTGAGCTACCTCCTAAACGAGGCAATGATGACCATGCAATTGAACTTCTTCAAGGAAGTTCACCGCCTAACAAACCTCCTTATAGAGTTTCTCAAGCTCAACAAGAGGAGATTATGCGGCAAGTGCATGAGTTAGTTGGGAAGGGCATGGTCAGGCGTAGCTCATCTCCATTTTGTTCTCCTGTGCTACTAGTGAAAAAGAAAGATGGCACATATCATATGTGTGTCGACTATAGAGCACTAAATAGGATCACTATCAAGAATAGGTTTCCCGTTCCACGTGTAGAAGACCTATTTGATAAGCAACAAGGGTCCACCTACTTCAGTAGGATTGACCTAAAAAGTGGCTATCATCAAATAAGGATAATTGATCAAGGCACTGTAAAGACCACATTTTGCACTAGGTTTGGTCTTCACAAATATATAGTCGTGCCTTTTGGCTTGACCAATGCACCAGCCACATTCAACCGCTTGATAGAGAAGCTATTCAGGCCTCACCGGACCTTTACTACATTGTTCTTTGATTATATCATCATCTACTCTAGGCCCTTGGACGAACATAAGCAACATCTCCAGGTAATATTTCAAGTTCTAAGAGAGAATAAACTTTATGTTAATCGAAAGAAAAGTGAGTTTTTCTTGCAACAGATTCAGTATTTAGGTCACATTATCTCTCAAGCTGGCATCCAAATCGATGCATCAAAGTTAGAGGTAATAAAAGGATGGCCTAAACCAAGGAATCTTCATGAACTAAGAAGATTTATAGGTATGTGTACATACAATAGACGCTTCATAGAAAAGTTCTCACAATTGCACGACCATTACATGACCTAATAAAGAAAAATGTTAGGTATACATGGTCTCCCAAGGAGAACAATGCTTTCAAAAATCTTAAAGAAAATCTTATCTCTCAACCTGTGCTTACACTACCGAATCTCTCAAAGCCATTTGAGGTCCAATGTGATGCTTGTGGTGATTGCCTTGGAGCTATTTCGCTCCAAGAAGAGCAGACCATAGGCTATGAAAGTCGAAGTCTTGACCTTGTTGAGCAAGCTCTAGGCATATATGAAAACGAACTCCTCGTAGTTCTACACGCCTTAGACTCATGGAAGCACTATTTATTGGGAACTCCTTTTATTATGCGAACGGATCACAAAAGTCTTAAGTACTTCATGACGCATACCAAGCTCTCCGACAAACAAATGAGGTGGACAAACTTTCTTTCACAATTTCATTTTTATATTCCTCACATTGCTAGCAAGCATAATTAAGTAGCCGATGCACTCTCAAGACGACCTAGAGTGAATGTGATTTCCATAGCAACTCACAATGATCTATCTTCTATGATAGATGAGTATGCTATTGATCTCGATTTTAGAGATGTGATTTCAGCCCTTGTATTAGGGAAAAAAGAGGAACCATTTACCTTACAAGATGGTTATCTTCTCTATGGAAATAGACTATGCGTTACTAAATTACTACGTGAGAAAGTAATGTATGAATGTCATGCTCCTCCTTATGCGGGGCAAAGAGGGATTCAGTCTACCCTAAAGAGGATTGAAACATATTTCTATTGGCCTACCATGAAAGCAAACATACAAGAGTATGTTTCTAAATGTGTGGTATGCCAAAAGACGAAGTTTGATAGAGGGAAGCAACCTCGATTGCTTCAACCCTTGCCAATCCCTAATTCACCATGGGAGAGCATATCCATGGATTTTATTGAATTGCCTAAGTCTATCCATGGGAATATGGAAATATGGACGATAGTAGACATGTTCAGTAAACAAGCTCATTATACCAATCAAAAAGACTATCAAAGCCCATCAAATGGCAACCCTCTTCATTTCACAAATCTTCAAGTACCATGGCTTGCCAATGTTCATAGTGTCGGATAGAGATCCTAGAATGACCAGTAATTTCTCGAAGGGTCTCTTTGAGAATTTAGGGACAAGGCTAAACTTCTCTTCGGCCGATCATCCACAAACGGATGGCCAAAGTGAAATAGCTAACCTAACAATTCTTGATCTACTAAAAGCCTATGTAACGGAAGTAGATCAAAGATCCCAATGGGAGAAGTACTTACCCTTAGTGGAGTATGCTTACAATAACAATGTACATATTTCCACGGGAAAAGCACCTTTCAAGGTAATTGAGGGAAGATCAAAAAGTCCCTTGCTACTTAAGGTACATGAGATGATCTTCGTTGCAGATGAGTATAGCTGAGACCTACAAGAATCTTTCCAAAAGATTAAGGATGTTATCTCTATCTCACAGCAAAGACAAAAGGCTGCTGCTGACAAGCACAAAAGAGCCCCAGCCTTTAAAGAAAGATTCGGTCTTATTAAAATTTCCCAATGCTCGATTAAGGCACACGATGGGCAAGAATCCTACGAGACACCAAAAGTACTATGCTAAGTTAGCAAAAAGGTACTATGGTCCCTTCTTGATTCTTAGGCCAATCAATGACATGGCCTATCAACTCAAGTTGCTAAGCCATTGTCTCATACATAATGCTTTCCATGTGAGCCTACTAAAGCCTTACAAAGGAGAGCCACCTCAAGAACCAACCATTGAAGACCCACCGGAGATCGAGGACCAAGAAGAGGTGTTGCAGCCCCAATCCATTCTCCGACATGAAGACAAGGTACTAAGGGGTGGTAAGACTATCCAACAATATCTTATTAAGTTCAAGAATTATCGTTTTGAAGATGCTAGATGGATGCAAGGCATACAATGAAAGGATAACCTAAACCTTGTCAATGCTTACAATGCTTCCCTATAGTAAGCAAATGTAGAAATGTTTAAAATGAACAAAGTTTTAGTCTTATAAGACTCTCTTTTTCTTTATTGTGCACAAAAATAAAGTAGTATGCATACTTAGATCAAGTTTGCGGAGACGACGTCTCCCGAACACCAAGTAGAGCTTGTCACTCTACTATGGAAGACTGATAGGACTAATGTGCAGACATGCTTGCAGCTGCTTAGGCTCTCAAGCACCAAATGGACTAGTCATCCATCCTGGAACGATGTCATAGGGTAACATAGGGATCCTCTACCCGCTAGGAAAAGGACTAATGAATATGCTTTTTCTCTACCCCATAGTTGAGGACGACTATGATTTCAAGAGAGAAATAATGTCATAATAACTAATGTCGAATTCTCATAAATGATTTTCTCATGTTAAACTAATCATTTAATAAGGGGAAGTGCGAGGGGAGAAAAAGCTAGAATATTGGCTAAGCTAGCAGACCAGCCACAGTAGGGACCCAAAGGAGGTAAAATAGGGATCCAAAGGGGGGGCCATCTGCAAAAGAGCAGTATGCAACAATGGTCTTAAAAGACCCTAAGGTTCAGCCCATTAAGACTTACAAAATACTAAGGTTCCAAAATTCAAAGGTTGTGTCCAAAGGTCAAAGCTTAGGAAATTTAGATGCTCTGTGTGTGTGTGTACAAAAGTCTTCACAAGTCCCTACATAGGAGGGGGCGAGCCCAAGAAGTAGGGGATGAGAGATAAACACCCACACACACTCACAAGCTTCATTTCTACACAAGGGGAAAGAGGGACACATGTCAGCTCCCTAGGCCATATGCCCACAAGGTGTACTCAAATCCTAATGGATGGCCATGGAGGTGGACAAATGAAAATTAGGCTAGAGTAAATCTATTTTAATTAATTTAAAACACTTAATAAAAGAACCAATAAGAATTAAGCTCTCTTGAAGACTATTGGACAGTCTCACAAGGGGTCCAATGAGCATTCAGCAGCCCAATGGCTTGCCTGATTCCTATTGACCAAGAGGCAAAGGGGTCCAATGAGAGTTTAGTTGAATTAATTAATTACCTAAAGCTTTCACAAAAGGGGAAAGGGGGACACATGTCATAAGGCTATCACTTATTCTCCTGAAACCGTATTGGCTAAGTCTAGGGAGGTCCAATGAGGTGCTAGCAAGAGCAAATAGCAAGAGGGGTCGACCAAGAGAGAGAGGGGGCTGATTTTTCAAAGGGAATTATCCACACACATTCACACAAGCTGATGTGTAGAGTAAGAAGACTCTTTATCTCTTCCCAAGTTTTAATGGAAAGCTTGTCACCTACTCCAAGCTTGTGAGAAGGGAGGCCTACACCAATCTCTTCCCAAGTTTTAATGGAAAGCTTGTCACCTACTCCAAGCTTGTGAGAAGGGAGGCCTACACCAACAACTCTTGGCTTTGTGATGCAAATCCCAACCAAGATCCAAGCTTCAATGCATGCTCATCCCCTCTACCATGCTAATTACTAAGCTAAGCTATGCTAATATGAGTGATTATGTGAGGAGATGTACATATTTCTCGTAAGACTACTCCTCCTTCCTCTGAATCTACTCTCATACCCCGATAGCTCTTACCATCTTCAAAGGTGTGTGAGGTCTTAGGTCTGAGATCGTGAGGGAATTGATATTGTGTTTGATAAGTGTTTTGCTTAGTGCTTGAAGTTTCCATCTTCATTGCACTAGCTAGTATCGAAGGAACACAAAGAATCGTATTGTAAAATGATTCTCTTGATGGGAGAAACCATAATACAAAGCCTTTTGGAGGGGGGACCGGCTCCATGTAAATCCGATCCTCAACTATTATCAATTGCTTAATTTATCTCTCTTTTGAAGTATTGTTCATGCTATCTAACTAGGTGTTATGCTTTTTGTTTCTCTCTCCACCCAAGCACTCTTGTTATTCTCATTAGGAATCTGTTCTACTGAAATGCTCACTATGTTCATGCTATTTTCCACTACACACAAGTTACTAGGCCATTAAATGTTACATCAACCAAGGATGGAGTTTGACCCATAGGTGCACGGAAAAAAATAGATGGATGTCAACCTCCTACTTGACCTTCTAGAGACAATAACTTCCAAGGAAAATCATTTCAAAGCACACTATGTATGCACAATTGCTACCTTACCTACTACGGCTACGCTCTCTGAAACATGACCTAACATTGTCTAATCATCAGAAACTCAAGGAGTAACCTCTACACACCTAGAGGACACTAACATAAAGTCTCTAACCCTACCTATACACACTCGGTGCAAAAAACACGTATTAAGACATACCAAAAATTACATGTCAATAATTCTACACGTGTTTAGGCCTAAAGTGTAGTTTGACTCGCCACCGTGAACGTAATGACATATAGAAATCATAAAATCGATACACGGTTAGAGAGAAAAATCACTTCGAAGTTTGTGGGAAAACTCTTTGCAAAGAGACCGGAATCGTGCAAGCTTGGCGTCGAATCATAGCTCTTGCCGTTGCTAACATGATGGTGTAGTTGCCTTCACAATGTGGCTTTTGTAGTGCGTGTAGAGAGTAGAAGAAGACTTCACTCACTCTCTCACACAAAATACATAGACACGACATGCTTAGTTGAGCTCAAAAGATGATTCATTAAAAAGTTGTCCTTAGGGTTACGAAAAGTGGCTTTTATAACTTATCAAAATTACCTCCTACTTTCTTCCTTGGGTTCAACTAATCCGCATATTTAATATATTACAATTTGAAAACTTGATTGAGTCTCAAAAAATATTTACAATTGAGTCCGTCAATTAACCAATACAAAAATGGGCTTTCCAATGTTTAGCCATCAACATCTACTTCAATTCATTAGATAAGGACCCAACATATCGAGACTTTCTTTTGCATAAGTCTAACTTCAATGTGCTTGACACGGGATCACTTTCAACTCTACCCAAAGCTGAGTAAGAGTTCCTTAGATGAACATTCAATAGTTTTGCCACTTTATTTAGAGTAACACCTTTGCTTAGGCTCTCATTATTTTGCAATAATCGCTCACCAGCATGTTGAATGTGCATCATTTCAAAAAGACCTCATCAACTAATTTTGGAATCTTCAATTCTTGTAAGGAGACTTTGAGTATAGAAATAAGGCCGTTCGAGTGAAGAGAGTCTAAATCTTCATTGCATGGCAAGATGCGCTTATCGCTTAGCGCAACCTGAATGATTTAATCTTTGTCTTCTTTTCTTGAATAGTATGGTTTTTCTTGTCTTCCTTTGTTCGTACATCCACATCCTCTCTGTGAAATTATTTTGCTCCACTATTGACGTTGGCATACACTTGCTTTCTTGCATGACATAGCTTCCTATACTCGCTTTTTTCCCGTACTTCATACCTCGTCACTGCGTTAATTTCATCCTCATTCATACAATCCTTTCTCTTGGAGTACACGTGTGTGTAAATCATACTTATTCCATGTGCCCCATTATGAACTCCTTCCTCCATCATCTGTTCCCAATTTTGTTCAAGAAGCTCCATTGTTGCTTTTGATAAAGTGTCAAAGTGAGATAGCAAATCTTACGATTCTCAATCTACTATAAAAAACTTATGTTACAGAAACAGATCAACGCTCACAATGGGAGAAGTACCTACCTCTTGTAGAGTATGCGTACATATTGGCCATACTTCTATAAGATAAGTACTTTTTGAATCATAGAGGGAAGACCTAAAAGTCCCTTGCTACTCCAAGCACATGGGAAGATCTTTGTTGCCAATGAATATAGTTGTGACCTACAATAATCTTTCCAAAAGATTGAGGAGGCTATATCCATCTCTCAACAAAGACAAAGAGCTGCTATTGACAAGCATAGAAGGGCCTTAATGTTTAAAGAAAATGATTGGGTCTTACTTAAGTTTCCCAAGGCTCGATTGAGGTAAATGCGGGCAAAAATCCTACAAGCCATCAAAAGTATTATGCTAAACTAGCAAAAAGATACTATAGTCCTTTTCAAATCTTGAAGCCAATCAATGAGATGGCTTATCAACTCAAGCTGTCGAACCATTGGCTCATACACAATGCTTTTCATGTGAGCCTACTTAAGCCCTACAAAGGAGAGCCACCAAGTGAACCAATTATTGAAGACCCCCCCGAAATCGAAGACCAAGAAGAGGTGCTACAACCCGAAGCTATCCTTCGGCATAAAAACAAGGTACTACACCATGGTAAGATTATCCCCGACGATATCTTATTAAGTTCAAAAATTATCCTTTTTAAGATGCTAGATGGATGCAAGGAATACAACTTAAGGATAGTATGAACCTTATCAATGCTTACAACACTACATTAGAGTAATGAAATGTACATGTTTCATTTTAATGACAAATGTTCTTGTCTTATAAGATTAATTCTCTTTTTATTTTGCACAAATTTAAATAGTATGCATAATTTCAATCATGGGTGTGATGACGACATCTCTCAAACACCAAAGAATTTGTCACTCTACTTTGGGATAATGAAATGGACTAAAGAGCAGGCATGCTTGCGGTAGCTATGTCTCTCAAGCACCAAATGGAATGATGTTGTAGGGTAAAAAGGGATCCTCTATCCAATAAACATTGACTAATGACTAAGGCTTTATCTCTTCTACCTCATAGTCGAGGACGACTATGATTTCAAGGGAGAGTTAATCTAATATATAACTAACCTAAATTATTTTTCATTATAAACTAATCATTTAATGTGGGAGAATAAACGGGAACAAGGGCTATCATATATGCATGTGCTTACGGGTCTATCTCAACAAAGGGCCAATATGACAAAGGGGTCCAAATGAGAGATGGTTTGTCAAAGAGCAAGGCTAGCTAATGGATCTTAAAGACCTTAGGGTTAGCTTCATTAAAAACCTCCAAAGGTTAGTGTTAAAAGTCCTTTGACCTTAGGCAAGCTAGTGATGTGCTTGGGGTGGGAACCCGGCCCAAGCTTGAGGTGCTTGTCATGCTTGCTGACTAAGGTGCTTGAGGTACTTGTCATTCTTAATGACTAAGGTGCTAAGGTGCTCCATGAATAAGGTTCTTGAGGGGTTAGGGTGTTCAAAAGTCAAAGCACATCCCTACTCATGAGGGAGCGAGCCCTCTTTGTAGGAGCTAGAGAGAGAACACACACACCCTCACACAAGGCAAGCTTGATATAAATAAAGAAACTAGGACACTTGTCAAGCTCCTCTCCATGTTGCCCTCATAGTGTGACTAAAGCATATTGGTTGGCCTCCCAAGGGGTCCAATGATAATTTAGTTAATTGTTTATGCATTTATCAAGTCCTCTCTCTCAAAGGGAAAAGGGGGACACTTGTTCGAAAGCTACCCTTGTTGCTTGATATGCACTAAGCATGTGATTTGTTAAGCTTGAGGAGGTCCAATCAAGTGCAAGTTAGTGCTAGAAGAGGGGGGTCAACCAAAGCAAGGAAGGGGCTAGCTTGGGGGGTGTACTCTCTCTCTCTCTCTCTCTCTCTCTCTCTCTCTCTCTCTCATTGTGTGAGTTTCAAAGTGCAAGAGCTCCATCTCCTCCTCCAAGCTTGTAGATAAATTGAGAGCATACACCAAGACTCTTGGCTATAGAATGCAAATCCAACAAAGAGACATGCTCCAATACTTAAGCTTGCCATCTTCTCCATCTTCATTACTATGCTATTATGTATGCTAAGCAAGAAGAGTGATGATTCTTCCTCTTCCCTATCCTCATTCCCCTATAGCTCTCTCCACCTTTGAAGGTGTCTGAGGCCTTGGGACTGAGGTTGGGGATGATTAATGCTTTTAACAAAGTCTATGTTATGCTCATGATGCATGAAGCTTCCCATCTTCATTGTGTCACCTAGGTCACAAGGAAGACAAAGATTTTATTGTACCAAGTCGCTCTTGATGGGAGAATCTATAATACAAAAGCCGATTGGAGGGGGGGACCACCGGCCCCACATAAATCCGGTCCTCAACTATTGTCAAGTTCTCTAAACTCTCTCTCTCTCTCTTGCAAAACTATTGTTCATGCCAAGTTAATTAAGTACTATGGTTATGGTGCTACCACTAATTAAGCTCACCCTCTATGTTTTCAAAGTAGTCTCACAAAAATGCTCACTCTAATTTTCCTAATTCCGCTATTCTCAAAGTTCATAGGCCATTTTCATTACAGTGTCCTTGGCTCAGGGAGATGCACCATGCAATCATGCTAATGTGTAACTTGAGTTCAACAGGAGGGGGTTTTTAATGCAAACATTTTTTGAAAATTAATAGATATATATTGACAAAAGGGTTTTTTGTAGTTCATTTTTAAAAATCTTAAAATAATAGGTTGTTTTATTCATTCAAACATGTTTAAAAAAAGAATTATTTGAACAGCCTCCAAACTCACCTTAGATAAGGGAGTTCAATAGTGCAACCCTTGAGGTCCTTGGGTTTGCTAATCAAGCATGTCACCATTCAGTCTCATGTGTTTTTGTCTCCGTAATTAGTTCTTGCTTCTATTCTCATCTTTATATCTATCATGTAGTCTACCTTGTAGGGATCACACATGGATTGTTATGCACACCCTTTGCACATGGATATGCACAAACAATGGAGGTAGTAACAAACTATTTTCCTATGATGCATTTTCACTTTTTTTTTTTTCAATGAGCTATGATGATGAAATTGAGCTCTCTTATTTTAATTTTAATTTTTTTGGCAAAACTCACAATTGTGAGTAGATTACATTGACATAGCAAAAAAATTACAAGCTCTTGCCATGCTCAAGCTGAGCCATGACAGCTTCCCTAGGTCACCATTACATCAGCTGAAAGGAAAGCCACCCCATGGAAAGTGAACAACCCACCCTTTCAACGAAGAGATTCAGTCATAGTGGTGCCAATGGCCTTGCTCCACTCATTAGAGATCATCTGTTTTCCGAAGGCAATGATTGCCTCCCTACTTTCTTGGACTATCTTCGTGAAATCAGTTGTTTCCATTGTGCTCTCGAATATTTGACCATTCCTTGCCTTCCAAACATGACAAACATAGCAGTATCTTACAATTTGCGTGACTATGAGTAGCATTTGACTTTTGAATACCTTTCCTCCCAAGCATAGGTCATTCTTGTAGAATCCTATTTTCCAGGTTTTTTGGACCCATTTGCAGATTTTCCTTGCCATGCCACAAATCATTGGGCACTCCTTGAATAGGTGAGCGAGGTCTTCCCTAGCTAATCTACATTGTGAGCATCTGTACATACCAATTCCCCTAGCGAATCTTCACCCGAGCCGGCATGGCTCCCCAAAGCACCTTCCACACAAAAACCTTCATTCTATGTGGCCATGGCGGGTGCCAAATATTGTTCACAATTGTCTCCCATCTGAACTCAAACCAGTTCTTGCGCCATTGCTTGTTCAGTGGTGAGAGCCAAACCTTCGAATACATAAGTGTACAATACACTTCCTTAGTTTGAGGTTTAAGGAAGTGTCTATTCTTATGTCACTGCCAAGCTTTCCACTCGAACTTGGATTCGCAGCCCGGTAAACACACCTTGTTAATCCATTCTAGAGCTCTACTGATTAGTATCCTTTTTGTCACATTCTGATTAAACTAGAGAGAAACCTGATCCATTCCTTTCCAACTACACCGCCTACAAATCCCAATATTTCCCAAGACGTTTACTACCTTTGTTGTTAATTTTCCTGGCAATTGAGCTCTCACTTGTTTATGTTTGAGTGGAAAATTTCACTTTATAGGTTTAAGGTTGGACCAAAAAGCTATACAGAAGGATTTAGCGTGATCTGACTTGATGGCATAGGATTGTCATGTCCTTATTCCTTTTCTAAAGGGCCCGTCAGAGAAGTATTCTAGTGGCACCCTTTGTTTTCATGTTGATGGATGGAAAGTCTTTTTTTTGGGGGGGCGGGATATCGCACAAATCCCATGTGAAACGACAAACATGTCCATGAGCACTATCAGGGTTGCTTGGCCACACTTGAACCCATGACCCGGGTCATCGTGGCGATTGAAGCTCCTTTGGAAAGTCTTCTTTCTTAATAAGTTCTCATATTCGATCATGTAATTGACACGGTCTAATGCATGATACATGTATATATCTCAACACTTCCATGAGTATACTCTTTAAAAATTGTATTTAGACGAAATGCGGAATGCTTATAGATACCACTTTTACATGGTGTGGTTTATGGAGAAAATGGCTTGTCATTTTTGGATGCAAGGGGTACTAGATGCCATGATCATGTAGCATAGCAGCTGGTAAGGAACTCATTTGTGCTTTGATCTATAGGTTATTTGGCATTAAGGCAATCAGAGGCAGAGCAACAAACTTGGTACAATTTCCAACAATATCTAGGTAGTACTGGTGTGCCTATTTATGGGTGTGTACATGCTCTTCAAGTTCTTTAATGCACTTCCAACTTTGTTTTACTCTTCTGTAATGGAAATTGATATATAATTAAATAGTGCAGCTGACAAGTGGAAATAGCATGATTGAACTATGGACTATGTGAAAGGCTATTACATTTATGTACATTTTATTATTCAAGTGCACTTTATAAGCTATGATCATTATTATGTTCGATCGGGCAATATGTTTCCATTTTGAGCATTTAAGAAATCTGTAAATAAATACGTGCAAGAGAAAAATCCTCACTCTTGCACGGGGGGAGATTGTACCTAGTGTCTAAGTTCATCTTCTCTCCTCACTTCTTTCCTCTCTTGCCGTGCCAGTGTAGCACTCCACTCTAGAAGGTGCATCAAACATATGGACATTCTCTCATGCTTTGTCTTTCTCTCTACACCTCTCAGATTGTGTACAATACTTGAGTGTGTGTATGCGAGACTTACTAGGTATGCACAATTGTTGGTTTATTCATGATATTGTGTAGTTTTGATGTATTTTTGCAGGCCCTCTACTCTTTTGGATGTGGCTAAAACCATAGTATATTAATTCAATATAATCTCTTCCTCAAAATCTTGGCTATGCCTGATGTAGCAAGTTTAAGGCAAAGATGGGGGGTGTTAAGACCATAGAGCAGCGAATGTGATGGGAAGTAGAAAAGGCAAGTTTGGAGAAGACATAGGAATTGAATTAAAAAGGGGATTAGGAAGAGTAATAAGCAGACTTAATAGAATCAACCAGTCTTCAAACTCAAGAGCTATTATAAAAAAGGATCCCAATATCGATTAAAAAGCTTTCTTTCTTCCTTTCTTTCTTTGTCTTTCTCTTTGGCCAAGTGCTACCACCCACCTCTATCTCTCTCTCCCTCTCGGTAAACTCTCTCTCTCTCTCTCTCTCTCTCTCTCTCTCTCTCTCTCTCTCTCTCTCTCTCTCTCTCTCTCTCTCTCTCAGGCCAACTAGCGGCCACAAACATGCCCAATGCTAGGTCAAAAAATCTCTCTCAATGCTAGGTCAAAATCTCTCTCTCTCTCTCTCTCTCTCTCTCTCTCTCTCTCTCTCTCTCTCTCTCTCTCTCCCCTCTTATCCAAGCGCCTCCTGCAGATGGTTGGCGATGGTGGGTAGCCTTGCATACTTTGCATGCCAAAGTTCAACTCCCTCTCTCTCTTTTCTTGCCCCCCCAATAGTTGACAACTTTTCACAATCACAACTACCTTCTCCTTCACTAATCTACTAATGACGCCCATGTTATTTTGTTTTCTGGCATTACCATGCAATTGACATGCGACCACCAACTCTGTTGTGGCTACCCAATGACCCCCTCTCTCACACACATCACTCGATGCAACCCTCAATAGCTTAGGCACCTCAATTTCTTCTCCTCTTTTTGACCTCAACCAGTGCGAGCTGTCAAACATGTACCACTTCTTTTATTTCTTTATTATTAATCATTGGTGGCTCTTCTCTCTCACTAATTGCCCGCCATTCACCCATCCTCTCCCTTACAAAGTAATGACATGCAAGCTGCATGCATTCAAACCTCCCAAGGCGCAACGGCTCACAACTTTCATCACCATCTCTCTCTCTCTCTCTCTCTCTCTCTCTCTCTCTCTCTCTCTCTCTCTCTCTCTCTCTCTAATTGGCGGCCACACCAGATACAATACGCGCAAACACACACACACACACACACACACACCGAAATATTTCTCTATCTACCTCTGTTTCTACCTTCTAACGATGCTCCTTGCTTGCCAAAGCCATTCACTTTCTCTACCGCCCACTATAGTCGCCTCTTGCACGCCGCAAGTGCCACCAACCTAGCTATACAAACTCAATTGAGATTGCATTCAATATATACATTGATTTCTTAAAATACCCATCTTCCTTTCACATAGAAACACCATTTTTTTCCCCACCTTCAAGCCCTCTATCCCTCCTACATTTACGACTATACTAACAACTTCACATTTCCAACTCCTGGAGACAAACATACTATCTTCTCTCATTACCCCCCCCCCCCCCCCCCCCCCCGTTAACACCTACCCATACAAATCGCGTACAACAACGCCCTTCACTTTGTTCCCTATACGCCACCCTTCACTATCTCTAATGTTATCTAAATTTTCTTCATCCGCTAGCCACTCATTACACACCCCCCCCAAGAAGATCAACCAACATTCCGGCTACTTCAAGTGCATAAGCACCCATTTGGAAGAGGAGGATTTAAACACAAAGTATAGTTGAAGATGCTACCACAATACGAACCTCACCATTTGGCAACCAATGTGGCTACAAAGATTTGCAAAGTTCCAAATCTATAGAAAACCTTTGTGTGGATTCATCATGGTGTTACAAGACATCCAAACTTCCATCCTAAAATCTACGCAATTGGTTGCAACATCTACTAGGACATCAAAGTCCATTGTCATTTTCTCAATGGCCGGACAACTACAGACTACTTGGTGCCCAATACCCTAGGCGCCCGGCACGAATACATGGAAGGTGAGCCCAAGTTTCATGGTGCCCACGACTTTGGTACACCTAGATTGAAGCAAAACTTTGCACCGAGGAGATATGGGTTACAAACAAAATCCTCTATATTAATGCCTTTGATTTTCTGCATTCACCAATAGTCAAAACCACCGGAGCTCGTAAAGTACTCATCTAAACCGACAATGGGGCTGTTTTTGCATTGTCATGTTCAAAGTTTGGGATAGGACAATTAAAAATAATGTATATTATTCTTTTCATTTCGTTCCCCCTGACATGTTCTAGAATGTATTCAAAAAAATCCTATGTAATAACCCCCACCGCAACATCA
Organism: Adiantum capillus-veneris; assembly: GCF_014529385.1. Classification (NCBI taxonomy): domain Eukaryota; kingdom Viridiplantae; phylum Streptophyta; class Polypodiopsida; order Polypodiales; family Pteridaceae; genus Adiantum; species Adiantum capillus-veneris. The sequence goes on along the minus strand of NC_140932.1, from coordinate 99,279,641 downwards.
TCATGTCTGACAACTACCATAAACCACGAATGTCTTCTGACTTTTGGGATGTCCGCATCGGGGACAGATGGGATTACCACTCCCCATACCTCTCTGACCACCTCACGAAAGCAAGGGAAAAAATCCATGAACGCGAACACATACCATACACAAACCTCACCTTACCCGACCACCGGTACGACGCCCACAAACCTTACTTCTCTCGCCTCGATTACGGCCCATGGATGTCTCAAGAACCACAAAACACCTTCCCTAAATGGAAGGAAATGACCCCAATATATTATTCTTTTCATTTCGTTCCCCCTGACATGTTCTAGAATGTATTCAAAAAAATCCTATGTAATATCCCCCACCGCAACATCATCATGTCTGACAACTACCATAAACCACGAATGTCTTCTGACTTTTGGGATGTCTGCATCGGGGACCGATGGGATTACCACTCCCCATACCTCTCTGACCACCTCACGAAAGCAAGGGAAAAAATCCATGAACACGAACACATACCATACACAAACCTCACCTTACCCGACCATCCACTGGTACGACGTCCACAAACCTTCCTTCTCTCACCTCGATTACAGGCCATGGATGTCTCAAGAACCAATAAAAACCTTCCCTAAATGGAAGGAAATGACCCCAATCGCTACAGGCTACACCTGGGAGGCAGATGTTCACCGCATCCATGGTGAACAAAAACTAGCAATATAAATCTTTTTTGACAATTTTTTGTAGCTTTCTATAAGTTTTCATTTTATCTATCTCTATTATCTTCCAAATTTCCCTCTTACATGAAATTCTCTGTAGTGTAGACAACATGAAATGTGTAATCATTTATTTTTCTTATAATAAGCTGCTTTAAATTTTGTCTCCCAATCGCTTAAATTCTATCTACTATTGTACATCTAATCACTTCTAAGTTGAATTCTATTTCTGTGTCCAATCTCTCTAGCAGACTAATCTCCTTCTCCTCATACCAAAAGCACAATCTTGCCTCAAGTTGTCAACTTTCACAACGCCCTCCTCACAAGGATTATTCACTATCTCCACCATCAACACCCAAGTATATTTATTTTACCAAGCCACTACAAATCTAACTTCAAACACCGATTCACTAATCACTCAGTACTAACCAACTCTTTAAAAAAGAGGCACCAAGGTAACTCTATTCAGATCAAATTTGTTATGAATTTTCTCTAAATCTATGTACCACCTCATTTCATATTCTCAATTTTTTGTTCAATTTTGTTGTAAGCTATCCTTTTGCAGTTATACCTAACAAGCTATACTAAAATAATTTTGGCAATAACATAGAATATCACCAAGCATCGTTTTAAAGCACATGGCTCTTTTCCTATTTCCATTTATTGTATTGATAAGCTAGGAAGTCAACAGATTCCATCATTCTCAACAACACTTGCATCGAAAGAAACTACTACGAATATCATTAGGCTATGCATCCATTTTCATGAGCTCGGGTGATGTATGATGGTCGACGACCAATCATGTATATTTCACTATTCAACCCCTTTTAATGTTGGTATCACAGAGGCAATATATGTGTTTTTTTAATGCCTTGTCTAGTGCTTTGGTCACGTACACACAGATTCACGAATTTAAGCACTGTGTAAATGCTCATCTTGGTGTAGATTCACCGATTTATGCAACACCAGTTATTCGTGCAGATCTGCTGGTTTAGGCAACACGAGTGCAGATTTGCCAATTTAGGTAGCACACCAACAATGAACAGATTCACGAATTTAAACAAAATTAGTGCAGATTTGTTGATTTAGGTAGCACATCTCATTGGTGTAGATTCATCGATTTAGGTAGCACCGATCACAAAATTATGATGCCGCGGCTGGCCACCCTACCCCTAGTATGATTTTGTTATACCGATACATATAATGAAATTGAATTTGGATTTGGACTTGGTTAATGATGATTGGTTGTCGACACTGTGTATGGAATTGGACTTGAGATTTATGAGATCAATTGATTTGTTGAATGATGAATGTGACCAATGATACCCTGATACATCAGGATATGACATATTGCTTGTTCTAGTGGTATGGGACACTAGAATATGAGGTATGTGGATGACGACAAGCATAAGCAAAAATTGTTTTTTATGAAAAAATTTTCTTTCAATACATGATTTTTGTGACATAGAATGATAATCGTTGTTTTTTACAAGTATGACTTGTTGGTTCGTATCTTAGCAACTAAGAACAATTGCTTTCTAACGAGTCTTCCCAATCAACGAGAAAAAATAATCAACTGAAGCCAATTTTCGAGCAAATATGAGCAACACCCTTGAGAAATTGATGCAAGCGCAAGGTATATTGAATAAAATAATCATGGCATGTTGGATTCGACCAACACTTCAATACAAAAGGGTCATGCATCTAAAATTACCACAAAGCAATGGAGGCTTCAAAATCTCAAAACAACCTTAAATGTTGAGGCCCTAACAAAATCCCAAGTCACTCAAGTACATATAAAGTAATTAATTATAAATGCACCAAAAATACAAAAAAAGTTAGAACTAACAAACTTTCAACGAGTCTATGAGGGCACTCGAGTACCTACAAAGTCTATGACTATCGTGTTAAGCATATTCCAAAACTCGATCTGAGATGTCTATTCTCCACTATAAACTCACACATAGGCAAAGTTAAAAGCTCTTAAATGTAAGGATCATAAAGATGGACTGACATAGTCAGCTATCCTTCCACTCAATGCACATGCTCAAAATGCACCCACATATAATGCATGTTTCCTCCAAGACGCATATGGTTAGCCAGGTCCACCCCACTTCCAGGGCCCATTGTAGACATCTTGAAAACATGAGGCTGTTGGCCAATACCTAGTTGACGAGGGAAAATAACATTACTCAAGTATGGATATGTACTCTTACACTCGAGTTTTAGCATTGACTCAAGACTGATGGATGCAATAGGAACACCTTTCCATATGGCTACCAAACTAGCAACATTTCTCATCTCAGTGACACGTTCAAGAGGCCTATGAGGTGCCTTTTTCATTCAGGGGCACACTATCAAATTAGGCCCTTTTGGAAATTTTTGCAGGCCTTCAACAATTGAATTCTTGTCCTCCTTTGGAAGCACCACATGGGTCGGATGTGATGGGCATGCCAAGGGAACAGTCGTGGTGGTGAGCAACATTGCGACCGACACCATCTTCAGGGTAATTCCTAGCCATCCCACTTGGATGGCCTCATTTTTTAGCATGCCAATGAGGAAGTTTTCCAATCTTCCTATGAACGCTTCAATGCACATCTCATTGCGTAGAATTATGCTTACAAACATGGGTTGTGAGTCCAAAAGGCTCCCGCTTGATACAACACTGCCCAAGTTTTGTCTTTGAAAAATCCTATCCAACACAACTCCAAAACCTTGATGTAGCGAGAGAACGAAACTGTAGGAGGAGTGGAGGGCTGGTGGTGACTTGCGGTCTTCTAGGTTTAAAAGCCACAATGAAAGCAGGCCCTGTCTCTCGAGGTGAGAAATATGGAGTGCTCTTGCATTTTCAGAAGAGCCAACATATGCGTTATGGCGGCCATCTTCAGATTCAGCCCCGCTTCCAGCTACACGCCATCAATGAAAGCAGGCCCTATCTCTAGGGGTGAAAAATCGGAGTGCTCTAGCATTTTCAAAAGCAGCAACATCTGCGTTATGGCAGCCATCTTCAGCTCCAGATTCAGCCCCGCTTCCAGCTACACGCCATCATAGTTTTTCTAGACTTCAACAATTTGCGTTGTTGCTGCATGCATCCCTGCCTGTAACTAATTCGCTCTTTCCTCTCATTTTTTGCCCTTCCTCCTCCTAGCCTGATGTGGTGTGCTCATAGAGGCGAGACAGTTTGAAGTCTCTGCCATGGCCATGGGCTCAATATAGAAGTGAGGCAGTTTCCTCTTGGCTTCTTCACCTACTTTCCGAAGTTCTTGACAATTATCTGATTGCCCGGATCATCCCAGCCCCATTGAGACTGTCCCAGCTCAGTGCAACTCAAATGATTAGCTATGCTTGTCCGCTCTTTGCTCTCTGTAAATCTCCCTCGCAGCGAAGTGTGCAAGCGCAGACTGCCGCTCTCCAGCTTATAGACTTCGCTACCGGCCACACTCCAGCTAGAATATGCTGCGGCTGTTCCCTCCTGAAACCTGTCGAAACCAGTCCGCTGCGGCGCGGATTGGTTTGAGCAGGTTTTGCTCATTCTTATATATGGCTGGTATATATCTTTCGCCAATAGAATGCTATTATACTGATACATACTGGTACATACTGGCTCACACCTAGTTTTATTCATTTACTCTGAGATTCCTCGGAATCCTTGGAACTGAACGCATTGTGCCCCGCCCCATACTCCTTCACACTAACCCTCTAAAAGGGTACATAGGATTCGAACATGCACCGAGAGTAGAAGGAAACCCCTTCCAATCCACTGTAAACCACAAGGGAAACTGCTCTCGTTGCGTCGAAATGAGTTCGAAGTTGACTTAAAAAAAAACCTTTTCGGCCTCGCATCCGGCTTCTGCACGTCTTGGGCTATGCACGCACTCCCTTCTTCGCCTGAGCCGAGTTGGCTCTGCAAGATGGTGTCCATCCCCTCCTCCTGCCATGCCGGGTCCGTCATTGGCTGACTCAATCGCTACATGCTCCCTCTCCTTTTTCCTTCCTCGTTCACTCAGCTAAGGGATCTTCCCCGATTCGTGCTAATAAGAGATTAAAAAGGATTGGGCCCCCCTACTGGTAGGTTCTTTAAAAAAATCATTAGTGAAAAGATTCCCCTTGCCACCACTCTCCCCCCTTCTCTCTCTCTCTCTCTCTCTCTCTCTCTCTCTCTCTCCACCCATCTCCTTTGATCTACGCGCCTCCTCCCCTGGACCTCCGGCTTCTTTTTTTGCTGCTCGTCGACTCTATTGCACTCCCCCGGTTTGGCTCGCCCTACAAAGGCTTGAACACCTTGCTCTCGACAGCTCTGCAAGATGGAATTGCACTTGCTCTCGATTTTTCCTGTCGACCTTGCATTGCTTAGCTGTCGATTTCCAAGCTCTCAAAACCTATTTTGCTTGGCCTGCACTCGAGCCTGGCTGCCCCCAATTGCCCCATTGCACTTGCTTACTGCTTGAGCCTCTATGCATGAAGACCTCCCCTAACAGTATCATCCCTTCTTCTAGCTCTCATCACTTCAGCCCATGGAGAGAGAGAGAGAGAGAGAGAGAGAGAGAGACGCCACTTGCATGCGAACAAAAAAATTGTTGCTTTTGATGTTTTGCCCTCATGCAAAGTGCAGTCCAAAGTTTGTACCTTTTCACTCCAAGCTTGTGTTGGCATCTTGCTTAATTCTCTAAAATGAGCTATTTTCCAAAATGTGTGATACATACTGATTCATGGACCAGTCTCCTTATTTCTTTCAACATTTGTATTACCTATATAAAAAAATGCTCTCGAGCTTGTCACAAAAGTGGGAAGGGGAAGGGTCCACGTTTCTTATATTTGTCCTCTCCAACGCCTTTTAAAAAAAATGTATATGTGATCAAGTTTTAACTACTTGCCAGTTTTGTGAAAAAAAATATAGAGAATAGAGTAGTATCATTCGGATACATTGTTGACGATGGTGGTATACCCCATGTTGGAACAAGTCCGCACCGCTTGGATTCATTATTGACGATGGTGGTACTACCCCATGCTGGAACCAGTCTGCGCCGACGCGGAATGGTTTGGAGTAGTTCACGAAGGTCATAGGTAGGCCTAATTAAGCCAATTTTATTTAAAAAACAAAAATCTTCTGGGGTAGACATTGCATAGCTATATTGTGTATTTAGATCCATCTACATGTGGCATTGGAACTTCATACATACATGTAGGAAATGTACAAGGCTCTTCTCTCTCTGCCTTTGGGAAATCCCTAGGTGTGTGTGTGTGTCCCAGCTTCAAGCCATGTTCCAAGAGCCCTAAGCAGCTCTTTTGGCAAAACCATGCAGCTCTCTCAGCCCAGATGCAATCACCTCCACATATTACCTTCAAGGCCTATACAAGAGGAAGATTGAGGGTCATGTGGTCTAAGTGAATGATGAGCATAATGAGGGTCCTGTGGGGGGGGGGCGGGGGGGGCGAGAGATTGAGGGCTTTGGAGGACTTGACAATAGAGCTGAGAGACAATGCCACGACAGTAGCTATCTAGCCTTCTTTGCAGGCACAAAGGAGCTGCAACCTTCAATCAAAATCAATGTTAGACTAAAGAACGTGGTGACATAATCAAATCCTCATCGTACAAGGGGTTACGAGCACTAGTGGATGTGGTCTAGAAGTAGGGAAGAAAAGTGCTTACAGTAAGGCATATAAGGGCCAAGTAGAACAAGAAAGAAGGGGCTGTAAGGGGGTGCTTATTTTTATACTAATGTGTTATTTAAATGCCGAGCCAATATGTAGGTAGTAATTAAATGAGTTGGATCAAGTTTGATAAATTCATTGGAAATTTTAGTGTTGTTTAATTAAAGAAAAATATATATGTTTAACTATCTATGAAAACTGAATATTGAAATCATTATGGCATTTAAATATGTAGTCTTACAATTGATCGTGGTTCTCGAAGACGGGGAAGGGCTTATTCTACTCATAATCTCTTTGCAAAGGCCAATTCTGTTCATTGTCTGTTGTCACCAAACATTTTGATGATTTTGATAATCATGTTGATGAGAGAGCGAGTATACATTGGGTTGGGTTAAGTGGTTGAAGATCTAGAGATAGCTAGGCAATAAATAACTTTATTGAGGGACTCGCTCGTTTTTTCATTGCTCGAAAAAAATTGCTTGCCATCTTGTAAGACTCCTTTCTAACATAGAGGTATGCAATGAAAGTTGATATATAGTTATTTATTACAGCTGACAGGTGGAAAAAGAATGACTGAAGTATGGACTATTCGAAGGAATATAACATTTATGTACATCTTATTATTGTTACAAAGCTAATTTTGTAATAGGAACAATTTTTAAATGGGTGATGGAAAAGGTGTTGGTGAAGAGAAGATGATGGCCTAAATGTGTTGTGGACTACTTAATGCACTACTGAACTTGAGAATATAGTCATTCACGTAATTGCTAGCTTGTCAAATATTGTTATTTGGTCTTGGACTTGTGTGTTGTCAATGTTTCAAAGTGATTGAGACGTAGTTAGGAGGGGTTTTGTGTGTGTGTGTGTGTGTGTGTGTGTGTGAGAGAGAGAGAGAGAGAGAGAGAGAGAGAGAGAGAGAGAGAGAGAATATGTATATTTTACCAAGGAAAGGGAATCTGCTTGCCAAATTCCAAAAAGCACCTACATGAAGGTGCTGATCAGACAATTTTTGCCTAACCACATGTGTGGTGGAAAAACTTATCTTTGCTTATATGGAAGTTTAGGTCATGTCCGCTCTTAATATACAAATATCCAAAGTTTAGAGGTTGTCAACTCCCCCACAAGATCAACTTAGCCTATCATTAAATAGTCTTTCTTGCAGAAATTCAAATTCTCATTAAAGGGGTTTTGCATCTCGGTTAATTTCTTGGACAATTGTTATAGTTTAAAAATAATCCAACCTGCAACAACCCGTGTAGGTGATGTCTATCACCCCTGCAGGTGACTTGGGCCTAATAGCTCTCATATGATGAGAGCTCATGTGAAACACTCATCTATCTTACAGTGAAGCACTTGACCCTCATTGAGGAAATTCTCCCAACCACAATGCAAGTCTATTCCACTCTCAATGTGAAATCCTGACACGTGTAAGTTTTCATGTTTGAAATGTTGAAGTCCAATTTCATTGACAAGGCTCATTTTTGAAGGGTGACCCTAATCATTCATTTGAAGGGTATATTTTTAACTATCCTTCGTTAAGCTATATTTAGACAAAAATTAGAAGGGCTAGTCAAAGAATTTTCAATATTTTTGCCTTTCACTGAAGGATAAAAGTGCCTCCGAAGGGCGTCGAAGCCTTCAAAAATTAGACCCGAGTCCAAGTATTTTGTGGTTGAACTATGACACTTCAAGGAAGGTTCCATGGGTTTTTCATATATCTCTCAATACATGGACGCTCTATGTTCTTTGAAGCCTTTCATGGGCCTATCTACATGGACACCTTGTTCTTTACAAGGTTTTAGGGGCCTCTCTCTAGTCTAGTCTCTATGCTTCTCTATGCACGCATGAGGTCATGATAGAATTGAAATAGTGCACAAGTGTAGAACTCATTGATGGAATCACACGCAAGTTATGTTTGATAAAATGCTAGGCTCCATCTCGTGAGTAGCTATATTGCAATTCTTTACCCACTTGGTAGCCCATTGACGCTTGAATTCCCCATTTCAAAGGAAGGGATGGCGTGCCTTGAATGAGAATGTTGAAAAAGTAGAAAAGGCACTATGCAGGGGGAAAAAAATGCCCCACACTCATATGCTTAAAGCATTTCTTCCACCATTGGTCGTGTGACTGGTACATTTTTGGTTGAGGAGTCTCATTCTTCCTTTGTCTTTTCTTTTTTTTTTTTCCAAAGTGAATGCTCTTCTCTTCTAAACATGGCAACTCACTCTCCCATCTCTTCTCTATATTCACATGTGTTGCTCTTGGAGTGTCGAATCCGCATGGTGCCCAAGGCGGATGTGCCCTTTGTCCCTCGAGTAATTTGTCATTTGTAAGTTGTCCATTGAGTTTCAGACATCTTCTAGGTAGCAGTTAAAGGCACAACATGGCTAGAGAAGCAGGTGGACTAGTCGTCATGTAGAGTCAAGCTAAATTTAGATGAGAAGGCAAAAAAACATAGGCGTGGCATGAGGAGTGAAACAATAAGCTATGCCAACTTTCATATCTTAAATTTTTTTTGTGTGTTGCCTTTTATAGTTGATGCTTTTGGATTGAGCTTTGGTATATTAGTGAGATCTTTGTTTGGCTAGCAAGAACTCTCTCTCTCTCTCTCTCTCTCTCTCTCTCTCTCTCTCCACCCACAAACACATCCACATCTCTAGTTCACACGGGCTCGTTGAGAGGGGGCCCGTAGCTAAGATTAGGCGTTGCAATTTGCAAGAGCTCTTGGCCGTCTAATATGACCTAGGGGTGAATTGAGATATAGTAGGCTATGGGGGAATAGTTTAGCTCTAACTTAACCTCAATAGCCAGTCAAGAGTGCCCATGGTTGTGATGCCCATCCTTGTCGTCGATCCCGCTCAGGGAGCCCCTGTGCAAGATAGGGACGAAGCAGACATGTGTGCACGCACGCATGTGTGCACATATGCTATCATTAAAAATCTTTGGAAGAAACAAAAACATCCAAATTACATTTATCACATCTAGTTCTACTCCTTCACATTAAAGGGCAGTTGAGCTCCATGGCCGGTATTTTAGAAACATTTACAATTCTAAGTAATTGCGGCGTTGGAATTTGGGAGCATTCAAGCGCAGCTGAGGCAGCTCCCATATTACATCAGGTGTTTTTGCACTAGGCCTAAGCTTCGCTGCCCTCCACCACCTTCTTGATCTGTTTCATTCTTGCTGTTGTTGACGCCCTCCATAGCCAGCAGCTCGGGCACTGCCTTTCCTGCCTTTTTTCGTCCCAAGCATGCCCTCCATTCTTCTTCTTCGCGCTTCCCCTCATTCCTGCTGTGCGGACTTCTTGTTTCTCACCACTATGGGACACTGAGACGTCATCCCTGCCTTAGCAATAGAATTCTCGCCTTAGTGCACGATGTGATCATTTCCCTAATTTTCGTCCTTAAAGCTCGCTTTACTGTGCACCATGTTGAAGTCCCGCAGAATTGCCTCAGTTCAAGATTACTGCAGAAATAAGCGAGAAAGGAAACAAGTCAGCCGACGCGAAGAGGGTTACGAAGCAAGGCAAGACGGAGCTTCTGTCCATGACAGTGCTAATGATGAGGAAGAACAGGAAGAAGAGAAATCAAGGCTCGTCTCTTGTGGTGTGGCAGGGAGTGCCGATGGTCTTTGCTATTGTAAAAGCCCTTCCTCTTTCGGCAGACTACCATCTCGGGCAGCCATGGCGGGTAAGGAATTTACCTCCACTCTTCGGACGTTCTTGTCATATCATCTGAAGAAGTTGCCCGGTCCAGCACACATGCGTTCTTATTGTGATGTTGTCAAGAAGAAGTGCACAGTCTCCCTCAGAGGGCATGTCATGTGCCTTCCTTTTGGATTTTCTGTCAAAGAAGAAAAAACTTCTGCGGAGGCAATAGGAGTATGTCTGATCGAGCTGGGGATTCACATTCACGCATCCATTCTACTTGCTCACAGAAGATTCAGTTTGAAAGAGCTACGCATGGCAACGTCACATTTTGCAGAAGGTCAGTACTCTTTAACGTAAAGCAAGAAGGCCTTGCTTTACGGGCACATGCGCGCGCAAACACACACACACACACACAACAGGAACACACTGTGGCAAGCATGCATGCACACATACTTCCACATATGCACGCTCACAGGTGTAGCTTTTGCTCTAGGCTCTAGCATCACTCCTGTGTTCATTTGTCCATTTAAGATTTAGGCATATTATTGCCTGCATGATTCTGATACATTACTGCATTGTCCTGTTTTCTTCCGATTTTAGCCCTTGGATTTTATGTGCGCTTGGATTAAACAAACTTGAACATGGCCTCGTGTGTCAGAAAACATGCTGGGAAAGGGGTCTTCAGGTTGTGTGTATAAGGGCGAGCTAGTTACTACTGGTGAAAGCATAGCTGTGAAGCTTCTTAATGTGAGGTCAAAGGACGCTCGGCTCAGTTTTTCCACAGAGCTCGAGGTCATGTATCGTGTTTGCAACTATCATATTCAACCTCTCCTTGGCTACTGTATTGAGAGTGGCAGTCTACTGCTTGTCTACACCTATATGCCCCGGGGCAGTGTGGAGGATTTGCTTCATGGTAATGAATGCGCTATTTTGACTCTCGTGTTTTCAGTAGTGCTATATTTATTGTGCATTGTTTGTATGGTCAGGTTTGAAGGTTCATGTTCTTTCTGGTCTCTCCAAGGTGTAATTCATTAAATGCTGGTTTTGATCGATTTGAATGCACTTGTTACCAATAGGTGCACATAATCTGCCGAAGCTGTCTTGGCATGATCGCTGCAAGGTTGCTGTTAACATAGCTAAAGCTCTACTCTACCTGCATACAGAATGCAACCCTCCCATCATTCATAGAGACATCAAACCTTCCAATATTCTCTTGACTACTTACAATGAAGCCAAGGCAAGGAAAATTTTGTGATGACCGATTTCTAGATGGTGCATGCTGAGCTATCGCTGTGTTTTATATAAGAGCATGAGCTCAAATCGAGTGTTTGTATTTGCTGCAGTTGACTGATTTTGGGCTTGCAATCAAAGCTTCTTCCCCATACTTCATCTGCAAGGACATCATGGGCTCCTTTGGGTATGTATTTGGGTTTTGCTCTTAAGCAACAAACTGCACTATGCAGTATCTTCGTGTCTAGAGACGCATACTACATAGCTACAGTTTAGGGTATGATTTCTTGCTTCCATGAGGCTTTGCTTCGATTGCCATTATGGTAGGAGGAGGGTGCAAGAACATCTTTACTTAGTTCCACTAGTAAGAAAACATGGTCTCCTTTTTAACATGTTTGGTTCAAATTCTTGTTGCAAGGGGAACATAGGATTGGGAACTATCAGAGCTTTTACTGTCTATTTGAGTTTAAGCTTTTGGTCTACACTGGCTTCTGGTTCAGACTTGTCAGGGTGATACACAAGGCATTTGTGCAAAGGTTATTGTTTTCTAGTATTTTCCTTGAAAATTTTGAGACTCAGCGATGCATCCTGAAGCAGCTAGCCCTTTTACTAGCTATCACCATTTCAATGCACGAGCTCACTGAACGCTTATGGCTATGCTTTCTGTTGCAAATGGGTTCATGTGTGGATATTGGTAGCTCATTGATTTTATGTCATCTTTATTTAATAAGGCACATCTTCAAAAAAGTTTTGCAGATATCTTTCTCCGGAGTATTTTCAATTTGGCAAAGTTTCAACAAAGATGGATATCTATTCACTAGGGATTGTGCTGCTTGAGCTCATGACTGGAAGGTGTCCAATTGATAATACTGGGCCTCCTGGACAAGCAAACTTAGCCAATTGGGTAAAACTCTTGTTTGTGTTGAGAATGTTTGATAGGTTTTGTTTTGCTTGACAGCTTCAGAAGAGGCGTTTTGGGGTAATTCTTTGTCTTGTACAAATTTTCAGGCGAGCCACCTAGTCATCAATGCACGCAATTTCACAGTTGAGATGGCAGATCCAGTGCTAGGGGACTCCTACTCTTCCACAGAAATGCAAAGACTGCTCTACATTGCTGTGCTTTGTATCCATCCACGGGACTCATGCAGACCTTCTATTAGCAAGGTATCTTGCTCTCTCTACTTACGTTTGATTTGAAGGACTTGAAGGGTGAAGTCTAAATATCAAGCATTGGGGTTAGGTGCTACACTTGATGCAGGAGGAGCCAGCAGTAAGACTACGATGCTTGGTGACAGATGCGTATAAGGATCCCTCGAATACCTTAAATTGTCACCTAAGCTTTCCAAGCATGGGGGAGCAGGACAAGAGCATTGGAAAGAGCGAAGAAGATTTGAGGAAGCAGTATTTGGAGATGGCTTTGCAAGACGTGGAGCGCAATTCATTTCTCAGCAGCCCCCTGATTGACTTATAAATTTTTTAGTCTTCCTGGTCTGAACCCTTGAGTTGCAAAGTCCAAGCAACCAGGTTTCAGGACTTTATCACAGAGACTACTAACAATTGGAGTGATCAACACAAGGGAAGTGTAAAGTTGCGTATAGAAGCTTCAAAGAGATTGCTCAATACAGTTTCGTATCTGTGTAACATACAGAAAGAACCTCATCAAAGCCAAAGCTATCAATCTATATACCCCAATAACTTGCTTTTGTCTAGTGGTTGTCCTATGAGGTTCTGAATGTCAGTGCAACTTGCAACTGTGGATGCAACTTTAGATTTTCGACAACAGTTTTAGAGCGGATTATAGCTAACAAAACAAAACAATCTATTAAAGGTTCGCCAATCACAATTTCCATGGATTACTGCAGATGCCAGTACTCTTTTGAGTACTGAATGAGGTGCAAATGCATGCTGGAAGGAAGTTGGAGAGAGAGAGAGAGAGAGAGAGAGAGAGAGATGGAATGTTATGTTAACGTCTTCTAAAGACAAAAATGACCTATGAAACCAAAGAGTTACATCATGGTGCATCTGATACAAGGTCAGGAATAGAAGAAAGAAACTAACCAAACAAAAACACTAATAGAGCTGTTAAAGGTGGGTATCAAAGAGCATGAGGGGCACATATACAAAAGGTGTGTATATTTTATGTCAGAGAACAGATACAAAATGGTGGGTATATCTGTATTAGAATCTGGAGATGGCTCGCATTGATGGGTGCATGATCATGTCGATGTTCTCCATGGTGAGAGTCTGCATAGGGTGTCTCCCATGTCTCGCCAATATAGATTTCATCTTTTGCTGCAACCTCCTCTGACGTTGGGAGCATTCCCTCATCCTTGGCTCATGGATCTCTAGAGCTCTATTGCTCGATCACTTAGTATACCTTTGCTAGTGATATGCCCTGTATCCCTCCTCTCTGGCTACTCTCGTCTTTGCTCAATCTCTGGATAGAGGAACACTGTACTCTGTCTCTGGGTGTGTCTCCCGCTCTATGAACCTCTCTCTCGGTAACCCTGCTTGATGTCGCTGAATCTCTAGTAGTCCAAGACATCTCTGATCCTGGTATCTCATAACTCTAGATAGAGGCCCAAAACCCTCTCTAAATGTGCAAAATACGTGCTGAAAGGAAGTTGAGGCACATGAGAGAGAGAGAGAGAGAGAGAGAGAGAGAGAGAGATATGCAGACTTGTCGTCCTTGGAGGTTCCTCTTGATGCTTGACAACACAATTACAATGAGGATTTCCGCTGGAGGATTAAATTGGTTTAAGCTATCTAGGCTTGAAAGCAAAAGAAGCAGCTTCTCTGAAAGCTTTAACCGAGTGCAAGCCTGCAAGAACTGTGAGCCATTATTGGTTATAGATGAGAAACTTAGTAGAGCCCGTTGGTAATGCAAGAATTAGGGGCGGGCACATGCTGTAGTTACTGATGGACAAATGACAAACATATCCCATAGAGGGGGGAACTAACCATACCTTATGATTAGTCTTAATAGGCTGTTCCATGGGCGAATACCAAGAGAGCCCTGGTCCAAAGTCCCCCAATAACAATGGTAAGACAATATAGCACTTGGCCTATCATTAATCACACAAGAAGATTTATAAATTTTCTCATGTAGAAAAATGGAGTCTTTTGCAATGTTTTTCATACAATGCATAACATCATGAGCTTCTGTGTGGCCGGGCCGGCGGTCCCCTACCCCCAATCGTACCTAGCTAGGTATGCGGTGCCTCCCTCACAGTAGCTCATGATGTTGAGGTACGTCACAATGTGGGAATTATTGTGAGAATTTGTCAAAAACTTCTTGTGTCATTTGAAGATCCATAAAATCAACCACAATCACTAGTTACATGGCAATAGCGCTCAAAATTTAACCGCATTTCTAAAATTCTTTCGCACCGGTGTCTTCAACTTGAGCTATACCAATCAAAATTTGAGACTAAGTCTCTTGCTGCCTTAGTCGCAGAAACGCTAGATGCACAAAGCATTTTTGGCAAGCACCGGCCATCATGAGGCAACGCTAGGTAGTGTGCACACTATCAATAAGTTCCATTCTATTGACGCATTTTGTACGATAATACTGTTACCATGATTCAAGTCAAGTAATTCTTGTTCTTTTTGGAGGTACAATGAATGAGTTCTTAGCTTATTTCTATTATACCTAGATGACTACAGGTACGTCAGTAGCAGACAAATGCCATCGCACTACACAGCTTCTTTAAAACAGTGAAAAGCTTGTTGATCTACTCGATTTTGGGTCAAAAGGTGTTTGAGCTTGGCAATCAAAGCAGTATCCTAGCCAGTTTTCTCATGTTGGATAGCTTGCAATTAAAGCTTTACAAAAGATGGCACCAACCATAACAACTTTTGAAAGATGCCTATTCTGGGCATCTTCTGAAGCCAAAGGGTCAAAAGTGCACATATCCTACAATCAGAGTGCCTGAAACATTTTTTGCAAAACATCCATGAGTAGCACTAACGTGGGAATCATCCCCAACATCTCGGATGGGAAGGATGCAATCTTCGAAATTGAAGGGTGCCTTGTCCTTCGTGGAAAAGGGAAAGGTAGGGCGTTCTTTGGAACAAAAAAAATTATGTAGAATCTAGAAATGCCGTCTTGCTTTGCCTGCTCTGAAAGGACCAGTATGCTTTCAAAAAAGCACGTCCCATTACAGCGGTATCAAAGCTTCAAGCATGGGGGCATCATGTCCCAATGTAAAAGATCAAAGTGAACAACTTTAAGCACTTCAAATAACAACTGAACTAAAAGGGATACACTACACATGAGATGGGGAGTGACAAAGTTCCACCCGTGAGCATTGGCCCCATTAGGAAATTTCGGAGGTCATTTGGAGGGCCATATGAAGGAGAGAGAAAATAGAGCGCGTCCAATGAGCAGGAGGGCTACGTTACGTAGGAAAATACGTGGAAAAACTCAAAAAATAGGAAAATATCCTAAAAACTTTCACGAATCTAGGATTGTGGCATCATTACTTCTTTGCTTTTACCGAGCTATTAGGTGCGTGTGTGGTCCCACTGCTTATATTCTCTTATGATCATTAAACGTACTGGAGGGTGACCATTAAGC
Organism: Adiantum capillus-veneris; assembly: GCF_014529385.1. Lineage (NCBI taxonomy): Eukaryota > Viridiplantae > Streptophyta > Polypodiopsida > Polypodiales > Pteridaceae > Adiantum > Adiantum capillus-veneris. Next base: position 99,263,827 of record NC_140932.1, on the reverse strand, counting down.
CCGCACAAGATATTGGAATTCTAAAACACTTTCCATCCATTAGAATGCTTTCAAAGTGAATCTCCCTCCACTAAAGCTTTTCTCTTAGAGCTATGGCTTCCACGTCTTCTCGCCCAAGAAGATCTAGGTATTTATGGTCTCTCACACCAACTACAAAAAGGCCAAGTAGTAGCATATCCTCAATTACAATATCAACTTCAATAAGTGCAGAGAACCAATGGGTTGGACAAAGGATAAATAAAGGTTCATGGGTCCTCATGTAACCAAGAAGAGCCAAGAGGTCTAGTGCTATCAATGTTTACCGCTCAGCATGGAAGGCCGGAGTGTTGGATTTCAAAGTTGAAATCGGCAAAAGATCTGTAAAGGAAGTTCTTGTTCAGCATGTGTTTACCCATCCAAACGTGATAGCACACGGTGAAAATGTATCAGATATATATCAACCACGTTGCAATTGTAAGTATTCTTGACATCTGAACTGCATTAGATTTGTCATTTCACTTATTGATACTCTCATTATAACTTTTTTTATATATTTTGCAACGTTTATCCCTCTTCTTATGAGCAATGGTTCCATTCTTCACATCTCAACTACATTAGATTTGTCATTTTGACTTATTGATACTCTTAGTTTAACTCTTGTTATATATTTTGCAGATGTTTATCCCTCTTCTTATAAGCAATGGGAGCTTGTGGAGTGCATAATAGGCCTCTTCCTTGTTGTTCATGCCCACATTGGTTCTCTACAGTATTTAGGGAGAAGCAGCAAAAGCCTAGCTGATAAAGGAATACTCTTCTATGACCACTTCTACCAACTCTGCCCAGGGAATAAGAATGGTATGTTGGTGAAAGTGCCTCTACCAACTGATTGGAACACTGTGGACTGGCCAGTTCCTGAGGAAACAACGGTGGAGGCAATGCGAAGTAAGCTTTACAAGGATATACAGAGGTCTCTACGTAGCTCTATTCCCACCAAACTAGTTAGAATTGCAAACTTTTGTCCTGCTGCACTGTTCATAGAGTTGTTTCATAACTACAATATACGTGTTATGAAAACTATGTTCATGTGCAAGTCATTTCAGCAGTCATCCTGTGACAAACTTCTTGACAGAGGATGGTATATAAAGGAAGAGATTGGCATATGGTGCGAGGTCGCGCTTGACACTCTAGTTGTCAAGTACATGATTGCAAGCCAATCACTGTTAGTCTCCTTTTGGTATATGCGATCACAAAGGCTCAGAGGTAAGTACATTCCTATGGACCAGGTTTCTGCAGGTTTGGAAGATAATCCTGCTGTGGATGTGGAAGTGATTGATAAAGAGCAAGGCCTAATGTTGGTGGTTACAATAAGGGAGCTATGTAGTCTTCTGCAGTTGCGACACAACATAATTGAAGAGTCAATGGACAGGGACCTTTCAGATTTTTCCTTTTTCCTAGTTGGCCGTAAGCTGATGCGGCGCAGGAAAAAAGATATTTTGTGCAAAGAGTTGGATGGTCAGGTTGAAATAGTGTCAATGTAACAGAGAGTCTTGTGAAACCAAGTGTATACGAATGGCTTTCAATACATGAAGTTTTTTTGAGCTCATTTGTCAATTGTGCTCTGTGAATATAAGTGTTCTTGAAATACATTTCTTTAGCCATTGCCACCTCTCTCTCTCTCTCTCTCTCTCTCTCTCTCTCTCTCTCTCTGTCTCTTTCAATGTTAGGCAAGACAAAGACATGATAGAAGAGTCATCTTAATTCATAAGAAAAGTACAAACTCGTCCGTGAACAATGGACTGAGATACAATTTCTGTAAGTATGGAATCAAAATGTCTTCAAGGTAAAAATCAAAGGTATGCCCCTCAAAAGAGGGTGGTGTGATAGTTGTTCCTGGTGGATTTAGTTCTCCCTTTTTAGGAGTATCATCAATCAGTAGTGTATTATTTGCATCAAAGGGTACATCGATTTGGCTAAACGGTTTGTACAAAAGAGGTAAATGTGGTTTTTTAGGGTGGTAGTGGCCCTCGACGGTAACACATTTTCTTTGATCATACAAAAAGGAAAAATTTGATGTGTGAGAGCTGCATACACCGCAAACTATTGTAACTAGTGGCGACAAGTTTTGCCTTTGCATTGAAGACCATACGATAACTCTGAAGCGCGGAAGAAGAAACTGAATAAATTCTTTGGTTCCTGGAAGAACCACGACTCGACAAGTTCCCATCCGAAATGTTTGCAAATCCTCGAAGGGGTCTGCTATACCCAAAGGCACGCGCATCGGCAACAGTCCATTGATGTCCAAGATAATCAACCTCTGTAAAAGTTGACAAGTACATATAAGTAGTTAGAAGCTGAACATATTTTGCCATACTTGAATAGACATTACCAAAACAACCGTATCTACAGGTAGCAAGGGTCCATACTGGGTCTCTATAGTGTTGTTGTCGTTGTTGCTATCCTCTGCTTTAGCTTCATCGTCGTAGTCATCATTCTCATCTTCATCAGGGGTCTCCCCCATGGCTCTTTCTGCCTCATTTAGGGTTTCCTCCAAGGTATTTTCCTCTGCCTGTGTTGGCCAGCTTGCATCATCCATATCCTTTTGCTCATTTGTAGGCCTGTTTTCATCATCTATCCTTGCCTCATCCATATCATTTTGCTCATCCGTAGGCCTGCTTTCCTCATCCATCCTTGCCTCATCCATATCCTTTTGCTCATCCGTATGTCTGCTTTCCTCATCCAGGGTTTCATCCATGGGCTCTTTTGGCTCCTCCATTGGCCTACTTGGCTCTTTCATTGTCTCCTCCATAAGCCCCTCTGCTTGTACACTAGCACCTTCCATATGCTCATTTGACCTTTCTTCATCCTCGGCTTTTTCATCTTCGGCTGATATGACCCTCTCGGCCCGTTCTGATTCCACTGTATCTGATGCAGGGGTTTGTCGTGGTGGCTCATCATGTATTGTCATATCAATTGTGCGGTCGTCCAAGCCGCTATCTTCAGGTTCTCTAGGGTTCGACATAGTGAGCAAGTTTTGTATTAGACTTACCCGATATCTTTGTAAATAATCATATGTGTAGTTTTGCACAACACTCTGCAAAATTGAAAGACCACATGGTGAGAACTCTTGTATAAAGAAAACCAAAACTGAATGAATGCATTGCCAAATGGTTACCTTAGTCATGAAAGGTTTTAATGCAAAGTAGCTTTGCAGGACATATTCTGCATGGAGAAGACATCTCCAGCTGCAAGAATTTCCATCGGTTTGATTTGGTACAGGTACATCTTTGATTGGGGCCTTGTATAGTTCATACCTTCCACATAGCTTGCCATAAGCAAGCAACAACCTCTTTATACAACTGCACAAAGGAGTATCAAGATGTTAGCTTGAGGCTTTCAAATTTACATGGATATCTATAAGACACACTTTATGATACATAACACTTACAACCTAATTTCCGGGTGGGTTCCTTTTATTGAATTGAACACCCACAATACTGGCTGCTCAACATCAAGGCATATGAGACTCCAGTGATGGTTGTTCTCATATGAAAGATGATGACAATTACTTCCAGCATAGCACAGTGGAGAAACCAACTCTCAAATGTGCCAGATGGATTGTTCTTCTGTCTAATAATCACTGACATTTGTGGATCAAGAAGAAACACCTCCGTGTGGGTGTGCGGTGGAAGTTGACTTTTGATCAAACTGCAGGGAGTGTACCTGAGTTAGTACACCTATGATCTGAGTTTTCAAAGTTAGCAAGATAGTAACACTTACTTAAGACAAGCATAGATAATTGTATCTGAGATCTGAGCATCTGGATTCAACAATATATTAATGTCCATTTTTTCCAGAGCCAGCTTTCTGGCTCCATCTATAAATGGTATCTCTGCAAGCAAACCATCCTTCATTGAAAGTAGAGTTTCTTTGTTGCTTGCCTCTATGGACATGGTCACATTGCATTCTCTTTGCCTCTGGGACTCCACTGCTACTTTTGCTTTCTCCTTAAGCTGTGCTTCCCTCATGCCCTCTGTTTGGCGAGAAACCGTCTCTGCCCTTGCCTTGTATTCACATCATGTGTGACATCTACAACTGTGAATTGTGGCAATAGCTCAGGGGGGTATAGCAAAATTTTCCTCATTTTCTTATCCGTGCAGACATTGGGGACCAGAAGTTTGTCATACCTCCACCTTACCCTTTTTAGTGTAACATTTAATGGCCTAAAATCTTATGTGTAGCGGAAATTAGCATGAATATAGTGGGCATTTCATTAGAATAGATTCCTAATGAGAATTACAAGAGTGCTTGGGTGGAGAGAGCAACAAAAAGCATAACACCTAGTTAGATAGCATCGACAATACTTTCAAAAGAGAGAGCAATTAAGCTATTGACAACAGTTGAGGACCGGATTTGCATGGAGCCGGTCCCCCCTCCAAAAGGCTTTGTATTATGGTTTCTCCCATCAAGAGAGACATTGTACAATACAATTCTTTGTGTTCCTTCAAGACTAGCTAGTGCAATGAAGATGGAAGCTTCATACACCAAGCAAAACACTTAATCAAACACAACTTGAATTATCCCCGTTCTCAGACCCAAGACCTCACACACCTTCGAAGATGGTGAGAGCTAGCAGGGTATGAGAGTAGATTGAGAAGAAAAAGAAGTATCTTACGAGAAAGATGTACATCTCCTCACATAATCACTCATATTAGCTTAGCTTAGCTTAGTAATTAGCTTGGTAGAGAAGATGAGCATGCATTGAAGCTTGGCTCTTGGTTGGATTTGCATCCACATGCCAAGAGAGTGTTGATGTAGGCTTCTATCTCACAAGCTTGGAGTAGGTGATGAGCTCTCCATTAAAGCTTGGGAGGAGATAGAGTATTTTCCCTTCACACATGGTCAAGTGTGAGAGTGTGTGTGTCAATGCCAAGCAAAAATCAGCCCCCCCTCTCTCTTGGGCGAGCCCTAGCTGCTAATTAGGTCTGGCTTTTGCCTCATTGGACCTCCCCAGGTCAAGCCAATAGGAATTAAGCAGCATAAGTGATAGCCTTCTGACATGTGTCCCCCTTTCCCCTTTTGTGAGAGCTTTAGATAATTAAATAATTAAACAAAACTCTCATTGGACCCCTTTGTCTCCTGGCCAATAGGAATCAGGCAAGCCATGAGGCTTCTGAATGCTCATTGGACCCTTTGGGAGACTGCCCAATAGTCTTCTAGGAGACTTATTTCTCATTGGTTTCTTTTATTAAATGTTTTTAACTTAATTAAACTACATTTACTCTAGCTTAATTCTCATTGGTCCACTTCAAGGGTCTTCCAATAGGAACTGGGCACACCTTGTGGGCATCTGGCCTAGGGAGCTGACATGTGTCCCTCATTCCCTTTGTGTAAAGGGAGCCTGTGTGTGTGTGTGTGTGTGTGGCTTTCTCTCTCATTCCCTAGCTTTGGGGCTCGCCCCCTCCCATGTAGGGATGTGCAAAGACTTTTAGGGCAC